>NW_028327173.1:177178063-177803063 GCF_987537825.1 Furipterus horrens
AAACCAGACATTTCTGGGAGGCAGTGCAAAGTCTCCGCGAACAGTTTCTATGTATAGGTCTGTCTAAAATGGGCAACTCTTTTATTTCCTCCAATATTCTAGCCAAAGATCTGAACTCACTTTTTCTGTCCATAGGCAAAAAATAAAAAAAAAAGGGGGGGGGGGTCGTATTCGCTAATTATACATCCTGAAAAGAATTTGGTTCAGTGTAAGATGATCCTAGTGATATGCTAATCCCTTTTTCTGCTTGGTGCTGCCTAAAGCTTGTGTCTAACTTTTTTTTTTCAACTGTATGACAATAAAAGTTCTGGCAACAAAAGAAATAAATGGGCAGCTAAAGAAGGTATAGCTCAAACACATGGCAGGCCGCTCTCCCCTCTCCTTCTGGCTGCTCTTTTGTGGGCTGCAGTTCGGTATCCTCAAGTCAATAGCCGAAATCCAGACACCTTAGCAACTTAGTATGATACCCAAGCCCTCTCTCTTTACATTCATGAATAGTCAGCACCCAGCAGACAAAATAGAACTAATCTTTTTTGACAGAATTGTTCAATTTTAGAGGAGAAGCTTTTGAATCTTCCACACATTTGCAAAATATGAGACAACAATGGCTGCAATCAAATTTTAAAAACAACAGTGGCCAACGGGACTGGAGAAAAGTCACTGAATTCAAGAGCGCATGCAGTCAGTCCCAGTGGCCGTAAACTTGGGGCAAACATTAATTTCAGTACGTGAAAGAGAGAGAGAAACAAACAAATGAAGAGGCTAGCCCATAGCCCCGTTCCGGGTTCCCCGCAGTAATTCCTTCTGCAATGATACACGCATCATTCTTTTCAATTTCCTTTATATTTTTCTTTTGCATATCCGAATACAAATATTTCTTCCCCCTCTTAAAATAATTTTGTTTGCGGGTGGGTGGCCCCAAGAGTCTCAGTTTAAAATGCTTTTTATCCAGCAGCTTTTTGTAGTCATTGGAAAGCAGTCTTACCATTTAGAAATCCTGTAATGTATCAGTCACTTACAAGTCTAACATGTGCTAAAAATGAATCTCCTCTTCAATCCCGCCCCCACCCCTCATTTAATGCGAGGCATTGCTATACCTTTGGAGACAATATGAACAAGAAGAAAAATCTACCCAGTTCATGGCAAAAACAGAAGTTAGCAACACGGCCCATGCAGCTGCAACACTGCATTTAAAATTCAGTTTCCTCATAGGAAGAGGGCTAATCCTGCCCCCGTAATTCCCTACAGCCAAAATGTGCCCCCTCCCCTAGTGACAGTGCACTGCAAAGACACTAGCACGCTTATCTTGCCTAACCAGATGGCCGACTTGGATCAATGCACACACGCCACGATCAATGGGAGAGATAAAGAATTAGGAAAACAGAGGTACATGCTCCCAGAAAGCTTGTACACTGCATAATTATTTTATGATTCTACACATGGCTACATGTGATACTGAAGTAGAGAAGGAACGGATAATTAGAGTGCCGGGAAGAATTTTGTAGGAGACGACACTTCGTCTGTCAGCACTTGCCACTCTAGCAAACTCACTGCCCTTATCTGAAAGTGAATTTAGAAAACATGAGCAAAAATTTCAGGGGAGGTATTTCCATTTTTTGCCAGGTCCTGTCACGTCCGAAAGTTTCGTTCAAAGCTTGAGGAGGCTTGTGAGGATTTGGCTACGCCTCTTGTCATTTGTATGTGATACGAACTGTAACCAGGAAGAATTCGGTCCCCAAGTGATTCAGTCAAGTTCATTCAGTAAAATAGAGCAGGACGAGTCATCCCCTTAATTTCTGTTTCCTGATTGGCTAACTAAAGCAATGTTTTTGAGCAGGTTAGTTACACATTTCAAACTGAGAAAAAAATATGGCCCCACATCCCCTGTTAACCATCCAGTTTACAAGGAAACCATATGAGGGTCTGAAGCTGGCACACTGCCGCTCTATTCTGAATTCAGACCAAGATCATAAACCAGAACAATAAACCACAGCACTCCTCTGCTGTGGCGGTGTGTTAATCAGAAAGAAGAAAATATTACTTCAGCTCCTTGTACACGATGGGTGCTTACCAAATGATTAAATTATTATAACAAATAACAATAACAAAACTCTTTTAGCCTGTGCTAGTCCAAAAGTGTATTCTTTTATTACCTCGACTTAGATGCAATTAAAAGCAGTATTAGGTTCCCCTTTGAATTTGAGACTCAGCTTGCATGCTCATTAAACATTCAATGAACTTTTTACACCATTCCTCATGTAAAGAGAGATGGGAACTGGAATCATGAATTAGACACAGTTCTCCACCACTATCAACTTCAAAAACCCTCATGGGTGAGCTAGTCGTTTTAAGGAGTCTATTATATTCAACATAGAATGAATATTCAATATTCAAATAATTAAAATTACTATAATTTAATTCCTAAGGATAAATAAAATGTAGTCTGGGTAAAAATTCAGAGGAAAAACATACTGACAACACTGAAAGCCATAATCGTCCTCTCTCTAAGCTGATTGGTGAGGTTAAATATGAAGCTTGGTTTCTCACATCATTCACTTGTTCTCAGTGATGTTCTCTATAGAGTTGTTTTGTTTTCTCTGCCCCAAACATTTCTCTCTAGCACAAAATGGATAGCTATGTATAACTAGCACTTACCTTTGCTGCCCCTAATCAGATTAAGAGAAAGATCCTGGGTTTGGGGATATGATACATATTATCACACCTATTTTTAGGTCGAAACCCTTCCAAGGCCAAGACTATCATTTTACCATTTAGGGCTTATTTTCCTTCTCTCTGAGACTTAAAAAAAATGAGTGTACTAAACACTGCAGGCCCTTCCAGCAGTACAACAGATCCCTTTTGCTGTAAAACAATTTATCATATGTACCATCCTTTCTGTCATGTAGCTGAGCTTGCAGGGAAAAAGGAAAACTTCTGGGTGTTGGGGAAGGGAGAAACCCGTGAGTTGGGACTGGGGTAACTGAGTAGAAAGAGCATGCCAGGTTTCTCTAAGGACAGGGCTGAGATGGGCTCAACTTTGGGCTGGAGACAAGGTACGTGGCTGGACCTGAGTCCCATCATTAAGACAAAAAACCTGGAAAGAAGCTGGTGTGCTCTCAGCTCAGTAGTACCCACAGCTTCCTGCCGAAACAAACCCAAATCCTATCTGGAATAAAGCATCATCAGGTCAGACCCCCAGGTTTTCAAGGGATTAAGATTAATGAAATATAAACTTCCAGTCAAAGATCACCAATCACACAAGAAAATAATCCCCTATAAGGGAGAGTCAGTGGAAACAATGAGCCACAGCCATGGATCTTCTAGGACTAACTGATCAGAATTTATCAGACATAGAATACAAAATAAACACAAGCATAACATGTTTTTAAAAATTAAAGTTGGAATTACTAAAATGAATTAAAATGAAATAAAGAATCAAAATGAAAAAGACTGTCAAAAATGACAAGACAGGTTAGAAAAAGAACTAAAAAGTACTTCTGTTTTTTTTTCAAATGTATTGAGGAATAATTTACAGACAATACATTGTGCTCACTTAATGTGTACAGATCAATGGCCTGACAGGCGTGTGTATCTGTGAAACCATCACCACAAGCAAAGTACAGAATATATTCATCAACCGCGAATGTTTCCTTGTGTGCCTTGCAGTTGATCCCTTTGTCTGCCTCCTGTCCTGGGCAGTCACTGATTTTGTGTGTCACTAAAACAAACTTTTTGTTTTCTAGAGTTTTATATAAATGGAATTTTACATTATAAACATTTTTGGGTCTGGCTTCTCTGACCCAGCATAAATATTTTTGGATTCACCCATTTTGTTGTGTATATCAGTAGCTCATTTCTTTCTATTACTAAATAGGATTCCTCTGTTTGGATTATACCACATTTTGTTTATTCATTCTCCCATTAACAGACATTAGGATTGTTTCTATTTTTTTTCGCTATTGTAAACAGAGATGCAATGATCATCCACATACAAGTCTTTGTGTATATTTCACAGATCTAGAACAAACATTTTAAAAATGTATATGAAACCAAAAAAGACTCTGAATACCCTCAGCAATCTTGAGAAAGAAGAACAAAGTTGGAAGGATCACAATACTTGACATCAAACTATATTACAAGGCCATTGTAATCAAAACAGTCTGGTACTGGCATAAAAACAGACACTTAGATCAATGGAACAGAACAGAGAGTCTAGAAATAAACTCATGTCTCCATGGTCAATTAATAATTGACAAAAGGGGCAGGAGCAATCAATGGAGTAAAAATAGCATCTTCAATAAATGGTGTTGGGAGAACTGGACAGGGACATGCAAAAAAATGAAACCAGACCACCAACTTACACTGTATATCAGAATAAACTCAAGATGAATAAAAGACTTAATTATAAATCGTGACACCATGAAAGTCCTAGAGGAAAATATAGGCAGTAAAATCTCAGATATTCCATGCAGCAATATTTTTGTTGATATATCTCCTAGGGCAAGGACAATAAAGGGAAAAAAATAAACAAATGGGACTACATCAAATTAAAAAGATTCTGCACAGCTAGAGAAAACATCATCAAAATAAAAAGGGAATCAATTGCATGGGAGAATATATTTGCCAATGATATGTCAGACAAGGGTTTGATCTCCAAAATATATAAAGAACTCATAGAACTCAACACCAGAAAGACAAACAATCCAATTAAAAAATGGCCGAAGGACCTGAACAAACACTTCTCCCAAGAGGACATACAGAGGGCCCATAGACATATGAAAAAATGCTCAACATCACTAGCCATCAGAAAGATGCAAATTAAAACCATAGTGAGGTATTACCTCACACCAGTCATAATGATCATCATTAATAAATCAACAAATAACAAGTGCTGGCAAAGATACAGAGAAAAGGGAACCCTAGTGCACTGTTGGTGGGAATACAGACTGGCGCAGCCACTGTGGAAAGCAGTATGTAATTTCCTCAAAAAACTAAAAATGGAACTGCCTTTGGACCTAGAGATTCCACTGTTGGGAATATACCCTAAGAATTCTGAAACTCCAATTCAAAAGAACTTATGTACTCCTATGTTCATAACAGCGTTATTTATAATACAAAGTGCTGGAAACAGCCTAAGTGCCCAACAGTAAATGAGTGGGTCAATAAACTGTGGTATGTTTACAATGGAGTACTGCACAGCAGAAAGAAAGAAAGAACTCCTACCTTCCGTGACAGCATGGATGGAACTGGAGAATATTATGCTAAGTGAAATAAGCCAGTCAGTGAAAGAAAAATGCCATATGATCTCACCTATAAGAGGAACCTAATGAACAAAAATAAAGTAATGAGCAAAATAGAACCAGAGGCATGGAAACATGGAACAGACTGAAAGCAGCCAGAGGGGAGGGATAATCGAGGAAAGAAGGGGAAGGGACTAGTCAAAGAACGTGTATGAATGACCCAGGGGCATGGACAACAGTGTGGGGACTGACTGTGTGAGCAGGAGATGAGATGGGCGGAGACGGGCAAAGGGAGAAAATTAGAACAACTATAATAGAATAACAATAAAAAAATATTTTAAGTCTTTGTGTAAACATATGTTTTTATTAATTTTGGGTCAATACCTAGTATTGGAATGGTTGGGTTATGTGGTAGGGTATAAAAAATGCCAAAAGGGCCCTGGCTGCTGTGGCTCAGTGGATTGAGTGTTGGCCTGTGAGCCAAGTGTCGCTGGTTCAATTCCCAGTCAGGGCACATTACAAGGCTGCACGTCAGGTCCCCAGTTGGGGGCATGTGAGAGGCAACCACACAGTGATGTTTCTCTCCCTCTCTTTCTCCTTTCCCCACTCTCTAAAAAATAAATAAATAAATAGATAGATAGATAGATAAATAGTTTTATAAAATGCCAAAAAATTTTCTAAAATGATTGTAGTATTTTATATTCCTACCGGTAGTGTATGAGAGTTCCAGTTTTCTGTCTTTTCTTCAGCACTTGATATTGTCAGTCTTTTTAATTTTGATCACTCTGATGGGTATGTAGTAGGATCTCATTGCGGTTTAATTTGCATTTCCCTGTGACATGCTTTTTCACCAGTCTTATACCTAGTTTTGTAAAATGTCTGCTCAAATTTTGCCCACTGGAAAAAAAATTTTAATTAAGTTGCAAGAGTTCTTTATGTATCTAGGATACAAGTCTTTTGTCAGATCTGTCTATCTGTCTGTCTATCTATCTACTTATCCATTTCTAATCTATCAGTTTATCAATCTAGTGAATATGCTACTATTTGCTTTTCGTATATTTAATGGTATATTTCGAAGAACAGAAGTATTTTTTTATTTTGGTAAAGTCCAATATATCAATTTTGTTTTATATTTTGTGCCTTTTTGTGAATAAGAAATATTTGCCTATTTCAAGCTATAAAGATTTTTTTTCCTATGTATTATTTTAGAAGTTTTATGGTTTTGTGTTTTAAATTTAGATCTGCACTTTATCTTGGGTTAATTTTAGTGTATGGTTTAAGATAAAAGTCTATGTTTATTTTTTCCCCATACAGATATTCAATTACTCTTTCTTCTTTCTTGGAAAAAGACTTTTCCTTTCCCTATTGAATTTTCCTGGCACCTCTGTTGAAACATCAATTAACCATATATATGTGGGACAATTTCGGCTCTCTATTTTGCTCTGTTGATCTATGTGTGTAAATTTCCATCAATATGACACTGAATTGATTTTTGTAATTTTACAGTAATTTGAAATAAGATAGTGATATACTCCCATTTTGCTTTTTTAAAAATTGCTTTGGCTATTTCAAAACATTTTCTTATGCATTTTAAGATCAGCTGGCCAATTTTTACAAGACTATCTATTTGCTATTGTTTTGAGTTTATAAATCAATTTGGGGATAACTGACATCCTATGATGCTAAGTCTTTTAAGATATGGTCTCTTAAAGGAAGTGTTTATTAGGAATAAACTGGTGAGAAGATGTGTCATTAGGGCTCTGCTCAAATGTAAACTCTACCTCATGCAATACTATTTTCTTATCAGCCTTAGTTTCTTAGTATATTTTATTTATTTTTGTAGCACTCGTCACCATTCAACATACTATATATTTACTTGTTCAGTTGCTTTCGGTCTATTTCCCCAACTAGTGTGTAAACTCCATGAGAGAACTGTTCCTCCTCTTTTTTTTTTTTTTGTCTTGATTCTTGGTTATTTGTCTAGGATGAATTCTGGTACACTTCCTCAAACATGTAAGGTTTAGAGAAAGAAAGACCTTGAGGAAAATAGAGAGCTGGCTTTCCAGTTGAAATGAAACAGAAAGATGTGTGCTCTGAAGTCAGACTGCTTAGATTTAAATCATGATTCCACTATTTACTAGCCACATGATCTTAAGCAAATTATCAAACCACTTTTTCTTCAGCTTTTTAATCTGTAAAATAGTTTAATATTGTCTAACTTATAGCATTGATATAAGAATTAAATAAATTGATACACGTGAACCATTAATAAAAGGATCTGACATATAAAAATGTTCTCAACATTTATAAAATAAGTGATATGTATACCTTTTAGATTACCATGCATCCTGACTGGGCCCTTGGTATCAGAAGTGGGGATTCCCTTCATATCATTCATTCTTTTGTTGCACACGTGAGCACTCTTATCTACTATGCTGTCATTTTGATGATCTCTCTATCCATGCCTCAGATCTAGAGTTGTAGTCCCTCTTCTAATCAGTTTTCATAATTTTATTTCTGATAGAATGCCCCTTTTAAGCTATGCCAGTCCAGATGTTCTACTGCAATGAAATATGAATGAGGTTCACTTACAAATAAAATATTGGAAAATATTTGAATAACACGATAGGGTATTTATATATAGAATTGCTCACGATTAACTTAGATGTCTCATTTCAACAAAATTCTCCTTTCCTAGAATGTAAATCTGTAGCCACATATGACTGGGTCCCGCTCCAATTTTTTTCTGGTTCTCATCTGCTTTGTCCTTTTCTGTCTTGACCCAAGTTGTCCACTTCGTAGGCCCCATGCTGTCCCAGGTGAGCAATTGACATCTTCCACTGGGGTACTGCCTACAGTTATCTAAAGGTCACAGGGCTTTACTGACTCCCTCTGTGAAATGCTCTATGTCCTGTTATAGTACAAAAGTGTGCTGCCTTAACAGAGAAAAATGTCCTGCTACTGCTTCTCCTTGTTTTTTCAATTTTTGACACTATTACAGATGTCCTCCATCTTCCTCCCTCCACCCAGACCCTGCCCCCAACTCCCAGGCTCCACCTCATTGTGTCTGTGCCTATGGGCTATGCATATCTATGCATATATGTTCTTTGGCTAATCTCTTCGAGCCCCTGAACTCCCCTCGCCCCTGAGATCTGTCAGTCTGTGCCACGTATCCATGCCTCTGGTTTTATTTTGTCAGTTTATTTTGTTCATTAGATTACACATATGAGTGAGATCATATGGTATTTCTCATTCTCTGACTGGTTTATTTTACGTAGCATAATGTTCTCCAGGTCATCCATACTCTTGCTGGGCACTTGCACTGTTTCCACATCTTGACTATTGCAAATAATGTTGCTATGAACATAGGTGTGCATATATTCTTTCTGACTGGTGTTTCAGGATTCTTAGGACATATTCCCAGAAGTGGAATCACTGCTTCCACCATCCCTTTGCTGTACAGATTTCTTTTAGCTTATCAACTCCACCCACTGCTAAACAGGACACAACGCTTAATGGAGGAAACTGTTTAGGTTCATTTCGGGTAGAGCTATTATGAGGAATACTCTCTCCTCCAGAAAGCTAAAACAGAGCCTTACTGTTTGGCTTTTCCATTTTCCACTTCAGAGTGTCTCTTTAGATGTAACAAAAGAACTCAGATCAAAGATGCTACCAGCAATAAAATGCTACCTACTTCTCTATCATGATGAAATGTAGTATATTAGTGGGGAAAAAATGTACAACCAAAGGTTTACAGCTTAGAATACTGCTATCACCCTTCCATTCTGGAGCTTTAGGCAATCCTGAGCTATCCAGACCTTTTGACTTCCCTGCATACTTACCACCAACTTCTGGAAAACTCCTTTTATTACAACTATTCTTGAAGATATTGGCCTTAGAAGACCATTTCAGGTTGGTCTTTCTTAAATTCTTTCCAATACTTCAAGTTTCTGAGACCTTAGCAGAGGAATTCAAAGAGACTCATCCATGGAATATGTAAGTATTGGATTAAACTCCACAGTATAGATGCGTATGTTTTTAAAACCCTAAACAAGTTCTGAATCTGCAGTGTGGAATGGGCCTTGAAGGTCCTAGATTGATAAGTAACTGCTAATTCTATGAAGCCTTATCTTTCATCTAAAAGAATAATCATATTCATGATATCCTCATACCTCTAAATATGCCTAAATGCTATTTCCTATGAAGACCCATACAAATATAATCAAATAAGAATAAAGGTTATACTTATTATTTAATAATTCTCAGTCTCAAAGCATTGTTCCTTTAAGCATTGTACTAGACATATCTATCATTGTTTCTCCTATTATTGTCCCTGCTTGGCAGCCATATATGACAGGAAACCAGCCCATGACCACAGCTGATGACCAGGGTTAGACATCAGATCAAGAGGTGCCAGTCAAATTCAATTTGTGAATTTGAATCAACAGATAAAAAGCCCAGTTACTAGCACAGGAAGGTCATGTGGACATGGCAGTGGTGACCATGTTTTGCCACATGTCAGATGAATACTCTGCCAGGCAGTAGAGAGGAGCAGGCAAATGGAGAACATGCCAGAGAGAAATAAAGGCCTGAGATCCTGCAGCCCTGAGAGAGGCAGACAGACTTCATTCCTGAGCACTTTGCAGGAGCTAAAATACTGCATTCAGGTTATTTTCTATCCCTGGATTCTGTAAGAACTGGTTATTTATAACACACTGTCTTTTATTTGTAAGAGCTTGAGTGGGTTTATATTACCTATAAACAAAGGGGCTTTGAGAACAGCATATCTTTCCATGCCTGAGAGCAGGCTCAGTATCTTATTCGACTCTCTAGATGGCCCAGAACAGCAGGGTTTGACACAGAGTAGGGACTCAGCTACTTGGTTGAAATTCCTGACTGTGACTGCCCATTTTTTACTTTCATACCTTATAAGTGTTTTTTTTATTATAAAATTTCACTTATCCTTAGAGGTACACTGTTATATTTATTTTCTTTAACAAGAGAAAAACAAGATTCAATAAGCCCACCAGCCTTATAAGCAACAAGAACTATTGAGCACATCATGCGATTCCAGGGGCAACTGGAAGGCTTCATAGTCACCCATCTCTCTTCCTTATGTTGTGGGTCTCTGAAAAACTACTAGAATTATTCCTGAAGTCATTTTGGTCTTCCAAGTTGTTAATTAAAGACACAAATATATTGGCCCATATGTCCCAAAATGTGTTCTGCAGAATTCTAATCTGCCAAGATCCTCCATGAAAAAATAAGAAAGCAAGACAAATAAGTAAGGAGCCACAGTACATTGTATTCTCATCTTGGAGAATCACAGGGCTCTGTGGCATACTAATGGCTCTGAGAGGTCCTCAGTTGCTTTTGATGGAGGTGACTATGGTATACTCATCATGGAAACTGTCTGGCTTAGCATCATGACCCTGCCACCCACCAGTTGTGTGACTTAAGACAAAAATGAGGATAATAGTAGCCCCTACCACATAGGTTTGTTTATTGGGAGAATTAAGTGAGGTAATGAATGTAAAGTGCCTACCACCTGACCAGTACATAGAATCATTCAATAAAATCTGCTTGTATAATTAATGTAGCTTTTTCTAAACAATTATTGAGCTGTACTTCTTAAACACAAGTCACTATTGACACCTATCAAAATACATACTTTGGGATAGCAGAAAGAAAAAAGCTGTTTAAGAGAGGAAAAGAGCAAAAAGCAATGAAAAGGAAGAGTGTGAATGGACAACTGCAATTATGTTTATTTTATAATTCTGTTTAATTTAACAGTAATAAATTTAGGTATAGCCCTCTCTCTTGCCCTAGTACAGTACCAGGCTTACAGCAGGCATTTAATAAAAAGGACTGCTATTTAATTAATTAAAAATGCAAATGGAAAGTTTATGTTAACTCTCCTATATATGCTGTCACTTTAATTTTAATCAATTTCAGAACAAGAGAAAACTCCTGATCTAGAAAAAGTTCTTGAAAGTATTGATCATCTGGACATTTCAAAGCAGCCTTAAAGTTAGTTTTCAGGGCTACAAAAACATTTCCAGTGTTCTAGCGCCAGCCAGGACAAAGGTAAAAGCATCAGCCCATATTTTCTTCAGGCCTTGAACTTAATGTCAAATTCGATGCCAAGATAAAAGCAAAATAAAGCAGCAACACCCCTGCTAGTTAGGAAACAAAGAATGAACAAACAGAGACTGATCTTAGCTTTTGCAATTTTAACTGCTTTGGTGTTGAGGTTCCACACAGGGGTGTGACTAGTGTTTCTCTGTCTTGCATAAGAAATTAGCAGCATCTATTCCAAAGAAACATGATGATTGCTCAGTGGAAAGAAAACATAAAAGGCCCTTCACAGTATTGTTTCAGAAACACCCAAATGAAGAACATATAATTAGGGGTAAACAAACCCGGCTTGGCTGATGTTCGATAAGCATCTCTAAATCTCAAACCAGTCTTCTTGTGTTCACATCTCATTAAATGTGTTGTTGCTTTTGTGGTCAGCCATTTCTCCTTTACTTTTCATAAGATAGGTAGGCAGACGGACAGACAGATACATAGAGAGGCATCTTACAATGCCATCCAAATACATTAATTTTGAAAAATTTCCTTATGTGTGCTATAGTCCTCATTACTGGCAGCCACAGGAAGGCAGACAGATGTTGAGGACATGGGAATGAGTGAGAAGAAGGAAGACTGTACAGTTAAAGACAACATGCATGGTGGTTAAGAGCATAGGTTTTAGGTTCAGAGAGACCTGGAATCTCAATTATGGCTCTCGTATGTAGTAACATTGTAACATTTGGAAAAGCACTTAACATCCCCAGTTTAAATTCACTGAAGGTAACATCTAAATCTCAAGGTGTTGTAAGGATTAAATGAGATAGTACATGTAAGACATTTAGCACAGGGCCTGGCATGTAGCCATAACAGCTAGCATTTAGTGAGTCCCATTGGCCAGGAATAGTGCCAAATGCTTTAAATACATCACTTCACTTAATCCTCAGAATAATCCTTCAGGAGTACATGCATTTATTGTCTCCTCTGTACAGGTGAGGAATCGAAGGTACAGAGACATTAGGAAATTGGCCACAGGGAGCGGCAGAGCCAGGCTTTGAGTCCGCATCAGGCTGACTGCAGAGATCTCACTGCTGGCTACCACATGGGATGAAGTCACATGGTAGTTACTTGAACTGAGAACCTACTATGTGCCTGGAGCTTCAGAAATTCACAAATAACTCATTAATATTTGTTACAAAAATGCCAGTTTTGCCTCTCATTCTACAGATAAGGAAATGAAGGCATTAAGGAATTAACTATGAGCCTCAGCTGGTGTGGCTCAGTGGATTGAGCACCAGACTGTGAACCAAAAGGTCACCAGGTTGGGCTCCCAGTGAGGGTACACGCCTGGGTTGCAGGCCAGGTCCCCAGTTGGGGGCGCACAAGAAGCAACAAGAAGCAATCAATGGATGTACCTCTCATACATCAATGTTTCTCTCCCTCTCTTTCTCTCTGCTTTCCCTTCTCTCTAAAAAATAATAAATAAATAAAAATTTTTGAAAAAGGCAGGGACTTGGACACTAATTAAAAAAAAAGAAATTAGCTGTGATCCTCAAGTTAGACTGGCTTCACAGGTCTGCAACCTGTGCAATTACAAAGGACCCTACACTTAGAAGGACCCTGTGCTTTAATGCTCTCCTATGGCCATATTGAAATTCTTAAGCATCTTTGAAGAGGTCTCAGATATCATCGGCAGCCGTCCGTCTCGAGAGACGATGGCGTAGCTTCCTGAGAGTCTATCTGCACCGCCGAGAATGGCTGTGCAGTCCGACTCGGGAGTGACAATCCCTGCCACACTTGTTACAGGTGAAGGCAGATGGCTGTTGTTGCTGCTGTTGACGCTGCTTCCGCCTCGATCTTTTCTGGACCGCCTCCTCGTTGTGCGCAGCCTCTGCGCGTGACGTACCTTGCCTGACCACGAGCCTCCAGGCTAGGCGGTCGTCTGCTTGAACTTCCCATGTGTTGAGATTGATGGAGCATTGTGTCATGTCCTTTTTGCAGATGTCTTTGAACCGCAGTTTTGGGCACCCTGTCATCCTCTGGCCTTCTGCTAGCTCGCCGTAGAGGAGGTCTTTGGGAATACGGCCTGCATCCATTCTTTTGACATGGCCGAGCCATCTGAGGCGTCTCTCACTAAGAACTGCATGCAAACTGCTCATGTTGGCTCGCTTCAGCACCTCGGTGTTGGGAACCTTATCCTGCCAGGCGACATGCAGGACGTGTCACAGGCACCTCATGTGGAAGCTGTTGAGTTTCCTTTCGTGCCTTGCATAGGTGGTCCACGTCTCGCTGCCATAGAGAGTGCTGAGTACGCAGGCTTGGTAGATGCGCAGTCTGGTTTTCTCAGTGAGGCTGGAATTGTTCCACCCTCTGAGTGGTCTCAGATATAGTATACAGCTATAGATATGTGGATATGGATATAGATATAGATATGGCTATATAGATATATTTTTTGCATTGGGTCCCATAGATCAAGCAGGTAGTCCTGCCTGTAAACTTTCTCTCATGACATTGCACTTCTGTTAACTGTTGGAATTAAAGCCAGAGTGAGGGGACCATTCCTTTTTCTGAAGGCAGTATTGGAAGCATCCTGCCTTTAGGCTCCTAGAAATAGAAGCTCACAAATTGATGTTTGACAGTACTGCCTAATGACAGAACAGTCTTACAAAATGAATAGAATGACAATGGCGTTAGAATTGGGAATTTTAAAAAAACATCAATTTACATTGCATTCTTAAATACTCTTAAAAGAGGGAAATACAGCCCTGACTGGTGCGGCTCGGTGGATTGAGTGCCAGCCTGGGAGCCAAAGGGTCGCTGGTTTGTTTCCTGGTTGGGACACGTGCGTGGGTTGTGAGCTGGGTCCCTGTTTGGGGGTATAGAAGAGGCAACCACATATTGATACTTCTCTTCCTCTCTTTCTCCCTCCATTCCCCTCTCTCTAAAAATAAATAAATAAAATCTTTAAAAATGGGAAACAAAGATCAATGCCCCTGAAGTGTTCATGGTAATAATACGATAGATTTACTATCAGAGAATAAATGCAGAGAGACATATTATACTGGATGATATCACCTTGCCCAGTAGAACTCTAGAGAAATAAAGCCAAACAGATAAGAAGGTAAATGTTTATAGTGTCACTATGGCTAAGATGCTGGGTTAATTTAAATGTATGTTATAGAGTAAGAACTTGCAGTTAGGTTTGTTTAATATTGATGGGGGAGAGGGCTTAATCACTGTCTAATCTAACCTTGCAACAAAACACCAAGAATACCTCCAAACAGGTATTCATCTGTCTTCATCTCTAGGTTTTTTGTACTTCTTTTCTGTTACCACAGGCAGGATCCCTTTAAGTGGAAGGGAAAAATGGCTGCTGTCGACCCAAGGTTCACATCCTTGTAGCATGCAATCCAAAAGGAAAAGAGACCATTTCTCTCCCAGACTCCCTATATCAAATCACATAGAAAGGCTCTGAAAGCCCTACTTGGGACAGTGTTTATGTGTTAGACCAATCAGTGTGAACAGGGATGTAGTGATGCTGTGATTGGCCAGTTTTGGGTCACATGCCCACCTATACAACCAGAAGTAGGTTGACACTGGCAGATAAGGATGCTCCATTTACTTATTCTTCATTGTTTATCTGAAATTCAAATATAGCTGGGAGTTCTGTATCTTCTTTGGCAACACTGCTTGAACCACAAGGGAGAGAGAGGGAGCAGTTTCCAATAGAAGAAAGGGCTGTGGACTAACAAAAAGAATATTTCTTAAAGACAAAGTTCAGCTCAGTTCTATTATATTTAGGCCCTAAGGGCTAGATCTCAGTCCCGAGTTCCAGAGGGAAATGCTGAGTTTCAGTTATAGTTCCATTTTGAGGATTAAACACTTCACTTGGGAGGTTAACATAACTAACCACTTGGTGCTCTAAATTATGTTTGCCATCAGTTTCTATTTTCAAAAGCTATTGAAATTCTACCTAAAACTTTAAATTTATTTCTCTAGTCAAATGAATATTAATGAATCTAACTGGATCACAATACTTAGGTCATTTATGCATTGGGGTTTATGTTAAAAGTTCAATATCACATTTTGGTTTTAAATGGAATGAAAAGGCTAGTTTGATTTATTATTTATTTGTTTGTTTATTTATTTATTACAAACCAGGATATACTTTTTAAAAACATTGAATAAAAAACAAATCTTGCCCAAGGCCTATACTTTTGCAGAAATTAATCTATTTAATTAAAAAATATTTAGAGGAACTCTAGCCAATGACTCAGATATAGAGAATAATATCAAATGGAATTAAATTATTGTATAAAAGGAAAATATGGATGGCTTCCTGCAATATGTTGAAATGTAATTTATTCTTGAAACCCACTCTCAAGCATTGTGACCTTGAGATACATTTAAAAATGAAGATAAATTTTTTTTCCTTTCTTCCTTTCTCAATCTTATGACCTTCCTTTTGCCCTCCCTTGGACTCTCATCCTCATGGGAAACATGTAAAAATGTAGAAAAAATCTATAACAGCACTATCCCATTGATTATAATGAGAGCCAAATTAAAACTTTCTAGTAGCCACATTAAAAAGAAACAGGTGAAAGCAACTTAACAGTATATTTTATTTAAGCTAATATTTTTAAAATTTTATTATTTTAACATATAGTCACCATAAAAATTATTAAGGAGAGATTTTACAGTCTCTTTATACTTACAGCGCATTTCAGCTTCCACACTAACTAATTCAATTGGAAATATTAGATCTCACAAAATTACAGTTGAAAAAGTAGATTCACATACCCAACTTGTTTCAGAAAGATTTAATAACTTTTCAATAACTGAACTGAGTTTTATTTTAGGATATGTATCCATCAGGGTCCACTCAAGAGACAAAACCACGTCAATGCCTGAACAGAGTAAATTTAATTGAAAGAACTGTTAGCTATACAAAATTATTAACTAGGTAAAAAAATATATTAAACAGGTAAAAATAAAATCTATTTGCTCTCACAGACACAGCAACTGCAGGAAGCAGCTACCACTGGTAGGGCTGGGGGAACAAAAGAAATGGGTTGGAATGAATAAAACTTAGAAACTTAAAGGTGGTGCCCCATGGAGATGAAATTCAACCTTTAAAAGAAAACGTGCTGCTTCTTAGTTCTATGTCAGCACATGGAGAGTGTCTAATGAGCCACAGTAAAACTCTGACATACATTTCCAAACATTATAATACCAGAACTAACACAACTTTACATGCAGCTGAAAAGAGTCTAAACTACTCATAGACATAAAATTAAAAGTATTACATTGATAAAGAGATGAAATACAAAGGTTATTAAAATTTTCATGGTAGAAGAAGATACCTCCCAAAACTGTGTTCTTCAGTTTTAGACATTGATAAATGATCACCTAAGCCAGGAATCAGCAAACTTTGACCTGTGGGCCAAATCTGCCCTGCTATCTGTTTTTGTAAATAAAGTTTTATTGGAAAATAGCCATGCCCATTTATTTATGTATTTTTAGTCTGTGGGTGCTATTCCATTACAATGGCAGTTTTGCGGAGCCTAAAATGTATATACTATTTTGCTCTTAATAAAAAATTTGCAGAAACCCGACCTAAACCTTTGCTGAAATAAGTGCTTTTGCTTGTTTAAACATAATAATATTAGCCAAGCTAGTGTGTCAGTCTATACATGTCCCTCCAGTGCACAAGCCAATCACAACTGTGAGGCATGCCAACACCTGTTTTTTAATGTTGGTTTACTTTAAGCCTTCCCAAAATCTTAGGAATTGCAAAAAGTCAGCAAGCATATGAATTAAGAATAGCCTGACTACTGGCATTTTCCCCTCTAAATTCTATAGTACGTATGTTTAAATAGAATATAATCTAAATTTAAAACTAGAATATATGTGTGCTGAGATTTCATTTATCTCTTTCTTGTGCTGTTTGATCAAACTTTCATAAAAGATCAAGAATCTAACTCTATGTACTAAAGAGGTAAAAAATGTCCCTCTGACTTCATACAGTTGAAATTTTTTTAAAAATGGAGATGTAAACTCGGATTCTCTTAGTAATAGTAGCTAACTTTGCTGAGAACTCAAAATGTTTGACACTGCAGTTGGTAATTCACTTGGATTATATAGCATTAGAATAATGGAAAAACAAAACAACTATATTTGTTTATTAAAAATCTAAAAATAAAGCTTAAAAGAAAAAAAAGGAAGGTTTAGTGTTAGGGAAGGAAAATGTTAGTTTTCAAGCTATGTGTGGTAACATTCAAGTAGAGTTTATCAGCAGGAAATTGGTTATGTGAGTCTTAAACACATAAAAGAGATCCTAGTAAGAGAGAGATTTATGTGTATTTAGCGAAGTAGGAAAAGAAAATCAGAATACAGAGGAACATATATTTAAAGGAATGGCAGACATGGAAGAAAATTAGGAATTTGATTATTGGCTGTGTTACATGATACCAAAGAACTTTTGTTAATTTTGTTAGTTGTAGTAATGATGTGTTATATTTTAAATATCTATCTGTTAGATATAAGTATTGAAGTATTTGTGAGTGACATTATATAATGACTAAAGTTTGCTTTGACATATTCCAGATATTTTTAAAAGGTAGGGAAAGTTACATTGGTGAAATAAATTTGACAAAATTCTTGAAGTTTAATGAGTACATTGGGGTCCTATTTCCTCCACTTTTATGTATGTTTGAAAATATCCATAATTAAAATGAAACTAGAAAGCTAAATTATTAGCACAGACTTGCAGCTGAAGAAACAATGTTTCTGCTCATACTTTTAGTATGAATGGACACTCTCCAAGTTTGCTATTGTGAACATTTATTGTTCTTCAGAAATATCTCTGAGTGGGACAAACACACATCTGGAAATTTTTGGTTTAACCTGTAGATATACATAGGTTTTTGAACATAATAAGGAAAATCATAGAGTGAAAACAGATTGTGAGAGGATGTTGTGGGAAGTAATACATCTGAAAAGCCTACATAAATAATTAAAGAACAACTAGTAAAACATAGCACACATCCTCTGTAAGGTTTTGCGTAAGAATGACAGAAACCTTCAGGTTCCCTAAGAAGGAATAAGGGATGTTCAACTTGCTGCATGCCCAAAGGGGAACTTAGTGAGAAAGAAGGAATCATGAGTATTTTTTAATGTTGTGTTTCTTCCAATATCCTGGATGTCTGAATCCTACAAGGAGATGCCCTTTGCTACACCCAAGTTTCTGTTAGGCACGACTCGCTCATCACCCCTGCTCCATACCTGTCCTGCCCATTGTGGCCTAAGCTTCAGGAAGGCAAAGATCATGCTTGTAGGGTCACTGCATCACCCATCCCTGGGTTGTGCCTGGCATACAGTAACTGCTCAATGAGTATTATTTGACTAATTGAGTACCTTTTTTTGTCGTAAAATGATTCCCCAAACTTCTCTAGCCTACTCTGTATGATGAAGACTTGTTTTTATTGAGAAATGGCAAATAAAGGCTTTATACCCCCTGAAGATTAAATACTAAAATCCCCATAACATGGGACTGTGTGCACCCAAAGGACGTTTATAATGCCTAATAATGCTCTAGGAAGTTAGCCAATAACTCCACCACCACCTAGGAGCTGGGAAACTTTGAGAACTTTCCTCCTGGTGTGTCTAAGAGTATCAAGCTCATTCTGCCTGAGGAATGTGCTGGCTTACATTGGCACTTTTATCTTTCCCCACCTTCCAACGTAAGTAACGCTGCAGTTTCTTTTCGGGGTCGTACACGATTCTAGCAGTCTTTTGGGGGTGGGAAAGATCACTCTACATGATTCCTTCAGCTCTTGTGGCTCTAATAAGAGACAATCCCCACAGCACTGTATAGTTTCTCAGCAGGATAAAAGCTAGTTTCTATAAAGTAATATTTCTCTCTTGAGAAAGTATGGTTTGTAACTCTGGCACTATCAAATTTCCAGGTCATCTTTGCTTGCTGGGAAAAAGAATTCTTATGAAGAGAAGTTGCTCCCTGGAGGGAGAAGGCAACGACTGTCCCCCAAGTTGACCCCATGTCCTGGAAGCTTGGCTACAATGGGCCACAGGGAAGCTGCCGAGCTGTTGGGCAAAGGAGGTTTGCGTGATCACAGAAGGAAAGATCCCTTAAATGGCACGACTTGCATGGCCCTTCTGTAAAGCTTTCAAACTGACCAAGGCAGCCGTCCACCTTGCTCTGATCATTTTCAAGTCATTGAAGTGGCTCAGAGGATTAATAGGCTGCTGCTCTGGCTTTCTCAAATGTACTGGCACAGAATTATTTAATGTCATTTTCAAGGGCAAAAGGAAAGAGATCTTGATAGCCCTGCCAGTGAGCAGAGAATAACAATAACATAAAATGGAGCTTGTACCCTTCCCACCAAACTGGGGGAACACTGCACGCCCAGTGTTCCCCCAGTTGTATCTATTCTTCACTCCGCATTTGAGCTCTCTGCTGTCCCATTTCCACCCTGCCGGGTCCCCACATGAGGAACGAGAAGGGAGCTGTGCTCAGGGAAAGTCCATTTCCCTTTAACGCAAACTCTTAAAGAACACACCTGCTCACCTCATCACGTTTCCAGCCTCATCGCAGCCAAGGGAACGCTTCAAGCCAACTTTTTTGTGATCCTTGGAGTTTACCTTAATTTCTCAAAAATCTAGGTAGACCTAGTAAAAGGAGAAAAATATCATTTGACTTAGAATTGTATCCTGCAGAGCTGATTCAGATTGAGGTTTATATCATTATTTGGTCATATTTACTGAATGTCTTACTTGCTCTATTATCTGTTTTTTCAGATGTGTGCTGTTTTTGATTTTTAATTGCTCTTATTTACCAAATGTCTTATTCATTATATTATCTGGTTTTTCAGATGTATCCTCTTTTTAATTTTACCATAAAGAGAGGCTAAAAAAATTGGTGACTTGCTTAATAATGCAAGAACTGTCCTCAAGCATCCTGTACACCTTGAGCTGACAGATTCCATGGCTGTGCCTGGTGTTTCTCTAGTCTTCATCCTTATAATCAGTGCTTTTCATAAGAACTAAAGAATTTGCCTTTAAAAGGAAATTGTAAATACTGACAATTTATTTGATAAAGATCATTAAAAAGAAACAAGCAAACAAATAAATCTTTGGAAGCTTTTGTACCTTAAAAAAATTATATATTGGTGGCGATCTGGTCGAGATGTCTTGCCTGTTCACACAACCACATCAAAATTACAACTAAAATATAGATCAACCATCACGCAGAACCATCAGAAATAGAGTTGAAGAGAAGTCTGACAGCTACTGAATTAAAGAATCCACATCCATTGAGACGGGTATGAGGGGCACAGATGCAGAACAGGCTGGTCCCACATCCATGTGTGGTGGATAAAAATCAGGAGGGATATCTTTGAAGTGAGGAGTTCCAGCCCCACGCCAGGCCCCCCAGCCCAGGGTTCCAGTGCTAGGAAGATAAGTCCTCACAACTTCTGGCTGCAAAAACCAGTGGGGATTGAATTGGTGGAAGAAACTGCTGGAGCCCCAAGCAGTTCATCTAAAGAATCCACACACAGACTCACCTACCCAGACTCACTCCCTCTGAGCTCCAGCACCAGGGTAGCAGCCTGAAAGGCACCAATGGCATATAGGTAGACACTGAAGTGTCTGGCATCAAGGTGAGCAGAGGCCATTGTCACTTTTCTAAACCCTCCCCCACAGAGCTGACAAGATGGTGCCATATCTGAGACTCTAAAAACCTGGCTAACACTGTTTGATCCACCTTGGAGATCCCAGAGACTCTGCCCCACCCAACTTATGGGCCCACCCATGCTACTTTTCCATATGAATTGCTGTTCTTGGTTCAAGGTCCACAACTTCCTAAATCCTATCAAGCAAGAGCTGGACTCAGTGAGCTCCAGGCCTGGCACTAGCCGCAGCCAGCTTAGACTCACAGCTTGGCTTCTCCTGGGAATCTCCAGGCCCAGTACAAGTAGCAGCCATCTCAAATTGCTTTATAACTCAAGCAGGGTGGCCCCAGGCAAAACACAGGTGGGAGCTGACCTTGGCCTGTACCACCCGGGAAACCCCAGGGCCAGCATATCCAGTGGACAGCTACAGACCACGTTGAAGCACCACCACCCTGCCCCAGCACAGCTGATCCTCCAAAGAGGGCAGAGGTTGATGGTTAGTGGTCATAGTCAGTCCTTGTAGCTCACTGACCTGGGTAAATCCCTCCCATTGATCTGCCAAAAGCAACCAAGGCTCAACTACAGGAGGAGAGTATAACTGGCCCACACAAAGGGCATACCTCAAGTACTCAGCTTGGGTGATAGGGGAGGCTTTGCCACTGGGCCCTACAGGACACCTACTACTTAGTTCATACAGCCAAGACATGGAATCAGAGCAGCTCTACCAATACACAGGAACAAACAAAGGGAGGCTGCCAAATTGAGGAGACAAAGAAATGTGGCCCAAATGAAAGAACAGAACAAAACCCCAAATAAAGAACTAGACAAAACAGAGATAGCCAACCTATCAGATGCAGAGTTCAAAACACTGGTGATTAGGATACTCAGAGAAATGACTGAGTATGGCCATGAAATAAAGGAAGATGTGAAGGTTATACAAAGTGAAATAAAGAAAAATATACAGGGGTCCAATGGTAATGGAAAGGAAGCCAAAATTTAAATCAATTATTTGCAACCAAAGAAAAAATAAGCTTTCAACCAGAACATAAGAAGAAACAAGAACTGAAAAAAATGAGGAGAGAATTAGGAACCTCTGGGACAACGTTAAACATACCAACATCTGAATCACAGGGATGCCAGAATAAGAGGAAGAGCAAGAAATAAAAAACTTATTTGAAAAAAGAAAGAAAGAAAATTTCCCTAATTTAGCAAAGGAAATAGAAATACAAGTCCAGGAAACACAGAGAGTCACAAACAAGCTAGACAAAAAGAGGACCACACCAAGGCATATCATAATTAAAATGCCAAAGGTTCAAGATAAAGAGAGAATCTTAAGAACAGAAAGAGAAAAGAAGAGAGTCACCTACAAAGGAGATCCCATAAGACTATCAGCTGATTTCTCAAAAGAAACTTTGCAGGCAAGAAGAAGCTTGCAAGAAGTATTCAAAGACTTCCAGGAAAATGAAGGCATAGACAAACACGCTGAGTCTCCCTCCACAAATAAGAAGGAACACAACTACCTCAAAACTAGAGACAATCAGAAATTCCAGAAAATCAAAGTGCATGGAAGTCCAACAAACAAAGATATAATGAAGAAATACTCATCCAGACAGGTAGGAGGGGCAGAGCCAGGGCTAAGAGGACATGGAGTGGTGGTGGCCGCAGCAGCAGCAACAGCAGGCCAGCAGAAAGCACAGTTACAGGTTTTAATGTCAGGAGGGACACCCGAGGAGTGTTTCCAGCTCCTCACCAGAACACACAGCTCACGGTCCCAGCACTAAGGAAAATCAAGCCTCATTGCTTCTGACTGTGCAAACCAGTAGGGGTTGCAGCAGAGGCAGAAACTGCTGGTCTCTCAGCAGAGTCCATTCGTGTAAAGGACCCCCAAGGTCCTAGAACGTCCCCAGACCCATTCACTCTGGGAACAACAGCCAGGACAACAGCTAGAGGCACCAGTCCCGTACAGAAGTAGGAGAAGTGCCTGAAAAAGGGGCGAGTGCTGAGCTGGAAGCATTGTTCCCTCTCGGACCCCTCCCCCACCTACAGCACCACAATGTGGTGAAACAGGTCGCCCTGTACTGACAAATCCCTAAGGCTCCGCCCCTTACAACGTAACAGGAGCAACAGCTCTACCTAAGACAGAGAGGCAAACACAGGAACCTGTCAAGATGAGGAGACAGAGAAGTATGGCCCAAAAGGGGGAATGAATCGAGGTTCCAGTGGGAGAACTAAGTGACAAGGAGACAGCCAACCTAACAGATGAGGAGATAGTCAACTTAACAGATGCAGAATTCTAAACACTGGTGATTAAGATGCTCACAGGCTTGACAGATATGCTTGAGTATGGCAAACGCATAAGAGAAGTGAAGGCTATGCTAAGTGAAATGAAAGAAAATACACACAAACCCAATGGTGAAGGGAAGAAAACCAGGGTTCAAATCAATGATTTGAACATAAGGAAGAAAAAAACAGTCAACCAGTACAGAATGAGGAAACAAGAATTGAAAAATGAGGAGAGGCTTGGGAACCTCTGGGACAACTTTAAACGTGCCAACATTCGAATTATGGGGGTGCCAGAAGGAGAAGAGGAAGAACAAGAAATTGAAAGCATATGTGAAAAAATAATGGAGGAAAACCTCCCAAATTTTGCAAAGGAAATAGATATACAAGTCCAGGAAGCATGGAGAGTCCCAGACAAGTTAGACCCAAACAGGACCACACCAAGACACATCATCATTAAAATGTCAAAGGTGAAAGATAAAGAGAGAATCCTAAAAGCAGCAAGAGAGAAGCAGAGAGTTGTCTACAAAGGGGTGCCTATAAGACTATCAACTGATTTCTCAAAAAACATTTTGCAGGCAAGAAGAGACTGGCAAGCAGTACTCAATGTGATTAAAAGCAAGGACCTACAACCAAGATTACTCTATCCAGCAAAGCTATCATTTGGAATGGAAGGACAGATGAAGTGCTTCCCAGACAAGGTAAAGCTAAAGGAATTCATCATCACCAAGCTATTATTATATGAAATGTCAAAGGGACCTACTTAAGAAGAAGAAGATCAAAACTATGAACACTAAAATGACAACCAACTCACAACTATCAACAACTGAATCTAAAAAATGAAAACAAAATCCAACTAAGCAAACCAGAATATGAACAGAGTCATAGGTATGGGGATCATTTGGAGGATTATCAGCTGGGTGGAGGAAGGGGGAGAAATGGGGAAATGGTGCAGAGATTAAGAAGCATAATTGGTTGGTACAAAATAGACAGGGGGAAGTTAAGAATAATATAGGAAAGGGTGAAGCCAAAGAACTTATATGCCTGACCTATGGACATGAACTAAGGGGGTGAGATTGCTGGAGGGGAGGGGGTACTGGGCAGAGGGGAGCAAAGGGAAAAAAAATTGAAACTACTGTATAAGCATAATTATTAAAATATACTTTAAAAAAAGAAGTATTCAAAGTGATGAAAATCAAGGACCTACCACCTAGATTACTTTATCCAGCAAAACTATTATTTAGAAAGGAAGGGCAGATAAAGTGCTTTTCATACAAGGTAAAGCTAAAGAACTTCATCAACACCAAGCCATTATTATATGAAATGTTAAAGGGACTTATTTAAGAAAAAGGAGATCAAAACTATGAACACTAAAATGACAATAAACTCACAACTATCAAGAACTAAATCTAAAAAATAAAAACAAAAACCAAAACCAAACTAAGTAAACAACCAGAACAGAAACAGAATCATAGGTATGGGGATCATTTGGAGGGTTGTCATCTGGGAGGGGATAGGGGGAGAAATGGGAATAAAGAAACATAATTGGTAGGAACAAAATAGACAGAGGTGTGTTAAGAATAGTATAGGAAAGGACGAAGCCAAAGAACTTACATGCACAATTCATGGACATGAACTAAGCGGGGAAGGATCACTGGAGGGAAGGGGGAAAGGAGGCAAAGGGAAAATAATTGGGACATCTATAACAGCATAATCAATATAATATACTTAATTTTTAAAGTTATATATTGGTGCTTAAACTTCTGAAACTCCCCATGTGAACAGATATATCCTAATATGTCTATGGGAAGAGATAACAATAGAAAATATTTCTAAAAAGTAGCAAGTCAATGAAACATTGAATGAATATAATATACTTTATAATATTTTGAGTATTTACATTTTACATTTTGCCATTCTTTTTTCACTCAAATACTGGACAGAAAAATATTTTTTAAATGTTTTGGCTTTTCTATTCTCTTCTAAGAAAGTCTAGGCTGCTTTACTTGTGGCAAAACATAGAATTAACTAGAACTCTGTAATAATACAGTTCACTGTAGACATTCAGATATGCTGTGGGACAAATTGTGTCCAACAAAACATCATAACCACACAGATAAAAAGCCTAATGTAGCAGAGTATAGGCCTATTTATTGGTTTCCTCCCAAGGCTTTTACTTTCTTTGTGCGCTATACTGTCTTGGACCAGCTGCCTTATCATTTGAATATTAATTAGTACTCAAATTATATATATTAATCTGCCCAGAAAGTATCCAGCCACGCACTATGAAAAATAGAGACGTTTACTGAAGAAGAGACGAGATAACAAAATTGTACATGGTACAATGATACCTCAACCCCCTTCAAAGTAGGCACTTTGGGACCTTAAACAGTTCTCCCAATTGCCATCAGCTGCCCTGTTGTATTTTCCTGAATCTCACTGATGATCTAAAATCTCTTCCCTTTCAAAGGTGATTTTAGTTTTGGGAAAAGGCAGAAGTCACAGAGCACCAAATTTGGGCTGTAGCGGGGCTGATTCACCTGAGATATTGATGTTTTGCCAAAAACTCTGCGTGAAACATGATGCACGAGTAGCTGTGTTGTCATGATGAAGCTGCCAGTCACCAGTTGCCCATAGCTGCGGCCTTCTGAATCATCCCAGTAGTTCCCACGGAGGGATGTTTAAGCTTAATACAAAGTTTGACACAGATTCATTACTCTACTCACTCAGTCATTTTGAATGCAACAGCTACACAGTACTCATTCTCACTCAATGGCGTCTACCATCCCCACTGACTAGCATGTGCATTCCAGTCCACTCTCCTTGGCTGCCAGGTTACATCAATGTCATGCAAACCGTTCTCATTATATTAACAGTAGTTGGACTTTTTTCTGGACAGACCTCATATATATACATAACATATATTATATGTATTATATTATTTTATATATATACTATGCATATATAATGAATTTATAGGTCCTTATAGGTTCTTTGGGCACCTTTCTTGAACTCTCAACCATTAACTGTGTGTATTCAATTACCAAAGAGATCTTTTAGATTACTCTGTTTTAAAGCTATTTAAGAACTAATTGTTATCGCAGCCAAAATTATTGGCAGTTCAACGGGGTGGAGGTCTATGTGGTTATATAACAGATGGATCGTTTTAAGGGTTTTAAGTTTGTTTGTTTGTTTTGTTTTGTTTTTTTACTACAAGACTTCATATCATCTAGCAGTTCCCATAGAAAGACCAAAAATCTACATACTTTCACAGCTTTACATCTAACTCAGTTCAACAAATATTCACCTAGGCTTGGCCCTGTGGTTCAAAAATGAATGAAATAAGGTTCTTCTTCAAGGAGTTAACAATCTAAAAAGAAATCAGTAAATAGACAGCCAACCGTGTAACAATATAATAACTACAAGACTATCAGTATGAACAAAAGGCTCTGGGAGTGCAAAAGAGCAAATAATCAGTTCCCCTGGAGAATGTGTGGAGACACCATGGATTCACTTTCCCAGTTGCTCCCTGATATTAAATTTTCTCTTTGGGTGGGATTGTAAGGGATTATCCCCCACTTAAGTGCCAAGGATGAGTCTTCATACAGGTAAACCACTCAGAGACCTTTTTCAAGTAATTAGCTCAAATATGGGCTCTGTCCATTCATTTCATTGGCTATAGGACTGGTTCAAGGAACATAAATTGGTCCAGTCAGAGGGAAACCTAGGCCTTAGTTTGAAAAGTGCCCCACTTCCTCCCATTCTCTTTCTACCATGAGTCTTCTTGGTCACCTTTGCTGGTTCTCCTCTCCTTCTAGGCCTCTTTGTTTTTAGGGCCCCATGGCTCAGACTTTTGTTTTCTTCTCTTCTCTGCCTACTCTAGCTTCTTTGGTGACTCATTCAGTTTTATGGTTTTAAATATTATCTATTCTGACAATTCTGAAATATATCATGCCAATCTAGATTTTTCTCCCAAATGCAGACTCATAGATCCCTCTCTCTACTCAACATCTATACCTGGATATCTGGTGGTAAACATTTAAAATTCAACATGTTCAAAACTCAAGCCTGGATCTTCCTTCCCAACCCTGCTCCACCCATGGCCTTCACCATCTCAGATAATGGCTAAGGCCAAAAATCATGAGAGTCCTTCTTGAGTTTTCTATCATCTCTCACATTCAGTCTGTCAGGACAGCCTATTAGCTTTACACTCAAGCTTTTTCCGGAATCCCTTATGTCTCATCACATCACTGCTACACCCTAGTCCAGCTATTTTCAGCATTTCTTGGATTATTAAAAGAGCCTTCTAACTGGTTTCCTAGATTCCACTCTTGCTCCTCTATAGTCTTTCAACACAGCAGTCAGAGAGAGCCTCTTGAACTTGAATTGGATCATTTATTCTTGACTCAAAGTTCTGCAGATGCAGATGAAAAGCCAAAGCCCTTATAAGGGGCTCACATGATTGGCTTTTTGTTAGTTCCACGATCTAATCTGTGACTGCTGACCGTTTACTCACTCCTCTCCAGGTACACTGGCCTTCCTGATACTTTCCCTGACTACCTTATGCAAATTATAACCCACCTCTTCCCACACGCCCAATCCTCCTATCCTGCACTATTTCTGCCCCCCTAGACTTTATTGTGTGTATCCTCCCTCATTTAAATGTATGCTACACAAGCGCAGGGATCTTTATCAGTTTTGTTTAACAGTGTATCCCAAGGGCCTAATACAGTGCCTGCAATGCAACCCCCATTTGTTAAATAAGTGTAATAAGGAATTCAAATTGAGGGCCAATCCAACACAAGGGAAAGACTTGAGAAGATTTGACCCAGAGCTCTTATAAAACCATGCCTAAAGTCCATGCTGGTTCTTTTTGCCAAGCACCCAGTTCTGGGAGTCTCTTGGGTCTCACTGAAGACATGGCTGTGCTGGGAGAGGCACATGGCTCAGACCTGTAGGAGACAGTGGAGCAGGTTGTTGAGTTGGAGCCTCCCCTGACTGGTTCTGACCCAGCAGCTGGGTGGGGAATGCAACTTTGACCTGTGGCTGAGAGCCCAGGGATACCTGGATAGCTCAGATCTCGGTGCCTGCCAGGGAGGCCCTTCATATTTTACTATTCTGTACCCATCACCACATCACCGGGGCAGAGCTTGTGTGGGAAACTCCACTTCTGAAAATGATTTTATGAATAGAAGTGAGAAGAATGTTGCATTTTCTAAAGAGCTCAGAGAGAGAGGATCTGTGACCCCTGCGGGGTAGATTGGATGAATGAACAGGTGAACACTATTGAGCACCTGTTGTTTGCCAGTGGCTTTGCAACATGCTTTCCAAGTTCTCTTGTAATCTCTTCTGTGACCCAACCTCCCACAGAGGCATCCCCACTACGCATGTGAGGACACGAAGGAGCCGGGCGTTGAAATGACTTGCCAAGTTTCACACCGGACTTAGATTTAGTCCTAACCCACTGACTGTAGCTGAGTGTCCTATTACCCAACACTTTACGTGGCATTTTGGCTTATGTTGACTCATACACACTCCTGTCTTTTTTACCAACTGTTTTATGTGTAGCACATAGACTTACTGAAAGAAAAGATTGTTTCACATAATACTATTCTTTTAAATACCTAGTAGGAATGGTGAAGGGGCTTCTTCCCTCTAGAGTTAGGGAAACCTTTTCCTTGAAAAGAGCCCAGATGCATTAAATGGCCTTTTGATCTCAGTCCTTCCCTTCAATTTCCTGGAGCATTCAGTAAGGTGGCCCCTGCCACATGCAGCTTGTCTGGGTGTCCTTACTTAGATATTGATCTCCTAGAGTAAATCTCCTTCCTTCACCTTTAGAAAGAGAGTGAATTGGGAGTCCTCTCTGCACACACGCATGCGCGCACACACACACACACACAACCTATAAACATTTGTACACACATACATATGTGTGTATATACAATATTTTGTGGTAATCATTAGTGCTATTTACCAAATATTCCCAGCTTTCTGCTTCCTGAGTTTATGCCTTCATAGCTCCTTTGGAAGTAGGTGGGGTCATATGGCTGGTCTGGCCGGCGAATTACAAGTGATGTGTGTTCCTTCTAGGCTGAGGCTTTCATTGCTGGCATGAGCTCATGAGGGCTCTTTATCTCTCTGCATGTGACCAACAAGGTTCGAGATGATGGCTGTTCTATCACCTGAATACCTGACTGACTAACCTGAGCAGACCTCACCCCCACCCCACTAACCTACCGTGGACATGAAACATAAACAAGAAATATTTGATTTCAGCCTATGAGACTATGGAGCTGTTTGTTATGCAGTATAAGCAGCCTAGACTGACTGATACGCTTTACAGAGTTAAATCTTTTTTATGCATATACTATTTCATCCTCCAAATAAATGTAGGAGGCAGGTACTATTGTCATGCTGATTTTATGGATTAAAAAAAGTAGGCTGAGAGAATTTAATTAAGTTGTGCCTAAGATCATTGCAGATGGATAAGGCAGTTTTCTATTCCACATCTCTGTGGCTCCACTTCCTGTCTCATACTCATTTCTCCACTTTGTTTTCCCAGCCTAGGTGCTCTCTGAGCCAGGAGGAAAATAACACTTGTTGCGCATTCTCCCAAAACACATATTTGCTTCATCATGTCACTTCACACATAAGCTGAAATTTCCTGTTGTACTTAAAACTCCTATGCTAAAAGATAAACATTTTGACAAACCACTATGGCATCATAAGAGATTGTTGAGTGGTTGGCATTCTATCACTTTCTAGAAAATACAACCTGGTAAATATAAATCTTTCTCACAGCAAGCAGCCCTCAGCTAAGAAAATTAGTTTTATTAACCAAAAAATCATTCTTAGAATTGATGGCTGTGTGGATGACCTTTGGCCTACTGTAATATAGCAATGTGTTTAGCACAGTAAAAATGCCAGAGTAAGACAGGTCCCACAAAAGGCAATAAAGGCACAACATTCCAAAGACAAATGCACTTGAGACACAGATGACAGCCATGGGAAGGGGGAGTAATCAGTTATAAGAAATGACAGTGTTTTGGCAGCCTCCGTTACTTTAACTGACAGGACAAATAAAACTAATGTAAATTATTTTTTTAAAGAGCAAGTCACAAGAGCTACAAATATAAATCAAAATTAGTTTTGGACTTTGATTTAAGTCAGCTGGGTGTCCCTCCTTTTTCAATGCACTGAGGTCAGCATTTCCCTATTACAAACATTAAAACCTTTCTTATTCTTCTACTAATTTTTCTTTGGCTATTTGATTTCATCTGGGTCTTATTCCTCTGTTAATCCTTTCAGATTTACTTTGCCTTCCCCACATTCTCTTTGAGGCATATCCCCATCTGGGTGTACTTATGGTTAAGTGCAAATACACCAGGAATTTGATTGGGAATATACAGGGAAGTCCATTAAAATGTCCCTTGTTATTTCAAATGCATCCTGCTCTAAAAATATTGCAAAATAGTCTAACTTCAGGCTTTCTAATTTTGAAACCTAAAATACTGACATGACTTATTTTTAAGATGTCTATAGGTATTCTCAGGGACACAGAAATGGAAGTCTTTCTTAAGCTATGTTTACATTTATTTTGTGACTAGAAATAAGAAACAAAAAAGCAAACAAACAAAATAAATACTCTCCTCCCGATGAGAATTCTTCACCCAGCATGTCACTACTAGAATGGGCATGAGCAGGTTGCATTTTATTTGCTTGTCTAAGACAAAGGTATTGGGATTCTTGTTAAAGAACAGGACACAAATCCAGGGGCTTTTAAAGTCTTTAGTGGCTTAATGTTCAAAACTTTGCTTCCTCAAGATGAAGGTTCAAACACAATTTAGGTCAAAGGTTAAAGAAGTCTGCCACTTCAGTGGACAGATAAGGGTTTTGAAGGTTGTGGCTGAGGCCTAGCGGCTGGGCCAGGCAGGGAAGACATAGGATAAATAAGACAGGGCTCCACCCTCCGCTCTCTGCCTCTGGTTTGCTTAAGAACTAATGTTCATTAAATTCCTTTCCCTTAATAAGGAAGAAAAATTCACAACAACCAAAAAAGTAAATCCTACCTTTGTTCTGGCAAACCAGGTCAGCATCATCTGTTCAGGCTGTTGGTTTTCTGCAACGCGGACTTCACAATGAGTCACAGGTATTTATGAAACTGCTTGGTTGAACTTTTCCTTTTTCCCCATTTGGAAGCACCAGTGTCTCTTAGCCAGAGAGAGATTGAGTTGGCAGGTGTTTCTCTCCCAAGACTCCTAAGTGAAGACAGCAGATCTGAGGTCTACTTTGCACCAGCCTGATTTGGAACCAAAGCATCACACACATATACACTGCATGCAGAGATGCCACTGCCACATAAAAGCAGCTTAGCAGCATGGAAACTTAATTTTTTTACAACCCGTTTTAATGGGATTGGATTCAGCGCTATAAATTTCACTAAGTCTGCCTTAAAAAAAAATCCATTTTCCCCAGCCTTCTGGTTCTCTCCACAGACTCATCAGTGTGGCCAGTTAGCACTTCTGTGTTAATTGTAAAACCAAGATAAGGATTTTCTTATATAAGCAGTAAGACAATAGCAGTCTTTGGATATAGTTCTGAGGCATCAAAGAAGGGTAGCACAGGCTATAGATGTCAGTGCAAATACAGAAAGTAAATCTCCCCTACACAAGCAGACGAGGTGGCATTCATGATTTCCTCTGCACGCATGGCCTCAGAAATGGAGACAAGTGTTCCCAGGGCAAGATTTTTGTAAAGGAGGACTCAATAATCAGTACAAAAGATGATTTCATGTGTGTGGTCCCGTAGCTGGAGCCAGGGAATAAGAGCTAGGAATTCTTGGGTCTCGTGATTACATCTATTGCCAACTCACTGTGCACTTGAGCCTTCGTTATTTTCCACCTCTGTTTTCATGACTATAAATGAGAATGAGTCGGCCACCAGGCAGTGTAGTAAACCTGTGGCAGGGACTATGCTTTCCCTGCACCTTAGCTAGCCTCTCGGAAATACCTTTATTTATTCCCTTTCCTGTTGACGTAGGTACTAAACAGTTGAGTGCATGGCCAGGCATGGAGTTGGCACCCCAGAGGGAGCAGACATTCTCCAGGTCACACAGCTGTGACCCCAGTTCCCCACTTCTCTGTGTTTGAAAGATGCATTGCCATTGGTTAAAAGTGCTTCTGTCTTAAAAGAGAAAATCTTACCTCAAACCACGAGAAGTCCATTTGAGAGGGAATTAAAGAGTAGGGACATGAAGGCAAGTATTGGACTTAATTATCTGCTCTACTCTCACTAGTGTGCAAGTGCAGATAATTAAGTTCAACACTGGCCTACAGCAGGGCCTCACAGGCCGGGGGGTCATCTAGGCTTGTGGGTAAATGTGGAGTCTGAATCACTGGGCCTGGGGGAGCCTTGAGATTCAGCATTTCTAGCAAGGTCCCAGGTGATGTGATGTGGGTTTCTGGACCACACAGTGGTAAAGAAGCAGTATAATTTGTGGTTCTAATTCTGGTAGCAACAATTGTCATCACAAACAATAGTTATTTAATCTAACTAAACTTCAGTTTTTTTCTTCTGCAAAATGGGCTTTTATGAGTATCAACTAAGATGGTGTCTTGGAAATCTAAATGAAAAATGATGAGGGCCTGAGAGAAGGCATTGGTAATAGGGGTGGACACAAAAGAATATAATCCTGAGACAGTAAGGTGGTCGAATCCACAGGATTGACTGAGCGTGGAAAGTAATATGGGAAAGGAGTCAAGGCTGATTCTCAGAGGTATGAGAAAGCTCACCATGGGGAGAGCATGTGGGGTGACGAGAAAGGATAAGCCAGGCCAGAACCCTGGCAAATACTCATGTTCAAGGAATGAGTGGCAGTAGAGAATCTCTAAGAGAGAATGAGAAAGAAGTGGGAAGAGCACAGACAGCAATGTTATGGTTGTCAGAGGGAAGGGGGTGCAGTGGGGGTGTGGAGGAGGCCTAATATATGGTGACAGAAGATGGTTTGACTTTGGGTGGTGGGCACACAGTACAACATACAGATCTTGTATCAGAAATGTGCACTTGAAACCTATATGATCCTATTAACCAGAGTCACCACAATAAATGTAATAAAAAGTTTTTAAAAAAGAAGTAGAAAGAAAAGCAGGCAAGTGTGGTACCTTTCTGCTGGGAGATTCTGAATGGTAACACTGACAAAAATTGGGTAAGAAGAAAAGGGGGCACGTTTGGGAGAAAAAAAAGTGAATTCCACATTGCGTACACTGATTTTGAGATGTGGAACAATGAAATATGGATTTGGAAATACAAGGTATATGTACCAGCAGAAGTAGGCAAAGACCCTTGAGAGATAGCAGCATTTAGATGGAACAAAAAAGACAAGAAGGGTGAGGTGGCAGTAATTAGGAGGCATCTAGGGGAAAAGGAGCCAGGAAACCTATACAGAAGGTGGTCAGAGTCAGGGGTGCTAACTGGAACATGAGATTCACAAAGGCGAGGGAGGTCAGCTTCATAGTCAATTTTTATTTTTGAAATGTGGCAATAAGAAAAACTAAAAAAAGAAAAAAGAAAGAATGAGCAAACAACAACAACAAACCCAAAATTTCCTCCAGGAAAAAAAATATAAAAATTATTTTAATGCAACAGCATAAGTATTAGAGATTGAAAAATCAACAGAAATTTGGAAGGAATGTTTAAATCTGCATCTTTATATAATCAATCCCACTAACCGAAAAGTTCAATAAGGCAACTTTTTTGTAAGCAAAATGGCAAATAACTGATCTGAATACTTCTAAGCACAACAGGCCAAACTGCTGGATGGTTTTAAGGAGTCCATGTGTGCCTGAGACCTGAGTTATGCTCCTTTTGGACACCCCAAAATTCTGTTACTCCTTTAATTTTCCCTGCTTTTGTCATGACGATAAAGTCAATATCCATCCCTAGATGTAGAAATAGTCAAGTAAAAATCTAATATGATACATAATAGAGTATGTGCTAGGGTCAAATGAACAATAAAACATGGTAATATGACTTTGTCTCATTCACCTAGACATCCCAGACTTCAGTTAACCCAGGACCCAGCCCACACAGCCACTTCACAAATGTTTTTTGAATGAAAGGCAACATAAAATATTGAATTTAACAAGCTCTGCTCAAATCCCACTACTTCAGAGGGCTTTTCCTCACGAATCCCACTCTCAGAAAGCACTTTGTACTCATGGATTTCTAAATAAGCTTTTAATCTTACCATCTTGCAATTATTATTATTCATGTATTGTTTTTGATTATTCTTTTATGAATTTGTGTGGGTGCGTGCACCCATGTGCATGTGTGCTTTACTTCCTCGTTTGACAATAGGTCCCCCTTAAATCAGATCCTTTATGTTCCTCTACTTTGAATTCCCAAAGTGCCTTATACAGGTCTGGGAAGAGTGGGTGCTTTAAAATACTTGTCGATGAAATGTCTCTCCTCTGCCTGGAATGCACTGTCATATATTTTAATTGCTGCCAATAATTCTCTTGCCCCTAGTATATATGCTTTTCTACATCACAAAGAAATAAAAAATATATAAATATTTGAGTGCTAGGATTTTGTAATAGAATAAACTTCTAAGAGAATGAAGACTTGATACTTTTCTGGAAGTCTAGTAGAGCCTTTATTGTTTGCCACAAACTCATACATACACCTAAAAACTAATATAAGGTAGATAATACATCACATTCAAACTAGAGATCTTACACATTAAACACATACTGCATTGTAATTCTGCAGAACACAGGTAAACCACACTCCCTAGTTCACGTGCAAACACACATATTGTGGAAAAGACCCAAAATACCAATCATGTAAACTTAACGGATCCCTTATGATTTACTTAGAAGTAGACATTTCCCCCATGGATATTCATTTAAATAAGATCCTTTCTGGAAGCAGAAGAATCAGTTCTGTTTAAAGCAACAGTATTAAAAAGGGCTAGATGCTCCCTGCTCCGTTTTAGGGAAATACAAACATCAAAAGGCAATCTCTGTTTTTACTATTATGGTTTCTACAACCATAATTACAATCTTCACATAATTATATAACTAAAGTATGTGACTTTGATGGGCTTAGCATAAAATTCACTCATTTATTCAACAAATATTTATTGAGCACCTACTATATGCCAGGCACTGACCTAGGTGCTGAGGATATATGAGAGGAGGAAACAAAATTCCTGTCCCCAGGTACCATATTTGGGTTTAATAAAATAGCACTAGCACAGAGCATTGTATTTTAACTAAAAGAAATTGCTAAAGGGTTACTTTTTTTCCCCTGGATTATTGCTGAATATTTAAAATTAAGAATAACACCAGTAAATTGAGGACATAATTGTCATTCGCATAAAAATTTTAAAGTATTTTCTTGATGCAGTATTTTAAGCCCACCAAATACTAATCACACAAAAGAACCACTTCTTATTCTTATATAAGGGAACATATTGAGCCTCTTAGGAAATGCACATTTTCCTAATTTTTAGTCCTTTATGACAGATTACTTGGGGTCCTCTATAACAAACAGCCTGATCACATACCAAGTTAATTAACATGGAATCTTTTCTAAGATTAATAACAAAGGATTTACTTATAAAACTTTAACTTATCAAAAATGAGTTTTGATCCAGACTTACTAGTTTTATTTTTCTCTATGAAGCTACTAGGATGAACCAAGTCTTCCAGGGCCAAGTCTTAACTTTAGCTCAACACAGATAGCTGTGTTTTGAAAAGAAGACCATTTGAGTGATGGATTCTTTTGGCCCACATGTTAACCTATTGTTCTGTTTCCCAAAGCTGCTCATGTTGTGGTTATTGTAATAAAGCTCAGCTATTGAAAACTTGAAGCTACGCATCATAGCATGTGCTTATTATGTGACATGTTTATTATTTTCTTTCTGTTGGTTTTATGGTACATTCCCATGATGGCACATGAGTAACTATATATATTTGTTTTTGAGGTGTGTGTTGACTCAGAGATAGACAACATCACTAGCCTCACCTGGGCCTCTAAGCTTATTAGAATTGTAAGAACCGTAAAGGACCGAAGGAGGCCCTAGTACCTTTGAGCAATATGGCCTGATTTTCCTAAACAAAGACTTTAATTTAAAGCTCACTTATTAAGAGGACTATTAATTCATTTGTCTCTTTCCTCTGCTACAAACAAGAACATTTGAGTTGTGTTATGGGTATGCCAGTGTTCTAAACTTAGTCTCTTCGTCACTTCCTTGTAAAAGCCAACTTGATTGTTCATTGATATTACTTAATATAGGATCAGCAAGCCCATAAAAGAACATTTCACTTGTTTCTAACATTTGCTTAAAAATATGTTTTAGAAAACAGAGGGGCTCTAGTTAAAGCATCAAATATTAGAAAATCTACTCGGTTAATGTTTTAGAGGTTTGCTACCTTGTCACATTTTTCTTCCACTTAGAGACTTCGGCTTTTCGTTGGTTCTTGATTAAAATTCCTTGGATTGCCTCAAAATGCAATCCCTTAGGCAAATTTAGTTGCCTTTAAAAAATGCCTGCAGTAGGAAAGCCCAGTAGGAAAACAAGGATTATTCTAGAAAGCAGCAACCCTGGAAAGACAGTTTTGTTAGTGGAAACACATTCGTCTTTCACAAACTAAGCAATGCTGATATTTACAGAGCAGTTTTTGAAAGGTCAAATGCACGACTTCTGCCAAGAAGTGATGTATCTTCTTGCAAAAGGAAAAACAGGTTTTCAAATGGGGGTTCATGGACATATTGTCAGAGTTCTAAGACTTTTAGGATATTGAAAATATTTTGAATTATTTCGATAACAGAACAAAGATTAAACATGCAATCTTTCAGCAGTTAAGAAGACGACTTTTCTTTGCAGTAGTAATTCACAATTGAAAGACATGGTTATAGAATAATATCTTAACTTTTAGGTCAGTGTTTCCCAGAATGGATGCCACAGATGTATTGTGGGGGTGTGTGACGATTTTCCCCCCCTATGAAGGGGGTCCAACCACACTATTCAGGTTTGAGAACCTGCGCTCTGCCAAGTGACCCTCTGCAGAAGGGGCCGGTGAAGGTAGAGGGCGCCACCGTGAGGCTTTCATTTCAACGCTTGTCATTTCAATTGTGGAGGGTTAGAGATCACAGGCAAGCAGTGCTATCTGTTGAAGAGACATCAGACAGTGTAGTAAAAAGGGTAATCCATTTATTTTTAGAGAAGTTTTCCACTCAGAGATCATACACGCTGCAGATCACAGAAACACATGCAAGCATGAAATTTAATTTTTAGGAACTCTTTCCTGGGGCTTCTAGGGAAAGCAATGGTGAAAGGAAAATGATAATCATGACAAGGCAATTATGGAGAGGTTGGGGGAAATGAAAACCTTTGCAAACATGCAGTTAAAAATGTTTTTAAATTTAAAAAATTATTCAAGCTGCACTAGTTTAGCTCAAAGGAGCTAAATCATCAACACAGAGACAATACTTTTAAATTTAAAAATAATCAAGAAAGAATGATGAGTATGTTCCCCCTGCCATGTGATTCGCCCCCTTAATAATTCAGAACTTATAAATGTGATAAATGTTGACATGCTAGGCCTCCAACAGATGGAATGAAACCTGTAGTAAAACAAAAGCAATTCATCTGCGCTTTCTGCATGAAATGAGTAACAGATTAAGGTAAGGCTTCCCTAAATTCTTAAGAGGAAATAGAGTGGATAATATTAGTGTTTATGCACAACTGCATGCCATTTTCAGCAAACAAGTATGGAAAATTTAAAAAATAAAAAAGAAATTCAAATGTTATTTTTTTCCCCAGGAGGATAATTCTCTTTCCATTAAAAAAAAGATTTCTGAAAAAAAATAATAAAAAGTTTACATTCTCTTTAAGTTTCCTGATACCCCTTTCAATTACACGTCCTGAACTAAACACTCAGTGAATATTTGTTTCAAAAGAAAATTAAGGTTTTGGCATGTCTAATAGTGCTCAGAAAGAGCACCAGCACAGTAGAATACTGACTTACTGAAATTCTCCAGTGTTTTGTAGATCTGCAACAGAGAATGGACTTTTCAAAACTTAGATCTTCCCTGGTGGCAAAAGGCAGAATGTAATGAAAATTCAAACTGTGGAACTATTTAATACCTATGACATGATATTATCAGAGTGACACCTGGGTGACTTTTTCCTCAATTAAAAAAATTTTTGAAAAGAACTTTTAGCTGAAGGACAGGCCAAAATGGTAATTTTTTTTCTTGAGAATATTGAATAAAATAACAAATGAAGAAAATGTAAAGATCTATTTACCAGTGTTTTGATATATGTGTGTGTACACACACACACACCCCCCACACACACACACACACACATATATATATATATATATATATATATATATATATATATCATGTCATATATAGTTTTTCAAAGTTGCCACCTTTGTTACATTGATGTAATGCTCTCTAGGTCCTGTGCGAAAAAGGGAGGTCTCAAGAAACTAAATTCTTACATGTCAGGTTTTTCAAACCGTCATCGCTGAACAAAATAATTTACCAAATTGTTGAAATTTACAGCCATCCCAGAAATGGGAAATGCTGACCAAGTTTGTGCCTCCACACGGTGCTAATCTCACTCCTGGAGCTGTAAACATGATGGCTGAAGTGACAGCCTGGCTACAAATCCGTCTGGCAGCTTCATCAGACATCTCTCGCCTGACTGATTAAACTGTAGTTAAGGCCCACTTTTATTTTTTCAAGCCTTTTGTTTAAATTAAAAGGTCATGTTTTCAAGCAAATGATCTGCTGCATCCCTCAGTCCAGCACCATAATACGGTTACATTATTACTAGTGTTACCCCAAGTGGTGAGTCAGCTGCCCAGGCACACCGGCCAGGGACCCCTCCCCTGGGCATAGCCAGCACATTGGGGAGGGACGAGGTTGTTTATTTATTTGCAGTAGAACCTAGTGAGAGGGCCCAGCTGGGGGACATTGGACTTGTTGTTTAATAGAATCCTGGTGGTTCTTAATGGGGAACTGGGTTTGATATGTAGAACACACCTGGAATTTGAACATTCTTCCTTTAAAATTTTAGCAGTGGCTTTTTTTCTTTGAGTTAAGTGGACACCATTTCATAAATCTCTGTATTTGATCACTGTCCATTTTTCAAAAACAACCACAGAACATGGATGATTGCATCAAGACAATATAATAGAAATACACACCATACTTTAAATAGTATTTAACTTCTTATTCTAATGTATCTTGAAGTTTATATTTTGTATAAATCAGAGAGCAGGGACACATTCATGATCCCCTACTATGTCATTCCAGCCAAACAAGGAAATATGGGAAACTTCACTTACTCTTTCCTGTGGCTTTCCTGCCTGTGTGATGGCAAATACAGGAGAACCATCTGAGAGACAAGCCATTGCCGAGCTGTTCTGACTTTGTGGGCGAAGACCAAAGGCTGTTTCCCTTACATTTCACAGCAGGCCCAAGAGGAAAAAATCTAAAGCCTAGAGACTTTGGATATGGGAAATCTCTGTTTCAATACAAGAGAAGAAGACACTGTCTGTTTGCAGCCTGTTTTTGCCTTTGTTTCACATGGTTTATATTGTCTGTGGTGCCTGCCTTTATATCACAATGTATTTACCTCCCTCTGTATGAGACCAGTTCCTTTGTCACAAAGTGGTTGAAAGAAGCCTGGTCAGGACCCATCTACAACGGTATTGGACTGAGCTCAGAACCAAAGTCTTATTTCCTAGTGCTAACATTTTTCATTTGTTAGTTATAGAATTTTATGCTTTTATCTGTTTTGAGATTAGATTTTTATCTTTTATAAAATTTTTTTTATTGTAATTAAATCCTTCACAATTATCAAGGGTTGAGTAGAAGTGATATTGGCAAACTCCTACTGAGCATCAGTAATTCAGTGTGAAAAGGGTTAGCGAACCATATTAAAGAAATGGTACTATTGGCTTTTCATTTTCTTTTCAATGGGACTCAATTTATAATAAATAAATCTGCATATGTATACTGAAAATAAAGTTCAAAGTTTTTAAAAAAGACATAAGTTTTTACATACTCAGAATGTAAACAATTTCCAGGTCTTCAAGAATATTGCTAGGTCTTCTGTACTACAAAGCCCAAGTTCTTGAAATGTGTTCATGTCAGCCCATTCGCGGGAGATTTTGCTCTCATTATGATGTGGGGAGTTTACTCGTGGGCAATGATGAGAAAAAGAACCAAGATTTTTAAAAAACTTAAATTAGTGACTTTTTAAATTTTCATTTCCCTAACTTTCAGATGCTGAAAATTAAAACCAAACAAAACAAGAAAACTGGTATAGAAAAATAAAATTCAGGTAATGTTAAATCAACTCATTATTTAACCTGAAAAATATAAGTAAGTTTAAATGAAAATAATTTTAAATGATTCTAGCACTTAAAATTTAGTTAATAATAAAAATATCTTTAGAAAGATATTGAATTCCAAGGTATATTGATCTATTTATAAATTTTATTAATTAAAAAATTAGAGTTTATCATTGAATACTTTAAAAAAATTTTCCATAAGAATTATATTAACACATACCTTAACTCAGGACCTCTTGAGATATTACAAGAGTATGTCCCTATTATAAGTTGTATGCAGTGCAAACTCCAAAGTAATTTTAAATCTTAAAATTGATTTAAATTGCTTAAGCATGAAAATATATATGTAAAGGTCCTTGTATTTAGTGTTTAGCAAATTTTAGTTGTTATTATTTAGTTATCAGAATAGTTTCTAGATAAATATCTGACTACTTATGATCAAAGTAATTGATATTCTATTCCTGATCCTATATTTTAATAAAATAAGGCAGTCATTACCTATGGAAAACAAACAAACAAGTAAAAGCAAATAATTTAAAAATTTTTTTTAGCTTATTAAAACTTTCTTAAAATTAAGTTAATGTCAACAAGTCCAGGTCCTAAAATTTTCCCCCAAAACAGTGCCAGATTGGCAGAGAGAAGATGAGATATTTTTGCAGCCTCTCTTATGATATTTTTAATTCTGAAAATAAGAATCTATTTTCCATTTGAAAATTTGTAGCAAGAGGGTCTGTATCCAAATAATTTATAATTTGTTCCATTCATTAATCATGTAAACTCTAAATGTGTTTTTGAAAAAAAATCTATTAATATTGACAGACATATTTGGCAAAGCAATATCAGCTTTATGCAAAAGCTATTTTAAACAGCCTCTTTAATAAGGTAGGAGAAGAAAAATACCAATACACAAGAATATGTGTTTAATTAGGAGGTATACTGTACTTAGGAACATTCTAATGAATAATAAGTGATGTTTTATTTCCTGTGTCTGAGACACAAAGCCAAATAATTAAGAATCAAAGCAACTCAAAGTATTAGGTAACAATCAGTAAACTTGGGCAAGATCCTTTTTCCCTCTCAAGTTTAATTGGCTCATTGTTCCCAGAAACTATAAACCATGGGGTTGGTGGCAGTGCTGAAGTTTACTTCTATAAAGGAAGATTAACATATTCTGGAACTTTACACTAATCCTTGTTTTCAGTTAATTCAAGCAGATTGGATTAGTAATTCTTACCTACCACCCACTAGAAGGGACCCCAGCTTCTTTTCTTTGACAACCAGTGGTATTATACACCTTCTGAGCATTATCTCCCACTGAAAACATTATCAAAAAAGAAATTGTGTTAAAGGGAGAAAAAAAGAAACTTGTATGAAGGGGGGTGAGGACCAAGGCCTCTCAAAGTCAAACCTGGTAGTTTCTCTATTATCAGCTTGGTGCACATTTGGTTAATACGGACAGTGGCGGGATATTCTGGGAAGTTCCATAAACATTTCCTCCTCACTGAATTGGCTTTTCTCTGCTCCCCACCTGGGGTAGCTACTGTAGAAAGTCAGGAGAAAAGGCTTCTCTCTCACAACCCTCCCAGAACCATCTCTTCATCCTTTCTTTGTATCCCCTCAACTCTCTGACTGACATGAACCAAGAAAAATAACTAAATTATTCTCTAGGGGAGTGATTATGTAACCTGATGTAAATAGACAATGAATTTATATACCTATTGCTGTGAAGTCTTTATAGAAAGAATACCAACAAAATAAAGTTCTGCCAAACCCTGCAAGGAAGATGCCCTTGGCCTGTAGATACAGATTTTAGAGGCCTATTTGTTATCATGTGCCTGAAGACTTTTGGTTTTCCATTTATGAATAAATACCTTCAAATCTCTTCTCTTCCAATTATATTGAACTATAATGGACATACAGCATGTATAAATTTAAGGTGTAAGGCATAATGATTTGACTTATGTATATTGTGAAATGATTACCACAATAAATTTAGTTAACATTTATCATGACATACAGATAGAAAAAAAAGAAAAAGAAAAACATTATTTTCCTCCTTGTAATGAGAACTTTTTAAGGTCTACTCTCTTAACAGCTTTCAAATATATTATACATAGAGCAGTATTAACTGTAGTCATCAAGTTGTACATTACATCCCCAGGACTTACATGTCTTACAATGACAAGTTTGTATCTTTGACCACTCTCATCTTATTCTCATTGTATTCCTGTCTTCAACTTTCTAACAGTCATATACTGTGAACCACAGCTATTCATGATCTCTCTACTACCTTTCTGTAGATGACACCATCACAGAAATCCACTGCTATCCTTGTTTTCTTGGTTGCTTTTGCTACAGAGCAGCCAGATGGCCCTTCTGTTAATGCTGGGACATAGTTAATTGATGTTTTTATTGTTAAAAATGATGAGAAGCAGATTAAAATCATCCATTTTTTAATTCTGTAAGTGAAAGTCTAAGTATTAACTATTGCTTTACTCCAAATAATCAAAATAATGTAATTTGAAGCAGAATTGCCAGTAAGTTAATTTAAAAATTAATCTGATGTTTAAGATTACTTGACCTCATTCCTTTAAGTGGACTCTAGCCAAATGAAAACAACTACTGTATTACTAATCATTAAATGGGGAATACTGATCTTTGATTTTGAGGAATTCGAAAGGAAAAAAGGGGCCTATAACTAGCACCTACTCAGCACTAGGCACTAGGTTAGAGAGTTTCTAAACAATCCCGGGTAGACATTAGTTTCTTAGTTGCACAGATGCAGAATCTGAAAAGTTAGATAATGTGCTCAGGGCCCTACAGTGAGCATGAAGATTTGAATCTAGGTCAGTTTAATTACAATATTCACATTGTTTTTCAGTACCAAGTGTCTCTGTATTTCAGGTAATATCTTTTTGAGAGCTAAATGTTAATAAGTTGAAAACACGGAATAGTAAATGGACTGACCTGAGCACACTTTTTCCCACCCAGCAAATAACACTGACTGAAGGAATGAGAAGGATGAGAGGCAGGACTTGAGATTTGAGCTTTAAGCAAGACCTATCCTATAAGGCCAGGTCTAGGAAGGACTCTAAAGCATTATTGGCAGCCAGGGTTGCCTATAGTAATGAATACCTAGAAATGTTGTAGAGGGATCTCCGTAGATAGAGGTGAGGGCTTCAAGAAAGAACATCATCTACTTCTAAATTATGCTTCTTTCTTCCTTACCCCAACCTTTCCAATCTTGTGTATTCAATATTGGTCTAGAAACCAGCCAAGCCATCATCCTAGTCTAGGAAGAAAAAAACACAAAGCAGTCAGGATCCAAGACTGTCCCCCCCAACTTTGTTGGCCTCTTGCTAGTACCTCTACCCCATCTTCACTGGCTCCAAAATCTTGGTCCTATTATACCAATGCCTGTTCTTCCTTTCTCCAGCCCCTCTGTGGTCCTCTATCAACACTGGTTCAACTCATCCCTTTAATTCCGGGGTCTCCTGTTAACCTCAGACAGGGTCTCCCATTTGGCCCTTGGCCTAGTCTTCTAGAACTCCTCTCTGGTCCAGTCAGGCCACCTCTCATGGCCTCTCTTCCTGTGATAGAGGAGTCTTACCCCTACCACACTCTAGCTCCGATGAGTGGGCACACTGCCATGAATACAGCACCAGTGGCTCTTAGCATGAATATGGATTGATTCTTCCTGTTGCTCCTGCTCCAGCCATCCATAAGATAAGGTTGGGTCACAAGACTTCCACCACACTTTCTGCTCCTGCTCTTTCTGCTTCACTTTTACTTCCTTAGGGAAGGAGAGTAAAGAGGAGAAAAAAAGGACAGAATGTAGACGTAAATTAATCCTGCTAGAGTAGAAAGTAACTTTGAGGTCCAAGGAGACTAAAATGAAGAACCTTGAAGAGAAGAGGGAGAAGAGGGGAAAGTAAGAGAGGCATATGGATCCTCCAGAGTCCGAGGGGTGGTGATAGGAGTGGCTCAGTGGTGCTTCTCTTGTCCCTCTTTCTCCCACTCCCTGCCTGCCTTGTATGTGGCTCTGAAGCCCAGGGTTACCTGACTCTGAGGTTCTCCTTTATTTCCATGAGAAAAGAAACCTCACCAGTAGGGTAGGGCTGGGAGGAAGGGAGGCAGATCTATTTTAAACCAGCATTGTCTGAACACCTAGGCTCTTCCTGTCCCAACTTGTAACACCAAAGGGTCAGGAAGCCCCTCCTCACAGAATGGAACCCCCCCCGCCCCCCCCCCGCCCCCACCCACCCCCCCCCGAACCAGGATCTATCTGGGATCTGGGTGTAGGGGCCTGCAAAAGTCTCGGAGCACTTCGCTGCTTCCTGTACCTCCCTCTGCTGATGTAAGTCACCTAAACTATTCACATGTACACTAAGTGTCCAGGCAGGACAGGCACACCTATATGTATATGTATATGTGTCAGATGGATTGTGTACTGCGTCTTTGGCTCCAGATTACTACTCTAAACTGCTTATCTCTGCCCAATCCTCTGAGTGTTCTGCTCATGAGGATGTGTGGCCACTCACCACTTGAAAACAGTAAAAGGCACATTGCTTTTATGCGTGCTTGTTATTTGTTACTGCTGTCTTCTTGCTCACAATATTTCCTGCAATACTCATCATTCACTGAGCATCTACCTGTACACTCTCCTGTGTCAGGGACGTAAAGATCTGAATCTAGTCCTCACAGGGCTTGCAGTTTCGTAGATGACAGAAGTTTGACTAACGAGGAAATAAAGTTGAATGACAAAACATTATCCAAGTTAGAGCTAGTTATTAATAGGTGTCCACACATACTTGTTGCTCCTGAGTACTTATTACAAGTGGCCCCTGTCAGTCTCAAAACAATGTCTTGTTTAAAGGATAAATTATATAGTTACCCTAGCTGTTGGGTGAATACACACACACAGTCACACATACACACTCATATACTAAACAGAGAAGGAATGCTGGAAATGCCAAATGACCGGCCATATCTTATTCATTTTAAGATCCTTTCTGTTCTCCTTTCCTTCCTTCTTTCTCCTTCTTTTTTTTATTCTTTAAATTTTTTAGCATTTTAACACCTCTAACTAACATCAAAAATGTCTTAAATGGGCTGTCATCAGGTGGCAATTGAGATATAGTTGTCTTACCTGGACATGTGCATCAAAACTTGCAGAATGGGTGTCTTGCCTTGGACGAAAAATCCCAAAATTGTAACAGAGCAGTCTAGAAATATGCAGTCTGTCCAGAAAGTATCCAGCCACGCACTTATGAAAAATAGAGATGTTTACTAAAGAAGAGACAAGATTCAAGAAACATTGTACTTGGGACAATGACACCTCAGTTCCCTTCAAAGTAGGCACTTTGGGACCTCACGCAGTTCTCCCAATTGCCATCAGCTGCTCTGTTGTATTTTCCTGAATCTCATCGATGGTCTGAAATCTCTTCACTTTCAAAGGTGATTATAGTTTTGGGAAAAGTCAGAAGTCATAGTGTGCCAAACCTGGGCTGTGGGTGGGCTGACTCACCTGGATGATTTGATGTTTTACCAAAAAACTCTGCATTAGTCATGACACGTAAGTGGGTGTGTTGTCATGATGAAGCTGCTACTCACCAATTGCCCATAGTTGCAGCCTTCTGAATCATCTGAATAGTTTCCGAGGAAGAATGTTCAAGCTTAACACAAAATCCATTGCAGATTTGTTGCTCTACTCGCTCATTTTGTTTTGTTTAGTTTTTTAAAGTATATTTTATTGATTATGTTCTTATAGTAGTTGCAATTTTTTTCACCTTTGCTTACCTCTTCCCAGTACCCTCCTTCCCTCCAACAATCCCATCCCCCTTAGTTCATGTCCATAGGTCAGGCATATAAGTTCTTTGGCTTCACCCTTTCCTGTATTATTCTTAACTTCCCCCTGTCTATTTTGTACCAACCAATTATGCTTCTTAATCCCTGCACCATTTCCTCATTTCTCCTCCTTCCCCCTCCCAGGTGATAACCCTCCAAATCATCCCCATACCTATGATTCTGTTTATATTCTGGTTTGCTTAGTTGGATTTTGTTTTTATTTTTTTAGATTCAGTTGTTGATAGTTGTGAGTTTGTTGTATTTTAGTGTTCATAGTTTTGATCTTCTTTTTCTTCAGTAAGTCTCTTTGATCTTTCATATAATAATAGCTTGGTGATGATGAGCTTCTTTAGCTTTACTTTGTCTGGGAAGCATTTTATCTACCCTTCCACTCTAAATGATAGCTTTGCTGGATAGATCATCTTGGTTGTTAAGTCCTTGCTTTCCATCACCTTGAATACTTCTTGCCAGTCCCTTCTTGCCAGCAACGTTTCTTTTGAGAAATCAGCTGATAGGGTTATAGGCACCTCTTTGTAGGGAACGTTCTGCTTTTCTCTTGCTGCTTTTAAGATTCTTTATCTTGAACCTTTGGCATTTTAATTATGATGTGTCTTGGTGTGGTCCTCTTTGGGTCTAGGTTGTTTGGGGCTCTCTTGCTTCCTGGATTTGTATGTCTATTTCCTTCACCAAATTGGGGAAGTTTTCCTTCATTATTTTCTCACATAAGTTTTCAATTTCTTGCTTTTCCTCTTCTCTTTCTGGCACCCCTATGATTCAGATATTGGCACGTTTAAAGTTGTCCCTGAGGTTCCTAAGCATCTCCTCATTTTTTTCAATTCTTATTTCCTCATTCTGTACTGGTTGACTGTTTTTTTTCTTCCTTATGTTCCAAATCATTGATTTGAACCCTGGTTTTCTTCCCTTCACCACTGGGTTTGTGTGTATTTTCTTTCATTTCACTTAGCATAGCCTTCACTTCTCTTATGCATTTGCCATACTCAAGCATATCTGTCAAGCCTGTGAGCATCTTAATCACCAGTGTCTAGAATTCTGCATCTGTTAACTTGACTATCTCCTCATTTGTTAGGTTGGCTATCTCCTCATCACTTAGTTCTCCCACTGGAACCTTGATCCGTTCCCCCTTTTTGGGTCATAATTCTCTGTCTCCTCAACTTGACAGTTTCCTGTGTTCGTTTGCCTCAGTGTCTTCGGCAGAGCTGTTACTCCTGTGATGTTGTAAGGTGTGGAGCCTTAGGTATTCAACAGCACAGGGTGACCCATAACACCATGTTGTTTCGCTGTATGTGGGGGATGGGTCTAAGAGGGAACAAAGCTGTTTGCTCAGCACTTGCCCCTTTTCCAGGCACTTTTCCCACTTTCTATGGGACTGGTGCCTCTCTAGCTATTGCCCTGGCTATTGTTCCAAGAGTGGGTAGGTCTTTGGGGTCCCATTAAACAAGTGGACTCTGCTGAGAGACCAGCAGTTTCTTCCTCTGCCCCAACCCCCACTGGTTTGCACAGTCAGAAGCAATGAGGCTTGATTTTTCTTGATGCTGGAACCATGAGCTGCAGTTTGTTATGGTGCTGGGAATGTTCCCCAGGCATTCGTCCCTAATTTTTAAAATATGTGACTACACTTTCCACTGGTCTGATGCTGCTGCCTCCGCACCATGTCCTCCCTGCCTCAGCTCCCCCACTCTCCCCGTCTGGATGAGTATTTTTTCTTTATATCTTTGTTTGTTGGATTTCCATGCAGTTTGATGTTCTGGAACTTCTGGTTGCCTCTAGTTTTGAGGTAGCTGTATTTCTTCTTAGTTGTGGAGGAAGACACAGCATGTCTGTCTAGGCCTCCATCTTCGCCAGAAGTCCCTCACTGATACTCTTAATGGCACAAGGAACACTGGGTGAAAAATATGTATAGTAGCAACTGCAAGTCCAAAAATGGTTCAGAAGAACTGAATACTGCATAGGAAGAAGTTTTAGAAATACCATTAGTTTTGTCTATGTCTTCTTTTCATTTATACAAAGAGCAACATATTCTAAAAATCAGTGTCTAAATATGTCTAAATGAGGTCTTGCAGTAAATACAAAGTCAGTAAACACAAAATTTCATAATGATGCAACTTAGTACAAATGAAATAAGTGATGTCTACAAATCCACAGCCATTTTCTGTTCATTGAAACAGGATTATAGACAAGTCCAAAGACTGAGCTAATAGGAGCATTGTTCTATGGTATTCTAATACTATTTCTGATCTGCATGAGGTATAATTCACATATAAAATTATATTAGTTTCAGGTGTACAACATAGTGATTTTCTCTTTGTGTATATTGCAAAATTATCACCACAATAATCCAGATAATATCTGATCTACATTTTATACCTACAGACAAGATTATGAATAGGGAGAGAAAAGTTGCCATGGGATGGTATAATGGAAGAGCTCAGAATTCTAACTCCAAGTCTCACTCTCCCCAGCAACCTTAGGAGACTCACCTCACCTCTCTGGGCCTGAATTTTCTTATCTGTAACAGAAATTGCATCATCACTAAGATCTTATCTGGTTACAAAACTTTTAAAGCTAACAATGGCATATGCTATATAAATCCAGTGTTCTTATTATTAAATTACATTATTTTAGCTGTCAAGCATGACAACTGTATCACAAAGAAAATGAAATCATTCATACTACCTATAAAATATTAAAAGAGAACAGCATGTTAGGGCAGCAACAACAATGGTTTTTCCTAAACCCATCAAAAAAGCACAAAATATCAGGTTAAGCATTATTAAAATTTTTTTTCTTCTAACCTGTCCATGCTAAACACACCATGCTATCCAACGAAAGTGCTAATGAGTCTAACGTTATTGGGCAACATCAGGACACGCTGATTCCTAACTCTAAGCTATTTGTTCTGCTGGTTGAGTCTGTCTGTGCAGAAAATGTGTCAGTCAATTTCTTAATTTCTTCTCAAAGAAAAAGAAAAAGGAAGTAGTCACCAGGTAAGCAGGCCAGACCAAAAGCATCCCACAGCTAAGAATCAGAGTGCAAAGAAAAAACAGCTTGGTGTTCAGAATTCCCTGAAGTTTCTGTTAGAGCACAATGCAGACTAAATATTCAAGTTTACAAAAAAAGTCTACCAACTCAGGAAAAGAAGGAAACATGTGAGAGACCTACAGCAACCTAACAACAATGACAGCAGTTCTAATGAGGCTGGGTGCCAGCTCCTGTATGGATTATCAAGGCAGCCCTTCTCTACTTTGTCCTAGTTGTCTTATTCATTTCTTTTCATCACATCTGCATAGCAACCCCAGGATGCTGGTACCTCTGATTTCTGCAAAACATGTAAACAGTAAGCAGCAGGAAAAGGGAAGAAAAAGCTTTACTGGGCTTTGGAAGTCTAGTATTTGCAAAATGTACAACAGAACCTACTTGGCAGTTTTTTCCTCCCTCCTTCCTTCCTTCCTTTTCTCCCTCTCTCTCTTTCTCTCTCTTTTATGAAGAAATGGAGACAATTAAAAGTAAGTTATCCAGGGTCACAAAGAGTCAATGCCTAGCATTAGAATAAGTCTGATTCCTGAGCCATTGATTAAATGCAAAATTGAACTCTCATTTCAACAATGACTGCATCAGGACTTAAGGTAAAGCAAGACAATTTCAGGATAGACAAAAGGAAAAATTTCCTAATATGAATATGTAAGGTGGTAGATTATTCCAAGAAGGGAGAATATGCAACCTCAGCTTTTTCAAAGAAAAGGTGTCAGCGAATGTGTTCATTCTATACTGCCGCTGTTAACCTCTTCCTGTTCTAGACATAGGAGGGTTTTATTCCTGACCTTCTCTCTGACTGCTTCTTCCTAGTTTCCTTCAACAAGTTATGTTTCCTGTTTTGTTCTGTCCTTTTTATGTGTCTCAAAATACCTTATCCATACTTTTTAAAATGTTGTGCCCCAACTGAAATGCAACACTCCAAGGGTGGTCTGACCAACAGAGAATAGAATCGTCCAGTAAAATCCCTTTTTCTCTGAATTAAAGTATTAATGGAACCAGTGCCCCCTGTGGCTTTTATATTTTTATTTTTTGTCAAGTTTTGCCTTATTTTGACATTAGCCCAAATACCCGAAGCACTCATGTGCTATTATGTCACAGTACCCCTATCTCATACTTGATTTTTGGACCCAAGTGCAGGATTTTACTTTTTTTTTTTTTTTTTACTACATTTCTTTTTGTTAGCTCTGGTTCATTGAAATATTCTTAGATTCTGACTCTGTCATTCAGAAAATAGCTTTTCCAACCAGCTCCAAGCCATAGGCAAATGTTATTATCACACCTGCTACATCATCATCCAAGTTATTGATAAAAACGATGAGAGCAGAGAAGAGAACCTCAGTAACATGGGAGTCTAAACCTCCCTCTAGGGTGACATTCATAAATAGCCCCTGTTATCTCAGGGTTCAACCAGGAAAACAGAAATCACCCTGAATATTCAAGTCAGAGAGAATTTAATACAGGGAAGTTTTCTCACTGACAATGGAAGATCTGAGAAGTCAACCAGGGAACAAAAGGCAACCAAGTATAGCAACAGCAGGAAGTCATTGCTAATCATAGACTGAAGTACTCAAGGGGTAGGATTAGCAGTAAAACGTGGAGCCAGGGAAAAGATGCAGTCACTGTGCCAGGCCAAGCACAAGGAGGGGGAGAAATACATTCCACTTCTCCCCTTCTGCCATTGGCCTAACCTAGCTGGAAGCCAGCTGTCACGGGAACTTGGGAAATACAGCTGGTTGAATAGAGGAACTTGTTTGAATCTAAGACAATTTCTTCATCTTCCTTATGAGAAAATAAAAAGAGAATTTGTCAAGTGTCCTGGTAAAGTCCAAGTCCAAAATCTTGACCCCCTTTGACTTATTCTAATAGACTAATAGTCCCATTATGAAGAAATAAAACTACCCTGCTGTAACTTATTCTTAGTGATCATTTGCTTTCTCACTCAAGTCCTCACAAATCATTGATCTATATGCATGAGTGAGCAAACTACAGCCTACAGGCCAAATACTGCCTATTGTCTATTAATATAAGCAAAGTTTTATTAAACACAGCCATATTCATTCATTTATGTAGTGTCAATAACTGCTCTCATGCAATAAAGTCAGAATTTAGTTGTGACAAAACTAGATGGCCAGCAAAGCCTAAGATATTTATTATCTGATCCTTTACTTTAGAAAGCTGGTCTATAATTTTCAGAATCCAACTACTTCTACCTTCAAAACTTGAGCTATTTCCTATCTCTAGACTTTTTACTCTTCTTCCATTTTCTATTTTCTCTCTCAGTTAATGATGGTTGATCAATCTCTTTTGTTACTCTCACAGGGACTTTAAAATGTCTCCACAAGAGCCTGTAAGACTATATAAATGGGTTCTTCTCAAGCCTGTAACTTCATCTACCATCCCTTGGCTCTTATTCATTCATGTTAAATTTCATCTTGTTTCGGTTGGTCCATAGACATATCTTTGGACTCAGATCTCCTTCTGGTTAACTCCTAGGACAGACCAGGCATGCCTCAGTGTAGGGTCTTGGCATTTGTCACCACCCCCCCGCCCAAGTGGCTCTCACCCAAGTATCTACTGGATGCCTCCCATATTCCCTTGCTGAAGACTCATTTCTCAGTGAGCCTTTGCTGACTTTCCTATTCAAAATCGCAATCACCATCTCTCCCCCTGTCGCATTCCCTTCTGCCCTTCTCTACTTTACTCTTTTCCATAGCACTTACCACCTTCTGACACAATTACTTGGTTATCTGTTCTTCTCCCTACTCCCACTAGAATGTAAACTTCAGGAAGGTAGGGTTTTTGTATGGTCTGTTTACTAATGTACCCCCAGAACCTAAAACAGTGCCAGGAAAATAAAAGGTATGCAATTAATACCTTTTGAATGTGTGAATAAAGGTCAGGACACTAACAAACTCATTTAGGGCAACTGGCTATTCTCATCATCCCTTAATGTCATCTACTGCAATCAGGGAGAGCAGGTAAAGAATCATCCCTGCAACTGCACCAGCAAAGGAAGAACTTCCATATGGCAAGACAAAAAATAGTTAGTTAACCATTAAGCATCTATTAGCATTTGCATACAAATTAATTACCAAGAGGTGGGTAGACAACATTTTAAAACCCAAGATTAAAGAACCTTGGAATAGCCATGTCTAGGTAGCAGCTCTGGTTTTTAATTGCTGCTCCAAGCACTTGTCCCTTCCTCTAACCCACCCATGACTTTCCTTTAATAAAGTTGGTATAATTTTACCTTAAATGGGCATAACAACCATACCCTAAGATCTTTGAGAATTTGGGTATAACTCATTGAGTCACAGGAAGCACTTCCAGCACCCAAGTCAGGAATAGTATTTGTTCACACCTATTCCTTTACCTTTTCTCAATCCATAAAGAGGTCTTCAGGGTGATAAAATGGTAAAACCTCAAACTCTTCATACATGAAGAGTCTGTCATGAGTCTGATGAAAGGCAACTGGTCTAAAATATGATTGGACAAACTGTTTATTTCACTGCCAGCCAATAGTTATTGACTTTAAGACCGATTTCAGACTTCCGGCCAAGATGAAGGTCTAGACTGACATGCTCTGTCTCCCTCTACTACTAAGAAGGAGTACAATTACTGCAAAACCAGAAATAACCAGAAGTTCCAGAAAATAAACGGAAGTCCAATGTATGAAGTTATAAAGAAGTGGTGCTCGTCCGGATGGGTAGGTGGGGCAAAGCCGAGGCAGAGAGGTCAAGCTGTGCTGGCGGCAGTGGCAGCAGCGGCAATGGTGGTGGGATGGTGGTAAGCACAGACACCTGTATTTAAGGGGAGATTAGAAGCACCTGGGGAGCACCCCCGGCTGCAGACCAGACCCATCAGCTTGTGATTCCAATGCCAGGGAAGGCAGACCCCCATTGCCTCAGGCTGTGAGGCCCGGAGGGGGTAAGGATGGAGGAGGAGTCTCCCAGTCTCTCAGCGGAGAGTGAATGGCAAGAATTCATCTTGGATCCCCGGCCCCACACAAACTGCCACAGTGTGATGAGAAGGGTCGCCCAGTTGTGACAAGTGCACGGGGCTCTGCCCCCTACAGCATAGGAGGTGTGACAGCTGTGCCCAGGAAGCAAAGGTAAACACAAAACTGTCAGGATGGCACAGATCATGATAGAGATCCTGGTGATGCAGCTGACCAGCCAGCAAATATCTAATCTAATGGCTCAGCAGATAGGAAATATTTCTGAGGCACAGTTCAGAGTTTTGGTTATAAAAATGCTTACAGACCTAACAGCAGATCTTAAACAAGATGGGGAAGGAATGAAGGCTAGTCCTGCTGAAATAAACAAAAACAAATAATAAACTAGTGGTGAAGGCAAGAAAACCAGGGATCAAATCAACAAATCGGAACATAGGGAAGGAACAAACAGTCAACCACTGCAGAAAGAGGAAATAAAAAGTGAGGTGAATGAAGAGAGGCTCAGAAACCTATCAGCCACCTATAAGCAGGCCAACATCCAAATCATAGGGTTGCCAGAAGGTGAAGAAGAAGAAGTAGAAATTGAAAAATTGTGTGAAAAAATAATGAAGCAGAACTTCCCTAAGTTGGGGAAGGATATAGACTTATAGGTCCAGGAAGCACAGAGAGTTCCAAAAACACTGGGCCCAGGGAGAACCACTCCAAGACACATTATAATCAAAATGTCAAAAATTAAGGATAAAGAGAGGATCTTAAAAGCAGCAAGAGAGAAGAAGAGAATTACATACAAAGGGGTCCCAATAAGACTCTCAGCTGATTTCTCAAAAGAAACTCTGCAGCAAGAAGGGACTGGCAAGAAATATTCAAAGTAATGAAAAGCAAAAACCTACACCCATGAATACTCTATCCAGTGAAGCTGTCATTCAGAATAGAAGGGAAGAGAAAGTGCGTCCAGAACAAAGTAAAACTGAAGGAGTTCATCAGATCCAAACCACTGTTATATGAAATGTTAAAGGGACTTGTTTAGGAGAAAGAGGATCAAAACTATGAACATTAAAATAAAAACAGTATCACAACAACCAACAACAGAAGCTAGGGAACCAAAACAAAGCCAAACTAAGTAAGCAACAAGAGTGGAAAAGGAATTAGAGGTATGGGGAACGTATTGGGGGGAGGTCAGCAGGGAGGAGGGAGGGGGGAAAGGGGGGGAGATAGTACAGGAACTAAGAAGCATATTAGGAGGGAGTGGAGTAGACAGGAGGATATTGAGAAGAACTATATGCACAACCAATGGGCATGGACTAAGTTGGGGGGACAACTGGAGGGAGGGGATCACTGGGTGGAGGGGAACAAAGAAAAAAGAAATTGGGACAACTGTAACACCATAATCAATAAAGCATATTTAAAAAATGAAAAAAGAAAAAGACTGATTTCATTGATCAAGCTGCCTTTTAAAAATTTTGAAATGCAAGTAACTACACAATATGCATTTTTTTTCCAGTGGGAAGTTTCCTACTGAACATTTTGAATCTAAGCCTTCAGCACACTTGAAAGTTTTGCATGTCCTTAAAGTTAGGACTTTGTCTTTCTTTTTCTTTTACTTTTTTCCCCCAAGTAAGCCTTTACTTTCAAACTATCACTTCCTTATGAAAATACTTGTTTTGTCCTCATTGTTGTTAAATATATGGTTCTTTCTCATTTTTGTACTTTAAAATTATCTCTCTTTTTACTTTACCTAATAAAACACTTTACAAGTGCTCAAATTATAAAACATTGTTTAAGATCTATAAGGTAACTTCATTGTTATTTTTAAAATTAAACATAAAGCTATTATGCCTTGCACCTTTGATGTGGGTTAGAGAAAAAAGCTTATGCAGTGAATTATGAAATGACCTAAGCTCTTTCCAGCTATCCTTTAGGTTCTATCTATAGTGTTTATAATTTATTTTTAAATATTTCTATAGTTAATAAAAATATGATTAAAAGAAAGATTTAATTGCACCTCCAGCACTAACCTAAAACTGTTTCAAATGACCTCTGTTTTATTATTTCACAACAGTCTTTTGTTCTGGGGTTTTCCATCTGTTTGCTAAGCATTTTTCAATGGAAGTCTCAATTAGGGAAAAAAAGGGAGGGGGGGACAATCATTTAATTCAAAAATTCATTTGGAGATCAGGCAACTGACTTAGGCTCATGCCAGCAACTTAAGGCTCTCAGCCCTGGCCACATGATCCAGAGGAACTGAGCAACAACTGTCTGGCTGCTCTAATCCTCCTTAATTTGAGAGCAAAGAAACTCACATGTGTTTCTAAGAACATTCTCGGTGTACAACAAGTCCATTTCTGGGGACAACGTCTAATGCCCTTGTTCCGCTGATCTCATGTATTTTAAATTAATTTTTAAACCACACAGAGGCAGAGGGCAGGGTGGGGTGGAGGAGAGAACTGACAGCAAGGCAGCTGTCTTGTGTTGTCAAAATGACTACTGAAGGAGGCCCCAAAGATGTCCTTCATCCCACAGCATGGGCTGCCTTTATGTCATGATAAAGTGGGGCCAAGACACGAACAAGACGGGAGTCAGGCAGGCTCACCCTAACTTGTCTGAGGAGCTGGTGAAACGCGCACCAGGAGAGGGCCACCTGGCTGGCAGCCTCCCCCTCTTTTGTCTGGAGCCCTCTAGGTTCACTGGTCTTTAGAAGAACTTAATTAAAATCTGTGGACAATTTTCCAGAAAGTAGATTAAGCCCTTATGGTAAATGCAAGTGCTTTGATTCTCCCTGGACTTGTGTTTCTGGGGAGGGGGGAAAGCTTAGACTAAAAAACTGGTGGGTCTCCTATGCATTAAGTCTGATGAGTTAGGAGGCAACTGACTTTTCTCCAGATTTTTGTCTGGGGTTTACTCACCAGCATGGAAACTGGGAGAACGGGTAGAGTTGGACTTTCTTGGGCAACACTGTGAAGTAGAAGGTGTTTATCTCCTGTGCTCTCTGTTTCTGCTTTCTTTAGCCTATTCTCTCTTGGTTCCCATCTCCAGCCCATGAAAAAATTACTGTCCCTAATGCAAAACTCCTTCCTTGCCTTTCACCTCCACAAAGTCCTTCTTACTCCCAAAGAGTAAACAACAGCTGGTATTTCCCAGTCTCTTACTTCCGGCCAGGCACTAGTCTGAGCATTTTACATGAATTGTCATTTAATTCTCACAGCAACCGCAGGCATTATTCTTATTCCCATTTTACAGACTAGGCTAGGGATTTACCAAAATTCACAGAGATTCCAACTCAGGAAGTTCATTGCAAAGCTTGTTCTCTTAATCACACAAGTCTACAATCATCATGCCTCAGGGTACTGCTTCAAGATGACTGGTAACACTTAGTATTATACTTTGCTTTTGCCCAGATTAGCTGCATTTGACTAGGGGACATGCCCTTAAGCAGAAGTCCAAGGCTTTAATTGAAAATGTTTCTAATCAGTAGAGCCTTCTTGACACCCCCAAAACCCAATCCTAGAAACAGTGGCTTATTCTGACCTTGCCCTTGGCCTTTGTGTACACTGATGAGCTAATTTAGAAACAGAATTAAATAATATTCCTATGATGTATATTTATGTGGGTAATGATATTTAGGAAAATCACAACCCTTTTGGTTATATGAATCTTCAAAGTCATCTAATCCAACTTCTCATCCAAAACAGTAACCTCCTTTCTGAATCCTTGAAAGATAGTCTGTAAGCCTCTTACTTCCAACTCCTTGATCAGGAGACTGATCTTCGCCAATTGTCAAAACATTCTTATTCATACTGAGTGCCAATCTGCTGCCCTATAAATCCAATTTGTGTTTAGGGTAGAACAAGTACAGAGACTCTGCTTTCCACACTCTCCTCAGATCTTTCCATAAAAGATTCTCAAGGGCACTGTCACACACCAGAGGGGACAAAAACTGGCCCCACCAAAAGCAGCTAAGTTCTACCATTTCCCACAGCCATAACATAGCTAGGGAGCCGTTAGTCTCCCCAAACCACCTGATGTCCAACCTGCCCTTCACTCCCCAATCCACTCTCTTAATTCTCCTGACCTTGAGAGCCTATCCCCCTGACTTTACACCGCTCAATCCCAGCTTCTTACAATGCCTCACAGCAACAAAGAAAAGTGGGGCCTATGCCTTAGGCACCTGGGCTGTGTGTGCTTCATTTTGTTAATGGCACCTGGTTCCACATACCCAAACTATTTGAGATTTTCAGTATATGATTGTTTCAAAAATCATGGTTGCATTTAAAATATATATAGCCACTGTGATAAAAACAAGCAGCAAGTCAATAAGAAACTGCCTTTAAGATTTGAATAAAGAAAAGAGAAAAGGAACCTTCTGTGAACATCTGTCCAAAAAAAGTGAGTCTAGTTTCCTTCAGGTCTGAAAGGCTGATTTCTGGAAACTGGGCATCTTTATTAAAGGGGAAAGATCTGTATTCTTTCTGGAACTGTCATTATGAAAGGCCAAGGAGACATCAAGAGGGACTCACCTCTTGACTTCCAAATGCAGACCCAGAGTTTACCTAGTCCAGGAGGCAGCTCTGGTGCTGGGCCAGCTATTCAGTCTTAATATAAAAACTCAATCAATGGAGAAACACCACCAAAGTAATTAAAACAGGCTAGGAGAAGACATAGAAAGTTCTAAAATCTTTCCAGTACTGATAACAACCAAGTTCTGGGTTGTTGCCTAGAATAGCTATCTCAAGGAAACAGCAGAGAAAGGTTCCAACATTTTGTGAATATATTCTGGGCATGCTATAAATCAGAAGGTTTCATACATGCTTTACTAGTATTATTATTAATAATTTTTAATTTTTTTGATATTTCACCCACATCTTACTGATTGGATAGCAGAAGTAATCAAAGCATAGACCTTGAATAATGTGGGTTAAGGATCTAAGGATTATTGTGTGGTGGAGAAAGCAATGGCTAGGAGTCAGAAGCCAGTTTTCTAGTCTCAACTCTAAAACAGCTGTTTTAAGTGACTTTGAGCAGTCACTTAAACCTGTGAACTTCTATAAGAGAAGGACTACAGGACCTCTTATATTTATTTCAATTTAATGTTTCTGTGCCACACAGCAGCTCACACCAAAATATATCTCTATATCTATCTATCTACCTATCTCTATTCATATATCGTATTTATCTCTATGTATCAGTAAATCTGTATTCATCTCTCTGCAAAGTGGTCCAATATAGTCTCAGCTTCACTGTGTTTCCAGGCTGAGCCATTAGAGGGCTTTAAGATTAAAGTAAGAAATGTTAGAGAGAAAGCAGAAATGTATGAATGGTGGTGTTGAGAAAAACTTAAATAGGGTTGGGGCTACATTTAATAAAGGCAGTGTCCAGCACAGCAGTATTTGATATCTAGTACATGTTCAGTTAACATCAGTGAATGAATAAAACACAGGTGCAGACTCTCGGGTAATGAATAGAATATGCTCCAGGGTAGGGTTAAGTTGCAAGAGGGGCACAACCATAGTTCAAGTCCTATCCAATGACGTTATGGGGTCTGTGCAGGTTCCAACCTAACTTAATCAATTGAGCTGGAGAAAGCAGGAGTGCAGACAGGCAATTACCAAAACAATTTCAGATGTGTTTTCTGCAGAGCTCCTGCACAGGGTAGTGTGGCTAGAATGAAAGGTGGTCCAGCTATAGAGGTGAGCTCTGGAAGAGTGAGCCATCAGTTTTGCTCCTTTCCTAGTACACGTTCCCTGCTCTTCTGGTGTGGAATGTGGTTAATTCCATTTGTGAGTAGAGACAACAAATCTGCTCCAAAATTTGGTGCAATTATCACCTGGGTTGCCAGTTGCCTACCCCTGTGTCTTCGTTTGGATGCTATTTTTCTATCCTATAACCAAGCTTATTAAGCCAGTTATGGCCTTTGTGCAAAGCAAATGCATGACAGCAAAGAGTTAAGGTGCTATTATCCAAATGCATTCCAGCAACCCAAGAACATCACGTCCTCCTGATTGCTGAGAAGCAAAAGCAAAGTTCCCTCAATTATGTGAACCTTTCAAATAGAAAAGCAAAATTGTTGAGGAGGAGGACCAGACCGGAAAACGAAAGAGGAGAAACCTCCAGGGGGAGATGGCAGATGGTCCACCAGGTGGACCTTGACAGTCCACAGAATAGGCCAAACTGACTGGTGGACCAGGCAATTTTTAGCAATGATTGCATTGTGAGCCAGGGTATACCAGCCACATGGCACATGGCCAGGCATCACTCCTAAGGACATTCCAACCAGATAAGCAATATATTCATTGCTGGAAGGGAGTTGAGGGGCACCAGGGAGGAAGTTAGGGAGAACAGGCAGGTGAGCAGGATGGAATAAAGATGTGATAGAGCATGCTCACAACCCACATCTAACAGGTCCAAACATGTCTGAACAGGTAACTAGTAAGGTGGCTTAACCTTTGGTCCTTGCACACCCGGGAACATTGCCCTCTAAGAAAGATTTGATTTACTCAAAGAAGTAATTAAATCTGGTGGCACAGTGCTAATCAGGATAGCATTCACCAGCACCCAGAGCTGGAAAATTCTTTCTCTCCCCTTTGTAAATGCCCAAACCCTGGGCACCTTATTATTCAAGTTTTTAATTAAAAAGGAACAGGAACAGTTCAATAACCTGGAGCAATCCATCATGCTCACAACCAAATAAAGGAATGCAAGGTCGCGAAGACACTCTCCCCTCTACTGGGTACTGTAAGGCCCCACAGTGAGAAAGCAAGGAGTCGCTTGGTTCTTTACCTCTCTGCTGACTTAACTGTCATATTGCATAGTTGCTGCTGAACTGCATGAAAGGTATTTGTAATCTTGTGATGGTGACTGGAAGGGGTTGAAGGACACAAATTAAGTCTCGGAGCAGTACAGCTGAGTAAGAATGGAAGGTCAGTCAGTTGACTCGTCCCACAATTCCCTGAACAAGGCAATTATTCATGAAGCAAATTTTAAATTATTTTCATTAGACTTGTGTTTTACCAATCTAACCAAAGTGATTAATTAGGGATTAAAATATTTACTCTGCACATGCTGTCTTGGCTCAGCAGTAGCATATTTAAGCATTGTGCTAAAAGGGTCAGCTGTTTCCAGTATTGTTTGGAATGCATTTCCTATTTTCTGTGTAAAAGGGCACTGACATGCATGTCTATACCATACTTGGGGGCTCTCCAGGCACCAAAATGGAGAAGGTGAAAGAGGCTCCAAAGCTGACACCTTTTACCCCCTCATTTCTTCCTTTTTAGAACCACTATGTGTCAATGGCCATAGTTTTGCTGTGCAGGTGTCTGTGTAACAAGGTATCCAGCATGCCTGGGAGCCAGCACAACACCCTAAGCTGTGACACACAATAGAGCAGTGGCAGCTGTGCTGTGAAATACACCATGGCACACAGGTGTGAAAGAGACAAGACTAAAAGTTTTTTGTTTTTTGGAGGTCTTTGTTGTTGTTGAGATTTTAGAGGAGTTTTCTGCACTGTGTGATTGCACAGAGCAATGCTAATAACCATTCACTGTGTGTTGAGATAGTAGCAGCAGAAGTGGTTATTCACACAGGATGTCCAAACCTTGCTTGTTCGATGCCCAGCAGAGTCAGAGCATTTATATGAGTTGAATTTACTGCTTCCTTAATGAAACTCCAAATGGGACATGAGAGCTTGAGATAAGCCTTGTTTATTCATAAGTTTCTAACCTTTTAAGAGATTGCTAAGGCATTACACAGAAAGGGAGTGACGGGAGAATTGCTCACTTATTTGCTACTGGGCACCCTCCCCAAAGTGATGGGACCCGCGGAGCTTCCATGACCGCCCCTCTGAAGGTTTGTATGAGGTAAAGAGATGCAGGTTGTGTTTGGGGTTTTCCCGTTTGCTTCCTGCCAATAATGTTAATCACATTCCTTCAACTCATCAAGCCTTTAGAGATACAAAAAATTTATATATATGATATGGGAATAAACCAATTAATTGCTCTAGAAGCAGAGGTGATGAATGCAAAGAGGTCAATACAAAGGGGAAAATGAAATCATGATCTTTGTAGGGTACAGTTGAAGAGGAAAAACAATTTTTTTTTTTTTAAAGGAGAATAGTAAATCCAAGACTTTGCCTGCAGGGACAGGCAGAGCTCCGAAGGGTGGGATGAGGGGAGTGGTGTCATTAGAGGAGGAGGGAGCCATGTATGAGAAAAAACCACCAGGGTGGGGTGCACTGATGCCAAGAATGAAAAGCAGCCAATGGAGAGGGATGAGTCCACAGTACCCCAAGCAGGAAAGAGGTCCTGGATTGGTCAGATGGAAGCATTTATTGACAGGAAGAGCAGTAGTTTCAGTGGAGGCCCTGAGCCAGGTTGGCTGGAACCCAAGCCGACAGCTGGTGTGGAGACGTGTCTATGGCAGCAGGTACAGCTACGCAGCTCTGGAGTTTATCTAGGAATCATAATAATAACAATGAACATTTGCGGAGTGCCTTTAATGTGCCAGCTACTATGTAGGCAATATCTTACTTTCTTTGATCCTCACAACAAACCTATGTTCCTTTTGTACACAGCTATTAAAAGCCAGAACCAGGATTCAAACCCAGGTCTGTTGGGGAGCAAAGCTCTTAATGGGCATGAGATGCAGAAGAGCAATGGAATGGGGACTAAAGGAACTGCTGGGAGCACAGCTGGGAGCATTCGTGATAGTTATGATGCTTTAAGGGATAAGACATGGAGAAGTGGAGGGCCACCTCTCAACCCAGAAGACTCTAGGGAAGATACCTGAGGTTAGCAACTTTGCATTCTAATTTTTACTCAGATCCCCCAAAATCTCTTGACTTTAGGAAAGCCACTCAACCTTTACACCTTAGAGTCAAAGGCACTCATTAAAAAAAAATAATACTGCTTCCCTTATTGAACTTAGGGGGCTATTGTAGGCATTTATTAGTTTATTAGTAAATTAGTTAGTTTATAATTATTTGGCAACTTCTATGGGCAAGCAGTGTGCTAAACACTTCACATGAATTCTTTCATGCAGTTCTCATGATAACCCTGTGCATAGGTGCTATTACTCCCATGAGATAGAAGAGAAAAAAAGAAATATTTCATGAAGTTCAAAGAACGACAAGCACATAAGGTTTTATGATTATGACTTTGTAGGAAGCAGATTTATCCAGCTTAAATAGCAGATGATGAAAAATCTCTGAACCTTCTAGAAAGAAAAAGGGATAGAGGTTGAGGTAAGACATGCATAGGTATGTAATTAGAAATCATGTAATATAACTGAAGGCTCAGCTACAGGGGAAATTTTATAGAGAAGCAATGTTGATTACCCGAAATTCTGAATAACTGAATTTGGGATAATCTTGGCTCTATTTCTGAGAGAGAATGTATCAGATATAAAACAAATTGATCTTGGCCAACTGCTTTGAAACATTATCTGCCCTAGAAGTTGGATATGTTTCAGGGAATTTTAAGTCTCAAGGGAAGATATACTCTACCTTATATCTAACTTTTATAGTCATTGCAACCTCACCAAGATGAAAAAGATGCATAACAGGATTTGCATTCCTTCTCAGAATATGACTGCTGCAAGCAAACAGTTCAGAACTGACTTGTTAGCAATATTATTAGAAGTCTCAATCGTTTCTCACAGGGCAAAATGCCCCGAGGGAAAAGAAGTCACCTGCCACTTTCTAATGTTATTTAATCTTTTTAGTCTGCCTGAGCTGTAAACTGTCAATCATCGTTGATGTTTAGTCACCTTGAATGCTGTTTAATCAGTAGAATACCTTGTATATCTATAAATACCCGATGACACAGGAATTAAGTCTTCACAATAATTACCCTACGACATCATTTGACATCATTACTCACAGGCCATTTTTAATCTCCCCTGGTTTTTCACTAAGAAATGTTTCATTACTGCTACACAAATGGACTTGTTATTTCACATTGAGGAAAAAGGATGGCTGAAATCTGCACATTGGGCTGTGTATAATGCCTGAATGGCCCTGTCTGTTGTTAAATGCTGCTGATGACAGGATAATTATGATCATGGGAACTGATTGCCAAGTGTGTGCAACAAGAAATAAGAGCAGCTCTGGTTCAGCATTTGATAAGTGATTAGTGTTACATGCACTGAGGTTCATGCCAATGTATTCAACTTATTAAGGTGTTGAAAGATGACTTTTCTCAAAAATGTAAAGAGAAAAGATTGTAGGCCAAGCACTAGTATGTTAATTGTATGTGTCTTTGTGACTATGGGTGTTCTTTCCTAAATTTTTCCTTCCTCTTTCACTCTTTTATCCTTTTCTCCATTTTACAAATTATGTATACTGAATATTATTTTTACAAAAAGAAATATAAATACATTAAAAATGTGTAAAATTATAACCATTTGGTAATATTACATAAAATAAAGACATATTTGGTTTATGTTAAATCTAACAACACTAGTTTCAAGTGCCTGCTTGCCATGGGTTCTTGTAATGCTGGTCATAGGAACTCAATCTACAAACGGCTCTGTCAGCATGGTTATTGGGATGGATTCAATTTTGAGGGCTGAGAAAATGTTGATTGGTATTTTCTGTTGGAGTGTGAGGTCATCACTGACTTCCTCCCGTCCCTCCTTCCTTCTTTCCCTCCTTTCTCTCTTCTCTCCCTCTCTCTCTCTCTCTCATAGTCTGTTTAAGAAGCATTTTAAAACTTGGATTTCCCTGTCTGGTTGAAAAGGAATGCAGAAAATCCATCCATTTATTCCGCAAATATTTCTTGAGCACTACTATGTGTGCCAAGCTCTGTTCTAGGTGCTGAAATACAGCAGGAAAGAAAGCAAACAAAATCCCTGCCTGCACTGAGCTAAATCCCAGGGAGGGATGATGGAAGAAACAAAACAACCTAATCAAGTGAATTGCATACATGATGGTGATAACTGCTATGGTGAAAGGCTGAAAAGAAAAGGAGCGAAGTGAGTGTGTGTAGAGGCATTGCAAATTAAATAGGTGGTCATGGAAACCTTACTGACAAGGTGATATTTGAGTCAAGAAGGTGACAAGTGGAGGCCCTGGGACCATATGGAGGAAGAACTGGGAAGAAAAGAAGCTTTGAGGTGGGAATGTGCAAAGAGGGGCAGTGAGGAGGCCAGTGTGGCAAGAGTGTGGAGACAAAGAGCTGTAGGAAATGAGGTCAAAGAGGTAACGGGTTGCTCATGCAGGGCCTTCTAAGCCATTGTAAGGACTCATGTGTTTCTGCGGAGTGAGATGCAAAGCTATAAAGGTTTTCAGCAGAGGAGTGGCATGACCTGACCTTCATTCTAACCGAGTCATTTTGTAGACTAGGTTAAGGACACACTGAAAAGAGCAAGGGCAGAAGCAGGGAGACCAGTAAGAGGCTATTGCAGTATTCCAGGTGCAGCTATTAGACCAGGGTGATCCTTGTGGAGATGATGAGAAAGGGACAGAGAGTGGATACATTTTGAAGGTAGAGCCAACAGGATTTATTGAATGATCAGATACGGGTTCAAGAATGACTTTTAATCTGAGCAACTGGAGGGATGAAGCCGATAAAAATTTAGATGGCATTTAAAGGCATGCGATTGGATGAGACCACAAGGGAAAAAGTATAAAAAAAGAAGTGACCCAAGGACTGAACCATGGGCACTCAGATTAGTCCAGGTGATATTATCTGCTGTAACAAACAAAACCAGAAATAAATAATGGTTCAAATTTAATAGATGTATATTTCTCACTCACGTAAAGTTCAAAGTAGATGTTCAGTTGGGTGGACAACTCTCCTTCCATTTTGTGGCTTCTCTATCTGCAACACACAGTTTCTGAGGTCATCGTGAACATCTGCATCATGGGAGTTAAAAGGGAAGGACCATAGAGGATGGTACATGAGAAGATTTTAGGGTCATACCTAGAAGTGGTATCTGTGGCCCCTCCAAATTACAAGGGAGAATCAGAAATTCAGTCTAACTAAGTGCTCATAAAAAATAGAAAGCATGTTTGGCAAGCAGCTATCCAGGCTCTGTCTCAAAGAGGAATCAGCAAAGGAGACTGGAACGGATTAGCTAATGTGGCATTAGAAGGCAAGTAGAGTGTGATGTCCAGGAAAGTATTTCAAGGAGGTGAGAATGGTCACTGAGTACAATGCTACTGAAAGTTCAAGTAAGATGAGGGCTGAGAACTGACTATTGGATTATTATTATTAACATTGTTGGAGACTTTGATGAGGGCAGTGTTAATAGCATGATGGGGCACTGACTTGTTGGAATGAGTCAGAGAAAAATAAAGAAAGGAAATTAGCCCTGACTGGTGTGGCTCAGTGGGTTGGGCATTGTCCAACAAACCAAAAGGCTGCCAGCTCAATTCCTGGTCAGGGCACAGGCCTGGGTTGCAGGCCAGGCCCCCAGTTGGGGGCGTGTGAGATGCAGCCAATTAATGTTTCTCTTGTGCGTTGTTTCTCTCCGTCTCTTCCTCCCTTCTCCTCTCTCTAAAAATAAAGAAAATCTTTTTTTAAAGAAATTAAAAAAATGAGATAGAGTAGCCATAATTAACTTTTTGCAGAACCTGTTGAATGCAGATCAACACAAAAGCATATCAGCACCTTGCCTGTCATGGTTGTGGCACAGAGCAGAACTCACCCCAGCTGGTTCAAATAGAGATATTGTAAGGACAGTAGTACTTACGGAGGCGTGGCCTGGGTTGAGGGAATAGACAACAGATGGTAAGGTACCCAGGATCTAACGACACTAGAAAGTTGTTACTACCTTCTTAACTGAAGGGACAAAGAGAAGAAATTGAGATAGTGGAACACAAGGAGAGAGGAAAGAGCAAAGAAGAGTCCAGTGGAGCTGTGATCCAAAGAGAATTACTTGTTGCTTGAGATAGAGAATAGAAGGAAGAAGGCAGCCAGAAAGAATACCCCCAAACCTTTATTCTCACCCTCTGCTCTTTAAAGCTTGGCCAGATTTATTATAAGTCCATAAGTAAGGAAGCTCAGATGTGGTCCTCAAGGGTCATCTTCCTATGACACAAAGCAAGGCTAAGAAGAGTGGAGAATGGATCAGCAGGTGGGGAAAGAAGGTCAGAAAATAACAAGCTCAGAAGGGTTGCTTTACTTGGATTTCAGAAGTGGAAGAATGTTTGTTGTGTCTCATAAAGAACGTTCCTTTTGCATGATTGAGTGCTCTTGAGATAGTTACCATCTCCTTTCCTGGTGACTATCACATGACATGAAGAAGATATAATTACTCCAAATAGCATTAAACAGGTTCTATATATGAAGTGGAATTAGCATACTATATTTACTTTAAGTGGGAAACAAATATTGGTCTAACCCTCCAAAAACTTATTCAAAAATTGCAACCATTCCACAGAAATTGATACATAAGTCCCACAATCTTCTAAGGTAGCAAACTGTGGAAATAGCTAAAATAAAGAGGCCTTACTTGATATCCAAAGCTATTTGCATTTAACCAAGAAAGAAAGAAATTTGCACTAGTAATCCACATGCAAAGTATGGTTTGTGATTATAATCCAGGTGATAATGTTATACAACTAGGTCACATGTATATATGCGCACATGCCTCATTCACAGAAGGGAATTCAAGAGGGATTCCAGAGTATAGCAAAATCAGCATAACCACTATGTGCTCCACCCCTGCCCCCAGCTCTTCTTCTAATTTTGTATGAAATCAGCACATCCAGGAATCATCTCTCTTTTATGAAAGGGATAACAGCTTTACACAATGTTCATGTTTTCAATAATATCCCATGCAGAGCACACTTGAGGTTTCCTTTATAACTCTCCTAATCATTTTCTACCCAATACAATTAGCATTATCTAAATTAGTTATCAGTTTACCAAATTGTTTTCTATTTTAAAAAAAGTCATATTGCAAAATTGTAGGTATAGTCTTAGACAGATCCAGTATCCTATGCTTGCAGACATTTGGGGAGAGATAATGTCCTTAATCCTAATTAGAATTCTTTCCCTTTCCTATATGAACTTCTCCAAATCAAGGGTGACCTTATTTTCATTTGGATAGAGGCACAGTAAATCAACTGATTTTCATTTGTCTTGCAACAAATCACCTCCTATTCAAATGTGTTTATTTAAGCTCTAGGCCTTTTACTATCTTTCTGAATTACTGTTCTCCCCAAAACAACCATTTGGAATAGGTTGCATTCTATTTCCCTTATTTTGAAATATAATTTTTAGTCAAGTTAATTATTGTTTGACCCACAGGCCCTGCCCTTTGAAACTAGTGCTTCCCAGTTCAGCATTGAAACATTACTATCAATATCCCACAATGACTAGAAAATGCCAAAATCTGTTCTTCCCTCTTTTCATAAACTAGAGTTTAAACCAGGCATGCAGATGCTCAACTAAAGTTACACTTTCAGCCTTCCTTACAACTGAGTGTGACTAAGTTCAAGCCAATGGAGTGTGTGCAACTTCTGGGACCTCCAACTTTAAAGACAAGCCACTTGTCTCAGTGCATTTCTCTTCCTCATTACCATAAGCTGGGATATGGATGTGACCATGTTCATGCTTTGATTATCAAAGTGCTTTGATTATGTAGACAAGGACAATGCCCTATGGATGCCAGACCAACAAGATAGTTCCTGAATGACCATGTTTAGAAGAACTTCACCACCTCCTTGAAATAATCTCCCTAGAAATATCTTCTATAAGATACTATAAGATTACTTTGTTAAAGCACTCAACCTCTACCCTAACGAAAACCATCTCAAGTGGCCTGAACTTCTCAAATATATCAGAAAAGTTTATGTCCAATTAAAAATATAACTACTTTTGAGCTGGAATATCATTTTATCTTAATTGTTCTGTTTGAGTAAGCAAGACATGGACTGATCCAGAATATTTTCCTTCCTAACCCTGATCGTGAAGTCTAAATTACAACTCCTAGTCTCAACATTCCAACATCTGGTGTTTTTTTCAAAGATTACTTATTTAAACTAGAATCTGAAAAAAGTAATTATTTCTAAAAACATTAAGTGTTGACTAAGTTAAAATAGGATTAATTATCCAGAAACAGTAATTTGTTTCCTATAATGTACTTCTTGAGGATTTCTAAATTCAAGTTCAAAAGGCATTAGAGCCATAAACCACAACAAATAATAATAAAATTAAAAATAAATAAACTCAAGCCAAAATATATCCACAGAAATATTTGGATCTCTGTCTTTTTGATTTTCCAGTGGGTGTGTCTGTGTATCCATCTGTTTGGTTGCTAAAGTGAACAGTAGTGTTTGTTAGTATAATTATGAGTTGTCACTCAAAACAAGAAGATGACTTCTCCAAAAAAAAGTTGACTCCTGGAAACATTGTGATATATAGAAATGCATAATATTTCTTTGTGTTTCCTCAAGGAAATAGTCTGCATCTTGCTAATACTAGAAAGAGCTTATGATGTGGCATTTGCTGCAATAATGAGGCATTTTTTTAAAGTAGCAGAATAAATCAGCATAAAAGGTCTCATGCTCTGGGGTTGCAGCGATAGATCCATTTTTACCTTTCTAAATATTCAAGTGGCTTGATATAAATATTCTTTAAATCGTCTCTCTTCCTTTTCTGATTTTGGGGTCAGGCCAGTGCACAGGTGCAAAAGCACACACATATGGGTCCCTGTGATAGAAACACACAAACACTCAAAGGACTGGTGCATGTTGATGACCCTGTGTCTTGTTATAAGATCTAGTTTCAGGGTCTCTGACTACATTTTAAAATGCAGAAATCACACAATTCTGGTGACCAAACCACGAAGATAACCTCAGAAATGTGGCCTCTGCATTGAAGCTTAATATTTAAGTTTCCTATGTGTGCCTAGGTTCAAGGGGAAGGAATGAAAAGAGGCTGGAAGTACACCAAGGATTCAACCATAAACACAGATTTTTTGGTGGATGGTGCTACCCTTCCTCCCATTTAACCTCAGTCTGAATATTAGTGTTGCTAAAGACTCTGACCTTTATTTTTTATGAATGTATACACTCACACTGGGGGATTTTATTCATGCTTGCCACCTACATATAGAATGGTCACTTGGTTATTTCCAGCTGTACCTCTCACAGAATTCTTGCATTCAAAATAATCAAACTCAGCTTCAAAAATTTCCCTCAGTCTTGACCAGTGTGGCTCAATTGGTTAGGCATCATCCCACAAAGCAGAAGTTTGCTGGCTTGATTTCCACTCAGAGCACATGCCTAGGTTGCAGGTTCAGTCCCTTGGTAGGCACCTGATAGATGTTTCTCTCTTACATCAATGTTTTTCTTCCTCTCTTTCTTCCTCCCTTCTCCTCTCTCTAAAAAATGTTAAAAATAAAATATTTTAAATAAATCCCTTTAGAAGTACACCTCCCCTCTATTTTTTAGTTATATATTCTATAATCTGAGTGGAGTCATGTATCCATATTTTTATAAATCTCCTCACATGATCCAGATAATTGGTCAACTTTGAAGCCACTGGTTTAGATGGCTAAACCCTTCTTATGCATTTAAATTTACTAGATTCTATTATTTTTAAAGTGTATTTTATTGATTATGTTGTTATAGTAGTCCCAATTTTTCCCCTTTGCCACCCTCTTCCCAGTACCCCCCTTCCCTCTAGCAATCCCACCCCCCTTAGTTCATGTCCGTGGGTCATGCATATAAGTTCCTCGGCTTCACCCTTTCCTGTTATTCTTAATTTCCCTATGTCTATTTTGTACCTACCAATTATGCTTCTTAATCCCTGCACCATTTCCCCATTTCTCCTCCTTCCCCATCCCAGCTGATAACCCTCCAAATCATCCCCATACCTATGATTCTGTTCCTATTCTGGTTTGCTTAGTTGGGTTTGTTTTTATTTTTTAGATTCAGTTGTTGATGGTTGTGAGTTTGTTGTCATTTTAGTGTTCAGAGTTTTGATCTTCTTTTTCTTAAATAAGTCCTTTTAACATTTCATATAATAATGGCTTTTCTCACAGGATACTGTGGGTTGTATGCAGACTGAAGATTTTTCTAGGCTTTCTCATTAACAGACAGCTTGCAGCAAGTGAAAATCTGAAGAAAAAATTTTCCTCTTCATTCATCAGCTATCTCTGGATTCTTCACTTTGGGACAAAAAGGAGGGGGGACAGAGCCTCACCACCCAAAGTATGGTCTGCACACCAGTAGCATTGGCGTCATCTGGAAGTTTACTGAAAATGGAGGGCCTTATGGTCCCTGACACCTGTGGCAACAAGATATAAACTTAAAAAACATCCCCAGGTGATTTTTCTGCATGAGATAATTTGAGAAATGCTGGATGCTGGTGTAAGAGACATAAATATGTACAATGGGCAACTTTGTGGATAATATGCATTGTTTGAGGATTTTTCTGCCCTTACGCATCAGGCTTTGAGAACTGGGTTTTCAAACTTCATATTCTCCTTTCTCTTACTATTTTTTGTCTTGTATAATTCTCACATTACTTTGTGTGCATAACCTAATCTTCCCAACCAAGTTAGAGATCAGCAATCATACCAAAATAATTTATTCCTCCTTTATTGTATGCTGAATAAATGTAAGAGACCATACCATATATTAAGAAGATTGTATCACAGAGATGTATAAGGTATCATCCCTGCCAGTGATAAGTATTTGTTTGTTTGTTGTTTACTTGTTTCTTGCCATTCACCATCACTGGACTATAAATTGCAACAAAGCAGGGAGTGTGTTGTTCACTATTGTACCTGCCCCCTTCCACAATGCCTAGCATTTCCTAGATGTTCAATAAGTAAGTTTAATAGATGAATGACTTCATAATTTAGTAGGACAAACAGAATGCATATACAAATATCTAAAAGCCTGGCATAAGTAACACGTTTACACGTAAACGTGCAGCTGAATAGGGTGGTCCTGGTTGCAGTTTATATCTTTGTTTGCTGGACTTCCATGCACTTTGATTTTCTGGAACTTATGGTTGTTTCTAGTTTTGAGGTAATTGTATTCCTTCTTAGTTGTGGGGGGAGACGCCGCATGTCTGTCTATGCCTCCATCTTGGCCAGAAGTCCTCCTAGTGAATATTTTAATTGAATTATTATATTCTTCAATTCCTGAAGTTCTGTTTTTTAAGATATTTTCATTTTGTTCATGCATCATTTTCCTGATTTTCCTTAGTTGTCTGTTTTCTCTCGAAGTTCATTGAACTTATTTAAGATGGTCGTTTTTATTTTTGTCTCATAATTATTAGGTCTTCATTTCTTTAAGGTTGTTTCTGTGCTGGCTTAGGGGAGGGGCTCTCATGGGTGAAATAATTTTTTAACCATTTTAATGTAGCTGGTTTTGGCTTTGCACTTTCCTGGGATATTATGACTTTTTAACTGGTTTCTGGAGTTCTCTTAAAGCGTTTTTAGACAGTATATTGTTAAGTTCGTGTCTCTGTGGAAGAACAAAGTGTGGGGCTTCCTATTTTTCTAAAGGATTGGGCTGGCCTGGCAGAGGGTCCCTGGTTTATTCTTTGGGTGTTCTAGAGGGAACAGGCTATGAGGCAGAAGCCTGTCATTCTTCCAAAGTTGTGTAGTTTTTGTATTTTATGCTGTTTTAGTTTGTAACTAGCCCTATAGAAATAAGGTGATTAAAACAGGGGAAATGATAGCAGGGCCCAGGTGTTAGAGTTTAGCCTTAATTGATAGGCTTAAGTAATTGAAGCTGTGACTGGATAGACTTTCTTTATCACCAAACCTTTGCTTCTGGAATTTTGCCTAGAGGGTGGCGGCAGGCAGCAGGACCCCAAATTGCTTTTCGGTAGCATAACTACTATTGAATCAAGATTAAAGCATTTCCATCTCCCTAAAAATTATCCTGTGTCTTGTTGTATCATCCTTTCCTCTAGCCCCATAGCCCAAGGCAACCAGTGATCTACTTTCTGTCTCTATAATTTTGCATTTTCTAGAACTTCATGTAGACTTTTATGCTTTGCTTCTTTCACTTAGCGTAATGCTTTTTGAGATTCATTTGTGTTGTTTTGTGTATCAGTATTTTGATCTTTTTTATTGCTGTGGATGTCTGTGACGCGATATTCTAGCGTCCGCATCGTTTAGAGCTGCGACTCAGAACATGGCGCGTTCCTAGAAGCCGCTTTCAGCATCAGTGGGCGGCGGCGCGTGGACTTGCAAGCGTGGGGCGCGGGACCAACCGACGCCACTTCGTGTTGGACAGTGGAAGCTGGAGAGCCAGGCTATTCGGACTGAGCCAATTGGTTTCCATGGATCTCAATAGTGCCAGCACTGTTGTTCTTCAAGTCTTAACTCAGGCCACCAGTCAGGATACTGCTGTGTTAAAGCCAGCTGAGGAGCAGTTGAAACAGTGGGAAACACAGCCAGGTTTTTATTCAGTGTTGCTGGTAAGTTGCTTAAAAATAGTTATTATTTTTAATAAAATGAGACACTATTCTATTGTTTTAAAAACCTACTTGTGTTGGTGGTTTACTTAGTGAAACTGATCCAAATGTTTGGCTGCCATTGCACTGCCATTTACTAATTCGAGGCATGGCACTTGGAGGACATTTAAGAGATGTTTATTGTTGGGTGAGTATACCCAAGCAGGGTATTGGTAGTATCTGCTTAGAAGGTTACACTGCCAGTTTTCTATTTTAGCCTGTAAATGCTGCCCTCAAGACTGTAAAGGAGGAAAGAGGAAGGATCTCTAAAATCAGAGAAGGAAAACTCTGACCCCAAAAACCTCCGCTGCCTTGCGGCATACCTCTTCAGGGGAAAGGCTAAGGGAGTAAACCCCGACAGAAAATCCGGAGCCGGAGTCCCTAAGGCGGTTTGACATTGTAGTCAACACCGGCAACTCCTGCGGCGCACCTGAAGCCAAGCTGTATTGACTTTGTCTTTCCCTTGGACCCTTCAGCTGCGAAGAGAGGGGGGGTCTGCTGCATGGGCAACAGCAGACCCTCCATATCACTCTGCCCAGGCTCTGTAGCTTCAGTTTCACTTGAGAGGACACTCCAGCGTCATCGCAAGATGTCGACTCAACACGGGAGGAGACAGATACCGGTTATAAGCTCATCCGATTGGCGAAGGAAACGAGCGCCAGGGGTCTCCTCTGACGGTGGGAGAGGTCATCGCACCTCACTGGACAGCTACCGTCTCGCCATGGCTCGCCTGCCCCACTGGGTGCGTGGGGATCAGAGAGGCGCCTCCCGAAAAGTGGGCCACAAAACACCCGCACCAGTTAATTCCAAGCAAACAACAAGAAAGAAGCCTCCGGCTCTTCGCCTCGCTAGCTGGAACATCAGGACCATGTGCCCCGGACTTACTGCAGACCTTCCGTGGATCAAGGGTGCCAGGAAAACCGCTGTCATCGATAGGGAACTGGCACGACTAAACATCGACATTGCGGCTCTACAGGAGACCCGGTTGGCCGACAACGGAACTATCAGAGAAACCAACTACACCTTCTACTGGCAAGGGAAGTCTCCGGACCAACCAAGACAGCACGGTGTTGGGTTCGCTGTGAAGAACACGCTTGTTAACTCCATAGAGCCACCCACAGGAGGCACAGAGAGATTACTTACCCTCTGATTGTCAACAACTTTCGGCCCAGTCAGCATTCTTAGCGCGTATGCCCCAACCCTCTGCGCCACCACCGAAGAGAAAGAACAGTTCTACCATGCACTGGACGAAGCGTTATCCAAGATTCCCAGAAGTAACGCTCTCTATCTCCTTGGAGACTTCAACGCAAGAGTAGGAGCCGGCCACATGGCCTGGCCCACCTGCCTCGGAAACTTTGGGAGAGGAAAGATCAATGAGAATGGTCAGCGACTGCTTGAGCTTTTGTGTCACCACGGCCTGTGCATGACAAACACATTCTTCAAGTGCAAAGAGATCCACCAGGTGTCATGGAGGCACCCCCGCTCCCGTCATTGGCACCAGCTTGACCTCGTCATCACCAGAAGAACGGATATTGGCAGCACCCTCCTCACCCGCAGCTACCACAGTGCAGACTGCGACACGGACCATGCCCTCGTGGTAAGCAAGGTGCGCATAATGCCGAAGAGGTTGCACCACTCCAAGATGAAGGGTCGCCCACGCATCAACACCAGTTGTGCCAGCAACCCAGTTAAGACCCAGCAATTCATCAACAAGATGGAAGATGCACTCGGCGAGGGAGTGGCGGCAGATGACATTATCGAATCCAATTGGCCACGTCTCCGCGACGCCATATACAACTCCGCCATTATTGCTTACGGGAAGAAAGAGCGGAAGAACGCTGACTGGTACGAGGCTCACTGGGAAGAAATGGAACCCGTGATCGAGGCTAAGAGGAAGGCCCTACTGGCTTACAAGGTCACGCCCACTCCCAGTACACTTCAAGCTCTACGGGCTGCCAGGAACAAAGTCCAGAAGACCGCCCGCCACTGTGCCAACACCTATTGGCTAAACCTGTGCAGAAGCATCCAGGAAGCCGCCGATATAGGCAATGCACGAGGAATGTATGAGGGTATCAAGAAGGCAACAGGCCCAATCCCCTCCAAGATCGCCCCCCTTAAGTCCAAGACAGGTGAGGTCATCACTGACCAGGAACAGCAAATGCGGCGGTGGACCGAGCACTACCTCGAGCTGTACGCGACGAAGAACACCGTAACAGACACTGCTCTTAACGCCATCCCAGACCTACCAGTCATGGAGGAGCTAGACACCCCACCTACTGCGGCAGAGCTCGGCAAAGCCATCGACCGCCTCGCTTGCGGGAAAGCACCAGGAAGCGACGGAATCCCTCCAGAAATCCTAAAGAGCGGGAAACCAGTCCTGCTACAGCCGCTCCACCATCTACTCTGTCTCTGCTGGAAGGAGGGTTACATCCCCCAGGATATGAGAGACGCCAACATTATCACCATGTACAAGAACAAAGGAGACCGCAGCGACTGCAACAACTACCGGGACATCTCTCTCCTCAGCGTCGTCGGCAAAGTATTCGCCCGGGTCGCTCTTGCCCGCCTGCAGACCCTTGCTTCCCGCGTCTACCCAGAGTCCCAGTGTGGCTTCAGAGCTGGCCGATCAACAGTGGACATGATCTTCTCCCTACGCCAGCTGCAGGAGAAGTGTCACGAGCAGCATAAACCACTCTACCTCGCCTTTATTGACCTCACGAAGGCGTTTGATCTGGTCAGTCGAAGCGGACTCTTCAGCTTGCTACGGAAGATTGGCTGTCCACCACATCTGCTTGCTGTGGTCATGTCCTTTCACGACAACATGCACAGCACGGTGTCCTACAACGGCGCAACCTCTGAGGCCTTCCCAGTCAGCAGCGGAGTAAAGCAGGGCTGCGTCCTCGCGCCTACGCTGTTCGGAATCTTCTTCTCCATGCTCCTCCAATACGCCTTTAAGGACTGCAGCGAGGGTGTCTTCATTCACACCAGACCCGATGGCAAGCTCTACAACCTGGCCCGTCTACGAGCCAAGACCAAAGTCAAAGAGGTGCTCATCCGTGAGATGCTCTTCGCCGACGACGCAGCCTTGACATCACACTCCGAAGAGGGACTCCAGCAGCTAGTCACTTGCCTTTCCCACGCATGCAAGGAGTTCGGACTAGCCATCAGCCTGACGAAGACGAATGTTATGGCTCAAGGCACGGGGACTCCCCCATGCATCACCATCGACGGATACACCCTGGAGGTTGTCAACGACTTCACTTACCTTGGGTCCACCATCTCGAGCTCTCTGTCAGTCGACTTGGAGGTCAACCGGAGAATCGCCAGGGCAGCCACAGTTATGGCCAGACTGAACCGGCGAGCGTGGAACAATTCCAGCCTCACTGAGAAAACCAGACTGCGCATCTACCAAGCCTGCGTACTCAGCACTCTCCTCTATGGCAGCGAGACGTGGACCACCTACGCAAGGCACGAAAGGAAACTCAACAGCTTCCACATGAGGTGCCTGCGACGCGTCCTGCATGTCGCCTGGCAGGATAAGGTCCCCAACACCGAGGTGCTGAAGCGAGCCAATATGAGCAGTTTGCATGCAGTTCTTAGCGAGAGACGCCTCAGGTGGCTCGGCCATGTCAAAAGAATGGATGCAGGCCGTAACCCCAAAGACCTCCTCTACGGCGAGCTAGCAGAAGGCAAGAGGATGATAGGGCGCCCAAAACTGCGGTTCAAAGACATCTGCAAAAAGGACATGACACAATGCTCCATCAATCTCAACACATGGGAAGTTCAAGCAGATGACCGCCTAGCCTGGAGGCTCGCGGTCAGGCAAGGTACGTCACGCGCGGAGGCTGCGCGCAACGAGGAAGCGGTCCAGAAAAGATCGAGGCGGAAGCAGCGTCAGCAGCAGCAACAACGGCCATCTGCCTTCACCTGTACCAAGTGCAGCAGGGATTGTCACTCCCGAATCGGACTGCACAGCCATTCTCGGCAGTGCAGATAGACTCTCAGGAAGCTACGCCATCGTCTCTCGAGACGGACGGCTGCCGACGACGATAATAATGGCTTGGTGATGATGAATTCCTTTACCTTTACCTGATCTGGGAAGCACTTCATCTGCCCTTCCATTCTAAATGATAGCTTTGCTGGATAGAGTAATCATGGTTGTAGGTCCTTGCTTTCCATCACCTTGAATACTTCTTGCCAATCCCTACTTGCCTGCAATGTTTCTTTTGAGAAATCAGCTGATAGTCTTATAGGCACCCCTTTGTAGGTAACTCTCTGGTTTTCTCTTGCTGCTTTTAAGATTCTCTCTTTATCTTTCAGCTTTGACATTTTAATGATGATGTGTCTTGGTGTGGTCCTCTTTGGGTCTAACTTGTTTGGTACTCTCTGTGCTTCCTGGACTTGCATGTCTATTTTCTTTACCAAATTTGGGGCGTTTTCCTTCATTGTTTTCTCATATAAGTTTTCAATTTCTTTCTCTTTCTGGCATCCCTACGGTTCAGGTGTTGGCACATTTAAAGTTGTCCCAGAGGTTCCTCAGTGTCTCCTCATTTTTTTCAATTCTTATTTCCTCATTCTGTACTGGTTGACTGTTTTTTTCTTCCTTATGTTCCAAGTCATTGATTTGAACCCCGGTTTCCTTCCTTTCATTATTGGTTTCGTGCGGATTTTTCTTCATTTCATTTAACATAGCCTTCACTTCTTCCCTTATGCGTTTGCCATACTCAAGCATATCTGTCAAACCTGTGAGCATCTTTATCACCAATGTTTTAAACTCTGCGTCTGTTATGTTGACTATCTCCTCATTTGTTATGTTGGCTATTTCCTCGTCGATTAGTTCTCCCACTGGAGCCTCAATCCGTTACTTCTTTTGGACCATACTTCTCTGTATCCTCATCTTGACAGGTTCCTCTGTTTGCCTCCATGTCCCAGGTAGAGCTATCACTCCTGTTACATTGTAAGGGGCAGAGCCTTATATATTCATCAGTACAGGGCAACCTGTTTCACCACGTTGTGGCACTGTATGTGAGGGAGAGGTCCAAGAGAGAACAATGCTACCTGCTCAGCACTCGCCCCTTTTCCAGGCACGTCTCCCACTTCCATATGGGACTGGTGCCTCTCTAGCTGTTGCCCTGGCCATTGTTCCCAGAGTGGGTGGGTATGCAGACATTCTAGGACCGTGGGGGCCCTTTAAACAAGTGGTCTCCACTGAGAAACTGGCAGTTTCTTCCTCTGCCCCAACTCCCTCTGGTTTGCCAGTCAGAAGCAATGAGGCTTGATTTTTCTAGGCTCTGGGACTGTGAGCTGTGCTGTCTGGTCTGGTGCTGGGAGTGCTCCCCAGGTGTCCCTCCCAACTTTTTAAAATGTGTGACTGCAATTTCCACCAGCCTGCCACTGCCACTGCTCCTGCTGCCACCACACTGTGTCATCTTCACCCCGGCTCCGCCCCTCCTACTTATCTGGATGAGTATTTCTTCTTTACATCTTTGTTTGTTGGACTTCCATGCAGCTCCATTTTCTGGAACTTTTGGTTGTCTCTAGTTTTGAGGTAGTTGTATTCCTTCTTAGCTGTGGAGGGAGATGCAGCATGTTTGTCTGGGTCTCCATCTTGGCCGAAAGTCCCTATTGTTATTATTGACAGTCTTACTTGTCACTATACTTCAAATGTTCTATTCATCAGCTAAGTGTGTAAAAAGAAAGAATAGCTCAATCTGCATTATTTTCTCCTAAATATAAAGAAATATTTGATATTAAACAAAGTGTAGTCTACAATAGTGAACGCTACTTACTGAGTTCTCCTCAATATTATATTATGAAAGTTTTCAAATATACAGACAAGTTGAAAGAATTATACAGTAAGAAGTTATATACCCACCTCTTAGATTCCATTAACATTTTACTATATGTACTTGCTTTATCAGATATCTATCCATCCACTCATCTTATTTTGGGGGTACATTTAAAGAACGTTGCAGACATCATTATATTTCACTCCTAAACAATTTATCATGCATATTACTAAGTATTTGTTTATGACTTCTTACTTTTGAGGTAAAATTTTCATACAATTAAATGATCTTTTTTAAAAGATGTTTTTAAATTTTTAATTACATTTTATGGATTATGCTATTACATTGTCCTGATTTTTTCCCCTTTGCCCTCCTCCACCCAGCACCCCCTACTCCTTTAGGCAATCAATTAAATGATCTTAAGTGTACCATTTAATTGGTATTAACAAATGTATACATCTATATAGCCCAGACCCCTATCTAGATATAGAATATTATCAATGCTTCCCCACCCCAGAAGCATCATAGATTAATTTTGCATGTTCTAAGGCTTCTTACAGATAAACTCACACAGTATATACTCTTTTATGTCAGGCTTATTTCACTCAGAGTAATGCTTTTGAAATTCATACATATTACATGTTTCAGCAGATTGTTCCTTTCCATTACTATGTAGCATATCATTGGTTTATCTGTTCTCTTGTTGATTTTACCACAGTTTATATATTCTTCTGTTGATGGTAACCAGGGCTGTTTCTAGTTTGGGACTATTATGAATAAAACTGGTATGATTATTCTTGTAAAAGGTTTTTAAAATTTGTTTTATATCTCTGGTGCAAATACCCAGGAGTGTAATTGTTGGGACATAAAGTAAGTGTGGAGACTTCCGGCCAAGATGGAGACTTAGATGGACACGCTCAGTCTCCCTCTACAACTAGAGAGGAATACAACTACTTCAGAACAAAAGATAACTAGAAATTCCAGAAAATAAAACTACACGGAAGCCCAACGTACAAAGTTATAGACCAGCAGCGCTCTTTGGGCAGGTAAGAGCAAAAGTGGGCGGTGATGTTTGCGGTAGCATCTGGGACAGCAGCAGGGAGAGCAATCCCGGCTGCAGTCGAACTCTGGCAGCTCGCGACCCCAACGCTCGGAAAAGCAGCCACTACATCACCTCCAACAGTGAGACCCAGAGGGCGGGAGGACGGATCCCGGTCTCCTGGTGGAATAACTGCAGGAATCCATCTTGGACCCCCGCCCCCACGTAAAGCACCACAGCGCTGCGAAATAGGTTGTGGATCTCCACTGGTCGCTGGGCAGTGACGACAAAGGGCCACAGTGCAGCGAAAAAGGTTGCGGATTGCCACCGGTTGCTGGGATGTGACGAGTACACAGGCACTGCCCCCTATAGCCGGCCCAAGAAAACAAAACGCATCTGTCAAAATGAGGCAGACAACTATAGAAATCCCGGTGGCACAGCTCACCGGGCAACAGATGAAGAATCTGACAGATGAACAAATAAGAAACCTGTCCGAGGCTCAGTTCAGGGCCATTGTTACCAGGTGGCTTACAGAATTAACAAAAGATCTGGAAAAAGATGAGAAAGAATTGAAAAACACTCATACTGAAAGGAACAAAACCACATATGAGACAGATGGTGAGGAAATAAAATCCAGAGTTCAAATCAACAAACCAGAACATAGAGAAGGAGCAAACAGTCAACCAGTGCAGAGAGAGGAAACAGAAAGCAAAGAAAATGAAGAGAGGATCAGAAACCTCTGGGACAGCTATAAGAGACCCAATATAAGAATCATTGGTTTACCAGAGGGCGAAGAAGATGAACTAGAAATTGAAAAATTAAGTGAAAATATAATAAAGCAGAACTTCCCAAACTTGGGGAAGGAAATAGACGTACAGGTCCAGGAAGCACAGAGAGTTCCAGAAAAACTGGACCCAGGGAGAACCACTCCAAGACACATTATAATCAAAATGTCAAAAGTTAAAGATAAAGAGAGAATCTTAAAAGCAGCAAGAGAGAAGAAAAGAATCATGTACAAAGGGGTCCCAATTAGACTATCAGCTGACTTCTCAAGGGAGACCCTGCAGGCAAGAAGGGACTGGCAAGAAATATTCAAAGTAATGAAAATCCAAAACCTACAGCCACGAATACTCTATCCAGCAAAACTGTCATTCAGAATAGAAGGGCAGAGAAAGTGTTTCCAGGACAAAATAAAACTGAAAGAGTTCATTAGATCCAAACCACTATTAAATGAGATGTTAAAGGGACTGGTTTAGAAAAAGGAGGATCAAAACTATGGACACTAAAATGAAAACTGCATCACAAGAAACAACAACAGAAGCTAGGGAATTGAAACAAAGGCAAACTAAATAGGCAACAAGAGTGGAAAAGAACTATAGGTATGGGGAGCATATTGGGGGGAGGTCAGCAGGGAGGGGGAACGGGGAGAGGGAGGGAGATGGTACAGGAATTAAGAAGCATAGTAAGAGGGAATGGAATAGACAGAGAGAGGTTGAGAAGAACTATATGCACAAACAATGGACATGGACTAAAAGGGGGGGACAACTGGAGGGAGGGGGGCCACCGGGTGGAGGGGAGCAGAGGGAAGGGAAATTGGGACAAATGTAACACTATAATCAATAAAATACATTTAAAAAACAATAAAGTAAGTGTGTATTTAGTTTTATAAGAAGTTACTGGGCTGTTTTCCAAAGTGGTTATATTATTTTACATTCCTGCCAACAATACATGAGAGTTCCAGTCATTCCACAACCTCACTAATATTTGGTAATATCAGTCTTTTAAATTTTAATTTTTCTGGTAGGTGTGTAATAGTATTTCACTGTAGTCATTCCCTTTAAGAATAATGATATTAAGTACCTTTTTTTTTACATGCTTAGTTATTTGTATATCTCCCCTTGTCAAATTACTGTTCTAATCATTTTTCAATTTTTAAATTGGGTTATTTATTTTTGTATTTGGAGTTGTATAAGTTCTTTATACACTCTGGATACAAATTCTTTATCAGATATGTATTTTGTAAATATTTTCTCCTCATTTGTGACTTGCCTGTTCCTTTTCTTAATGATGTCTTTTGATGAGCAGAATTTTAAATTTGGTGAAACCTAGTTTATCAGATTGTTTTTATTGTTTATGCTTTCTGTGTCCTGTCTAAGAAGCTTTTGCCTACCCTTTAGTTGCAAAAATATTATCTTATACTTCAAACATTTTTAGAGTTCTAGCTTTTACATTTAAATCTGTAATCCATCTTAAATTGATGTTTGTGTATGAAGTGATGTAAGATCAAGGTTCTTTTTTGTTGTTGTTGTTTTAATTTTCCCATATGGCTATCCATTTGTTCCAGCACCGTTTGTCAAAAAGACTTTCTTTCCCCATTGGACTACTTTGGTGCCCTTATTAAAAATCAAATGACCAAAAATGTGGGGTTCTCTGTTCTGTCCAATTGCCTATTTTTGTCTGTATCCAGTACCACATTATCTCAATTACTTCAGCTTCATCCCAAGTCATAATATCAGATAGTGGGGACCTCCTAATTTGTTATTTGTTTTCCAACATTTTATTAGATATCTAGGTTCTTTACATATCCATACAAACTTAAATATCAAATCTATTCACAAACTCTTAAAAATAAAAGTTTAAAAGGTTTAATACAGCCACACATCCAACTAGAATTCCATGCGTCCAAGCAGAGTTTTATGCATTCAAGTTCCCGTATCATTTGAGACACTAGCATATTGGGATTATGTACTTCATCATCGAAATCAATTTTTCTTTCCATCTGAACTTCAGCTATTCCCAAATCATGTAGCATCTTGTCTCTAACAGTGAACCATTTGTCCTTAGCTAGCAGCTCTGCATTTTTAGGACTGGACTAACTGATCAGGTCTTATCACATCCTAAACACAACCAACCACCCTAATAAAATTTCTCATCACTTTGACTAAAACCAAATGAATTCAAATATCAAATTTTAACTGATACATAAAAAATATTGTGACTTGTTTGTTTGCTTCAAATAAGTCCTATGAAACAAGTTCAAACAGAATTTGTAATTTCTAAAACGTACAGAAATGTTAATTAAATGTTTCTCCAAACTAAATTGAAAGAAAAATTTCATTTAGATTGCTGGACTAAGTTTCCAATAAAAATTTTTTGTAAAAGACAGCTTAACATTATTTCAATAGTATTTCTGCAGGGTATCATGGAGAGATGCTTTCCAAAGCCAACTTATTTTATCCATCATATGGTAATTAATAACAATGGGGTAGCAGGGCTTCTCTTTTTAAATTCTGGTGAATTCCACCCTTAACAAAGGCTCCTTCCATCTTGAGAAAATGGTTTCAAAAAGAGAATAACTAGTGAAAGGGGAAGGGGGTAAAATGTCTTATAACATTAAATCTTCTTTAGCAGACATTGGCATGAACTTAACATATTCACAGAAGCATCCCCTCCAGTTATGTTGCAAAGCCATACAAATAATAATTGTGGCTAAGTACACTACATTGACAGTCAATATTGTATTTCCCAAGCTTTTACTCATTATTCTTTATAGTATTCATGCATTTTGTGAAAGATCAAAAGATTTACATATCATGTGGAGTGCTTTAGGGAATAACTTGCTGAGTACTTTAAATGCTCAATGTTCTGCAGCCTTTTAAATATGGATTTCACTTCTATCTTTTTTTGTGATAAAAAAGTAACAAGATAGAGTTAGATATTTTTTCTTAATATAATAAAATGTCTATTTTTAAATGTAAAATGAAAGTCTGATATTTTATGTATAATTTTAAATATAATTTTGTAATCCAAAAGAATAAATTGTAGTTTTCCTCCAATATGAGTTTTAAGAAAAATCCATATGACCCAATGTCAACAGATTCTCAAGTGATCCATTACATAATTGTGCCCCAACTTTCATTGAAGTTGCTAAATAATGAAACTGATTCATCTGCCTGAAGACACTGGTAATGTAGCCTCTCTGAAAACTAGGAACAGGACCCCATGGTCTTTATTCCACAAAGCTTTAATATAAAATAAAGTGGGAGGAGCTAGCAAGAGTCATTTTTCAATGGGCATGGATATAAAAACATGAAGGAAAAAGTTCTTAAAAGAAAAGAAATCTGGGAAACAAGATGGCGGAAGAGTAAGTGGAAGCTACACTAACCTCCTCCCAGAACTAGTCTGGATTTGCAACTTAATTTTGGAGAAATCATCTGGAATAACCAACCAAACACTAGCTAAAGAGAAGTCTTATAACCACAGAGAGATAGAAAAGGCCGCTACATCACAACGTGACCGGTAGGGAGTGCGGAGACGTGTAAGGGCTGGCTGGGCTTACACGGGTGGCAGCTGAAGGGACTGAGAAACAGCTCAGCAGCCAGGGGCTCCCCCTGAGAAGGGCAGGGTCTAAACCCCCAGCTGAGCTTCCCAGCCTACAGCAACAGAGTGGAAAGTAAAATAGTATCCAGCTGTGAAAAGTGAAAAGCCACAGGGTTTCTTGCTAGCTGAAGAGAAAGAGCTGGAGAAAAAGAGTTCTTAAGCGAATCACATACAAAAATATTTTGGCCCCCACTTACCCTGGGCTCGAGCGGAGGGAAGGCAGAGAGGACTAGAGACACTTGGGGAGAGTTTGGTGTGGTGGCTTTGATAGGAGAACTGGGGAAGAGGCCGACTGGGTCCCAGTGCTGACTCAGCCCCAGTACTGCAGGCAGAACATTCCCCCCACTCCAAGTGGTGTCAGCTTGAGGGGAAGCAAAAGCCCAGCCTACAGGAATTAAGCTGCCACACCCACAGTCCTTAAACCTGACAGCTAATCACAGATTGACTAGATTAACAACTAAAGAAGTCAGACAAAGGCAGTAGATCCCTGGAAGTCTCCAACAGGCTGCCTAGGCCCAGACTGGTACAGGATCTGATGCCACCAGGGGTAGATCCAGGAAGTGCAGATCATTTTAAGAAGTGCCAACAAACAATAGAAGTCACAAAAATGGGGAGACAGAGAAACAACCCCCCATCAAAAGGAAAGGCAGAATCTCCAGAAAGAGTGCTAAATGAAATAGAGAGGAACAAACTATCAGATATGAAATTCAAAACATGGGTTATGGAGAAGCTCAATGAGCTCAGTGGAAACTACAAAGAACTCCAGGGAAACTACAAGGAACTCCAGAAATACTACAAGGAACTTACTGAGAATTACACCAGCATGAAAAAGGACATAGAAGCTATCAATAAGAGCCAGGAGTAAATGAAGAATACGATCTCTAAATTGAAGAACACAATAGAAGGAATTAAAAGCAGGATGAAGGAATCAGAAGATTGGATCAGTGAGCTGGAAAACAATGTAGACAAAAACTCCCAGACAGTGCAACAAAATGAAAAAAGACTGAACAAGACTGAAGAGGCTCTAAGACAGCTGCAAGACAACATGAAACGTAATAATATCCATATCATAGGAATTTCAGAAGGAGAAGAAGAGCAAGGGATAGAAAACCTCTTTAAAAAACTAATGACAGAAAACTTCCCTAACATGAGGAGAGAAAGAGTCACACAAGTCCAGGAAGCACAGAGGGTCCTAATGAAGAGGAACCACAACAGGCCCACTTCAAGACACATCATAATTAAAATGGCAACATTCAAAGACAAAGAGAGAATCCTAAAAGCAGCAAGAGAGAAATAACTAATAACATACAAGGGAGCTCCAATAAGGCTATCATCAGATTTCTCAGCAGAAACACTACAAGCCAGAAGGGGATGGTAAAAAATATTCCAAGCAATGAAAAACAAAGGCCTACAACCAAGAATACTCTATCCAGCAAGACTCTCATTCAAAATGAAAAGTGAAATAAGGGGTTTCCAAGACAAAAGAAGGCTAAAAGTATACATCTCCACCAAACCAGCATTGCAAGAGATGCTAAAGGGTCTGCTTTAAGAAGATGAAGAAACAGAGAGAGACAGAGAGGAACACAAGTACAAAGGGGGAAAATGACAATGAATAAGTACTGAAAGAAAGAAGGAACTTCTACCATTTGCAACAACATGGGTTGAACTAGAGAAAATTATGCTTAGCGAAATAAACCAGGCAACAGAAGAAAAATACCTTATGCTATCACCTATTATGGGAAACTAATGAACAACACAAACAAATGAGAAAAATTGAACCAGAGGTATGTAAACAAGGAATAAAATAACAGTAACAAAGAGGGAGATGGGAGGGAGAGAAGGGGGTAGGAAGAGGAAGGGTCTAGTCAAAGAACATGTATAAATGACTCGTGGACATGGACAACTGGATGGGGACTGAATGTGGGAGAAGGGGGTGCAGGGTGCAGGGAAGCAAGAGGGGGAAAAAAGTAGGACAACTGTAATGGAAAAACAAACAAACAAAAAATTTAAGTGGGGGAAAAATAAGAATATAAAGAATGGAAATGCAAGTTCAGTGACTATTAGAAGGACAAGGATTTTCCTTCACACTGTATATTTTTCTCCCTATCCAATCCCTCCAGAGTTTGGCATTCTAAAAAAGTAAGTAATGATATAAGTTTTTTTGCATAAAACTAATAAGACCAGTTGTTAATAGAGGTTTTTTCTACTAAGACTTTGACTGGAATGTCATGCCTAAAGGAGACATGCTTGGGCTCTGGTTGTTACCAAAAAGCCCTGAGGAACTGGGATTGACTTTCAAAGGTAATAAAAGCCCATGAGATAAAAGGCCTGGTACCTTGGTTGGATGTGCGGCCCATGGCAATCTTTCCAGGGAAGGAATGAAGATTGTTTTCCTGAAAGATGTATAGAAGGGACCTTAAAGCACAGTGGAAAACCAGAAGGACTTGGAAAAGACAGGTGTTTATAGGCAAGGCTGAATGCCAGGTATGTGGTTCTGCTTCTGTGCCCTGAAGGGCAGACTGAAGGTCACCCTATATGTTCCTTGTGTAAGTTCCAGCAAAGCAGAACTAAAGATCATAAGTGATCATTTGCTGCTCTTGTTGTGTTTATGCAAATGAACAGGATAAATTAAAAATGGACTTACTGCAGTCCCTTTAATGACAAGGAGGGTAATCTCAGGGAGAAAAATTGTGATTCAAGGAAAATCACAATGCTCAGTGGTAGACTATAAAGTAGTGCAGCTAACCGTCTTTAAAGTTTATCTTCATTTAAAGTTTGTTTTGATTTGAAAATTAAGCTATGTCTGTGGTATTATCAAAGATGTTTAATTTACAGGCAAGAAGAATGTCAAATGCCTTGCAACTGGATGTCTTTCCGATAAGACAGTCCTACAGATTTAGAGACTTGTATGTGGGTTATGTTACATAAATTAACATGTGTTTTCTGTTTTCAAAGGGCATAAGCCTATGATCTCATTACCTGAGTGATTGTCTGTACGTATAGGCCTCACTTAATCCTGTCTGCATCGCTGCCTCCTGAGACTCAATGGTTTGGCTGAACTAAGTGGCTGGGTTGGTGAAGAATGGAGTGGTCTGTGGGCTTCACTTTAAAACTGGTTTCTCTTTTCTGTCCTAATGGCTTGGACAGAAAGAGCCCAGAGGTCTGAGAGGGGGAAAACCTAAACTATTTCCCTCAGCCCAAACTAAGTATAATGGGCAAAAGGGTTTTGGACAGGTGAGATGTACCTGGCGCACCTTCCTCCAAAGAAGCCCTTCTTTTCCCTAATGTGGGACATTGAAAAATTAATACCTGCCTTTTGTCATCTAGTGGTTGTGGATTGAATGATGTCTTTTAACCCTGTTGCCAAATCTGTTGCCCCCAGAATACAACAAGGATGCCAGCCTGTTAAATCAAGCATGCTGTTGTCCAGGGACAGCCAACCAACCTGAAGTCTGCATGATCCTTCCCCATGTGGGAAGGCCACCCCCGCCTCCACACCCCCACTCTTATTAGGGATTTCTGGACCCAAGGGTACGTAGGATGATGACCATGTCCAGCTTGAAGCAGCTAGAGGAGCTTGAGACCTTCGCCCATTGTCCTTTATAAGATTATAAAGGGTCTTAAGTCTGAGAGGGAGGGATTGTTATTTTTTATTGTTAAAATAAATAAATAAATAATTAATTAATTAATAAAAAAAAGAAGAAGAATATATGAAAGGGTGAGGCAGGAGAGCTTGTATGTATGACCCATGGGCATGGACTTGGGGAGGGGGGATTGTTGGGGGAGGGAGGGTGCTGGGCGGAGGGGAGCAAAGGGGAAAAATTGGAACTATTGTAACAATATAATCAATAAAATATACTTATAAAAAAATAAAATAAAAAATAAAAAAAAAAGAAAGAAAAGAAATCTGGTTTCTTGGTTGAGATTTCCCCTATCCAAGATGGACTGAGTAGGCGTTTCAATGGTTCACCAGTCCAAGACTCCTAATAAGCTCATTAGCATTTCTTCCACCCATACGGTTATTATCAACAACATGAACACCATCAACTGAAAAACACTTCTCCTTAAATAACTTCTTTTAAAACATGAAAACTTCCAGCTCTGACTAGTATGGCTCAGTTGGCTGGGCATAGTCCTGCAGAGAAAAGGATCACCAGTTTGATTCCCAGTGGGACACATGCCTGGGCTGTGGATTTGGTCCCAATATGGGGCATGTCCAGAGGAGGCTGATGGATGTTTCTTGCATCAATGTTTCTCTCCCTTTCTTTCTCCCTCCTCTCCCCTCACTCTAAAAATATACAAGTGAAGTCTTTTAAAGAAAAACATGAAAATGTCCTCAAATCACCTATGCCCATGTGAATCACATCAGTCAGACAAGTCTCCCAATACCCTAAAAAAATTAGTGATTAGAAATCTTAAGAACACTTCTTTTGAGGGTTTTTTTTTTTTTTTTTTTTGTCATTGTTGTGATAAAACACACCAGGTTGTTTTACCAAAATTACTTAGCCAGATCAATAATTTCAATATTTAACTTTTTTCTCTCTCTCTCTCTCTTTTTTTACTTTACCCACGTGCTCTCTATAGCATGTGTATTCAACTGATCAATAAGGATGGAGCAACTGAGGCTCAAAAGGACAGAACCTTATAATGTATTAGGATAGGCATTCTGGTACTGTACTGCCATAGGATACTGTACAGATGACACCTTTAGCTTTCTAATCAAGCCAAATGCCCCAAAACTTCTGCAACACAAGGAGGTTGAATATTGAGTTGGCGAATTCTAAGCATATGTTTCAGCAATCAGTAGAAAAATTTACTCATATTTTACCACTTAGCACAATGGTGCACACAAACACCCTTTATCCATTTCAGACACAATGCTTTCCTGCCACAGACAGATTTCTGGAAGAGGGGCACGAATTAGAGAGGAGGGCTCCTCATCCTAAAGCCTTTCTTCCTGAGAAGTCCTTGTCTTCCTACTGCGGAAAAAAAAATCCTAGGGAAAACTGGAGAGTGCATTGACTTGGAGCATTTCACTTTACTCCAGAGCAAACTGAATGAACACTGTTCTTGAATGAAGCATAACAGTGTAGAGAAGTCTGCTTAAATATTTACTCAGATAATATTTTCTTACTCTGAAGCTATGAATCTGGCAACAGAGACAGATTAATAATAGCAATGAGCCCTGTGGCTGTTTGAGGAGAGACTCTGTGTGTATGTAGAGGTAGCAATCAGATAAGCTTTGATAACTCATAGCACAGAACCATATACAGATTGCAGGGAGCTGTCCTCCAAGAGCTTGAGTGCTTAAAACTGTGACACTGGCCCTTCTATGTCCTAGAGTGCCGCTGTAGAGAATGCTACAGAAATTATAAAGTCAAAAGGCAGAGAAATGTGCCATCTGATTCAGCTTCAGCCTCAGAAATACTATTTCAAAACCCATAAAGAATAACTGCAGCCTTTAAACCCAAATCTACATTTAACATCACAATAAGGAACATGTTGGGTAATAATTGCAAATTTAAGACAAAGTCATAAAATAGTGATCTTTAGGAAAAAGAAAAAACATATATACAACTAACGACTAGATTTTTACCCCCACAAGAAGTGGGAGAAGAAGAAGAAAGAAACAAAACAAAGCAAGATTTGGGTTTTCCCCTATAGGTTATCAGACCATTTATACCCAGTGTTGGTGACATGCAAGGTAATGGGCACTAGCAGAGCTGCTGGTGATGCTGGAAATTGAAACAGGCTTTGTAAAGGGCAATCTGGAAATACATATCAGAAATCTTTAAAATGGACTTAGAAATGCCTTCCCTATAAATTTACGAGGAGATTAATAAAAATAAATAAAATATGTTCAGTTTGGCTTTGCTGTTAATAGCTGAAAATGAAAAACAACCTGAATATTTAAAATATGGCACAGGTTAAAAAATCTATGAGAGATATATACAATGTATAAAAGAATTTAATAATAGTGATCAAGATTTGATATAAAAATATGTTTGTAATATACCAGGTGAAAAGAATATTACAGAGCAATAATTTTATCACATTCTTGGTTTTATAAAATGTATGTTTATATGTGTCCAAGCAGAGAAAAAGAATGGAAATTATCTCAGAAAAAAAATTATAAATAAGCTTTTGCCTTTTCTTTTTTTATTCTTTTTACTATTGCCTAACATATTTATTATGAACACAAGTTTATTTTCAATTTGCACAAAAAAAGGAAAATACTTTTAAAAAAATATTTTATTTATTTTTAGAGAGAGGAGAAGGAAGGGAGAAAAAGAGGGAGGGAAACATGAATACACTAGAGAAACATCAACTGGTTGCCTCTAGCACACCCCCAGCTGGGAACCTGGCCAGCAACCCAGGCATGTGCTCTGACCGGGAGCCAAACCTATGACCATTCAGTTTGCAGAATGATGCCCAACCCACTGAGCCATGCCAGTCAGGGCAGGAAGATACTTTAAAAATAAAAACTATTTGCGTGCTCAGCACCAAATCCAATTTTTCATACATAAATTTATACTTAAGTGATTACATTTTTAAAAATCAAATACAGAAACTTTGACCAAAGGTAACACTATTAGGGTTCAGTTGTAGAGAACAGAAACTACACTGGCTCATCAAGGCAGAAGTGGACTTATCACACTGTACAACCTGGCTTATGGCATGGGTGGGGTGGCCAAAGAAACAGATTCTAAGCTGAGTTTTTAGAAACAACCCAAAGCAGCAGATCTGTTAATTCCATATTCAGGTCTTTGGCAAACATATATAATTGGTGAAATCGAATTACAATGGAGTTTCTACCTGCAAGGGAGTCCAGGAAATGTACTTTTCATATTTCTAGCTTCTGCAGTATAGGAATACACATAAAAAGAGGTTGAAATATTGAGAAGGTTAAGCCAAAGTATATGCTTCTTTGAGCAGTATTAAAGTGGAAGAATGTCAGTTAGTATGTTGAGAGATTTCTATTATTATTGTGTGAAGTATTTATTGTAAACCTTCCTTGCAGAGTGTCTAGTCATATGCCAAGGCTGATGAGGGGGACAAAATGTGGACAGAATATGTCTAAAAACCAAACAGATTAAAAAAAAAAAAAAGTTGGTAAAGTCCTTAATTATCCTTCTCTTTGTACTTCAACATGTTCAAATAAATCTTTAAGTTTTAATGAGATATATTTTTTATAATTTGAACTCCTTAATATGATAAGCATCATTCATGAAATTTGAACAAACTTTTCAAATCCAAACACAATTTAATTTTAATCAAGGCAGAACGTATGGATGTGTCTATCTTTCACTGGCAATGATGATCATTTATTGTTCCCTCTACTTTCTTTGCTAGAAAGTATTACTCAACCTTTGAGATTTAACCCAAATATCTCCTCCTCTGGGAAAGTTTTACAAATTTCTTGTAAACATTTTCACCCTCTTGCTCTATACTGTCACTACTAGAAGGCTTAACATAGGGTATTGTAGAGAGTGTAATACCTGTCTCCATGCTGGTCCCTGCCCCCGCCTATTGAGAGCAATTTGAGAACAGATTTTGATCATGTTGGCACCCTAGGAGATGGGGGTTAGGGTTGTGGTGGTGTATGAACTGAAAATGGAGAAAGAGTGATCCTCCAAAAATAAAATTAGTATGCTCTTACCAGAAGAAAAAGGAGGAAAACCAGTGAATGACTACTACACAATAAGAAAATGTTCTAACTGGATCTCAAAGGCATTATACTGAGCAAAAGAAAAAGAAAAAGAAATCAGTCTCAACATTCTCAACATGACAAAATTATAGAGATGGAGAACAGATCAGTGATTGTCAGGGGTTAGGGGTGAGGGTAGAGAAAGGAAGTGGGTATGACTATAAAGGGGTAGCACAAGGGAGCTCTTTGTTATGATGGACTAGCTCTGTGTATTGATTGTGGTGGTGGGTACATAAATCTACACATCCTGATCAGACTTCTGAAGAAAAGAAAATGTGATCCAAGAAAATCATATCCAGTGAAGCAAATGTTATTCTTATATAAAACTTACAGGTAGATAATCTCAAACTAGAAATAAAAGGACCCTCAGAAATAGAACCTTCATATACTCCTCTTGAAAAAACTACTTGACAATTAAATTCATCTTATTCTGACATTAATCAAAACTCATAGTTCAGAATGGAAGCTATTGTAAAAGGTGTGACATTAAGTATCATATTTACGTAAATGTTTTAAGTGAATTAATATATTAAAAAATCAGACTCTAAATATTACAAACATGGGCATTGTACAAAAAATATAAAAATTAGGAAGGAGGGATAGAGAAGAGACCATGTAAGAGTACTAATATCCTCTTATTTAACAGGAAAGCTTAATTGATGGCACTTAATATTAAAACACATATTATCTCCTATTCAACATTTATTTTTTCCTTCCCTTAAATTTATAAATATTATTTAAAAAATATTAATTTTTATTGTGAGAAACATTTAAAGTTCCATGATTCCTAGTTTTTTTTCTTCCATTAAATTAAAGGAAGTTACATATATTTTGGTTTTGTTTTATTACAGATATGTAACTTGTAAATCATGGTCTCCATTTTGTAAAAGCACTTTTATCTTGCCCTCTCCTTTCCTCTGTTTTTCATTCTGTATGTGAGTATATACACAGATAACTGAAAATATATGCATCTAATGTAAAATTAACAATATTATTTCTAAGTGATTGGCTTGGAGGTAATTTTCATATTCACCATTATTCTTCAATGTCTCATTCCTTCCTACGTGAGTTATTTTTATAAAAATAGAGTTTTTCCTTATTTAAAAATACAGATATAAAATATGCTACTAAATCAACAGTTGTTATTTACATAGGTGGTGGATTAATTTAAAAATTTTTCTTTGTATTTTACATTTTTTAATTTTCAGAAGTAAAATAAATATTTTAATTTTCTTTAAAGGAGAGGCAACTGGACCAACAAAGGAAGACTTTTTCAATATCTAAACGTTAGTGTTAAAATTGAGGCTAGGTAAGGAACAACAGCTCAGGAGGATCAAGAAATACCGGGCTTCATTTCTAGATTCTTTCTCTGAACATCTTTAAGTCACTTAAATTTTTTTATTTCTTAGTAGTCAGATCTGCATGCTGACAGACTGACAGTGTGGCCATCATTTAAATGGTCTGGGTTTACAACTAAAGATGTGGCATTAGAGCCTTTTCAACCCTGCTGATGTGAAGGGATATCTGTGACTGCTTCGATTCACGTGGTTCGGTTTGATGCTGTGGAAAAGGGCTGGCTGATCTCCCAGCCAAATGGAAGCCTGTCTGGGATTGGGAGATGAACGAGAAGGCACAAATAAGCTAAAAATATCATAGAGATCTTAGTAGAGAAATCTGAGAAGAAAGTAGGAGTCAGTGAAAGAATATCTACTTCGGACACCATCTAAGAGATGTAAGCATTCAAAGCCCCTCTGTGTAAACTGCTACTGCTCTGACTTCTAAGAAAGCCCCATGGCTGGGAACCCAAGCATCATATTACAATGAGCTTCCCCTTAAATGCTGTTGTTCCTCAGACACAATCTGCTCTTAGATTTGTTTCTGCACGTACATTCAAAGATTCTACACTGACAGTGGCTTACATTCATTTGAACATTTATGTGGGTTCTCCCACCTAAATGAAGGGAGAATCAGAGATTTGGCCAACTACAGCCTGTGTTACTGTGAAGCATACCTTCTCTGACCTGTGTCCTGAGAAATGGCCTGAGTTGGAGAACAGGGCTGTCCTTGCTGAGAATCAAATTACAGCTTAGGGCAACATTTGCTAATCAGAACAGCTAACATTTATTGAGTACTTAACATGGACCTGCAACTTACAAAGTATTTGACATTCATCATATTATTTAATCCTCATGATCTCTATTATCTTCATTTTATAGATGAGAAAATGGAGGATTAGAGAAGTGAAGAAACTTGCCAAAGGTTATGTGGTCACTTAGCTGGGTAGTGAGGAATCCAAACTCAGGTTGGACTGTCCTGTACATTGTACATCCTTATTGAAATCAGCTGTTGAGCAAGAGGCTAAGTAATACTGGTGGTAGCCACCAGATCTGACAAATTTCAATGCAGGAAGACAGAATTTCTCCTCTGGGTTTCAAAACCCAAGACAATTTCCCTTATATGCTATGGTCAAATGTAACAATATAAAAAACATACATCGAAAATAACAACACAGACTTCTGGCCAAGATAGAGGGGTAGACAGACACACTCTGTCTCCCTCCACAACTAAGAAGGAATACAACTACCGCAAAACCAGAAATAACCAGAAGTTCCAGGAAATAAATGGAAGTCCAACGTATGAAGTTATAAAGAAGTGGTGCTCATCCGAACAGGTAGGAGGGGCGATCATATCCAAATCACTGTTATATGAGATGTTAAAGGGACTTGTTTAGGAGAAAGAGGATCAAAACTATGAACATTAAAATGAAAACTGTATCACAACAACCAACAACAGAAGCTAGGGAACCCAAACAAAGGCAAACTAGGTAGGCAACGAGAGTGTGAAAAGAATTATAGGTATGGGGAACATTATGGGGGGAGGTCAGTGGGGAGGGGGTGGAGGAAAAGGAGGGAGATGGTACAGGAATTAAGAAGCATGGTAGGAGGGAGTGGAGTACACAGGAAGATGTTGAGAAGAACTATATGCACAACCAATGGGCCTGGACTGAGCAGGGGGGACAATTGGAGGGAGAGATGTCACTGGGTGGAAGGGAGCAGAGGGAAAAGAAATTGGGACAACTGTAACAGCATAATCAATAAAGCATATTTTAAAAAAAGAAAATAACCATACAAATAATGTGTATTCTAAAACCATACTTAGCTACTTTAAAACCCTCTGAATTTACCAGAATAAGAAGAAAAGAATAACTAGTGTACTTTATGGGAATGCATGGAAGTATACCAAACATTTCTAACGTCATGGGGGTTGGGAATCTATTTAGAAATATTGTGTCTTCATAACAAATGTAATTTTAGTCAGATGATAATGGTTTCTGTTTAAGGACTACAGAAAGTGGGTAATGCAAAGCCACTTATGTTGTGCTTGATGTGCAACTTACATTATTTTTGCAACAACAGATTTACCTTTCTATTGAATATTACTGATTCAGACAGGTAAGTCAGTTTGTTTTCCTGAGTGTAAACCAAGTAAGTTGGGCAGTGTTCAGATATTAAGGAGAAGTAAGAGTGTGCCAAGTGGCAATGGACACACATTTCCTGCCCAGATCATCTAGTACAGAAGGCTGGACTTGGTATTCTTGTTTTGTTTTGTTTTAAGATTTTGTTCATTTTTAGAGAGAGAGGAAGGGAGGGAGAGAGGGAGAGAAACATCAATTGGTTGCCTCTCATATGCCCCCAACCTGGGACCCAGCCCACAACCCAGACCTGTGCTACCAGCAACCTTTTGGTTTGCAGGCTGGCACTCAATTCACTGAGCCACACCAGCCAGGACTGGACTTAGCATTCTTTAAGGACGTTGAAGAAGTCCCTGACCTTATGAAATTTGTGGTCCAACTGGTAGAGATAAAATATGCACGTGTAAGACACTTTGAATTTTTGAAGCAACACATGAACAAAAGCAAAAAAGATAAAATGTGAAATACAATTAAATACTAAGTTTTAAGGCTATGCAAAGAATACAGAATGAAGATATAACTAGTTAGCAAAGAATTTCAACTGAGCTTTATATGAACCCTTCCTAGAATGCAAAGCTTATAAAAAATAATCCTCAACACCTAATCTAAGTTAAAGTTTACTGCTTGATTTTTTTTTTGTGTGTGTATGTGTTAAATATGCCAAGAGACACACATGGTCCTCTATTAGTGGAGTAATGAAGTGATCTCTACTTTTCCTTCAACAAACGGGGAAGATTTTCAATAGTTCTTTTGGATTCTCTTTGCAAAATAAACATTTCAATGCTTATCCTAGATACAAGAGACTAACAATGCCATATATAAATTTCCTTTCATCCCATACATGTTTGAATTTATTTGAGTAGAAGCGCATGGCCATAAAGTCTTAATTTAACATACATTTCAGGATAAATAGCCATTAGTTCTATTGTATTATGCCAAGGTGAGGAGCAGGATGGTTCATGGCCAGTACAGAAAGTATCGCTATATTATCATACACAGATAAAAATTAACATACGCAATGTAACTTAGTTTATTTTAGCTGCAGAAGAAACTGAACACATCATGATGCTTTTCAATATAGAGTGACTCTTGCTTTACATTTATACACAGAAGTTCAGAAATCAACTATTTTTCCAAACATCGTTTCTTTCTTCTGTGATCATGTCTTTCCACCCAGCCATTACAAATTCTCTTATCATATTTTCTATTATAAATATCTTCAAGTCCCAAACTCTGTAATCCTGGGATGATTCATAATGACTGGATAACTGTAACAGATGTCCCAGGGGAAACATTTCTGTCCCCTGAATTTCCACACAGCTCTTTTAATATCTGTCTGTGCAAGAAACAGAAGTTGAACATGAATCTAACTCACTGTTACAGCTCAACCTCAGCATAAGGATCCTACATTGTGAGAATATTCACTAGATTTCACTAGCTGCTAATGGAAATTGTCACAAGAGAACATTTGAGAAGGGGCAGCTCAGTAAGTTGAACTCCAGATCCCTCACACACACACACTCTCTCTCTCTCTCTCCAGCTCCACTTTTGCCCTTCTCCTTTAATATGCTGGATATCTATTGTTTCCTTCGAACAAAATGTTCTACCACGTAAAATCGTTGCTCTGAAAGGTGACATGTAATGCCTTAGGGGCTGTGTCCTAACTTAAAACCTCTACATTTAAATTAGAATTTTTCATAGAAAGTGCTGTATATCAATGTGAAATACAGAGAAGTAATTAGTTTATCAAATAAAATCCATTTGAAGCAAATGAAGTTAAAGGATAGTAGTTAGTAGGCCAAAACTCTTGATCTCTTATTTCTGAGAAACAAGAAACATGGTCAGGGTACCCCGCTTATATTGTACCCAAAGTGTCAAAATCAAAATTCTTTGCATGAATTTAAGATTATGTAAGTGTAAAATTGTCATCTCAAAAAATATTTTTGCATTTTCCAGGATTCTGCCCTTGTGCACACATAAACCCACAAGAATGGGCTCAGTCCACCTGCCTAGAAATTATCTGCTTTAAAGGTGTGCCGCGTTTTCAATTTAGGCTCACTCTGATTGGCTGCTGCCCCAAGACCAGTGCTCTTTGGGAATGCTGCCCTCCTCAATGGCAGACATGCTAACTTGAAAATGCTGATATCCTTTATTCTAACCATTGTACAGAAATTATATTCAGCAAAGAACTTTGAAACAAAACTCACTTTATTTTTATATCAATTAAGTGTGCTATCCAGCAAAAATAAGGCATTATAGTTTCAAAGTGCTTCTTCATTATCACTAGCTCATTTTGCCTTCTGCATAGTCCCACAAGATGAGTTCTACTGCACTCATTTTATATTGTATTGAGATCAGGAGTGGCAGGCAAACATTTCCTCTCTCTCAATGTATTTCTTAGACATGTTGTCCATGAGGAAGAACGAGAGGAGAGAAAGAGCATTTTGATATGGAGGTAGATGAACATTTCAAGTATATTCTTGGATCCATGAAAATTCTCACCAGTTCTCATTATGTATTATAAACGGAGTCATGTGAATATGCATATACAAGAATAAATGCAAGCCCTGCCTGGTGCGGCTCAGTGGATTGAGTGCTGGCCTATGAATGAGGGGGTCACTGGTTCAATTCCCAGTCAGGGCACATGCCTGGGTTGTGGGCCAGTTGGAGGGCATGTGAGAGACAACCACACATTGATGTTTCTCTCCTTCTCTTTCTCCCTCTTTTCCCCTCGCTCTATAAATAAATAAATAAATAAATAAATAAATAAATAAATAAATAAATAAATAAATTGCTTATTAAAAATGAATAAATAAATGCAAGCTGAAAGCACCAAAATGCTTTCCAAATGCAATACAAGGGACTGGGGGCTCAAGCGCTATTGCAGAATTATGGCAATTAAGTGCTTAAAAGCAACGTTATTTCATTCATGGTAAGCAACAATTAATCTGAGCTGACTGTGGCTGAGGGGAAAAAAAGTACCCCATCACAATATATACACATAACAAATCTTTTGACTACATGGACTCACATCTTCTAATGAGTCACTGGACAGTCAAATTCAACTAATCAAGTTACTAATATGTAATATTGGTTGAACTAGTTGTGTGTAAAATCACACCCATGACTTCAAACAACAACAAATAAAAACTTAGTATGGTGTCAGATGGATACTAGACTTACCTGGGTGATCACTTCGTAACTTAGGTAAATGTCTAATCACTATGTATACACCTGAAATTAATATAATATTGTGTGTCAACTGTAGTTGAAAAACTAAAAATAATACCTAAAACTAAATATCTAATACTCAACTTCAGAGCTTAGTGAGAATTAAGTTTACCTTATTAACTTTATATAATTTTGAAAATGTGGCACATGTACACAACAATAGAAAAATTCAAACAGTACAAAAAATACAAAGCAAAACCTGTGTATCAGATCACTTGGCTCCCACTTTCAGAGTTAACCACTGTTAAATGCTTGTTTATTCTTCCAGACATAGTCTAAGTATAATAAGCATATGTATACACATATATATGCTATGTATATTTATCTTCTATTTTTGCACAAATGATAGCACACTATATACATTATTCTACCCCTTGCTATGTCTTGAAGGTTAGCCAATGTCTACATATATGAAGCTAATTCATGCTTCTTAACAGTTGCTTAGTGCTCTTTTTGTAGATGTATGATCAATGAGATGTGCCCTGTGATTGGGCCTTTAGAGTTTTCCCATTACTTTGCTATTATTTGAAAAAATGCTGTATGGAATATCCTTGTACATGCGCCTTTATGTACATATATAATACGTATATCTGGGAGATAAATTCCTAAAATAAATTTTTGACTCAAAACATGTTCCTTGAGTGGGAATTTCTGGCATGACTTAACTGAAAGCTACTCAAGAAAGCCCATTGTTATGAGAGAAAAGAATCAAAACTAAGTGTTGATGATCTTCCTTTACAAACACTACACTGAAATGAAGTGGAAGCCTTTATCAATAAGTGTAATACATTGGTGGGTGGGTGGGTATGCATACACGCACAATGTTAGAAGATCGGAAAGAAGAATGGGGTGATTTCTATCCCTTGAAGTCTAGTCACTCATTAAGACTTCTGGGGCAAAGCTATATAAAACAATAATCCATAAAATTTCTCTCATTCTTAAGTCTTTATCTCTCTCAACTTCTTCATCTTAGGCAGCAATTTTGCAGGCAGAATCAAACTTTCCTATAAAATCCACTGCAATTGTGAAACTCTCCCAGCTTAGCTGAGAATCCCCCAAATTTTGAGGTGCTTAAATTAAGGAAGGGTCTGGGTGAGCATAATGTTTGCATGAGATAAAATGTAAAACCCCATCTATTCTTCCTTTTCACACACACACAAAAAGTTAAAATTACCCAGCATATTTTTCTAGCCAACTGCCAAAAACCTGAAATGGAGTTTTTTGTCTTGCTCTCTACTGCTGATGCTGGCTTCCTTCGAGGCAATTCAGGACAGCATCTGGCTTACCTCATGCTTCACTGAAACACAGGTTCTGAAAAGCAGCCTGAAGATGACATTCTGGGAAGAGGAACTATGTTGTGTGGAGGGGGAGGGGTGGGGATGGAGTGGGGGAGGCAGGAACAAGGGGAGGTGGCTGAGCGGTGTTAATGCAAATGTATTCCCTGGGCTTATTCCCTGGCACACCAAGTCGACACCCAGCCATTTGAATCAGGGCCAGCGAGTCTGGCACATCTTCTGCTGGCAGAGCACAAGCCCAGCACAGCATCCTGCTGCTGTTGGCATGTATACAGCTGTCTTTCTTCATCTGACTCTCCACCACTGCGGCACACTCAACAGGTGTTGCCAGGGACACAGCGTGTTTGGCAGCTGTCAACTTTCAATAATCATCTCTGTAGAATATCCCTTTTTATTCTCCCACCCGACTTCTTACCCACTCTCTACTGCCTTACAAATCCCGGCACCATTTGGGCCTTTGCAAAGGGCAGAGTTAGGCCAAGATGCTGACTGATTAAGGTGCATGTCATCTGGAGAGAGCAATCCTGCCCTGACCTCAACTGAAATGCAATAGGATTTTTATAGGATACAGGCATCTGGGGTCAGTGCAATTATCCTTTTTTATTCCCCCTCTGAGGTAAACTGTTAACCTATTTTTTCCTGACATTTATTCCTTCCCTTTTTTATTAGTTCTTTTGAATGACAGCCTGTGTGATCTTAACCATGTTCTTTGACTATTTAAGCCTCAGTTTCCTCATCTGAAAAGTGAAATTAATAACATTTGCCATCTATACCAATGAGATAAAGTAGACAAAATACTTAACACCAAGTGCCAGTTGATATTAGTGATTCCCTTCTCTCCCAACCCCTCCTGAGTTTCATCCTTAAAAGCCCAGAGGTTTTAACGTCAGCCCTTGAATTCCATACAAGTTCATACTGAAGTTGCTTCAGATGGGGAGGCTCTGCTTTTATCTGCGGTGTCCTGTTTATTTTATTTTGAAGAGGACCACATGTTAAAATTAGGTAGTACAGGATAATATATATATTGTTTTAAGTATATTTTCCTCAGTATGTTGTGTTTGTGTAAAATGGTATACATATGGGAAAGGGCATAAAATACGTTTATAGGATTTCACAATTATTAAGTGAATGCCTTGCAACCACCCTGCAGGCTAAGACAGAGAACGTAAGAGCCCTTCAGCCGCCCCGAGGGCCTTTCCCATATCAGAGCTCAGAGCCCTGTCCCGCACCCATCCCAGCGGTGATCTCCATCGCTCCATGATGCTCATTGCCTTATTTGTCCCCCAGAATTGCACCACAAATGTCTGCATCCTAAACAACATAATCCACTTGTCCCAGTTGGCGAACTGCAGCAAATGGAATCATGAAGTATGTGGGTTTTTTGGCGACTTTCTTCTGCTCAATGTCATATTCCTGAGATTTACCTGTATTGTCCCTTATTCACTTTCACTGCTGAATAGACTTCCAAATTTAGTTCTCTTTTTCAGTCTTGATTGACATTTGAGTTGTCTTCTCTATAATTTTTAAGCTCAAAAGAAAAGGCAGATGTTTCATCCAACAGATCTGCCCAAGAACTTATTTCTTCAGAATGTTCCTCAGCTCATCCTTCAGAAAGGCTGAGAGCAGTCTTGTTGGTTTAACCAAGAAAGACGTTTTCTTTTGGCCTTTTATTGATTTTTTTAAAAATTTTTATTCACTGCCCTCAGCCAACAGGTTGCTTTTGTTTGCTACTTCATTTGCCATCATATTGTGAACTATTGTGGCCCCAAACAAGACCTCTGAAGCCATAGTCTAACCCAGATGCTTTGTTTTACACATAAGGAAACGTGCCTTGTGTCCTGCAGTCCATTTTAAAATACATTTTAGTAGCTCTGAGACCTACAGATGGTAACTTGGTCACTGGAATAGGAGTTTTAGTGTTCTATTGTCTCTGGCAGCCGGTTAATCGTATGTTTAAGAATAACGCATTGCCAGTGTTTCTCTGCAGGGCAAATCTACTCTGTATGAGACCCACACAGAGTGCCACAAAGATGTTGCCAAATATCCAGATGAATTTTTCCCTCCTCATTATTAATCGCTATAAAGCATTGCTTTTGAAAAAACCATCCCAGGCCCCAGTAGTGAGGATGGAAGAGCACACAAAACGGTATCCTTTTCCCAGCACATACTAGTAACTGGGCCAAGCAGCCAAGGCATTTCTTTTTTCTAAGGACCTGGGCGACATGGTTAAAAGGCATCTTCCTGCTCTCCAATATTGCCATTAATATGTAAAAGCTTAAGCTTGCTAAAGGGATTATTGTACATCCTATCTGATAGTAAACTGACATTGCAATGATTACATGTATCTTTTTGTCATTTTCTCATAAAACATCTTACTCTTGAACAGTGTAATTGGCCTCTACTAATGTTAATGATTATATTGGCATAAATGTAACATACTGCTTTAAGTGGAAGGCATGTTTGACATCTCCAGAGTCTTAAATGTATGCTTTACAGCATGGCCAGTGCATTCATTTTGCATATGTGTTGTGTTTGCAAACACACAAGTATGCACATGTGTGTTATACATAATACACCGATGTTGTGGTAACAGGAAACACAAATGTCATAAGTGGGTCCTCGAGTGTGATGGTAGAGACACTTTCACTTTCAACCTTGGTTCACAGATCCATATAGTCTAACTATTGGAGATAAAGTACTGTCTATCAGCCAATGGATCAAATGCATAACCATCTCCCAGAAGATAGTGTTGCCCACCCCCACCCCCCAGCCAACCAACACCTTAGCTGAGCTTTCAACAGACTGTTCTACCATTTAATCCAGCAAGCTACTTCTGAGTGATGAAGTACATATTAATCCTTTGGTCATGAGTTTAGCTTATTTTCACAGCTCTTTTCTAAAATTAATTTATTTTTGCCATAAGATGAGGCCTTTGGCTGGAGGCAGTTTGAGGGAGATACAATGTCAATGGATGAGATGTTGGTGCTAGTGGAGCAGATAAGGCAAATGCATATGCAAAGTATGTGCTGACTCCAATTAAGCTGAACCACTCCCCTGTCCCAGGTGTAAGGGGTTAGATGTAGTTGGCTTACCACAGTGTGGTTGACTGGCTTCCCTGATGAATGGTGGCAGGCTGAGGCCTCAGTGTTTTCTGCAGCTGGCATGTTGGTCTCAGCCATGGTAGGAGGTACCTCAGACTTAATGAGAAGGACCCATGGTAGTGGGCCCAATCCCTTCTACTGTGATCACTATATTCATGGGCCATTAAGCAAGCATCTGGATGGCTAAGAAGATAGGTGGCTGACATTCACAAGGTGGGTCAATTAAGAGCCTTTCTGTGGAGGTCATTCATATGAGATTCAAAGGTACACACACTTTGGGCCACTACCACAGGGTTTCTACATACCTCTTCCCCAGATTTCCTTGTCACCAGTCTTCCAATCCTATTCCTTCTAGACCCCTCACTAGTCAACCAAATTATTTTCCATTGTTGAGGAGCCCATGTACACCCCATTTATATATGTGAAGCCACTTCTCCTTCTAAAAAGAGTGGGCAATTAGTGTGTAATACTCCTCCTTCACCACCTGTTTTCAATTTCTACTGATCCACATGGCTTGTCTGGTGAGGGGCTCCAGACTCTCATCTCTCAGGGGCATGAGTCCCTGCTTACCATGTCCGACTCAGGCCATGGCTACTATATTTGTCCATCATTATTAAACTTGGGCATGGGAACACCAAAAGACACACCAGTGGGTATACTGAGCAACAACCACGTTCTTCCCTTCCCTCATGATGTAAGAGCAGCACCTGCTTCTGGCAATTAACCATCTCACAGCTCCTTGCAAGCCAGACCTCTCCTAGCACTACTCTTACCCTGCCACTAATTGAGGTAATTGCACCTATATCGCTTCTGATGCTTACCAACTGCTAAGTATAATCCCCTTTGTTCTCCGAGGGCCCAGTTCTATAAAAGCATCTCCACCACCATTCCTGACCTAAGCTGGGGAAGAGGATAGCCACTGCTAAGCTTCTCAATGATGCTGGTGCCCCTTACCTTTCTGCAGAGGGTAGAACATATTAAGTTCATATAGGAGTTTTTAGGCATAGGTAGTATATCCATTTTAGCACACCCACTTCTTTGCGCTTTTTGAGCCTTTCCTCTACCACCTGCCATGACTGTTCTAGTATTTCCTCACTTAGTGTGGCAATCACTTTTTCCAACCTTCCAGGAGCATCCCTAGTACTATAGCAGCAAGCCTTTGGGGTTCTTGACAAAATATTACAAGAGATTACTCCTATTTCAATAAATTCTTTCTTATTCAATATTATGTTCCTTTCTCTTGCCTCAGCACTGCCAAGAACAAGTCCCACACATACTTCCCTGGCCACAGCTCCTTCTGTATTTAGTTTCTCCTCCTTTTTCAGCCTAGCACCCCCCCCCCAACAGAACTATGCTGAGATTTTATCTTTGTTATTGGTCTGGCTATTTGGAGGAGATATAGACACGGGGAGGGCGGTAAAAGAGAGACAAGCACGGTCTTTAAGGCACTTGCCTGATTTGAGTCTTCTGAATACTCTTCAGTCAAAGGATTCAATTATATTCTGTCAAGGAGAAGGAACCCCTTCTTCAGGCCCAGTGTCTTCAGGAATTTGGGGGTTCAAATTTTTCAGAATCACATACCTAGATAGCCACATTCCAAATCACAATTCTCCACCTCAGCCTTGGCATGAAGCTCCACTACTTTTATGATTAAGTCCTGAGCCTCATCTTCTATCTTTCCGCTACCAAGCAAGCCCTCTAGCTTTCACATTTGCCTTTAATTTGTCTTTAATCATTGGAGCCTTACATTTTCTATCTTCAACTAATCAACGGCATTCAACAATGGCCACACAATTTCACTGTCTTCATAAAATCATTTCTCTTATACCTCTTACACAACAGAGATATTGCATTGAACAGAGCATCCCCTTCCACTCCTCTCCCATATCAGTTTACCACTTGTGAAAGTTGTAACTGTTGCATTGTGGCAGCATGCTAGGGCTAACCATATTCCACCTACTATCAGTGATAGGCTTCTTATTTCTAGTTGGCTAGTGATCAATTCAGCTCCTAAATTCAATTTTAGAGTCATTCCTAGGGTACTTGAGGAACCAACTGTCTTGGGTTCCCTGGAAACACACTCTGAGAAAAAAACCTTTGCATGCAGAAGGTTCATTGGGAAATGCTTTTAGGAGATACATACATCTGAGGGAAATAAAGTAAGAAGGGCTGGGCAGAAAACAAAGTTGACCCATAATGGAATTGCCTCTGAGGCCCTCAGTGGATTCAACAGAGAGCTCTAGAATCAGAAAGACCCTTTGGAGTTGTTTAAAATTAAGGTAATGTGGTCAGACCTTTGTACCTCCACACCTTCAGTTATCAGTCAGAGCCTACCAGGGAAGGGCACACCTTGGTTGAGGCATTGGTCACCAATATTCCCAGCTGCAGTGTGTATTGGCCTTTGACAAAAAATGTGGACAGAGCACCACAGTATCTACTATATTCAGTTAAGAGTTTCCACCTGATCTTTGCTATTCCTCAATCCCATTTTCCCCATTTGATAGTATGGAGCCCAGTACCCTCCTCTGTGAACCTCAGCATAGCTATACAATACAACCACTACCAAATTTATAAAAGATGTGAGTGCCTCCCTCACCAGTGAATGTGTTATTATTAAAATGACAGTGTCCTTTTGAGTCTCCTAGGAAATATAGTCAGCTAATGGATTGTGAATTAATACATCATAAATCTATTATAAAGTTCTCATATCTTTGAGACTTCTAATCCCTTTTTTTATGTTATGGAAGCCTAATATGTCTACTTTATTTCAGAAGCCATCTTCAAATACAGGTATTAAGGAACTATCCTAGCAAACTCTTAGACTAGCGCCACAAGAATTTGACTAATATTGAGTCCTGAGTCTTGGGTGAAGATTCCCATGTCAATGAATTTAGCCTTATATTCCACCCCTTATTCTAAAACCTTCAAGATATTTTCTACTTGTGTTATCCCCTTTTCTGCCAGTCAGGAGAGGTGGTAAGATGGCCAGATTTTACTACTCCTTTGCAAAACTGAGAGCAGAAAGGAAGCTTCAGAGACCCCCAAAACCACAACACAACTGCTTACTTCATAGACTTGGTCCAGAGGCTATCCAAACAGAACACTGTGATTACTGATTTCTCACTCAGCCCATCATCCCCAAAGAAAAGTAGATAAAAGCAATTTCACACAACACGTCTGAAGAAGCAATTTGCTTGCAAAGGTTATGCCTGTAGTCTATCAAATTGCAGGTGTATTTGTATATCAGGTTTCACTGCCTCCTTACCAAGCAGTAATCAACCTGTACACTTGACCCAACCTGAGAGTTTCTGAAAGTAAAACACAGAGCCCTCCAGCATCTCTCAAATTATTCACATGTCAGTGATATGCTCACCATTCTCGTCAGCATCAAGTTACTCAATTGAGTATAAATTTCTCCCCTCGAAGTAAGTCAGAGGTTAACTTCATCAAAGGCAGCTGTCAAAACCTGACATCATGTTTGGTTTGCAATGTGGTGGTAACACTAAACTTACAAATGTGCTCCCCTCACTAAGTCTTTGGGTCATGGAATCAACACGTTTGAGTTCTGAGCAAAAGCTTGCCTGTGGAAGCTTGCTTGGGAAGTGAGTTTCACCCCAGCAGGTAAAACACAACAAACAAATGTGGCTTAAAATAATTAGTTCCCATGCAGAGTGACCCATGCAGAGTGTTTGTCTAGATGTTTGAAGCTTTCTTTTACATAAAGAAATGGACTGATGGGCAGGGAGAGGAAGCTTGAGATACCGGTTGAGAAAGGAGGCTGGAATTTTCTGACATATAAAGCAGAGCTAAGAAAAGCAAAAGTTGGCCTCAAGGTCCCAGACACACTGAAAGACTGTATGAAACCAAAATTTCCTGTGGATCAAACATTTCACTCCATCTGAATATGTTTTAGGGGTCCAACCATCTACCATTTCAGTTGAAATTTTGTTTTATTTGCCTGTGTTCTCCAATTGGGAAAGCTTGTTGTGATGTTTCTTACTAAAGTCAGTGGTTTTTTGGTTTTGTTCTGTTTCATTTTGTTTTGGTTTGTTTGTTTGCTCGTTTTGGTAATAAGGACAAAAAAAGTTTTGGCAAAATTTCCCCAGGCCAGGAGCTCTTGGGAGATGTTAGCTTTTGCCCACTGAGCTTATTTGCCAGAACCATGTGGACAGGTGGGAGGGCCAAAGCAGCCCAAAGTATTTTTGCCTCACAATAGACTGAACCAAGAGCTGTCAGGCCCAGACACATTCAGAAATAGAACATGAAGTGCAAGGGCACCTGGAGAATTATAATAATGCGAACATGTCTCAAATTTACAGACGATGCTTATTATAAGGGCAATGATGTAAGTTTAATTTCAGGTTCTCCAAGAAAAAATTTCAAGGCCATTTTGCTTTCTTTTTTTTTTATTAAATAGGCATCTTTGAAGGAAAGAGTGCTATTCTTTGATATATCCCAACCTGGATCTATTTTACAACTGTTGAAAATTGTTAGCTTTCAAACATACTTACTTTACAGAAACAGAATTAATCTAGGTCTTGCTTCATTTAATAGAGCTTGGGAGCCCTGATGCCCATTCAATTAATTAATAATGGAAGAAGAGTCCGAATATCAGCCATTTCTAAAAGCTCTTTAGCATGATGAACAGAGAAAGATAAGCATTTCATTAGTGCAATGACCACTTGCATCTAATTCTTTGATGTGCCCTAGATAAGCAACTCTAAATGTAATTACAAGGGCATCCTTGGGAGATGGTTCCAACCTGTCATAAAGAGAAATGGGTCTCATGGTTTTTAAAAAAAAATTTCTAATGTCTTAATTCAAATAGATTAATACTGACTGAATTTTCATTTATGAAAATATTTAGAAGCCAATTAGCAACTGTTTTTCATCAAAGAAATCTTTCTTTTAATTTTAGTTTGTATAAATTTTATGAACTGCTCTAATTGCCTAAAGGTTAGTGTTTAGAATTTCATGTACCCAAACTTGCTCATGTGGAATTTTTTCTTTGATAACAAAAAATTTCACCAAACTTGGAATAATTGAAACCATTTAAGCCCATTTGCCATTCCAATCCATCTGATGCTTGGTTCTATTCTATTGCTTCCTGAAATAAGAGTTTCTAGCTTTAGAATACCTCCAATAGTGAGCAGCATGATACACCCTCCTAAAAAAACCTGATCTATTTTGGAACTTTGTAGCTTAAAAAAATATTTTTACATATTTTAAATCCAAACCTTCTTCTCTGTAATTTCCAACAGTTCATCTGAAATCACACTGAATGAGCCTACTGAAATTCCCTTTTCCCAGGATAATAATCGACAATATCTTCAAATTTCCCTCATAGTTTCTCTTTTCAAGATCCCCTGTTTCCATTACTCCTTTTCCAGTTCAAACCCAGCTTCTCAACTTCCTTAGCTGGCCACCTTGGTAAGACGGCCAGTGTCATTTTAAGTAACAGAATGCTCATTAATTTTTTTCAAGTGGGAACCGTAACACCAATACTTACATGGTTGTCATACTGATTAAATAAAACATCAATTGTAGTATATGATCAATAAATGTTTATTTTCCCTTCCCATCTTAATGTAAGGTAACTGTAACCAATGAGATGAAATACAGTTGGGGGACAGTATATGTCTGTTAACTACATCATAACTGTAGGTTTCTGTTTTCTACAGCTATGTCACACTGATGAAAAATGTTGTTTGTTATGGACTGAATTGTGTTGACTATGTTAAAGCCATCACCCCCAATGTATTTGAAGAAGTAACTAAGGTTAAATGAGGTCATAGGCATGGGGCCCTAATGTGATAGGATTGGTGTCTTTATGAGAAGGGGAAAAGAGACATTCTCTCTCTCTCTCTCTCTCTCTCTCTCTCGGCAGGAAAAAAAGCCTCACCAGAAACTGAATTTATGGCACCTTGATTGTGGACTTCTGGCTTCCAGAACTGCATGAAAATAAATGCCTGTCATTTAAGCCACCTTGTCTGTGATGATCCTGTCAATCAAAATCTCTACATTCTCCCCCATTCATATGTTGCTGGTACTCCATGTCTACTTAACATAATTAATGCTATGTGATGAAGAGAGGGATGGAGAGACTTGCTCTTTGTGAAAGCAAATGCTCAACACTACTTTTTAAACTATTCATGAATAATTGTTATAGCCAAATGTAACAGAATCTTACTCAGTACATGTATCAGCTCATCAAGTTCCAGTTGGTAGATTCATACAAGTATGAAAATTTGGAAATACATTTGATCATCTCCAGGCTTCTAGAACCTCTCCATTTCTCCCTCTTTTTCCATCCAGATTATAATAGAAGTCTTTGCTAGACACCATGCTAAGTGTTCTAGGTGAATTACTTGATGTAATCTTATTGTACCTGAGCTTCTCACCTATAAAATGTTCATGATGATAATAAACCTACCTTATAAAGCTGTTGAAAGAATAAGTCACTTGATCTCCTTAGAGCTCTGGGACCATGTGGAGGCTGCGGGGGGTGGGGGAGGAAGCGGGGTGCGTGGGACTGGCCTGAGAGCAAGTCTGACAAGGGGTCTGCATGGGTCCAGCAGCGGGATGTCACAAAGCCGAGGAAGTCAGTGGGAAAGGAGCCTCAGTCAGCAGCGGTGGAGTGGGAAGCAGGAGGCCCCAGCATGCCCCCATGTACGTGGAGCTGTAGTGGACACGAGGGTTTCCCATATGGTCAGCGAAATCTGTGGGATGCCAGGGCCTTCCACCTGTGCATCGTGCCATTTCACCCCACGCAAGTGGGCATCCACTTCAAGATGTTATTTTACTTATTGCTAAGAGAGGGGAAAACGCTGTAACTAATACACCTCGATGATCATTTTAAGACACAGCCCTATTTCAAAATGTGAAAATATTAAAAAAAATTATATCAGAATTGGAAAAAAAAAAGTAACTTGAGTAAGGTCACATAACTAGTAAGTGCCAGAGTCCAGAGTCAAGCTAGCTATAGGACCTTATGCAAGTTAATTCATCTCTTTGTGCCTCAGTTTTTCAATCTATAAAACAAAAACAATAACAGTACTTACCCCAGGTGGCTAGTACAAGGATTAAATTACCTAATACGTGTACATGTAAAATGCCTAGAAGTCTCATATTGGCCTATAAATGATCAAATTCAGGCCTGGTCGCAAGGCCTAGGAGAGAACTGTCAGCTACATGAAAGCAAGAAACTGTTCCTGTCTTATTCACTGGTCTCATCCCTGCTTTTACTTCTGTACCTGACACATGACAGTCACTCAATATTTGTTGAATGAGCCAAAGACAAGTCTTTAAAAGTTGTAGAAGAAAAGTCAAGAATAAGAAATCAGAAACTGGGAGGGGTCTTAGAGAAGTTCATCCTACCTCCACCTACTGGGTCTCCAATTTTTCTCATTTCTTGCTTTCTCTATATAGGCCAAAGGGTTTTCTTGAGAAAATCTTCCCTCAGCTGGGAGAAGTAGCAAATGTCTAGCCATGCATTCCCAGGCCTTCCCATACCTCCCTTCAAAGCATGCGTCCTACTCCTATGTAGTTGCCCAGTTCTGTCTTCCCTGTTGAACTATAAATGCCATGAGGACTGGGGCCTTACTTGTCCTGCTCACCAATGGGTCTCCAGTGCCCTGTACATGGAAACTGCTCAATAAACATTTGTGAAAGGAAGAAATGAAAGAAAGAAGAAGGGGAAGGAGGAGAAAATGACCTAGAGAGAGAAGAAGGAAGCAATAAAGCATCTTGGGAAATTTTGTCCAGGTAGCGTGCTCTGGTGGACAAAGCAGAGAAGGGAATGACATAGGGAACAGCGCAGTTAGTACATAATCCATCTAGGCTGGGAGACTTGAAATCATTGCAGACACCTACCTGTTCTTTCATAATCATCTAACACCATGGGTTTTAGCTCATCGTCGCCAATGTCTGATCTCTCTTTCCATCTGACCATGATCAGTTCCTGGATCATGGAGAAACCAAAAATGCATGTGTAGCATCATGACTAATGCAGAGGTGGGGAAGACGGCTGTACTCTGGGAAGACTGAGGCAACCTCCACAAAGGAGGGTGGAAACTAGCCCAAGAAGACAAGGATGAGGAAACAGAGATCTCAACTGTCAGTCTCACAGAAGATGACACCCAAGGGCAACTTGATGATTGTGAAAATGAAATAAGGATGATAATAATGGCTGACATTGGGCACTTACTATGAGCCAGGAATTGTGATAAGTGTTTAACAGTATAACTTCTCTCTCTATATATACTCTAACTATAATTATGTATGGGTATATATACACACACATATATAAAAAATTATTATCACCATTTTATGAAAAGGAGCTGTATCGCAGAGGGGTGAGCTAATTTGCTGATGATTACTCAGTGTATAAATGGCAGAAACAGGATTGGAGGATATGGACCCAGGCCTCAGGCAGTCTGACAGAAAAAGGAATACATAGATTACCCTGCAAGAGTGAAGACTCTGAAGCCAGTTATGTTACAAAATAGAAAACTAGAAACTTCAAATCTTCAGGAATCATATTGGAAAACTGAGAGAAGCAGGAACAGTTGCTCCCAGAAAACAGTTAGGATGGAGGGGATGAACATTTATTGAATATCCACAAGCAGCTGAAAGAGACAAGAACAGAATTTCCCTTAGAGGCTTTAAAGGAAGTGCTCCCTTTGATTTCAGACTTCTGACATCCAGAACTGTAAGAGTAAATTTCTGTTGTTTTACACCACCAAGTTTATGGTAATTTGTTACAGCAGCCATGGGAAACTAATGCATTAGTTCTGGGAACTGGAAAATCCACGAAGTGGGTTCTACTATACTATCAGTATAAGATCTGTATGTAGGGACTTAGGTTTCGATACCAAGGCCCAGACACCAACCACCCTCCTTCTCCTCCTTTGCAGATGATTTTAGCAACATGTCCATGGGTAAGGCATTGAGGGCACCCTGTGAACCTGCAGCAGTGGCTCTGGCACCTGTGCACAGCATTGGCCGACTCAGGGCCTGAAGAAAGGCCAGAGCACCCACACTCCCCAGAGGAGGGAGGTGGGGCCTCATTTGGGTGATTTTCCCAACACTTAACAATCCAACTGCTCAGAAAAGAAGAAATAAAACTCAAGAAAGGCAGTGCTTTTTCCTGTAGGCCTTGTAGGTATAGAAAGCAATTTTTAGGAATCATTGACTAACCTTTATTTTAGATGAGAAAACTAAGGGGGCAATATCTTGATGGCCTGTGGCCATGTATCTAGTCTGAGGAGAGCCTGCAGTAGAATCAAGGAGTAGGAATTCTAGCCCAACGTTCTTCTAGTGTACCATACTAATGTATATTCCTTAAACATTTCTCTTTTTGGTCGTCTTAACATTTCTAAATTACCAAGGAGGCTTGCTTATCTATGTATTTCAAGTGAGCTGTATGAAAGTGAAGTCGGAGTCTTAATTTCTAAAATAGCTGTGTTTTGGACAGATATTTAGAATTCCACACCAGTTTGCATCCTGGCGACATTCAGCTAGGTGGAAACAGAAGCAAACAAACAAAAGACAGGCTTAAGAACTGACCTCCCAGCTGCACGTGAAAACAGCTTTGAGGCAGCTCGCCCCAGCTAGGAAGAGCCACGGTGAAGCAGCGTGTCTGCACCCCACACATACATATTCAAACGCTTTGTCAAAAAAGCCCAGTGCTGGAGCATTTCAATTAACAAAGTGGGATGGTTTACCTGATAAAATGCTCCCTGTGTGAGTGTAATTACATATTTATACCCCACAGAGATTTTTTAATTTCTGTTTGGTTTGTTTGCCTTGGAAGTGTTTGTCACTGGGAGTGTTCTTGATGTGCAATTTTAAAGCAGTGTTGGCCAACTGTGTGGCTTGTTTTCATTTTAGATTCATTACATTTTGAAGATGATGCTTTCCCCCCATCTACACACAATATTGATACTTCCACGAGAAGACAATGCATCAAGGAACAGGAAAAGCTTTAAAGGAATACTGTCAAGTACCTGTCTTCTGGTTCTCCCCTAGTAGTTTTTGCTTTTTTTTTTTACCTACCAGAGGCTACTGATTGATTCTGAAATACTTGAAAATATGTTTGTTCTCTTTCTTCCCAGGTTTGCTTGTTTCCCATCATTTGTTTTTAAGGCTCTTGTTTCACCTCTACCTTGTCAATATTGCAAAGAAAGCTAAATAAATATGGTGGTGATTTCTGTGGTTTTTCACACTTCTCTTACCTGATGAGTACACAGACATGCAGACATGGATTGCTGATTAATTGGGGTTGCTTTCATTCCATCACTAAGCAGCAGAGGCCCTGCTCTGTCCTGGTTACCCTTGCTCAGCTTTAGGTCCCTGACCTTATGGAGCTGTGTGCTAGCAGAGTAGACCGGTGTGGAGAGAAGCAATTACAGCCTAGCATAGCAGGTTCTGTAACTGAGGTGTGCATGAGGTACACTGAAGGCACTGTGGAGGCAGAAATCAATTCTGCCCATGGCAGGCTTCGTGGAGCAGAGGTGAATTTGCAAGAGGCCCTTAAAGACATCACCTTGCAGCTCACTAACAGCTCAGACCGGAGATAAAGCCTTGGATGAGACCAATGTGGTCTCTGCGTTTGTTCTTCTGGGAGAAGAAAGACAGTAAGAAAGAGAAAAACAAACAAAAAAATAATTGTTGATTGTGATCAGTGCTATGAAGGGAATGGTAGAGATGAGATAGGGAAGGAAGCCTCTTTTAATGGGCTGTTTAGGGAAAGCCTCTCTGAGGAGATGCCATTTGAGTTGAGGCGCGAAGTATGATAAAGAACTGGTCATGCGAAAAGCTAAGGGAAGAGCAAGTGGCAGGCTCAGGAAGGGGCTGAGCAGGCAAGGAGTAGAATTGGGACTGGAAACCCAGATTAAACCATACTGATGCTCACTGACATGTTGGGATGACAAAATTATCCACACTGTCATTTACAGTCCATTCTCCTCCTATCCATTTTTGCTCATGCTGGGCCTTCATTTTAGGAATATGACTGGTATTTCCTAAAGAGAAATTAAACATCTACATTTATTTCTGTAGATATCCTATTTCCCCTAACACAAGTATCAAATTTAGAAACCCATCACCCTCCAAAGAAATAAAAGTCTGTGCATATGTGCTTCTTTTGAATTTTCACTGGCTCTAGATAAGATTTGTCCCACTGGTTCCAATTTGAGGATGTGCTCAGTGACCCACCAGCTATTGTGAAGAGTCAACTTATGGTCTCTCCTATAGGTATCCAGGCTATGACATCATTTTAAATAGTAGTGTGTGAAGTTCAAATGCTTGGGAAGTTTCTGGTATAAATCAATAATAATAATAATTGCATATTTATTCACTAGGCCACTTGGAATAGTCATTTATTCTACTCAGTATTCAGGGAAATGCAAGGATTTCATTTTCTCTCTCTTTTTTGGAAGGAAGCATACTGCTGAGACTATTAAAGAAAATGCAAATCTCCTGGCTGTTTGGGAAGGCTCCAAAACAGTGAAAGTGAGCAGTTGTTACCAGCAGTGTTTGGATGAAAATGTAAAATCTTTGTCTTTAGTAATGATTGTTTAACTGAGGAGAGTTTACACAGCTTGTGGAGAATTATAGTGGAAGAAATTGCATCTTACTTCTACCATCATCCATCTCTCCACCTGCCAATTGTCCCCATTTTAGTCTGCAGGGGCATTAGTGATGTTTAGAGTGATCAGGAAGAAATACCAGTAACATTCTGTTAAGACAAGGAAGAAAGCAATTAGCTCAAAATGAGGAATTTGCATCCCTCCTGGTACCAACACATTCAGAATAATTTTTATCGAAAATAAGTTTGTTGGTCATATTTGTGTTCTACTTTCTCCTTGCCCATTGCTTGTGAACAGGACAAAAATTATTTTAAACTTTTCTAAAACTACTGAGCCTTATGCAAGCACTGTACCCTATAAATGCTCCGTAAATATTTGTTGAACAAATTTTAAAAGTGAATGCTTATATAAAATGGTCAATTGACTTATCAAGTTCTTTTTGGGAAAAACTCCACTTGAAGCAGAGGTACGGTAATGAAAGTCTAGGTTTCTTTGTAATATCTCCTCCTTCCTAAATGCTTTCCTTACTATCAGCCAGCCCTAGAAGACGATGTCAGTTTATAAAGGGTGAGCTGACATGTGCAGAACGGTCTCTTTGTTCCAAGTTTCTAGAGACTCAGTCATATCACCTCCATTAACGCTTTCGACTTCTCATATCAATATAGAAACTAAAAATCCTAGAAGAGCATATCTACTTCGTATCATACTGAGATGGTAATGTGGCTGCCAATGCTATTATGAGGCCTCTGGTTGTTCCTAAACCAGATCATGGGTTTCATGTGTAGAAGCTCTTTTAAAAACCTCATGATTCTTGGGCTCACCTTCCAAAAAAAAAAAGAATCTGATTGAATCTTGGTGAGACCTGAGGATCTAAATTAAAAAAAAAAAAACTTTCTTGGGATCAGTCAGGTCTGGGCCAGGGAATGATTTCTTCACATTGCAACAGTGTCGTAAAGCACGCGTAATATTTAGATGGCAAACTTGAATACAGGAGATATGGGTGTATTACAGAGAATATATTTGGTTTTCTGTGAAGCAGATAGTGAGCTGACTTAGACACTGATGATGAGATTCTGGGTTTCACTCACTTTATGTTGATTGTTTTGCAATGGCCTGGAAGACAACTGAGTTGTTTTGAAATAAGCACCTTTTTACTCAATCAAGGTTAAACCTTTTACTTGATGTACTTAACTAACCATGTAAAATATTACATCAGCAAGCCTACGAGGCACTTAGAGATATATTCACATTTGCATAATGTCCTCTGTAAGTTAGTCTTTGGTCCTTAAGGGTGTTTAGAATAACTGCATGCAAGAATATATTTAATCCAATCTCATTTTAGCTTTTGCTCTTTTAAGATTTCAAAATTAATAAATCCTCCTGATACTCCAAATTACCATGAGCTTTTATAAGCATAACTTTGTAACTTTAACCCATTTATGAACATACCCCACAGGCAAATGTACTAATGAATAAGAAATAACATTAGAAGTTTAAAAGATGGTCTCTTTATTAAGTAATGTAAGAAAATCCTGTTAGCTGGATCAAGTACAAAAGTGCGATTTCTTAAAAAATAGAAAATCCATCACAAAATTACATGTAATTACAATAACCAAAGGATAGAAAGTAAGAACAGTTGAAGTACCATGCATTATTTAACTTAGTACATGTTATCACTTGCTTGCATATGGATGAAAGCAGGAAGAAAGAAACCCACAAACTCTCTGCCTGTGGCTAAAGGAATTGTGTTATTTTGTACCTGACTTCCTGGTATGTGAATTCTTGACCAAAGCTATCAACACACCTGACAGGTAGACTGTGCTTCAAGCTCTTTCAGTCATTACCCGCCAGCCCCTTCTCTTCTTTCACGCCCTTTTCACTGCCAACCTCATTATAAGGTTACATTACACAGTAAAGGCAGTGCTGGTGACTCCTGCAGAGCCCAAAGAAATGCTAAAATCAGCTTGATCAAGCATTGGACCTCTCTTTTGGAATGGCAGCAAAATTAGGAGCCATATATGTGCCTATATGTAAATTTCTACCTTTCAAACTATTTTGTAGTGATTTTATTTATAGCAAAAATACCATATTGCCCAAGGGCCTGTTCCACATACATCTTGTTGACTGATTAGAACACTGAGACATAGAGGGGAACAATCACTCCCCAATGTCACAAAGCTGGTCCCCACCCACATAGAGAAGAAAATCTAGATTCACTGAGATTCCAATCACTGGAGTGATATCCAAAAAGAGGATAAACTGTTTACATAAATAATTTGAAAAGAAGACTGTGAAAACCAGAAAATGACATTATTAAATAAGCTTTAAACACAGAACAAGAGTGCAGCATATGGACTATCAGAGTCTTAATGATAGAACTGATCAAATAAATTAATAATAAAAATGTTATTATTATTGTTGTTTTTATTATTAAATAAGTAATATGTATGGGCCCTTACCATGTGCTAAACACAGTTTAAATAAGCACTTCAAATGTCTTGACCTTTTTAATCCCCACCATAATTCTTTGAAATACATACACTTATTATTCTCATTAGTTAAGATATTATATTCAATATATGATACATTATATCCAGCTTTTAAAAATGAGGTAGTCTGATGTACTGACATGAAAAGGTGTCCATGATATATTGTTATCCCAATAAAGAAAATCATACCAGAGAATATTTAGATGATTACCTTTATTGCTTTAAAAAAAAAGATATATACAAATATATTTGTAAGCATTTGTACTTAAAACAAAAAGGTCTGAAACAACAAACTAAATTCTCCTGGGGAATGAGAGTAGAAGTGATGGGAGTTAGTTCCACAATTTCCTTTATATACTTCTAAGTTTTTATTTTAAAATGAACATTTGCTGTTGTAAAATTAAAATAATTACTCTTGTAATTAAAATATAATTATGGTTTTAAAAGAATAGAGAAGAATAAAATTACCATATTTTTATACAACTAATACTTAGGAAGACACAATACAACCCACCTGGAAAATATCCACCAACTACCTATCAGAAGTTGATGTGTATAAGCCAAAAGATTCCTGGTGTTATCTTAGACAAGATTAAACAGATTAAAAAAATGGGATGCCTGTGAGCAAAATCACTCAGAGGAAAATGAGAACTACAAGTTTTGGTGTACAAAGGGAAGAGGTTGATGAAACAAAGGAAATCAATTTGATGAGGTGAGTTAGTCTATATACATCTGGGAGCTATTCAGTAAGCAACAGGTAATGACTGTAAGTTCTGAGACAAAGAAATTACATGGTAGGTCACTGACAAATGTATCTTATAAATGAGTCAGAGGGCTTGGCAGGAGAAAAACCCAAAGGTGGTTAGAACTATTTCAATATCAAGGGAAAAGATAGCTAGAATTAGAAGTAAGAAATGGAGGGGAAGAGTCATATCAGGACAGTCCCACCCTTAGAAGGCAAGAAGACTGGGGTCCTAAGCTTTAGAGGGCCCCAATTATCACAAAATTAAAAAAAAATAATAAATGCACTAAAGAACCATGGTGATGTCTTTCTAAATCCAATGCTCTGCACTAACAGAGCACACCCATAACTCTAAACATGCACTGTGCTGACCAGCACCTCTTAGGTCCCAGTGAAGTGCTTTTACACCTTTTTTTGCCCTCAGCCCTTAAAACAAAATGCACTGGTATTCAGGCACTTGAGCCCAGTACCATGAAGGCTTCAGTTGTGCTACTGCCTCCACTGGAAGCAGACTGCCCTGAAGTACAGCAGGGCTTGAGTGGCTTAAGTTCAAGAAAAGACAATGGGGGGTTGGAGGAGGTTGAAGAGGGTAAAGGGGATCAAATAACATGGTGATGGAAAAAGACTAAACTTTGAGTGGTGAGTACACAATGCTATATGCAGATACTGTATTGTATTATAGTATTGTACCTATTAATCAGTCACCCTCAAAAAATATAATAAAAAAACTGTATAGATAGGTTAATAAGCAAATGTGGTAAAATATTAATAATTAATAAACCTAAAAAAGGGACAAACAGTAGCTTATAAAAATTTCCCCCTTAGCATAAATGCAACAGATTATTACATTAGATATATATTTCCTAGTGATGTTGAGCATCAATTGTCTTATATCTCTTTGTGTTCCAGTTTGTGGCTTCAGGCTATTCATAAATTAGTGGATACTTAAAAACAACTGCACATGGAAACTGAAGAATACTTTACAATATGAAACTGTTCATTTATTCTTAAATTTGAGGATCTAGATATATATATTGTAATAATTTTTTTACTATTGCTAAGTTTAATTTTGACAAGAATACTTAATAAAACTGACTATTTTTTTTAATTAAAAGGTTAGCTTTATCTAAATGGTTTTGTTTTTAAAAATTGAAATTCATTATTTGTATTTTACCTTTTAAATTTAATAGCTAAATTTAATATTTTAGAAGAAAATAACTTTTTTGGAAACACACTGAAAAATAATTTTTCAAATTAATTTTAATTTTTTGATATTTAATTTACATTTTTGCTGAAAATATATTTAAATTTTTATACACTTGAATACAGTTACAGTTTTTAATGCTTTGGATTACCCTTGTTAATAGAATATAAATTATGTAAAAAATTTTATTATAACAACATTATTGGTAACGCTGAAAAGACAAGAAGAAAAGTTTTATTAAATACATATATAATAATTTATGAAATATTTTAGCACTCATCTAAACATCATCAGCCCATTAACAATACACCCAGACATGTGCAATATAGTAATTAAATTCAGTTGTCTGACATTTTGCCAACTTTCAATCACATATAAACCATAGCTTTACTCATATTACTCTCTTGTGTTGTTATGAAGGTATTATTTGTCTAGGCAAAAAGGGATATACTTTTTTCCACAGTTTGTGAGCTCAATTTTTACATAATTTTAAGTATTTAGACATAGGATATGTGGGCCACTATTATTTTACTCTTGCCCTATGTCCTTCAAGTGATAGGGGCATTTCTGGACTCCAGAGATGTGGGAAGAAATTATATGGGAAGCAAAGGAAATGGAAATGTTAAGAATAAAAAAGATTATGAATCTGTGGTCCCACTGACAAGAAAAGGGATCAGGAAACTTAAATCCAGCTGTCATTTCATAAAGCCTGGTGAGTATGAGTAGTTGCAATCAGTCACAAACCTGAAGTCATAAACTGAGAAACTACAGATTCAGAATCAATACCATCAATCAGGAATAATAGGAAGGTGACCTCAATGTCATCCCCTTCAGGGCTGTAGAGCAATGACTGAAGTGAATACTGTTGGATGGAACCATATTTATGCATTTCTACTATGGACAATTCCAGTGTGGTTCTTTAACTGAGATTTCAGAAACATAGGCATTATTTCAGAATTTCTGTATCACACCATGGGGTTGCTAGAAGCAAATTTTATTAAATATGAGCAGGGACCCAAAAAACAGAATTTATTTATAAAAATTTCTGTATCTTTTCTTACATGTTTAAAGGCCAGTCACCTTCAAAGCGTTAAAAGACATAATTAAAACCATAACCACTAGATGACAAAAGGCAGGGATTAATTTTTCAATTTCCCACATTAGTAAAAAGAAAGGCTTCTTTGGAGGAAGGTGTGCAGCAAGGCATGCCACACCTATCCAAAACCCTTTTGCCCACTATACTTTGTTTGGGCTGAGGGGAATATTTTAGGTTTCCCTCCTCAGACCTCTGGACCCTTTCTTTCCAAGCCATTAGTATAGAAAGGATAAATCAGTTTTAAAATAAAGCCCACAGACCACCCTATACTTCACCAATGCAACCACTTAGTTCAGCCAAACCATTGAGTCTCAGGAGGCAGCGATGCAGACAGGATTAAGTGAGGCCTATACATACAGACAATCACTTAGGTAAGGAGATCATGGGCTTATGCCCTATGAGAAAAGAATGCACATGTTAATTTACGCAACATAACCCACAGACCAGTCTCTAGATCTGTGAGAATGTCTTATTGGGAAAACATCTAGTTTCAAGACATTTGACATTCTTCTTAGCTGTGCATTAAGCATCTTTGATGATGTCACAGATCTAGTTTAACTTTCAAATGAAAGCAGCAAATGATCACATATGATCTTTAAGTCTGCTTTGCTGGAACTTAAACAAGGAACATTTAGGGTGACCTTCAGTTTGCCCTTCAGGGCACAGAAGCTGAGCCACATACCCGCCATTCGGCCTTGCCTGTAAACACCTGTCTTTTCCAAGTCCTTCTGGTTTTCCATTGTGCCTTAGGATTCCTTCTAGTCATCTTTCAGGAAAGCAACCATTGTTTTTCCCTGGAAAGATTGCCATGAACCGTGCAACCAACCAAAGTACCAGGCCTTTTTTCTTGTGGTCTTTTATTACCTTCAAAAGTCAATCCCAGTTCCTCAGGGCTTTTTGGTAACAACCAGAGCCCAGGCATGCCTCCTTTAGGCATGAAATTCCAGTCAAAGTCTTGGTTAACAAAACCTCTATTAACAACTGACCTAATTAGTTTTATGCAAAGAATCTTATGTCATTACTTACTTCTTCAGAATGCCAAATTCTGGAGGGATCAGGTAGGGAGAAAAATATACAGTGTGAAGGAAAATCCTTGTCCTTCTAATATTCACTAAAATTGCTTTCCCATACTTAACATTTTCTTTTGTTCACTTTCCTATATGTGAAGTTGTTTTTTTTGGGGGGGGGGGGATTTGCTGGCTCATTTATTTCTTTTGCTTTCATTTTTTTCCCCACTAAAAATTTTTGTTCGTTTGTTTTTCTATTACAGTTGTCCCACTTTTTTGCTTACCCCTACCCTGCTCACCCCCTCTTCCACAGTCAATCCCCACCCCATCGTCCATGTCCATGGGTCATTTGTTCCTGTTCTTTGACTAGAACCTTCCCCTTCTTACCCCCCTTTTTCCCTCCCCCCTTCTCCCTTGTCACTGTTAGTGTGTTCCTTGTTTACATGCCTCTGGTTCAATTTTGCTCATTTGTTTGTGTAGTTCCTTAGTTTCTTGTATTAGGTGATATCATATGGTATTTCTCTTTCATTGCCTGGCTTATTTCACTGATCATAATTCTCTCTAGTTCCATCCATGTTGTCACAAAGGTAGAAGTTCCTTTTTCTGTCTACATAGTACTCCATTGCATAGATGTACTAGTTTTTTGATACACTCATCCACACATGGGCACGTAGGTTGTTTCCAGCACTTGGCTATTATAAATAGTGCTGCTATGAACATAGGGGTGCATAAGTTCTTTTGTTATTATTGATAGGTACCTGTTCATTGTAATTTTTCCTCTTTGTACTTGTGTTCCTCTCTGTCTCTCTTTGTTTCTTCATCTTCTTAAAGCAGACTCTTTAGCATCTCTTGCAATGCTGGTTTGGTGGAATTGTATTCTTTTAGCCTTCTTTTGTCTTGGAAACTCCTTATTTCACCTTCCATTTTGAATGAGAGTCTTGCTGGGTAGAGTATTCTTGGTTGTAGGCCTTTGTTTTTCATTGCTTGGAATACTTTTTGCCATTCCCTTCTGGCTTGTAGTGTTTCTGCTGAGAAATCTGATGATGGCTTTATCAGAGTTCCCTTGTATGTTATTAGTTGTTTCTCTCTTGCTGCTTTTAGCATTCTCTCTTTGTCTTTGAATGCTGCCATTTTAATTATGATGTGTCTTGAAGAGGGTCTGTTTGGGTTCATCTTCATTGGGACCTTCTGTGCTTCCTGGACTTGCATGACTTTTTCTCTCATCAAGTTAGGGAAGTGTTCTGTCATTACTTTTTAAAACAGGTTTTCTATCCCTTGCTCCTCTTCTTATCCTTCTGGAATTCTTATGATATGGATATTACTATGTTTTATGTTGTCCTGCAGCTGTCTTAAAGCCTCTTCATTCTTTTTCAGCCTTTTTTCATTTTGTTGCACTGTCTGGGAACTTTTTTCTACATTATCTTCCAGCTCGCTGATCCAATTTTCTGCTTCCTCTAGCCTGCTTTTAATTCCTTCTACTGTGTTCCTGAAATCAGAAATTATATTCTTCATTTCCTCCTGGCTCTTATTGATAGGCTTCTATGTCCTTTTTTTATACTGGTGTAATCTCAGTAAATTCCTTGTAGTTTTCCTGGAGTTCTTTGTAGTTTTTTTTGAGCTCACTGAGCTCATTGAGCTTCCCTATAATCCATGTTTTGAATTCCATGTCTGATAGTTTGCTTTCTTCTATTTCATTTAGCACTCTTCCTGGGGATTCCTCCTTTCCTTCCGATGGGGGATTGCTTCTCTTTCTCCCATTTTTGTGACTCTTCTTGTTTGTTGCTGCTCCTTAGATTGATATGCACTTCCTGGATATGTCCATGGTGGGGTCAGATGGTGTCTGGGCCTGGGCAGCCTGTTGGAGACCACCAGAGATCTCCTGCCTTTGTCTGTTTCCTTTAGTTGTTAATCTATTCAATCTGTGATCAGCCATCAGGCTTAAGCACCAAGGGTGGGGCAGATTAATTCCTGTGGGCGGGGCTTTTGCTTCCCCTCAGGCTGATGCCAGTTGGAGGGGGATGTTCTGCCTGCAGTGTGTGGAATGAGTCAGCACTGGGACCCGGTCAGCTGCTGCTGCAGTTCTCTCCTCAAAGCCACCACCCCAAATTCTCCCCAAGCATCTCTACTCCTCTCTGCCCTCCCTCTGCTTGAGTCCAGGGCAAGTGGGTGCCAAAATATTTTTGTATGTGATACACTTAAGAACTCTTTGTCACCAGCTGTTTCTTTCAGGCCAACAAAAAACCCTATGGCTTTTCACTTTTCACAGTTGTATGCCATTTTACTTTCTGCTATTTTGTGGTAGGCTGGGAAGCCCAGCTGGGGGTTTAGACCCTGCCCTTCTCAGGGGGAGCCCCTGGCTGCTGAGCTGTTTCTCAGTCCCTTCAGCTGCCACCTGTGGGAGCCCAGCCAGCCCTTTTGTGTCTCTGCACTTCCTATCAGTCATGTTGTGATGAAGTGGCCTTTTCTGTCTCTTCGTGGTTATAAGACCTCTCTCCAGCTAATGTTCAGTTGGTTATTCCAGATATTTCTCCACAATTAAGTTGTAATTCCAGATTGGTCCTGGGAGAAGGTTAGTATAGGTTCCACTTACTCCTCCACCATCTTGGATCTCCAATTGGAAGTTTGTACTTGTGACCACCTTCATCTAATCCCTCCCACCCCCACCTCTGATAACCACAAATCTGATCTGATCTCTTTTTCTATGAGTTTGGTTTTTTTTTTAAATCACCATATAAGTGAAATCATGCAGTATTTGTTTTTCTCTACCTCACATCTCACTTAGCATAATGCCCTCAAAGTCCTTCTATGTTGTTGCAAATGGTAGTATTTCCTTCTTTTTTATGGCTGAATAATATTCTCTATATTATATATATATAATATTCAGTTACATATATGTATATATATATACATACATACATACACACACACACACAACCCCCCCCCCCACACACAGAGCGCAGATCTTTATCCATTCATCAATAGACACGGGTTATTTCCATGTCTTGGCTATTGTACAAGTCAATACTTAATTAACCTAATTACATAAGCCTCTGGTTGAAAAGGTCTTATCAACTTTAACATTCCACAGGGTGAAAACTCTCCTAACATATAAAATAACAGGGAAAAATTCACTAAAATATGTCAAGGAACAATGAAAATTCTAGTTGACCCAGAGATGGGTCCTCAACTCAGTTGAACTCAATAGTTCCCATTGACATGTTTTCCTTCTTTTTCCTTCTTATGAATTTTTCAGAGCCAGCTTTGAATGTTTATTTTCTTACTTTTCCAGGAAGAAATTTATAATTTCAAAATGATGGTCTCTTTCTACCCAAAACATTTACTATCAGAGGGCTTGCTATGATCTGTTCCTTGGCCTAGTAGTAGATTTACAAATGTTCTTTGTGATACATCATTAGTCTACACATTTTTTTTTTTTGTTGCAGTTTTCTGATGTGTTTGTGTTTCACAATAAGACGGTTAAAAATTGGACTTCTGGCCAAGATGGAGGCGTGGACAGAAATGCTGCATCTCCCCCCACAACTAAGAAGGAATAAAACTACCTCAAAACTAGAAACAACCAGAAGTTCCAGAAAATCAAACCACATGGAAGTCCAGCAAACAAAGACATAAAGAAGAAATACTCATCCAGACAGGTAGGAGGGGCGGAGCCAGGGTGGAGAGGAGTTGGTGTGGTGGCAGCAGCAGCCTCAGGCTGGCAAAAAGCACAGTCACATGTTCTAAAAAGTTGGGAGGCACACCTGGGGAGTGTTCCCAGCTCCTCAGTGGACCTCAGAGCTCACAGTCCCAGCACCGGGGAAAATCAAGCCTCATTGCTTCTGACTGTGCAGACTAGTGGGGGTTGGGGTGGCAGAAAGGGACTGGCAAGCAGTATTCAATGTGATGAAAGGCAACCTGCAACCAGGACTACTCTATCCAGCGAGGCTATCATTTGTAATGGAAGGGGAGATGAAGTGCTTCCCAGACAAGGTGAAGCTAAAGGAGCTCATCATCAACAAGCCATTATCATATGAAATGTCAAAGGGACTTACTTAAGAAAAAGAAGATCAAAACTGTGAACATTAAAATGACAATAAACTCACAACTGTCAACAACTGAATCTAAAAAATAAAAACAAAATCCAACTAAGCAAACCAGAATAGGAACAGAATCATAGGTATGAGGATCATTTGGAGGGTTATCAGCTGGGAGGGGGAAGGGGGAGAAATGGGGAAAAGGTGCAGGGATTAAGAAGCATAATTGGTTGGTACAAAACAAACAGGGGGAAGTTAAGAATAATATAGGAAAGGGTGAAGCCAAAGAACTTATATGCACGACCCATGGACATAAACTAAGGGAGGTAGGATTGCTGGAGGGAAGGGGGGTACTGGGCAGAGGGGAGCAAAGGGGAAAAAATTAGAGCTACTGTAACAACATAATCAATAAAATATACTTAAAAAAAAGAAGGTTAAAAATTATTAAAAGAAGAAAGAAGTGCTCTTAGTAATTTTTAACCTTTTTATTGTTGTTCACTAATAATTAAAAGTCAAATTGAAAAGAGCCTCTTTATTCTTTTTGAGAGTCTGAGAGTTGGGGGAACAACTTCAAAATTTGAAAATAGGTTTTCACATTCACTCTTCCTCTCTCACTCATTTGAGAACATTTAGGAAAAATTCAACTCATTTAAAAACTGTTCTTTACATATTTAGAATTTAGAAGAATCCTGGAAATACTTTACCAAATGCTACCCAACCCCATTTTTCTCACTCTACTATTGAAATACATAAATATTTTAAACTTAATAATGTACCCTGACCACTGTGGCTCAGTTGGTTGGGCATTGTTCCATGAGGCAAAATGTCACTGGTTCAATTCCTCGGCAGAGAATATGCCTGAGTTGGGGGTTTGGTCCCCAAAAGGGGTACATGCAAGAGCCAACCAACTGATGTTTCTCTCTCACACTCATATTTTTTTCCCTCTCTTTCTCCCTCCTTTCCCCTTCCTCTAAAAAATACAAATAAATAAAATCTTTTAAAAACTAAACTTAATAATATAGTCTGGATATTTGCTTTTAACTCTACCATGTTCATTGTTTCAAGAAGTGTGGATTTCCATCTGTCAGAGTTTGCAATCAAATTCCAAAATAGGGGGCCCAACTCTGAACAAGAACCCATGAAAATTGGTAAGACCCAATTTCATGAGGATATAATCCAACTCTAGAAGCAGCTACAGTTTAAGTATGCCAGATTTGAGGATCAAAATCCCTTTTGGTCTGTGAACAGGGTTGAAATTTTAATCAACTATTTTCTAGCCCAAAAAATCTCATATGGTGTTGGGTCATTTTGAATATGGAAACACTTCAACATTGCACATCACTTTTGTTTCTCCTCCTAAAGGAGAGCCACAACACCTTCTATTTAAAGAGCTGCAGTGGATGGAAGCTCCTCCCAAGAGCCGTTGATATCTGCTGGCAAAGCTACCCAACAAGACATGCGTGAGTAGTTTCCTTGCTAATGTTTTGGCATGTCATGTTTATGTACTGCTAAGTCTTTGTCAGGAACAGATCTGTTGCCAATGTTTGTTTTTCATGCCTGTTGTTATTAATTTTTTTTATTCCCCTCTCCTACAGCAAACATACTCTGTTGTAAAAGATAAGGGGAACAAGCAAGGAAGCTGAAGGTCGCTCTCCTTTTTTGGCTTGTCAGAGCAAGAGGTGATGAGGTGCAGAACGAAGTGAGAGGAGTATATCAACCTCAATAAAGGAAGTTCATTGATATGAATTCCAAAATCGAAAGCAGTTGTACATCACCTTGACTGTACATTGGAATTACTTGCAGAGATTTGAAAAGACTTATATCTGGACCCCCCTCCCCTCATTCAGTGTGTCTGGGGAGAGCATAAGGGTTTTTGTAAGCTCATAAGGTGATGCTGATGCAAGGTCAAGGCTGAGAACCACTCCTGTAGACTCAATGAAACACCAAGATGACAATCCACTCTTTGATCATTTCTTATCATTGAATCATACCCTCTCAGTCATCATGCAACTATGTTATATCCATCCAGGACCTGCAAGCTCAGCTAGTCTCACCCTCTCTCTCTCTCTTTTTTTTTTAAACAACTATTAACTTTCTTTCTTTCTTTCTTTCTTTGTGAGATTTCATTTATTTTTAGAGAGAGGGGAAGGAAGGGAGAAAGAGTGGGAGAGAAAAAACATCAATGTGTGGCTGCCTCTCAGGCATCCCCAACTGGGGACCTGGCCCACAACCCAGGTATGTGCCCTGACTGGGAATTGAACCAGTGACCCTTTGGTTCGCAGGCCAGTGCTCAATCCACTGAGCTACACCAGCCAGGGCTTCACCCTCTCTTTTGAGGCAGCTGTGATGTGACAGAAAGAGTACCGGATCTAGGTCCAAGGACTAGACTCTTCCATTTATAGTTAAATAAACTATGACAAATCATGAACAAGTTAAGGCACCACTCTGAGGCTCCTTTTTCTAAGATACTGGACTTGGGAAAATTCAGTGACTATTATGAATATACCTGACTCGGTTTCAGGTATATGGCAACATGTAGTAAACATTTTTGTTCTTTCTGTTTTTATGGTTAAGGGCACTGTATCTCAAAGGGATAAAATCATAGCCTTGAGCTCTTTCTATTGTATCTGAGGTCATTAGATTTCTTGTTTGGGTGTAGATTTTTTATAATCGAACAAACTCACAACATATCATTTAACTCTATCCATTGGTCATCCCATATTCCCTACCCTTATCAACATACAAGCACATAGACTCACAAATGTGGCTTATGAGGATCTACAATCCAGGAGCAAACAGATATGTTAATGCTCCCTCAGGATTTCTAGGGCTTGGACTGTTTACCAGATCATAGCTCTAAAAACATTCCACTTTGGGGTTCCATACAATCTATCTACATCTTCTATCTCTTCCATCGACAAAATGAAAAAATTCCACCGGAGATTAATTCTTGCCTGCATGACACTTTAAAGATTAAAACACACTACATTAAAAAAGCAAAGTATTAACCATAGGGAGGAATAGGAAAATCACCAAGGGAAGAGGTAATAACAAGTGAATCAGCCAGAAGGTAAGCCTCTGCTAAGAATGAGCTACACAATTGATATGAACTTAAATTTCCTATCTTGAGCCCTGGAGTATCTGCAGTTTACCTGATTGAGACTTAACTAAAAACAAATTTCCAGAGAAAGCTGCTATGTTTCTATAAAGGGCAAGCCCATTTTTTAAATTAGAAAAACCCAGGGTAACTTAATTCTTAGGGGAACATAGGGGCAGTTTTTCTCTCTCTCTCCCTGTCATCTCCGTGTTTCTGTCTCTTTCTCTCTCTCTCTCATTTATTGATCTTCACATTCAAATACGTCACAGCCAGTAGTGTTTTAAGTCATGTGTTAGTACATCTAAATATCAACCCCGTGAAAAGAAGTTTTTTCTTCCTAGTACTGCCATAAGTGCTTAGGGACCATAAAACAGAAAACACTGTCAGGTAACAATACAGATTCTTGTCCCTTACTATTACCCCCAAAGATTCCAAAGTTCCCCAAATGTACTTTATTTGGTCAAATACATGCTAAATCAGGTACATGTTTTCTAGAAAACTGCATCATCAGCTAGGGGAATATTCATTACTTGATTTAAAGTCTGTCTTTCCTGAAATGCCTTTATTATACCTTGGGACAACTACATTTCACATTTCCATTAAGGCCCACATCTAACTTCCTTCAAGAAACCTTTGTTGCTACAAACTACACTGCAGTAACCCTCTCCAGATTTTTTAAGTAAAAAAATAACAAATTTAAGAAAAAACACTAAAAAGCAAATCTAGATATGACAAAAGTAATGATTGATTGCTTGCCCAGCACTGCTCTCAAAGATGTTGGTAGGTGGGAAAACTAGCCGCATGGATGGGGAAAAGGAGCCATGCAGGTAACCCCATTGGGAAGCCGGGAAGCCAAGGGTGGTCGCCAAGTCCCCAGTTTTCCTGGATCAAGCTAATGAAATGCGTTGCCAACTAGTTGGGAGATTCCTGGAATTACTGTCTCTTTCCTGGTAGTCCTGTTAACCAACAGGGCCCAGAAGCATTCCATGTGTCCTTAAGTTGGAGTAGACAACTGCCACCAGGTGGCACCAAACTGTGGCCAGGACCAGGGCAGGTTCAGATGGCACAGGCCCCTGGAACTCCCAGATGGCTAGTTGGGCAACCTCACTCTGGTCATTTCATTAATCTTGCAATCTGATGCCAGGTTTTAAGCAAGTGAATTTTTGGGACCATGCTTCTCTCGTCATGAAGAGAGCTTTACTCTACTTATTATTGCAGTCGGTTCTATAGTGTTATTTTTGAGTTTGTATATTCCAACCCCCAGCCAAAGCGCAAGCTCACTGGGCTGAAGAACTATGTTTTCTATCCCTCTGGTATACCCCAGGGTATAGAGTGACAGGGAGGAGGGGTAAATATTCAACAATTCCCGATCTCATTGTTTCAGTAAAGCTTTAGTAGAGTGTGAATTGCTTTAATATAGATTCCTGTAACTTCCTGGATACAAACCTGTCTACCCTAGGTACTCCTTCCTCATGTACCTTCCCACGTACACAGGGGGTTCTCACATGTGGCTCTATCATTGGCCACACTCTCAGGATGCAATTTGTTCATTCCTTTATCAGAGAAGTGAATAAAAGAACAAAACAACTTGATTCAAAATACTTTTGTGATCCTGTTGCTCAGTAATAAACCCAGCTTTCTACTCTTTCTGATTTTATGGTTTTGTGCATAACTACTTATCAAACCTCTATTTATTTTTCCTATCTAGGCTAAGTGATTGGAGAAAATAAAAAACGCACACACACAAATACTAGTAGTGTGTCCTTCTCAGGAGGAGCCACCAGCATAAAAGTCTGGAATGTGCTTGGCTTTGCACCCATCACAGCAAGGCATTAGAAATATTGGATTTAGTGTTGTGTATCCACAGATATAAAATTAGGCCGACAGAAGTCTGGATCTGGGCCTCACTCCATACTGCTAACTTGTAGAGCACTGGTAGCCAAAAGGGTTTGGAACGGTTGTCTCTCTACAGATGCTGCCATTCATTTGTGTGGGAACAGGACCACTTCCATCTAATTACAGTTTCTACTTAAATTAACAGGACAGACATGACAGCAAAAACTTCTTCAGACTAACTGGTGGGGAGACCTTTAGCTGACACAGCTTATGAAGTAGTTGGCTTGCAGCAAAGTAATGTCAATTTTAAAAAGCAATTTAGAATTCATATGCTTCCAACCAGCAATTTGTGGCAGCCAGCGAAAAATATGTGGGGTGGGGGTGGGGGAAAGCAGAGGGCAGGCAGGAGCACACACCATGTTAGAAAGAAGAATAGATTATCTTACAGAGTCAACAATTTTAGAAAGATTAGGTTATTTTACACAGAACCATTATGCAGCTAATGAGCCTGGAGCTGATGTTTGAACCCCAAAAGCTGAAATTCAGAGCTCTTTTCTTCTAATTGCCTCCAAGGATATCTGGTGCCCTAACCCACACTGAAGTGCCACTTTATCAAATAATTAAAAGAGATTATGTGCTTAATACTGGTCTGATGACAGTTTTAATAGCCTTCATTCTGGCCAGTCAACTTTATGCTGTGAGATCCAAGGTGAATTGACCCCTCAGGACTCTACAAATTGCTAGAATGGGTCATTAAGTAACACACAAAATTCAGTCGCTGTGAAAGTCAGCCTCCAGCCATAGAGTTCCAGGCTGCCCTTGTGAAGGACTGTCCCACAGATGCCCAGGAGTCACAGAACTTACCCCCAAACTGCCGTCCTGCCTATTCTTTACCTTGTTCCATTTCTCTCTTGTCCACCTACCTAACTACCTAACCTGCCCGATTTGATGTCCCTTACCAGATTCCAGCTGTTGTCTTCATGACCTGGCTTCTGACTGCCATGCCTTTACCTTGATCAAACCACCTGGCAAACAATCACTTTGGCAGGAGCTAGACTCAGCGTCACACATACCAACATACTCACTGCCCCAGAGACAGCACTCTCCAGGAAGAGACCAGCTCTGTAATCATAGACATAGGGTGGATTTAAGATGCTTGCTCCACTTGGAGTCTGAGAAGGACAGGGATGGACCCAGTCTCATTATTTGTGAAAGTAGTCACTAAAAATAAATTTGAAAAAGTTGTAGGGTTTCACAGCGTGCTAGATACATGTATTAATATATTCGTCGTCGTCGGCAGCCGTCTGTCTCGAGAGACGATGGCGTAGCTTCCTGAGAGTCTATCTGCACCGCCGAGAATGGCTGTGCAGTCCGACTCGGGAGTGACAATCCCTGCCACACTTGTTACAGGTGAAGGCAGATGGCCGTTGTTGCTGCTGTTGACGCTGCTTCCGCCTCGATCTTTTCTGGACCGCCTCCTCGTTGCGCGCAGCCTCTGCACATGACGTACCTTGCCTGACCGCGAGCCTCCAGGCTAGGCAGTCGTCTGCTTGAACTTCCCATGTGTTGAGATTGATGGAGCATTGTGTCATGTCCTTTTTGCAGATGTCTTTGAACCACAGTTTTGGGCGCCCTCTCATCCTCTTGCCTTCTGCTAGCTCGCCGTAGAGGAGGTCTTTGGGGATACGGCCTGCATCCATTCTTTTGACATGGCCGAGCCACCTGAGGCGTCTCTCGCTAAGAACTGCATGCAAACTGCTCATATTGGCTCGCTTCAGCACCTCGGTGTTGGGGACCTTATCCTGCCAGGCGACATGCAGGACGCGTCGCAGGCACCTCATGTGGAAGCTGTTGAGTTTCCTTTCGTGCCTTGCGTAGGTGGTCCACGTCTCGCTGCCATAGAGGAGAGTGCTGAGTACGCAGGCATGGTAGATGCACAGTCTGGTTTTCTCAGTGAGGCTGGAATTGTTCCACACTCGCCGGTTCAGTCTGGCCATAACTGTGGCTGCCCTGGCAATTCTCCGGTTGACCTCCAGGTCGACTGACAGAGAGCTCGAGATGGTGGACCCGAGGTAAGTGAAGTCGTTGACAACCTCCAGGGTGTATCCGTCGATGGTGATGCATGGGGGAGTCCCCGTGCCTTGAGCCATAACGTTCGTCTTCGTCAGGCTGATGGCTAGTCCGAACTCCTTGCATGCGTGGGAAAGGCAAGTGACTAGCTGCTGGAGTCCCTCTTCGGAGTGTGATGTCAAAGCTGCGTCGTCGGCGAAGAGCATCTCACGGATGAGCACCTCTTTGACTTTGGTCTTGGCTCGTAGACGGGCCAGGTTGTAGAGCTTGCCATCGGATCTGGTGTGAATGAAGACCCCCTTGCTGCAGTCCTTAAAGGCGTATTGGAGGAGCATGGAGAAGAAGATTCCGAACAGCGTAGGCGCGAGGACGCAGCCCTGCTTTACTCCGCTGCTGACTGGGAAGGCCTCAGAGGTTGCGCCGTTGTAGGACACCGTGCTGTGCATGTTGTCGTGAAAGGACATGACCACAGCAAGCAGATGTGGTGGACAGCCAATCTTCCGTAGCAAGCTGAAGAGACCGCTTCGACTGACCAGATCAAACGCCTTCGTAAGGTCAATAAAGGCGAGGTAGAGTGGTTTATGCTGCTCGTGACACTTCTCCTGCAGCTGGCGTAGGGAGAAGATCATGTCCACTGTTGATCGGCCAGCTCTGAAGCCACACTGGGACTCTGGGTAGACGCGGGAAGCAAGGGTCTGCAGGCGGGCAAGAGCGACCCGGGCGAATACTTTGCCGACGACGCTGAGGAGAGAGATGCCCCGGTAGTTGTTGCAGTCGCTGCGGTCTCCTTTGTTCTTGTACATGGTGATAATGTTGGCATCTCTCATATCCTGGGGGATGTAACCCTCCTTCCAGCAGAGACAGAGTAGATGGTGGAGCGGCTGTAGCAGGACTGGTTTCCCGCTCTTTAGGATTTCTGGAGGGATTCCGTCGCTTCCTGGTGCTTTCCCGCAAGCGAGGCGGTCGATGGCTTTGCCGAGCTCTGCCGCAGTAGGTGGGGTGTCTAGCTCCTCCATGACTGGTAGGTCTGGGATGGCGTTAAGAGCAGTGTCTGTTACGGTGTTCTTCATTGCATACAGCTCGAGGTAGTGCTCGGTCCACCGCCGCATTTGCTGTTCCTGGTCAGTGATGACCTCACCTGTCTTGGACTTAAGGGGGGCGATCTTGGAGGGGATTGGGCCTGTTGCCTTCTTGATACCCTCATACATTCCTCGTGCGTTGCCTATATCGGCGGCTTCCTGAATGCTTCTGCACAGGTTTAGCCAATAGGTGTTGGCACAGTGGTGGGCGATCTTCTGGACTTTGTTCCTGGCAGCCCGTAGAGCTTGAAGTGTACTGGGAGTGGGCGTGACCTTGTAAGCCAGTAGGGCCTTCCTCTTAGCCTCGATCACGGGTTCCATTTCTTCCCAGTGAGCCTCGTACCAGTCAGCGTTCTTCCGCTCTTTCTTCCCGTAAGCAATAATGGCGGAGTTGTATATGGCGTCGCGGAGACGTGGCCAATTGGATTCGATAATGTCATCTGCCACCACTCCCTCGCCGAGTGCATCTTCCATCTTGTTGATGAATTGCTGGGTCTTAACTGGGTTGCTGGCACAACTGATGTTGATGCGTGGGCGACCCTTCATCTTGGAGTGGTGCAACCTCTTCGGCATTATGCGCACCTTGCTTACCACGAGGGCATGGTCCGTGTCGCAGTCTGCACTGTGGTAGCTGCAGGTGAGGAGGGTGCTGCCAATATCCGTTCTTCTGGTGATGACGAGGTCAAGCTGGTGCCAATGGCGGGAGCGGGGGTGCCTCCATGACACCTGGTGGATCTCTTTGCACTTGAAGAATGTGTTTGTCACGCACAGGCCGTGGTGACACGAAAGCTCAAGCAGTCGCTGACCATTCTCATTGATCTTTCCTCTCCCAAAGTTTCCAAGGCAGGTGGGCCAGGCCATGTGGTCGGCTCCTACTCTTGCGTTGAAGTCTCCAAGGAGATAGAGAGCGTTACTTCTGGGGATCTTGGATAACGCTTCGTCCAGTGCATGGTAGAACTGTTCTTTCTCTTCGATGGTGGCGCAGAGGGTTGGGGCGTACGCGCTAAGAATGTTGACTGGGCCGAAAGTTGTTGACAATCGGAGGGTAAGTAATCTCTCTGTGCCTCCTGTGGGTGGCTCTATGGAGTTAACAAGCATGTTCTTCACAGCGAACCCAACACCGTGCTGTCTTGGTTGGTCCGGAGACTTCCCTTGCCAGTAGAAGGTGTAGTTGGTTTCTCTGATAGTTCCGTTGTCGGCCAACCGGGTCTCCTGTAGAGCTGCAATGTCGATGTTTAGTCGTGCCAGTTCCCTATCGATGACAGCGGTTTTCCTGGCATCATTGATCCACGGAAGGTCTGCAGTAAGTCCGGGGCACATGGTCCTGATGTTCCAGCTAGCGAGACGAAGAGCTGGAGGTTTCTTTCTTGTTGTTTGCTTGGAATTAACTGGTGCGGGTGTTTTGTGGCCCACTTTTCGAGAGGCGCCTCTCTGATCCCCACGCACCCAGTGGGGCAGGCGAGCCATGGCGAGACGGCACCTAATTGGCTGGGGCTGCCCAGCTTGAGGCGGGCGGTAGCTGTCCAGTGAGGTGCGATGACCTCTCCCACCGTCAGAGGAGACCCCTGACGCTCGTTTCCTTCGCCAATCGGATGAGCTTATAACCGGTATCTGTCTCCTCCCGCGTTGAGTCGACATCCTGCGATGACGCTGGAGTGTCCTCTCCAGTGAAACTGAAGCTACAGAGCCTGGGCAGGGTGATATGGAGGGTCTGCTGTTGCCCATGCAGCAGACCCCCCCTCTCTTCGCAGCTGAAGGGTCCAAGGGAAAGACGAAGTCAATACAGCTTGGGTTCAGGTGCGCCGCAGGAGTTGCCGGTGTTGACTACAATGTCAAACCGCCTTAGGGACTCCGGCTCCGGATTTTCTGTCGGGGTTTACTCCCTTAGCCTTTCCCCTGAAGAGGTATGCCGCAAGGCAGCGGAGGTTTTTTGGAGTCAGAGTTTTCCTTCTCTGATTTTAGAGATGTCCTTCCTCTTTCCTGCTTTACAATGTGATGGTACATTGTTATAATTGATGAACCTCCATTGACACATTATTAGCATCCAAAGTCCATAGTTTACATTACATCTTTAGTTAAAGATGAAGATTAATATATTAGATACATAGATAAAAACATATATGAATATGTATCTATGCAAACATGCACATAAAATACATTTTCAAGAAGAACATATCATGTAAAAGTTGTATTTTAAAATAAAGTACTTAAATAAAGTTCTCCTAATTGCTCAACTTAAGTCTTGATGAAGTCCCTCTTTTAATGGCATAGTTCTGGAGACTGAATCATAGGAGTCAGAATCATAAGATGATAGCTAACTTGTCTATAACTAAATTGTCTTTTATTTTTTTATGTGCTATAATGTTCTACAGTTCAGAATAACAAATTAATTCAAAGAAGTTCCTAGGTCAGAGTTTAGCAAACTAAAGCCCACAGGCCAAAATCTATTTCACCTCCTGCTTTTGTAAAGGAAGTATTATTGGAACCGAGCCATGCTTGTTCGTTTACATACTGTCTGCAGCTCCTTTCATACTGCAAGGCTGAGTTGAGGGAGTAGCTGTGACAGAATGGCCCCTTAAAGAAAAAACTGTTTCCTTTGTCTACCCATAACTTCTGACACCAAATGTGTGGGTGCTTTTCCCCATACCAACCAGCCCTCCAACTCTGCAGACACCAACTCGATCATGTCCTACGATTCAATTCTGACACTGATTACTCAGGGTTAACACAGACCCCCAGGTTAAAGGCCCAGTCTCACAAGGTTGCCCCCTCTTCAGACATCAATCACAGGTTTTCAACTGTATTTCTGATCAACTGGTTATGAATTGGGGTTCCTACAACCCCCTCCTCAGGTTTGATCATTTGCTATAACAGCTCACAGAACTCAGGGAAGCACTTATGTTAATTGGTTTATTATAAAGAATACAGTAAAGGATACAAATGAACAGCCAGATAAAGAGGGTCCTGAGCGCAGGGGTTTCTGTCCTGGTGAAGCTGGGGTGTGCACCCAGCTCTCCAGATCCTGAAGTACAGATTTTTATGGCAGTTTCATCAGGTAGGTATAATTGATTGTTAACTCAACTTCCAGCCCCAGATGATAGGAGGCAGAGCTGCAGGTTCCAAGCTTCTAATCATGGCATGGTCTTTCTGACCACCAGCCCCCATCTAAAGCCATCCAGGTGCGCCCACCCAGCCACCAGCCTTCTTATCTGCACTTACCACTCCAGAGGTTCCGAGGGCCTTAGAAGCTCTTATGTCAGGAACCAAAGATCAAATATTGGAGCAAAAGCTGCCCCTAGCACCTCTATCACTCAGGAAATTACAAGGGTTTTGGGAGCTCTGTACAGATACATTTCTTATATCACACCCACAGAACCTAAGATAATTTACTATCTGGTCCTTGACAGAAAAAGTTTGCCAACCTCCTGTAATAGATAAATAATATGGGACATATTAACTTAAAATGTAGATTTTACCATCAAAAAGAAGCTTCTCGGTAGGTCTACTTGAAGGCTAGCATATGCACCACCTCTGATGTCCAGAATTCAGAACAGATCGTTCCAAAGAGGTGATTTTTAAATTTATACACTTCACAGTCAGTTATTGAAAATTCAACCTTGAACCAAAATACCAAGACATTTTTGCCAGTTACTTTCTCCAGGGGGTACTGAAGTTATAAAATAAAATCATTATTCTTTACTCTCAGACTAGCAAGAGTACATATTTGCCTGGTCGATTTAAATATTGAAAAATAACTTTTAAAAAAAGCAGTTCATGGGGTTAATATAAAAATCTCCATTTCCTTAAAGGTGAAGAGAAAAGAATTGAGGAAAGAAATAGTGATAAATATTTATTCTTCCTTAGAGAAAAAATAGCACTGCTTTCAAATATGTCAAATAATTATTCATTGAAATACCATTGTATATAATAATGAGATAGGCCTGTAAGTTAGTGGTTTTTGCCTTTCTAAAATCTCTTCTAGACACAGAAAATAATTCCAAAACATGCACAATGAACCAAATGAAACACTTTTTTCCATGCAAGCTTAAGGAAGATTAATGGGGGCCCCTCAAGCCCCCAGTGTATTGGTGCTGAGGAAACAGGGTTTCCAAGGTTCATAAAGCATGTGCTGAGGTCATGATTATGAATGAAACCAACTCCAAAAACCTTGGCTATATGCATAAAAATCTGATTTCTTTTGAGTCTGATTCTCATTTTGTTAATTTCTCTCTCTTTAAATAAGGTGTTTCTGTCTTATTAGTACTAGACTACTGTCTGGATTACTCATCTGGTTGAGGGAAAGGAGAGAATACTTTGAAGTGTCTCAGTTATATAACTAACACACCGTCTAACAGTAATTGCTTCAAGATAGAGGTGAAAAAGGATTTGGGTTGGAAATCACAAGCAGTGATTTGGGTCTCGTCGCCACTTCTGTCCAGCTGTGTGATCTTAGACCTCTTCTGTGCCTCAGGTTCCTCACCTGAAAAACGTAGGTCATGAAAGAGGCCTAGCAAAATGCCAAGATGTAGGAGTAAAATGAAGAAGACAAACACTAATTCTTAACAAGTTAAAGTTTTAATAAGAATTGGCACTTTTTTGCCCCCAGGGGTATGTGTTTTCAATTCAATTTATCAAACGTAAATTGACCATGTCAACACAGAAAACCCGAATTAGTTTCGATGTACTAAGATTAGCAATTGACTCCTGTCCTCCCCCAGCCCTCATTCTCAAACGGTGCTGGTTCTAACCTTCTGTGGGAGGGGGTGAGGCTTCAGGGGAAAACAATGGGAAGCAGGGAAGATGAAGGTGGGGCCCCACATTTTATATCCTCCTAGCACAATTTCCCACCATTGGACCAATGCAAACAGAGGTAATTATCTGGGAGGTTTTTGGAATTAATGTCATTTTCTTGTCAGTACCAGACAGCCACAAGATCCAGAACTATTCACATGGATAGATAAGCCAGGGTGAAAAGTTGTTACAGGTTGTGTGAACCAAAGTTGGGAAAGGGGTAGATTTTCACTCAGTACCCCGCAGCTAGTTGAACAGCATCACCTTGGCCATTTCCTCATCATTCTGTCACTCATATTTCAGCCAATTAACTTTTTCAGTCCCTACTTGCTACATGAGTAATGCTGGCAAAGATTGGCTTTAAATAGGGTGGAAGACTAAATATCACTGGCACTCACCTTAAGTATTTAGTGGTGAGGAAATGAAAAAATCTAGTATATTGGCTTTACTGATAAAGTTTTGGTGAATGATTCATTGCCACCCAGCAGAATCTTGAGTTGTGACCAAATGAGGAGGGAATCTTGCTTAATATGGAACCATTCTCATTGAATTTCAGGGCTGAATAACAGTCAGAAACCACCTTGAATTTGTCGGTTCTGCATGTCTCTGGGCCTTATTAATTAGAAACGATCTTTTAGGACTCAAGACCAATAATAAGGTAAGAAAATATTTTCCCCATGTCTTCCTGGTGTGACTACTGAGATATTAATATGCAAAACAAGAAAATAGACATTACTGGCTATCAGTAAAAAGTGCCATTTTACACAGATCTCCAGCACATTTTGAAAGCAGAAAACAGAACCCTACTTAGAGAGTGAGTATGACCAGCAGTCCTTCAGATAGCCACTCCAGTGGATAAAGAAAAAGTGATAGAAATGGAAATTTTAGCCTTCAGCACACTGGCGCTATCCTCCTTCAGGCCATCAATATGCATTATGATCAAAGGAAAGGCAATTTAAATGTGTTGGGCAGAATCTTTTCCCCAGCCTATGGGCAAGGCTGTTTTATTTGCTTGACCCTCTCTAGTCCTAAAACTATTTATGGTCAGATATTACCAAATGTGTGAAGAGCCACAGAACAAAATTACATTTCTTTTAACCAAGGGTAGGGGAAATAAGTTAATTTCATGCTATTTCTTGAGGTCTGATAACAAAATGCACATTTATCCAGGAAGAGAATTATAAGCTTCTCTTCCCAAAATTGTTAGACCTGAAAGTAAAAGGCCCTGAACCCAGGAAGTGGATGAACCAGCTGGATGGAGAACCCAACGGCAGCCAAGGGGGCTGCTTTCAGAGCACAGGGCCATTGATAATGGCTTCTTCACCGGGTGACGACAATGAGGGTACCTAAGAGAAGCCCCTGAAGATCGCCACTTCTACCCCTAATGAACCCAGGAGAAAACACTGGTGGTCACAGCTTCCTAGGTAGCTGACTTCCAGATAAGTGGTTTTTAAAATTTAGCAAGCATCAGAAATACCCAGAGAGCTTGTGAAAACACAGATTGCTGGGCCCACCCCCAGAGTTTCTGATGCAGAAGGTCTGGGGTAGAGCTGATGATTTGTTTGCATTTTTAACAACTTCCCTTGGTGATGCTGCAGCTGCTGGTCTGGCAATCACACTTTGAGAATCACTGTCCTAGATCAAGACAAGGGCAGTCTTAGTACAGGAAAGGATAAATGAACCCCTATATTTCCTAATGAATTGTATTTGCATAGCAGATTCCATCATACAGTATTGATGAACAACCACAAGTTCTGCTCAGACATTGCCTTGGATTGATGTTTTAAGACTCTCACAACCCCAGGGAATTACGGACCAAGAAAGGGGCCTATAAGAGCTGAGAGACTGGTTGACCCAAAGCTAAGATGGTGATCTTGAGAGGAAACTCTAGTCCAATATCCTTAAAGTCACCAGGCTCACTCTGATTATCATGAACAGAAGTGACTTTATTTAGAACCCTACCCAGGATCAGATCCACAAATGCATCAGTCCATACAAATCTCTCTGATGCCAGACTCTGAAGCAGAGCACCCAGTGAGTAATGTACCCAGAGACTGGTGACGATCACACTTGAGCCAAGGCTTCAAACAGGTCAGAGGATGACCTCAGCACGTTTGTTCTTAAATAACCCATAGACCAAGAGCAGATGGCTTAAAAATATCCCCAAATAACGCAGCCCTTTCATGATATGCTGAAGAGTTTTAACACGCCTTCCCTGTGGAATGGGCCTGGGGGGGGGGTGGTTAAGGATGGGGGAGAAATCCTTTGTACAGCATATTATGGTTTACAGATTAATTTCCACATGTATTATCATTTGGTTTTTATAATCCTACAAGTGTAAGTATTGGCATCATTCCCATTTTACAGACGAGGAAATGAAAATCAATAAAGATTGCCCAAGGTCAAAGACTTGAGATTCAAACCCAGGCCACTCAAGCTCAATGCGTGATACCACACTGCCTCTCAGAGGCTGTGGAACAGACATACAGCAGCAGCCTGGAAAAGGTTCCAAGGAAAATGAGTAGGACAACCAACAGAACTAATGAAAATTCTTCCTGCCAAGCAAAGCAACTAGTGAACAGGACAAGGGGCAAGCTGTTTGGCCAGCAAACAATGGAGAAGCAAACAAAAACAAGATAAAATTTGGATTTTTTAAAAAAAGCCATTTACACTGTGATTTTACAATAATAGAATAAGACATTCCTCTGAGGGTACACTTCAAGGTTCTTACATAAACTCTCCTGAGGATCCTTAAGCAGATGCCTTACTCCTCATAGGCACATTTTAACACCCAATGTTGCACTATTTTTATTTTAGAATTTTCCAGGAAAAATCAGTTCTATAGGAACTAAAACTGCTTTGTTAGAGGTGGTCAATTTCTGAACCCCAGTGATGCTGAGAATGAGGAGGCTCGTTGACACAGTTTTAGATGTGTATTTGTGAAGATGCACTTTTCTGTCAGCTCATTCCCCTCCTTTCTTCTTATCTCTCTTTCGTCCTGGGTCAGAGCCAGCCCTGAGCAAAACTGACAAATGCCAAGTTTATTGTCAGCACCACCTCCTTATCCCTAATCTCCACTCTTTCCATCTTTCTTTAAAAACCCCAGGTGCTTCCTCCTACCTCCCTTCACCCAAGGACTCAATTTTCTTTCCTTCCCAATCAAAATCTGCCCTCCAGAAAGGACATGATCAAAATATTCACACTCTGGACCAGTGGTTTCCAACTTTGGCTGCACATTAAAATCACCTTTTATGTATATTTTAAATATACTAATGCTTGGCTTCAGTGTTTAAAAAAAAAATTCTTCATGTGATTCTAACATGTAGCAAGGGTTGAGACTCACCGAATGTATATTAATGGGAAGGCTTATTATATAACCCTTTTTGGAGATATTTGTGATTTATATCAAAATAAAGCCTTAATAATGGGATTTTTCAAGCAGGCATGAGCTTGATACGGAGCACAGGGAGAAATGAAGGGAGAGGAGAAGACCCCTGGATGGAAATCACCCCCGTATGGGTGGGTAGCCTTTCATTTTCATCTCCACTAGTGAGCTTTGTGGGACTGGTGACAGGAGGGTCCTTCAGAGGTGCATTTGGCTTAGGGTCATTCTATCTCGTGGTTTGTGTCTCAGACACAGCACCCTTTGGCTGGTGTTCATGTTGCCTACACTTAGAGCCTTTAGTCACCTCTGTTTTTTCTTCTTGCTGTCCGATTATTTTCCTGTTAGGTCTGATTCAAATATCTACCCATGCTTTCCATCCTTCAGGAAGGGACTAAGGGGCCCTGAGTTACTAGTTAACATGGTAGGTAAGTGCTGTGACGACAGTCCCTGGGTCTTCCTATAAAGTGGAAGGTTAAAGCTGGCTGTCCCTTTCTGGACAAGTCTCACGGGGTGGCAGTTTGGTAAGATCACCATAAAAGCAGGGTCTGGTTCTCAGATTTGTGGGCTCTAAACCACAGTTGTATTATAGTGCTTCATGACATGCGCACACTAATCTACCACACAAGTCACAGCCCAATGTCCTCATTTTTATTGAGATCTTTGATTGCCAAATGGACCAGTCCTGTTGGCCATCCTACATCTTAGCTTAGGAAATTAAATTCAAGACAAGAGCTTTCTTCATGAGAATAAAGGTAGAGCAAAAGTATAAAGCAAACTCCCTCTACAAAATGCTTCCTGAGATTCTACCTAGAAATTCTAGAAAACCAGGGATTCCTGCATTTTAGCCATATTCACTGCCTCTTTTCTCCTTGTCTTTGAAACAAAGACATACTTTCTAGGAGTTAGACTTGGCAGTGGCAGAAGAATCAGTCCAAGAGGATACCTTAGTTGAAGGGATATTGCCAGAGTCAGTAATCCGATATCTGCTGTGTCTCTTCAATCCAAACAGTGGTTTTTAAAATTTATCATGTGGATGGACCTTTAAAAACCCTGTTACCTAGGCCACACCCTAGGGCAATCAGCTCAGTGTCTCTAGGGATAGGGGCCCATGGCATCAATATATTAGGGGCTTGCCCTGGCTGCTGTGGCTCAATGGTTTGAGCATCGGCCTGCAAGCCAAGTGTCGCTGGTTCGATTCCCAGTCAGGGCACATGACTGGGCCACACGTCAGGTCCCCAGTTGGGGGCGCGAGTGAGAGTCAACTACACAGTGATGTTTCTCTCCCTCTCTTTCTCCTTTCCCCTCTCTCTACAAATAAATAAATAAATAAATAAATAAAATAAGTTATTTAAAAATATATATTAGGGGTTCTAATATTACTACAGAAATGTATTGCCAATGAACTCAGGTTATTTTTTAAAACTCCCCTGAGGTAATAATTCCAAAGAAAAGCCAAGTTTGCAAGCTACTGAACTATATCTGTGAAACCAATTAGCATATCCACAGCCAGATTCGCTTCTCCCTTAGATAAGGCTGGAAATAAATTCTTACTCCCTTTTTCTGTCTGCCATCCTGTTTAGGAGGATTCAGGGTAAGGAAAGTTTATATTTATTTATATTTATATGGCTGACACTGAAGAGGTGTTTACTACATGCCTCATTAGTTCTGAACATAAGCCGAACACCCCAAAACACCAGGGTGAGCTTCCTAAATATACATATGCCAACCACAACCCTCCCCAGGTCTCCTTAATCAGAAACTCTGAGATTGGGTGCTAGGAATTTGGAGATCTTTAAAATGCCCTAAATGAGCTGATTCAAAACTAAGATTGAGAAGTGCTGAGCCATGTAGATCACCTGGAACTTCTGACACCTTTTGGCACTTATCATAATAACATTAATCTTTTTATAGAGCCAGATTATGGGGAGAACCAACCAGACAAAGTGCCTGTGGAATCAATATATTAGAAGTGGTAAAAATACCACAGAGCGTATTGCCAGTGAACTCAGGTCTCTCTCTATATTTTGCCCTCCTAATATAAGGGCAAAATATAACATAGGCCCATTGGTACTAAACTAGATGTCCTTTCAGAAGAAATTAAAGAGAAGCATTTCTGCCAGTGTTGGCCCCAACTCACTATACAAATGTTGAACAAGTATTTTCAACATCCACGGTGCTCACATATGTTAATCCAGCCCCTCATTTCATATCAGATTTTACTGATGTTATTGGGTTGGTTGTTTCCCTGTGTTCTGTATGATAAACAACAAAGTCAATAGCACTGCCATTTATTGAGCACTTAACTATATTTCTGGTGCTGTCTTGTTACAACGTTTTACTTCTTACCAAAACTCTTCCCATACAAGGAGATATTCATTCATTTACTTATTCATTCATTCATTCATTTGCTCAACAAGTATTGACTGCCCATTGCAGAAAAAGACAGTATTTGACAGTCTTTGGAATGATAACATGAACTCAAGTCCCCACCCTGTAAGCTACTGATTGCATGCCTTTGAATAGTGTTTTATGCCTTTTAAGCCTCAGTTTCCTCCTCTGTAAAATAAGGGTAATAATATCATCACAAATGAATAACTCGTTAAAGCACTAAACACAATGTCTGATAACTATTCAGTAACAGTAATAGGCATCAGAGACTTTTGCTGCTATGTGTTCTAATTGTGCTGATAGACTGAGTGCTGGACACCTTTATCTTGTGAGCAAATTCACCCATCCATTTGTTTATTCATCTATTTAGTAATTCAACCAGTCAACAAATCATTTTTTAACATTGTGCTAGGCTGTGGGAGCTCACAGGTAAGGGGAAGACTGATAGTAAATAACTAGTGACGAGAGCTGCAGTGGAGGTGTGTGTGTGAAGCACCCTAGCAGGGCAGAGGGAGGGGCCAGGGACCTTGCCAAGGGCAGTAGGCAAAGGTTTCATGGCACAGGAGACATCTTGAAAGGAGAGCGCAGCCAGTGACATGAGTGTGGGAGGTAGGGAGGGTAAGGACATGCCAGGCAGAGAGAAAACCATGTGACAGGATAGGTTTCTGGGATGATTTCCATCAGTGACTGGAGAGCAAGGCCCTAGAATTTTCTCTGGATTTGTTAATCTGAGGTGTTGGGATTTACTGGTAATTTTTGAGCCTGTAGACTTAGGTTTACCTACTAGACTTCTCAGGAAATCCTCATTAAGATTTGATGAGTTACCTATGCAATTCTTATGAATAAACTCAGCAACGCTGTAGGCAAGTAGTGTTTCCATTTTCACAATCACTCAATCATTCACTGGCAAGAAATTGCAAGTCCAAAGGCAAAAAGGAAATGCGGGTTTAATAACTGTTTGCAACGGATATTTCAATATAATTTTCATACTATTTTTCTATCTCTTGGATTTGTTTTATTAGCCTTTAAATATCAAGCACATGATTCTGCACCAAAAATAGGCTTTTGAAATGTTAACAGAAAGAGGTATTATCAACATTCACCTATTAAGTTAAAATATACTCTAAACACAAAGGACTCCATCACTGGGGTTTCAGTAAGAAGAAAGCTGTCGATGCAGTTACAAAATGCAGACCAAACCCGTAGCACTTTGTGTCGCTCACCTCACCCCAGGGCGGCAAGCAGTTCTGAGCGCGTCTGCATGCTCCCAGCAACCAGGGTGTCTCCTGGGAAGTATATTTTAGCCCTGATATCTGGACCTTTGCAACACAATAAAATAGAGGGAAAAATTATGACTATACATATGTGATCGTCTATGAGGACTGGAATTTTCTGTATTTTCCAAAATTTTTTAATAAATGTTTTACTTCTTAAAATGTTTCCCAAAGTTACATAATCAAACACATAATAAGGAGAACACAAGTCAAACACGATATGGTCTTCCCATATAGCTCTTCCTCACTTCTCATAAGCCCATGTCACTCACTGTGTTTAATGCCACTGTGACAAGGGCATTAACACTAGGGCTTAGGTGCCTCAGTGACAGAGACGACTGTTACTGCTGTAACATTCATCTGTTAACTTTCATTCCTGTGCATTTTCTCTTCTTGGTTGCATCTTGTTTTGGAGTTTATGATTTAAATAAATTATATTTCAACTGTGCGTGCTTTTAAATCAATTTTACTGTTACAGCTGATGAAATAACAACAGGAATCCAATGGCTGAATTATCGATCTCTTTCTTCCCAAAGCTTCACTAGACAACTTGTGACAGAAGGAAGAGGCTTGGAGGCAATTCACTAAAAATTTCTCCCAAGAACTTACAACAACCCACACGAAGCCAGTAATGACAATATTTTAATCATTGTAAATACCAATAGCTAACAATGTATTTTAAGAATCAAATTAGGATTATTATAATTGTATAGACTCCTTCTTTTCTAAAGAAATTAAATAATAGGAAAAAAAGAAGTCATCTCCTGGTCATAGTCTTACATAGCAAGAAACATTTTCATTGTAAATGTGCCTTTTACAGACCTTAAATTTTAAAAAGATGATAAGGAGGATGGCTCCTGTGTACTTACTAATCTGTAAATAGTGTACGAGGCCAGGAATCAATTCTGAAATGTAGCATCAATTGCACAAACTTCCACTTAGTTTTAGTTGAATAAAAGCCCTACTAGAAACGCAAATAACATCAAACTTGCCAGATTAAAGAGAGGCCCCTCATACTCTAAATCATCATTGTCAATCATTACCTAGGATTAAGGGATATATTTTAAAAACCCAAAAGCAAGCGCTTCCTTTTAACTTCTGACTACTGTGCATTTTGGATTACCGCCCAGAAATAGTATTACTTGAAACAAGACTGCCTCCCTCCTACCATTTACGAGAAGTGCATTGTTACCATCTGCTGTTATCTGTTCGGAATAAAACTCAGCAAGGCACTCAGCTTAATGTTCAGAGCCCCTCAGCAGACTCTGCTTGTGTTTAGAATGTGGCTTCACATTTCAATGGGGCTGATTTTTGGTTTAGTCAGTGTTTTCTCAACATTGCTATCCTCCCCACCAGAAAGAAGCAAATTAGTCTAAGAACTAAGGCGACCACAACATATTCACTTTGTAAAGTGGAAATTTCCTTTAAACCTTGCAGTGACCAGTGAAGCTTTACTTGTAAACTCTCCAGGCTTCTTCAGGTGAATAATTTTTCCATTTTGTATTTTCTCATTAGCACTACCTTCTCTAAACATCCATATTACTTTCACTATTAGAAAATATTCCTTTAAAAGGCATGTGTTATTAGTGACTAATACTCCAAAGATGTAATCATTCAAAGGCCTTGAATATATATATATATTCAGTGTTGCTGGTAAGTTGCTTAAAAATAGTTATTATTTTTAATAAAATGAGACACTATTCTATTGTTTTAAAAACCTACTTGTGTTGGTGGTTTACTTAGTGAAACTGATCCAAATGTTTGGCTGCCATTGCACTGCCATTTACTAATTCGAGGCATGGCACTTGGAGGACATTTAAGAGATGTTTATTGTTGGGTGAGTATACCCAAGCAGGGTATTGGTAGTATCTGCTTAGAAGGTTACACTGCCAGTTTTCTATTTTAGCCTGTAAATGCTGCCCTCAAGACTGTAAAGGAGGAAAGAGGAAGGACATCTCTAAAATCAGAGAAGGAAAACTCTGACTCCAAAAAACCTCCGCTGCCTTGCGGCATACCTCTTCAGGGGAAAGGCTAAGGGAGTAAACCCCGACAGAAAATCCGGAGCCGGAGTCCCTAAGGCGGTTTGACATAGTAGTCAACACCGGCAACTCCTGCGGCGCACCTGAAGCCAAGCTGTATTGACTTTGTCTTTCCCTTGGACCCTTCAGATGCGAAGAGAGGGGGGGTCTGCTGCATGGGCAACAGCAGACCCTCCATATCACCCTGCCCAGGCTCTGTAGCTTCAGTTTCACTTGAGAGGACACTCCAGCGTCATCGCAAGATGTCGACTCAACACGGGAGGAGACAGATACCGGTTATCAGCTCATCCGATTGGCGAAGGAAACGAGCGCCAGGGGTCTCCTCTGACGGTGGGAGAGGTCATCGCACCTCACTGGACAGCTACCGTCTCGCCATGGCTCGCCTGCCCCACTGGGTGCGTGGGGATCAGAGAGGCGCCTCTCGAAAAGTGGGCCACAAAACACCCGCACCAGTTAATTCCAAGCAAACAACAAGAAAGAAGCCTCCGGCTCTTCGCCTCGCTAGCTGGAACATCAGGACCATGTGCCCCGGACTTACTGCAGACCTTCCGTGGATCAAGGGTGCCAGGAAAACCGCTGTCATCGATAGGGAACTGGCACGACTAAACATCGACATTGCGGCTCTACAGGAGACCCGGTTGGCCGACAACGGAACTATCAGAGAAACCAACTACACCTTCTACTGGCAAGGGAAGTCTCCGGACCAACCAAGACAGCACGGTGTTGGGTTCGCTGTGAAGAACACGCTTGTTAACTCCATAGAGCCACCCACAGGAGGCACAGAGAGATTACTTACCCTCCGATTGTCAACAACTTTCGGCCCAGTGAGCATTCTTAGCGCGTATGCCCCAACCCTCTGCGCCACCACCGAAGAGAAAGAACAGTTCTACCATGCACTGGACGAAGCGTTATCCAAGATTCCCAGAAGTAACGCTCTCTATCTCCTTGGAGACTTCAACGCAAGAGTAGGAGCCGACCACATGGCCTGGCCCACCTGCCTTGGAAACTTTGGGAGAGGAAAGATCAATGAGAATGGTCAGCGACTGCTTGAGCTTTTGTGTCACCACGGCCTGTGCGTGACAAACACATTCTTCAAGTGCAAAGAGATCCACCAGGTGTCATGGAGGCACCCCCGCTCCCGCCATTGGCACCAGCTTGACCTCGTCATCACCAGAAGAACGGATATTGGCAGCACCCTCCTCACCCGCAGCTACCACAGTGCAGACTGCGACACGGACCATGCCCTCGTGGTAAGCAAGGTGCGCATAATGCCGAAGAGGTTGCACCACTCCAAGATGAAGGGTCGCCCACGCATCAACACCAGTTGTGCCAGCAACCCAGTTAAGACCCAGCAATTCATCAACAAGATGGAAGATGCACTCGGCGAGGGAGTGGCGGCAGATGACATTATCGAATCCAATTGGCCACGTCTCCGCGACGCCATATACAACTCCGCCATTATTGCTTACGGGAAGAAAGAGCGGAAGAACGCTGACTGGTACGAGGCTCACTGGGAAGAAATGGAACCCGTGATCGAGGCTAAGAGGAAGGCCCTACTGGCTTACAAGGTCACGCCCACTCCCAGTACACTTCAAGCTCTACGGGCTGCCAGGAACAAAGTCCAGAAGACCGCCCGCCACTGTGCCAACACCTATTGGCTAAACCTGTGCAGAAGCATTCAGGAAGCCGCCGATATAGGCAATGCACGAGGAATGTATGAGGGTATCAAGAAGGCAACAGGCCCAATCCCCTCCAAGATCGCCCCCCTTAAGTCCAAGACAGGTGAGGTCATCACTGACCAGGAACAGCAAATGCGGCGGTGGACCGAGCACTACCTCGAGCTGTACGCAACGAGGAACACCGTAACAGACACTGCTCTTAATGCCATCCCAGACCTACCAGTCATGGAGGAGCTAGACACCCCACCTACTGCGGCAGAGCTCGGCAAAGCCATCGACCGCCTCGCTTGCGGGAAAGCACCAGGAAGCGACGGAATCCCTCCAGAAATCCTAAAGAGCGGGAAACCAGTCCTGCTACAGCCGCTCCACCATCTACTCTGTCTCTGCTGGAAGGAGGGTTACATCCCCCAGGATATGAGAGATGCCAACATTATCACCATGTACAAGAACAAAGGAGACCGCAGCGACTGCAACAACTACCGGGGCATCTCTCTCCTCAGCGTCGTCGGCAAAGTATTCGCCCGGGTCGCTCTTGCCCGCCTGCAGACCCTTGCTTCCCGCGTCTACCCAGAGTCCCAGTGTGGCTTCAGAGCTGGCCGCTCAACAGTGGACATGATCTTCTCCCTACGCCAGCTGCAGGAGAAGTGTCACGAGCAGCATAAACCACTCTACCTCGCCTTTATTGACCTTACGAAGGCGTTTGATCTGGTCAGTCGAAGCGGTCTCTTCAGCTTGCTACGGAAGATTGGCTGTCCACCACATCTGCTTGCTGTGGTCATGTCCTTTCACGACAACATGCACAGCACGGTGTCCTACAACGGCGCAACCTCTGAGGCCTTCCCAGTCAGCAGCGGAGTAAAGCAGGGCTGCGTCCTCGCGCCTACGCTGTTCGGAATCTTCTTCTCCATGCTCCTCCAATACGCCTTTAAGGACTGCAGCGAGGGTGTCTTCATTCACACCAGATCCGATGGCAAGCTCTACAACCTGGCCCGTCTACGAGCCAAGACCAAAGTCAAAGAGGTGCTCATCCGTGAGATGCTCTTCGCCGACGACGCAGCTTTGACATCACACTCCGAAGAGGGACTCCAGCAGCTAGTCACTTGCCTTTCCCACGCATGCAAGGAGTTCGGACTAGCCATCAGCCTGACGAAGACGAATGTTATGGCTCAAGGCACGGGAACTCCCCCATGCATCACCATCGACGGATACACCCTGGAGGTTGTCAACGACTTCACTTACCTCGGGTCCACCATCTCGAGCTCTCTGTCAGTCGACTTGGAGGTCAACCGGAGAATCGCCAGGGCAGCCACAGTTATGGCCAGACTGAACCGGCGAGCGTGGAACAATTCCAGCCTCACTGAGAAAACCAGACTGCGCATCTACCAAGCCTGCGTACTCAGCACTCTCCTCTATGGCAGCGAGACGTGGACCACCTACACAAGGCACGAAAGGAAACTCAACAGCTTCCACATGAGGTGCCTGCGACGCGTCCTGCATGTCGCCTGGCAGGATAAGGTCCCCAACACCGAGGTGCTGAAGCGAGCCAATATGAGCAGTTTGCATGCAGTTCTTAGCGAGAGACGTCTCAGGTGGCTCGGCCATGTCAAAAGAATGGATGCAGGCCGTATCCCCAAAGACCTCCTCTACGGCGAGCTAGCAGAAGGCAAGAGGATGACAGGGCGCCCAAAACTGCGGTTCAAAGACATCTGCAAAAAGGACATGACACAATGCTCCATCAATCTCAACACATGGGAAGTTCAAGCAGACGACCGCCTAGCCTGGAGGCTCGCGGTCAGGCAAGGTACGTCACGCGCGGAGGCTGCGCGCAACGAGGAGGCGGTCCAGAAAAGATCGAGGCGGAAGCAGCGTCAACAGCAGCAACAACGGCCATCTGCCTTCGCCTGTACCAAGTGCGGCAGGGATTGTCACTCCCGAATCGGACTGCACAGCCATTCTCGGCGGTGCAGATAGACTCTCAAGAAGCTACGCCATCGTCTCTCGAGACGGACGGCTGCCGACGACGACGACGATATATATATATATATATATATATATATATGAACTTATAAAGAGTAATAATAGTTCTAACCAACAACACATTTTGTGAATTTGTATGAAAGAGATGTCCAAATAATATCTCTAAAGTATACACAAGAAACTAATAACAGGTTTCTTCATTGTGGGGTGAGGGGAGACTGAGAATCTGGAATGAGAAAGATATTTATCTGTATTATTTTGTGCTTTTTATTTTAACATGTAAATGTATTCAACATTTAAAAATAATGATCACTTGTGCGGCTACTTAAAATTATAAAAAAGAAAATATATACCAGTTCTTTAAATTTAAAACAAAATCACATTCCAGCACTAATTTTATTGAGAAATAACCTTTTAATGAGATTATTAAAACAAAGTGTTAATTTATGAAAAGTTCAGCATTCTATTAAATTGCTAACAAAACATGAAATTACAACACAACATGTTGCTTCATTGAATTTATTCATCCACTCCTGGCAAAGACCTTCCAAATTTCAACTTAATTAATATTCCTTCTCCTGGTTTCCATAGTTCCTTTTTAAACATGAGCACTAGCAGAAGCTGGCAGTAACTTTACTCATATTCTCAATAATAACCCCTTCTGGCTGTCAGCATGTATGAAAAGGAAATTTTTCCGACTCAGAAGAGCTGCCATTTTCCTGTCTTTTGTTTTAAAATATACTAGTAGTATTTCTTTCTCTCTCTTATTTCATACATGCAATTTGACATACTTAACTCTTCCCTGCCTGTGATTCACACAATGCTCAGCTGAAAATGCTCAGGAATAGTAGTGTTGCCATCCTGGACCCAAACAACAGCTGCCCATTCTCCCTTCCCATAACCTCAAAATCACAGGGGTCTAAGAACCTGGACGTGACAGTGAAATGTTCTGGTAGAAACAGACATCATGCCTTCAAATTTAGCTGTGTACAGCAGATGCATTTGTTCCTACTGCATTTTAACACCTCAATGAAGATCTCCTGGGCCGCTGTAAACAAAGGAATGAATTGGTAAGAAACTATATCTGTATGAGTAAATGGTTTGTGGGTACACTAAACGGGTCCTTTGGGGACAACTGATTGACTATGTTCCACATACTTTCTCTAAGGCTAGGTATTCTTCCTATAATCCAAAGAGGATAGAAGCAGTCTGAGACCCAGTCTTGTACCTCCTTTCTGCCTGTCCCCTCTGGAAGACATGCCTGTCCTTGCTGGGCTAATTGCCTTCTGTGAGTCACAATGTCTCCAGCAACATGCTGCTGGGGTAAAGCAGCATAACAAATATCTCTGTGTCCACTTAATTTTAGTCTAGAATGTCCACCTATTTCTTCCATGATACTGTTGCTCATTTTCAGATGTTGTTCTTAATTTTTACCTAGCTACTCCATCACTGTGCATTTGCACATTCTACAAGGTTAGTGAATATATTTCTGCTGGCTAAATGCATCTGTTGTGGTTTACAATAAGATTTGCAGCCTTATTGATATGGGATGAGCTCCATTTTCCCTGGTTTGCACAAATCAGGCCTGGACCACACATCACATCATCCCCTGTGGTCCCTGCTTGTGCTGATCTTTGTATTCAGTCCTCATTGACCATCGGTGTCAAAGGTAAATATGTAGACCCCATCCAAGAAGCAGAGGGTCATTGACCTCTCTGGCAACTTCTCTTTGGTCTTTTTGACAGCCATGGCTATCCCAACAAGTAACCACACAGAGCTGTCTGTTCTCATGGCCAGTGTGGTGGGCCTTGTCTTGTCCACTACTACCCTCACTTGGAGATGCACTGATCTCTCTGTTTTCCCCTGAAAGGGATTATTTATCCTATTCCAATGGGTTTGAGTGAGAAAAATAAACTTGCGAGCTAGAGACAGCTAGAAATACAATATGCCAGAAAACAATAAACTATTTTGTTTGTAGTTGTATGTTTCTCCAAAACTTTCTCAATTATTTGATGATCATAATTCAAAGGACAAAAAGCAATATGAAAAAATGTGCCTTGCATGGAAGCTACTAGCTCTCCAGAAAAGTCCTAAGAATAAATTTAAATAGAATTTAAGTTCAAATAAATAAGAAAGAAATGTACTGACCCTAAATAGAAAATATCTACAGGGTGGGGCAAAAGTAGGTTTACAGTTGTGAGTATGTGAAAGTTTATTCTTGTATTACTTATTGTATTATTTTCCATATAAACAACCAAAAACCTACTTTTGCCCCACCCTGTATATAACATCACTGAAGGACAAAAAGCCAAATAAAAAAGCATACTATCTTCCTGAATGCAAAGAACTTAATATTCTAAAAATGCTAATTCTCCCCAAATTAATATACCAATGCAATGCAATTTCAATTAGACTCTTCACAGGCATGTCAGACATGCAAATTTTGCCTATCTCCTCTGCTGGTGCATATACTCCATTGCCCCATTAAACTTCACTTAGAAAACAAAAGTTCAAAGGTAAAATCATTAAGAATTTCAAGATGATGTCAGCAGAGTATTAAACCTAGTAGGGTACCTCTTGAGCGTAGGCCTTGTGCAGCTGCACAGATTGCACCCATACAAAGCTGACCCTGCCAGTCTCACCTCCATATTTAGAAAGGCCACTTTCCCCTGCCATCTCTTCTCTCTCTGTGTCCTGATCTGAAATATTTTCCGCCCAAAGCACTTATCTTCTAATGTATTGTAGAATTTATTAATTAATTATATTGCTTGGCTTCTGTTGCTAAAATGCAAGCTTCATAACAGTTGAGACTTTGTTCACTGATGTGTCCCATGTGTCTATAACAGTGCTTAGAATATTATAGATGCTCAGTGAGTATTTATTGAATTGAGTGAATAATAAAATGAACCCTTATGTGCTGACAGGGCCTCTATCCTAGCCCAATAAAACTCTTTGAGGTAAAGCAATGATTTTTAACTTGTGTGCCACAAGAATTTTTAAAACATGCAATACATATTTAGTCAGGGCACTGACCTCTTTTCCCTCAGATTGTTGAATTTAAAAAAATGGCAACAGCCAACACAACAAGAGCCATCTTGGGTAAATGAATAAAAATTATACATAATTTTTTTGACAGATTGGCAAAATATATATATCTTGGTGTGTTGCAGAATTTTCGTAATTTTTGGATTGGCCAAAAAGTTTGTTTTTTTACTGTAAGATGGCTCTAGTAGTGCTTAGTTGTCTTTAAATTCATTCAAAACAATTTTGTGACAGCTGTCATATCAGCATGCATTTAAAAATAACATCAAAATTGGTGAACTTGTGTAGCCATTTTAATACTGAAGATGGAAGAAAATATGCAACATTTTCAGCATATTATGCTTTTTTATTTTAAGAAAGGTAAAAACACAACTAAAACACACAAAAAGATTTGTGCACTATATTGAGAAGGTGCTGTAACTGATTGAACATGTCGAAAGTGATTTGTGAAGTTTTGTGCTGGAGATTTCTTGCTGGATGATGCTCCAAGGTTGAATAGACCAGTTGAAGTTGATAGCAATCAAATGGAGATATTAACTGAGAACAATCAATGTTATACCATGCAGGAGATAGCTGATATACTCAAAATACCTAAATAAATAGTTATAGGTAAAAATGAAAATTTGTCTTTTATTTTACAGAAAAAACTATACAGACATTTTGGCCAACCCAATAGTTTGTGTGTGCCATGAGATGGAAAATGTCGAAAATCGCTGAGGTAGTTTTGTGGTGATTCCTCACTGGAAATGTGTTGCATTGACTTCTGAACTTTGGGCACACTTCCATTAAGAGCAAAGAAGACATTGGGCCTCTACACTCACATGCTTGTATTGCTGCTCATTTGCAGGATTTAATTGGGTAAAAATAATCTTAAAATGGGCCCAAGTTGTCTTTATTGCCCATCTTTGAACCTGGACCAAGCTTTTGTTCTGTCCTTGCCCCACATTTAGGAAACACTATTACCAATTGGCCTGTTAATTCGTACCACTGGCTCTAAATAACAAAGAAAAGGCTCACTTCCTCAATTCTTTATGTTGACTCAGGTATTTCCAACCTCTGCTTATGCTATGAAGAGTCACATCAATATACAACTTGCTGCATATTTAAGTATGAAAAGTATGAATTTCTTTAAGTGTAAGAACAAGTGTGAGAAGTTACATCTACCAAAACTCATGGTATAATAGAGTTGAGCTCTAAGCAGTTTTGGGATTTTTCACTTTTTAAGTGCTTTGGTTTGTTTTGTGAAATGACTTGGCTTTTGGGGGTTGCTGGATAGTTTGGATTTCTGATAGATAAATTCATTATATTTCCTGTTTGCAGAAAATTATCCAGAATAGGCTCTTTGGTTACACAAAATTAGGAGTTCATCAGCTGATCTTGGACAAACATGTGAAGTCATTGTAAGTCCAAATCCAGATATTATAATATGAGCTGATTTTCCAAGAAATGTAACATAGTGGTTAAAAGTACAGGTACTAATAATGTCTGAACTCTCATGTTCAATCCTTTCTCTACCTGCTCCTACCTGAGTGAGTTTACATTGGGTTTCTCCATGCCTTGACTCTTTCATCCATAAAAAGTGATGACAATATTATCTACCTCATAGTTTTTGTGTAGATTGAATGTATCGATTAAAATAACATCTGGTACAAAGTAAATGCTCTATGAATGTTAGCTATCATCATGGAGTTGTTTAGTAACTAGATATGGTGCTGGCTGTGCTGGGTTCTTGAAGCACTGAAGAAATACTTTTGTTAAATGTAGATTTAGATAGGACTCACAGTGTTCCTATGCGGTGTTATTAAAATAAACTAATTTGGGCTTTGAGAAATCTGCTCTACTATGACTGGCCTTCTGGTCCTTCTCTTAATCATTTTATTTTTCACTTTTTAAATTATTCTATTACAGTTGTCCCATTTGCCCCCTCCCCCCATTGCTCTCCCCTGCCACGCCTACTTCTCCCCTCTCCCACAGTCAATCCCCACCCTGTTGTCCATGTCCATGGGTCTTTTATACTAGTTCCTTGACAATTCTTCCTATTCTTTCCCCCCTTCTCCCACTCTCCCATCCCCTCTGGTCACTGTTAGTCTGTCTCTTGTTTTCTATTTTGCTCATTTGTTTTGTTCATTAGGTTCTTGTATTAGGTGAGATCATATGGTATTTGTCTTTAGCTGCCTGGCTTATTTCACTAAACATAATACTCTCCAGTTCTATCCATGTTGTCCCAAAAGGTAGGAGTTCCTTCTTTCTTTCTGTTGCATAGCACTCCATTGTGTAACTGTACCACAGTTTTTTGATCCACTCATCTACAGATGGGCACTTAGGCTGTTTCCAGCAGGTGGCTATTGTAAATAGCACTGCTATGAACACAGGGGTGCATTGGTTCTTTTGAATTGGTGTTTCATGATTTTTCAGTTATAATCCTAGCAGAATCAAAAGGCAGTTCTATTTTTAGTTTTCTGAGGAAATTCCATACTGCTTTCCACAGTGGCTGCACCAGTCTGCACTCCCACCAACAGTGCACTAGGGTTCCCTTACCTCCACATCGTCACCAGTGCTTGTTGTTTGCTGATTTGTTGATGATGGCCATTCTGACTGGTTTGAGGTGGTAACTCATTGTGGTTTTCATTTGCATCTCTCTGATGGCTAGTGATGTTGAACATTCTTTCATATGCCTATGGACCCTCCTTGGAGAAATATCTGTTTAGGTCCTTTGCCCATTTTTTTAATTGGATTGTCTGTCTTTTTGGTGTTGAGTCATATCTCTCAATCATTTTAAAGCAGAAAATTAAATGGGTTTTGGAATCAGGAGTGTGGGAGTGGGGAGAAAGAACATCTTTGAGTCTGGATTTGGAGCCTGAAAGTTCTTGGAGTTTTGTTGATTGACATTAAATTGAGGTTGACATCTGGGAGCCTGAGAGAAACTCCACAGGGTCCCTGATATTGAATCTCAGGCTCATGAACTTGAAAAAAATCACTGCCAATGGCAGACTAAATTATTTTTGGAGCTGTTGTTATCCCCCAAGCATGCAGTAAAACTTCTAACCACTAGGACCTTAGTTGGGAAGAATTCAAGGTGTTGGACTGGAGTTGTAAGATTTTAATATTTTTTAAGAACTGACCTTTTGTAGACCAAGCCAGTAAAGTACTACAGTATAGATTTCTGGTATACTACATTGTATATTTATGTAATGTTTGAAAGATTTATAGCATGTATATACATTACTTTAGAAATGAGGAAAGATAAAAAAATATATGTGTGTTTTAATCCATCTACACAAAAATTACTATACGGGGTCTTATTCTTTGAGGTCAGATGATAGTGATATTCAACAAAGAGCACAGGTCAGAGTTATGTTATATCCAGAAAGTTCTAGAAAATGTGCCTCTGAATTCTATAGTGTTTTTAACAGCACCATTAAAAGCTATGAATACAAAACTAAAGTAGTTCTGTTACATTCAATTACTTCCTTTCAAATAACTTTTTTATTAAAATATAACTTAAATTCAGAAAAGTGCACAAATTATAAGTGTACTTCTCTATGAATTATTACAAAGCTAACACACTCATGTAACTGTGCCCAATAAAGAAAACAGCACCCCAGAAGGTATGCTCTTGAGACACTACCCTCTTTTCCTTCTCCTTAAAGGAGAAGAGTAGAATTGCTGGGTATGCATATGCAATAGAAAATAGCAAATAATTATCCAGAGAGCAATATATCTGTTCCCATTACAAATGTATATGAATTCTACCTGCTTCACATTTGCCAATACATGGAATTTTCAAGGTTTCTTAATTTTTGCCATTCTGGGGAATGTGTAATGCTTATTGTGGTTTTAATTCATAGTTCCCGGATAACCAATATAGGTAAGCACCTTTTCATATGTCTATTGAGAATTGGATAACTTCTTTTGTAAATAATTTTAAATCTTTTGCCTATTTTTCTATGGGAATGTCTTTTGCTTGATGATTTGTAGATGTTTTTCATATACTTTGAAAATGAATCTATTTTCAATTATGCAGAGTGCAAATATTTTTCCTACTCCTTTGCCTTTTCAATTTAACACCCACCAATAAATTTCTTCAAGAATCTTCATCCCTTTAAATCTAGTTCCCCAAATTCTAGCTCTCAGAGATTCAGAGGCATTCTGTCCGAACACCCTCACTCTTAATTGCAAAATCCATTCATTTTCAAGCCTTAGCATGGTTAAACTTCCTAATTTTAATGTAATCCAACTTAAAAGTTGATCTCTTTTGTCATTTGCAAAAATATTTTTGCCCAATCATGAAGATATTTGCCTATTATCTTCTAGAAGCTTTATCTTTCACATTTGGGTATATAATCCACTTGGAATTATTTTAGTGTATTAAGTAGGGGAAAGCATGATTATATATACTCCTCAGCACCCATTTTATCATAAATCAAATGTCCACATATGTGTCAATGTCTATATCACTATTCTGCTCAATTGGTCTATTTTTTTATTCTTTTGTCAATGTTACACTGTCTTTAATTATGGTAACTTTGTAATAAGTGTTGGTATCGTAGTCATGAAAGTTCTCAGCTTTTTCTTCTCTAAGAATATCCTGGCTATTATTGGACCATGGCATTTCCATATAAATTTGAGAATCAGCCTATCAATTTCCACAACAAGCCAGCTGACATTAGGATTTTGTTAAACCTGAAGATCACTTTGTGGAAAATTGATTTATAATACGGAGCCTTATGGTCCATGAATATAGAATTTCACTGCCTTTCTCTCAATGTTTTAGTTTTATGCATAGATGTCTTGCATGTGTTTCACTAACTTTAATCTTGGGCAGATGTTTTTGTGATAGGTATCATTTAAAAGTTTTTATTTTCAAATTGCAAAATTTGAAATTTAACTGCACAAACTACACAAATTTTCAAAAGAATAATTTGTGTAATTTGCAGTATATTGATTTTGAATCCAACAATCTTGCTGAAGTCACTATTAAAACATTTGTAAATTCTTTGCACTATGTACACAGTCATATCATGTGCAAATAATGTTTTATTTCTTCCTGTCTGCCTTAACAATTATTTTTTTTTGCATTATTGCATTGGCTAGAATCTCCATTACAACATTAAACAGAAGTAGTGATAGCAAGCATATTTGCCTCCTTACTGACCTCAGGAATATTGCTTTCAGTATTTCATCATTGTTTGTTATATATAGGGGTGGGCAAAATTAGGTTTACAGTTGTGAGCATGAGTTTATTCTTGTATTATTTTAATTATTATTTGTATTACAACTGTAAACGTACTTTTTTTCTGCCCATATATTTTGTAGATAACTGTCAGATTAAGAAAATTCTTTTGATTCTTAATTTGCAAAGTGGTATTATCATCAATGGGTATTGAATTTAATATTTTCCTGCTTTTACTGAGATTATTTTTAGTTGTTAATTTGGTATATTTCATTGATTTTCAAATATTTGATCAACTTTGCATTCTTAAACTTAATATGGTTGTAATGTATTTTCCTTTTTGTAAGTCACTGGGTTTGGATTTTTAATATTTTGTTTAGAATTTTTAGCATCTATGCATGTGATTGTTCTATAATTTTCTTTTGTTATAATGTCTTTGTTTTTGGCATCAAGATTATACTGGTATCATATAAGTGTTAGGAATTTCTTCTTTCATTTCAATTCTGTATTTGTGAAAAGTTGGCATTACTTCTTCCTTTAATCTTCGGGAAAATTAATCAAAGAATTATCAGCGAGCTGCAGGACAACATAGAAAAAAATTCCCAGACAGTGCAACAAAATGAAAAAAGACTAAAAAAAGAATGAAGAGGTTCTAAGAGAGCTGCAGGACAACATGAAATGTAATAATATCCGTATCACAGAAATACCAGAAGGAGAGAAGATGAGCAAGGGATAGAAAACCTGTTTGAGAAACTAATGACAGAAAACTTCCTTAACTAAATGAGAGAAAAAGTCACGCAAGTCCAGGAAGCACAGAGGGTTCCAAGGAAGATTAACCTCAACAGGCCCACTCCAAGACACATCATAATTAAAATGGCAACATTCAAAGACAAAGAGAGAATCCTAAAGCAGCAAGAGAGAAACAGCTAGTAACATACAAGTGAGCTCCAATAAGGCTATCATCAGATTTCTCAGCAGAAACACTACAAGCCACAAGGGAATGGCAAAAAATATCCCAAGCAATGAAAAACGAAGGCTTACAACCAAGAATACTCTATCCAGCAAGGCTCTCATTCCAAATGGAAGGTGAAATTAGGAGTTTCCCAGACAAAAAAAAAGGCTAAAAGAATACAACTCCACCAAACCAGTATTGTAAGAGATGCTAAAGGGTCTGCTTTAAGAAGACAAAGAAACAGAGAGGAACAAAGAGGAACAAAAGTACAAAGGGGGCAAATGACAATGACTACGTATCTAGCAGTAATAACCTTAAATGTAAATGGATTAAGTGCACCAATCAAAAGACATAGGGTACCTGAATGCATTAGAAAGAATGACCCACATATATGCTGTCTACAAGAGACCCATCTTAGAACAAAATATCTACACAAACAAAGTAAATGGATGGAAAAAAATATTTCAAGCAAATGGATATGAAAAAAAAGCTTGGGTAGCAATACTTATATCAGACAAAACAGATTTCACAGCAAAGGCCATAAAAAGAGACAAAGAAGGACACTTCATAATACTTAAGGAACGATCCATCAAGAAGATATAACCCTTGTAAACATACATGCGCACAATATAGGAGCATCCAAATATGTAAGGGAAATTTTGAAAGATTTCAGGAAAGATATAGACAGCAACACACTCATAGTAGGGGATTTTAACACCCCATTGTCAATAATGGACAGAACTTCAAAACAAAGAAACACCAAGGATATTGAGGCACTGAACAACACTCTAGATCAAATGGACTTTGTTGATATATATAGAACTTTTCACCCCAAAGAAGCAAAATATACATTCTTTTTAAGTGCACATGGAACATTTCAAAAGTAGACCACATGGTAGGACACAAAACAAGCCTCAACAAATACAAGAAGATTGAAATTAAGCATCTTCTCAGATCACAATGCAAAAAAAAAAAAAAAAAAAAAAGGAAGAATTAATCTAAGTTTTCTCCACAGTAAAGTCTTTAATGATGGACTATTTTAATATATGAAATTGTTAATGTTTTCTATTTTATATCATTGTTACTAAGTTAAAAAAAATTTAAGTATAACCACTTAATCTAATTTTTAAAGTTTATTGGCAAAAATTGGTCATGTTAACCTTTTCTTTTTAATGTCTGCAGTACAAGTACAGAAGTTTCCCTCTTCTTTTCTGATATTGGTTGTTTGTGCTTTCTATTTTTCTCTGATCATTTCTTGCAGAGGTATATGAGTTTCATTAATCTTTTCAGAAAACCAACTTTTCATTATTAAATTTGTTGGGGTGACATGTTAATAAGTTACATAGGTATCAAGTGTACAACTCTATGTATGGTATACATGTGTATACTGCAATGTGTTTACCACCCAAAGTAAATCTTCCATCACCATATCTTTGACACCCTTTACCCTATATTACCCTCAACCCCCTTCTCACTGGTAATCACCATAATGTTGTCTGTGCCTATGAATTTTATTTATCCGTTGTTTGTTCATTTGTTGCTTTCAATTGTATATATTACTCAGCCATAAGAAAACATAAAATACTGCCATTTGCAACAACATGGATGGATGTTGAGAATGTCATGCTAAGCAAAGTAAGTCAGAGATAAAGTCAAGAACCATATTATTTGACTCGTATGTGGATATAAAACTCTTGCTTTTACTGATCCTCTCCTGTATCTTTTGTATTTTATTGTCCTTCCTTCTTTCCTTTCTCTGTGTTTATTTTGCTATTTTATTATAACCTTTTTAAATGGATATTTAAATAATTGTTTTCACCTTTGCTTCTTTCCCAATAGGCTTAAAATTTTTCTCAATGCGTTACTTTAGCTATGCCCCACCAGTTTTGATAAGCTTATTTTTACCATTCGGTTCAAATATTTTCTAATTTCTATCATAATTTTTGACTTGTTACTTAGAAATAAATTGTTTATTTCCAATTGTAAGAAAATATTTTAGTAAACTTTTATTTCTAGCTTAATTCCACTATAGTCACTGAACACACTGAATAATTTCAAATTTTTGAAAACTGTGAGGACGTTATAGTCTAGCATTTAATCAATTTTGTAAATTTATATGTGCACTTGAAGTAAACATGTATCCTGTGGTTATGTGTCACTACCATTTACTTTTATATAATCTTTATAGAAAAATCAAAATATTAAAATATACTTTAAAGACACATCTCTTCACTGATTAAAGTTAAATATGTATCAACATTAAAATATTTACTAAATATTTCAAAATTTTAATAAAATTTGTATCGACAAATTTCTTAATATTCAATATTCTGTAAATGTTCTTTTGATCAAAGCCATTAGTAATCACAATGAAAATAATTTGATTTCATTGTGTTAGTAAAATTAAGAAAGCAGAATAGAAAACAATAGGATGACAATGTGTGGGGATCTTTTCTATCAGATTTAAAAATAAATTACCTCCAGAGGATTTTGCTAATCCTTTGGTTAACGAGTAGTCTGTTTTAGACAACCCAAGTTATGTCAAACTTCTACAAGACCCAAAAATATGCTTTCAAAACACCAGTCTGAAATCCATCAAATATAAGAAAATTAGTTTGTGGTATATCCACAATTTGTAATTACACTTCCCACATACTATTGTCAAAGAGTCATTTTTGTTAACCTGAGATACATGTTTTCTTTTGGATTACAGTTAAATATAATGACTAACGACTATGTTATAGATCTACAGTATCCTCCCAGAAGAACCTACCTGACATCCTCAGAATTAAAGTGAAAAACTCTGGCTCAGAATTGGGAATCAAGGTGTAAAACATTCCAAGCTTGTGAACAGTCCAACTATAGAAAGTCATCTATACATTTTACAATTTAAACTTTCTAAGGGACGGACTTTAGGGGGAAGCCGGTGTCATTCCATTTGAGTCTACCAATACACTAAAATAGTAGTGTATTGATTTAAGAAAACCCAACAATTATATATTTATCAAATAATATGATTAAAATGTCAAAGTCATCTGTGTTCCAAAGACAAAGTAAAATGGATTTTTCTTCTGCCACATTTCTAGTATTACCAAGAAAAGTGAAACTTTAAAAAGTTTAAATTTTTAAAAAGATTTTATTTCTAGAGAGGGGAAGGGAGACAGAGGGAGAGAAACATCAATGTGCTGTTGCCTCTCGAATGCCCCCAACTGGGGAACTGGCCTGCAATCCAGGCATGTGCCCTGATGGGGAATCAAACTGACAACCCTTTAGTTCACAGGCCAGCACTCAAGCCACTGAGACACACCAGCCAGGGGTAAAAATAGTTTACAATTCTTTTATGTGACCTTAACCAAGCTCTTCTGGTAAGAGAATAGATGTTCTTCCAGCACTCGCTGACATTCCCCGTAAATCTACTTTTGCTTACATAATGTAAGTCAATAATTAGTATTCACCAAGATATGCAAGATAAGAATCTTAGAAATTTTTTCTTTGATTCCTTCTCTTCCTTGCCCTTCATATCCAATAAGCAACACAATAAGTAACTCCCATCGGTTTAATCTTCCAAGCATTTCTAAAATCCATCAACTCCTAGAGGAGCCTTCATCATCCAGATTAATGCAATGGCCTGCATTCTGCTTTCTTCTCCTCTCTCATCCAACACCAGCATTCCCATCAGGTCCCCTTTTGAATTGTTCGTGTCATTCACCTACTTAATCACCAATGGTTTGTTCTGCTCTCTTTATGATAGCACTTAAAATTCTTTATAGGCTAACCTGCCCAAGTATTCCAGCTTCACTTGCCTGCTTTGATAGACCACACACCCTGAGCTCTACTCCCAGAAGTCTAGGGGTCCTCCCATCAGTGAATATGCCAGATTCATGCACCATACCTTTGCAAGTGTGATTCTCTTCAACCTGGAATGCTCCTTTGCCTGCCTTATTTTCTGAAATGCTCCCTGCCTTTGTCAAGTCCAGCTGAAATGTAACTCCCTTTTTGTAAAACTTCTTAGAGGTAATAGAACAAAAGTTAATGCATTGGTTCTGGAAACCTGCAAGTACAGTTTGGATTCTGACTCCATTATTTTTTAGACATGTAACTTTGGCCAAGTTATCTAACTTCTCTGTGCCTCAGTTCCCTCACCTGCAAAATGGGGATAATAATAGTACTTAAGTCCCCATGTGATGACTAAGTGCAATGTGTTCTTAGCAAGATGCCTGACACTTAGTGCTTAGTAAAAAGTAACTTTAACAGCTTTAATTACTTACTCCAACACCTGTTCCCTCTGAGTTCTTATAGCACCTGGTCCCATGCCTATTATGGCACTTATTCAAGAGGGCTCTACTTTGCTGCATACATTAACTCTCTCCATAGGCTAGTCTTGAGGGCAGGATATGATATAGAAAAACATATGGTATTTATTTGTAATTGAATTCCTTCAAATATAAGTTCCAGCCCTGGCTGGTATAGTTCAGTAGATTGAATGCCAGCCTGTGAACTGAAAGGTCTCTAAATTCCCAGTCAGGGCACATGCCTGGGTTGCAGGACAGGTCCCTGGCTAGGAGAGTGTGAGAGGCAACCAATCAATGTATCTCTTGTACACATCGATGTTTCTGTCCCTTTCTCCCTCCCTCATCCTCTCTCTAAAAGTAACTAAAATCTTTAAAAAATATATATATTTTTTCCATGTTTTGGGCATAAACAAATTATGCTTTACTTCTTTGTTCACTACAGTAAGAGAAAAACACACCAAGAAGAGTTGTTTCTGAATGACAAAATTATGAATACTTTTTATTTAGAATTTCAGAATCTTTACATGTTTTCTGTAATGACCATTTTCATTCCCCCAACTCTGTACTACAGCCAAAGCTTCGGTGGCTGAATGGGGTGAGGAAGCCCTCCTCTTGAGTGGGAGGGAAAAAACCCTCCTTGTGGAGTTCAAGTGTCACACAAAGGAAGTACTGTATGCATGTGTATGTACACTTAGAATATATACATGTGTGTGTTGCGTATACACATAAAGCTCCCTATCACTGTCCACTGAGGAGGAGTGGGGGCAGTAGCATCCCAATCATAATAAGCACATCCGACACACAAATTGTGGCTTCTATATACCAATTTCCACTAAAAGGTGTAAAAATGGCTGATTCCAGAGCTGAGGCAACAAAGGCAAGTACAAAATGAGTTTGGAAAATCCAGTGTACTCCAAAGAAAGAAGTGTTTAAACAATGATGACAGCATGTCAAAAGGACACAGGAGCCAACTTGAAGGGAGCTCCCACTGACCAACTACGGGACAATTTGAGAGTCAAAAGAAATAACAGATAATCCACTGACTAGAAAGCATGAATTACTATTATTATTAATAAATTAAAATTTTGATTAGGAGCAAGATATATACATAGCTTCAAATTACCTCCCCACAAAATAAAGTTAATTTACAGTGAAGGAGCCTGAAAGGTAGTGCCCTAAGCAACTGATCAAAATGAACATCATCAGAAATGAGACATACTGAAATTGTACACTACTTGATAGGATGCAATGAGAACACAAAATTGCTTCCGTCATACCCCTGCCAAAAAAAGCACAACTGGAATCTAATCACAACAGATGAATCAAAATTTAAGGGCAGACATTTTATAAAATAACTGTCCTATAGTCTACAAAAATGCCAAGGGTAACTAAAGTCAAGGAAAGACGGAGGAACTGTTTTAGGGTGAAAGAAACAAGAGCACCTACAACCTAAGGTAACATATGATTTTGAACTAATCTTTATAAAAATTATTGGAACAATTAGTGAAACTTGAATGGTGTCTGAGGCCTAGACGGGAGTAATAAATCAATGTTAACTTCCTGATTTTGAAGGTTGTATTGTGGTTATATAGGAGAATTCCTTCTTTTCGGAAATACAAAAATACTGAAGGGTGATGTATCATCATGACAGCAACTTACTGTCCAAGTGGAAAATTTCCATTTGTACAGTATTTACAAACTTTCTGTAAGTTTGAGATTGTTTGAAAAAGCTTTTTTTTTAAAAGGAGAATGCAGAAAATCAATCCATAGATTATTATTCTTAGAGTTGATAAAGGAATTCATGATATATAACTATAAAAAAACATAACTTTAATTACTATGGACTTTGAACAACTCCTGAGTCCACTGTGCACACGTTCTTGTTCTTCAAAACTGTTTTAATTTTGTCATTGTGTCATTATTTCACCCAGAAATTTTTCTCACAAATAACCTTCAGAAAGAATGTGTGCACACACGCACATGCACACACACACACACACACACACACACACACACACACACACCACACACTCTCTCTCTCTCTCTCTCTCTCTCGTTTCCAGTTAGGACAGTAACATGTTCATAGGTGCTGTTCAGTAGAGAGAAGCTATGTGAGTTCTATTTTTTAATCAAACAAAAATGTAGGTATTACTATAAAAATAACATCTCCCCCATGTGGCAAAAATTAATAATACATCCCACTGGAAAATCCTAATATAAAGGCACTTAGTATTATTCCTTATCAAGTATTTTCACATAATTCCATGTGAATCCTCTAAACAGCATGCAGCATTTGCAAACAGTTTACTTAGAGGTAGTTTCCGTTTTCTTTAGGTCAGCCTTTTCCAGATTTTATTTGGATAATATTCTCTATAGCAAAAGGCTACAGATTTGATAGAACTGCCATAACAAAACACCAGAGTTCAAAAGAACCAAATTTACCCACAGTATAAAGATTAAAATGATAGGCAGGTTAAAAAAAATAAAGATATGGCCTCATTCAAAAGCACCTGCCTATTTAAGATAACAAGGACATCAAGATGGCTTCCTACCTCTCTAAAAAATTTGAAAGTCCACCACTGGAGATTAATTCCTTGGAGTTGGTTACATCCATCCAATCTTCAGGCTTAGTTTATTAATATGAAGATACTTTGGAAGGGATAAGACATTTTCCTTCACTTAAAATCACCAATGGTGAAAACAAGAACAGGTCACTCACCTGAGCTATGAATGAAGCTTATTCCAGATTTCTATCCCTATTCTTAACCCTCTATACTTCTTTCTATTAAGTCACTAGTCACTGATAATTCTGTTTTATGGACCTTCCAATGATTATAAAGTAATTTAAGTGGTTTCTGAAAGTAAACTTAACACCAGTTTGATTTTAAATTAAAAGTGGCTCAGTTGGATACTGCCTCTTCAACACAGTAATATAAATATTAGTATCATGGCTAAAATGAATTATTGACAAATTTAATACATGTTGCACAGTATATATTAATATAAAAAAATGTTATCAGCAGCATAATGTTGACTATGTTTTAATCCATTCCACCTGCTCAAATATTAGTGCAAATAATTATATATTTGTAATGCATCACTGCTGTCCAGCACAAATCTATGCCTTCTGAATAAACGACTTTCCTCTGAGACTGTTTGCTGTTTGGAGTATGATGTAATATATTCATATTTAAATTGGCTTTGTATGGTGAGGCAGACTACAACCTTCTAAACCACTTAGAAAATGAGCAAGTATGATTAATTACCTGTCTCTCTCCACCAAAAGTGATATTAATCATAAGAACTGGTTTACTGTTACTTCCCAAATAATAGTGTTAAAGTACATAGGACCTAGTTTAAAAATATCAATCTTGTTAAGCCCAGAGTTATCAGCCTAGCTGTTCCAAATCACCAAATAAATTTCTTACTTTCTAATATATCAGGTTTCTCCCTTATATACACTTGAGGTGATTTCTCCAATAAATTTGGAAAGAGAAAGAACTGATCAGTGGTAGGAGTGAAAGTTAAGAGTTAAGGCAACTTTTAAAAAGATTAAATATGCAGTTATTGAGACATAAAATAATTACCTATTGTTAATAAACTGAGTACATTTTCCCTCACTTTTGCACTTCAACATTAGCCATTTAAAAACTAATAAGAATTGGCAAACTTATGACATTAAAACAATCTGTTTTTGAAGACAGAAATACTGATTTCTTCTTATTTTCCAAAGAGCTGTCATTTACTCTCATGTTACAAGATATGGTGCAAAATACCCAGACTTCTTCCATCATAAAATTAAGCAGAAACAGTATTATTATGCAAAACAATACTCACTAAAAAGAACTTTTTGATGGAAATATTTCTATTAGGTACAAATTTAATATTCAATTATAATTTGATGGCCACTTATAAAATTAAAAACCAAATTTAAAAAGCATGACCATACACTGGACACATTAAAAAAATCCAATAGCAAATTAAATAGTGACACTGTATATCAACTTCATAAGCTAAACACTACAATGTTAAATAAACATTTGATGAAAAGAAAATTAAATTAAGCAAAACTAATGAGCCTATCAAAAAAAGGACCTATTCAATGTCACATAAGCAGAACCATGTATAGAAGTGTGTGCAAGAAAGAGGTTTCAAGCTCAGCCTTTTACTAGCTGTAGACCTCGAACAGGTCTCTGTAACATTTTTGTGCCTTAGGTATTTCATCTGTCAAATGGATATATAATAGTACCCACCCCCTAGGGCTGTTCTGGAATCAAATGAGATAATATATGCAAAGGGCTTAGCATAGTAAATGGTTCTTAAGTCAAATGTAGCTATAACTATCTTTGTTATGCATCAAAATTTAAAAATTGCTCTTTTTACTTTATGTAGAATTATTTACTCTAACAATATATACTGGTATTTTCCTCCAAAGTACACATGTATTTCAGGACAGATTTTCTCAAACAAAAAGTACTACAGGAACTAAATACAATTAAACTGAGTGGATGAAAGCACAGAATGTTTGTGTATTGAATGCTAATTAGAAATCAGAACTCAGTATGCTACTGTAAAACATCTCATATATATGAGTCAAAATGGACAATGTATGGGTAATATGCAGAACTTTTTTGCATTAAAAGTTAAATTCCCAGATGTGAGCTTTTTAAGTCACTAACAAATTATGCACTGAGTAAACCTTATTGTCACATACAGTTCAAGCATGCCTCAGGCACTGCCTTATAAACATGACTATCTTAAGGGGTTCTGTGGCATTTCAGGAACCAAAATATCTTTATTTGATTACTTACAAGTATTTAACATCACAGATGAGAAAAAGGAATTTTAAGGAAGCAGTACATTCTCCACTTTGAATCAATCTAGTGGCTGATAATTCAATTATTTCACTAAGAGCCAGAAAGCTGATATTCAGATAGCGAAATATTTCAAATGAAGTAAATAGCCTAAAATATATGAATTAACCTATTTAGCAGCTCCTTTTAAAACAAAGAAAAGTGCTAAGTACTTGCAACGACGGTGATGCTCATAAAGTGAGGTTAATAAGTATCTTGGAATAGCAGAGTTGCATCTAGCTGTTATTTAAGTTCTTCATAAGGACTACTTATCTATTCTGGATGACTTTTTTCAATATCATAACTTATAGAAGCTAGACTTCCTTCTTAAACCTGTGTTCTGTATTTCACTTTCTGTATCATTTTATGCAAACATAATATACTCAAGTTTAAAAAAATAATTAATTTGCAATGTTTTAGAGCATATTTTCAACTTCAACACATTACCTAAATATTGCTGTTAGCTCATGTGGAACTGCAGAAAATTGCAAAGATTATCTTTATTCAAATGTTGGCTCAAGTTACTAATATACAAAGTTCCATTATTGCTACCTAAAATTACCATGTACATATGAAAAACATTTTCCTTATTAATCATCTCTCTTGAGCCATAAATTTTGGGTGAAATTTTTTAGTGACTGTGACTATCAAAAATATTTTTTTAATTGGAATATTTCTGCTAAAAAAAGGAAGCGAGAACACCTATGTTATAAAAAATAAGAAACATCTTAAGAATAAATAAAAAATAATTTATAAAATTCAGTGTGGACGTCTTTAAATGTAAAAAATAAAGTGAAATAAAAAAACAATTGCAGGGAATTTGTTTATTGAGCATTAATATTAACACTTCTAAATTAAGTAATCACTTGTGAGTTTTCTTTGTCACTGCCCTGTCAATGGACATAATGGAAAATATTGCACAGAACTCAAACATGGAAATAATAATTAACAAAATATCTATGCAACAAGTATATGCTGCACATTTTTAAAATTAATCTAAACAAAATAATTTGAAGTGCTTCTCTGTTTTGGAAGTCTTAAAATGTTCTCTCATGTTTTATTTGAGATCCACCCCCACCCCTGCCTTTTTACAAATTGACACTGTATACAAAGAGTTCAAATGACCAGTAAAACTACTGGTTTAAAATTGTTGGCTGTAAGTAACAGAGGTATAATGTGAATTCACATCAGAGCTTTCTAAAATGGCAATAGTATCATACAAGCATATTACTTCCTCTAGTATCCAAACCTGATCTGGTTCTCCCTTGGCTAAGGAAGAAAAAACTAAACAGCCTTCTAAAGCTGCCACAAGTTCCTTAAATGCTTTCATAAATGTTGGCATACTTCATTTCTCTTGCTCACCTTGATAACACTGGGCTAAACAGAAAATGAAGGAAATTCAGTCACCAGTAACTTAAATAGTAGCTACCTTTAGACCTGAAAGTTTTGGTAAACTGTTCAGAAACCTTCTTTAAAAAATAGTTTTCCAAAATTAAGCCAAAAAGCTTACATTAAGAGGAAAAAAATGCTAAGAATAGGTTGAATATTAAAATTACCTGTTCCTATAAGATTATGAACAAGACAATGGAAGCTGAAACACTATATATAGTTAAGAACGCATTTTCACAGAGCAAGTTTATAGAGTAATGGCCTTACTAAATTTCCACTTGATGTTTAAAATGTTATAAGTGAGCCCTGGCTGCTGTGGCTCAGTGGATTGAACATTGGCCTGCGAGCCAAGTGTCGCTGATTGGATTCCTAGTCAGGGCACATTACTAGGTTGCATGTCAGGTCCCCAGTTAGGGGCACGAGTGAGAGGCAACCACACAGTGGGAAAAAAAAAAAAAAAGTTATAAGTGATTTATTATGTCACCATATTAAGCCAATTCAATTAACTCCATTTAGTAGGAATTGCTTCAGAAATGCCTTGGAAAAGATGATGACAGAAATTATAGATTTGAAAAGCAAAACTTTGCAAAGCTCATTCCAGACTTAAGAGTATCAATCCCCAATTCCTATTAAAATAGAAGGCTATCTGCATATTTAGCCATCCCATCTTATTCCAGTTTAACATTAAGACAGAAATATTAAAGGACTGCATTGCTGCTAAACATTGTCAATATTTCTCATCTGCACTATTTAGACTATATCTCACTTTTTTATTTCCCTTATGATATTAAAATAATGAATAAATATGGTCTTTCTGGTAAGGTCCTCCACCTTATCTTAACTGAAATATAAAACAAGGTAGTTTTATTAATTTCTTGTTAGCATTGATTTAAAATCTGTTTACCAAATAAGAAATAGTAAACTTTAAGTTTTGTTTTGTATTTTTTTACCCAGAAAGCAGATATATTCTAATACATTCCTAATATCTACATAAAACATTTCATATTTTAGTTTAGTATATAACATTTTTCTTGAAATAGAAGTATGGTTGTAGCTCAGAAAAAATCCAACCAACCAAGGAAATTATGCTCAACTGTTAACCTTTTGAAAGAGGCAAAAAGTTCTCTAGGAATACCTAAAATAACTTGATTAACAATTAGCAGTGCTGAAAGGTCATTAAAATTGATAAAATAGGATGGTGAAATTTCCCAATGGAATATGTTAAAGAACATGAACTGGAAAACTGGTAACATCTCATTTGCCTTCTGACACTAAGATTTTCCAGGATAAAAACCGTGAGATATAGTTTCACAGAACTGGAAACTTATGTCAAAGAATGGTATTAAAAATCAACTTAAGAGGAAAAAAACAAAATATGGCTAGTAGTATCCAAATTTCAAAAAAACATCTCAAGGGTAAGTATGGCTGCTGTTTATCCAAACAGTCATTTTTCCATAAAGTGTTGGCTATGTCATAAGAAGTCTCCTGTGCTTTCTATCAACCAAGGCCCGCTGAAGTACAACACATTTCCGTTATAAATTCAATCTCAGCTGAAATGTCGAGCAAGGCGGGCAGATCTATAGTCAGCACGAAGTTGTACAAAGGAGTGAAGAATGTTCTTGTCCAGATTAGCAAGTTGTTCTCCTGAGCAGACTTGCTTTAAATTATCTGGGGCAACTACGAGAAGATTGCAAAGTGCATGCAGAGTATCAAAAAGCTGTAATACCAGTGGAATCTAAATTGAGATAAGAGAAGAAAAAAAAATATTGAAACAAAATAATTTACAGTTTTATAATCAGTAAATTATTCTCACGTATATACTACTGGTCAGGATTTATTAATGTGGGAGGGTTCAATATGTTAAAAGTCAAATATGTCAGTTATTACATAAACTTGGCTATAATCTTTGAAAAAATTAATATTTTGTCAATTTTCTTCACTATAACAATCATTTATACTTCTGTGGACTAGAATTAGTTATCACTAATTTAGTACTTTTCTTAAATAATTTAAACCTTAAGAAAATGTGATTTCAGAGAGATGAAGAAAACATTTTGCTCATGTGTAACATATACAGCATTAGTGACGGTAGTCAACAAGGTCATTTGGACTGTGGGAAAGAAATATGGCTTTGTCTAAACCAAAGCATGAAGCAAAATGTGTTAATATGGAAATATGATTAAAACAATACTTTTTCTGTTAGGAAATCTTATTCTCACTACAGCATCAATAAAAGTTATACATTTTTCACAAATGATAAGTCAGGACAGATTTTTAATGGTCCGACATGTTCTTGAGCTTAGTTATAAGTTTGATAATTGTGAAAACATACCTTGAAGTCTTTGGCACACTTCCTATATTCAGCTACATCACAAATTGCTAACATGCCACCCATACAACTGTAGGAATATTGTTGAAGATGTTCATAAATAAGTCGATGAAAACGTACTCCAAATTCCATCAAAACTGTATCCACATTCTTCCCATCCATGGAATTTTTAATCTTGTCCACTTGTTTTCTTACATAAGCACAGACTTTAACACAGGCCTGTAAAATTTTTTCTACACTTATTACATAGAAATGTGTATCATGTTAGCTAATGATACAATATATATTGTTTCTCATTATTCTCTAAGTGTAAAAAGAAAAAAACTTAAGACTATAGTAACATGATAACAAACGTCTGAAGAAAGCTGGTTATTACTAGCATTATCAAATCATTTTACTCACATTAGTATACTGAATCAAAACATTGTTTTCATCTTCTGGCTTAAAATCTGTTTTCTTTTGTTCTGCAGCCAAGATATGCTTCATTTGTCCAATCATACAATTTAATGTCCTAAAGAATTGAGAAAAGCATATATTTGATCAATTTATTTTTATTATTTATACTAAATTAAATTAAAATTATTTAGTTTAATATCACCATAGAACTATTTTACTATTGGTAGAGTTTAGATTTTAGAAAAAATAAAATCTAGGTCTTGTTGTCAAAGAACTCTTGGTTTTATGAGCTTTGTGCTCAAAACAGGGTAAAAATTCGTTTGCCCAATACTTCATTTAAATCTTTAAACTATCAGAAGCCTGTCACTGATTTACTTTCTTAACAACTATATATAAAGAATGTTTAGGAAAGGGAAAAGAGAGGGCTTAAACAGAACGGCTAAAGTTTGGAAAAACAGGTGAGAAGAACATGCATTTCACAGTCTAAGACAAGCAGAAGGCTGGGGGCAAGTTATACTGAAGGCCCAGCTGAGAAGTAAGAGCACAGGTTTATAATAGCACTAATAACTTTGAGTTTTATGATATTCTCTAATAGTAATCAGCCACCTAGTTATGGAAATAAAAAACTGTACTGATTCAGAGTTGAGGACATTTAAGACAGTTACGGTTAAGAAAAATGGTTTCAGAGTAATTATGAGTAGTTCAAGGATGGACCAAGCAATCTAAGCACAATAATGAATCAAGTAAAACTAGGAAAATAAAAACAGATTAGCAAAAGATAAAGAGTTCCCTCTGAGGTCAGAAAGCAGGTATATGTAGTTGGAAGAATAGGAAGTTTTGAGCACTGAGTGGAATTATTCAGGTTCAAGGTTTTTGTTACCAATGATAACAAGGTCTAACAGGATATGAAAGTAGGCAGCTAAAGTGGAGGTGATCAAGAAAATGACTGTGTCGTACACATGGAGGTGGAAATAACCTAAGACCTAAGATTTACAGAAAAATGTTGTGAGTCAGATGCCCAAATCCTCAATAAATTTAGGAAACTGACATAAATGAGTGAGAGACAACAGCAAAAAGAAAGGAAAGATGATGTGAGCTTCAAAGGCAAAGAGAATCTGGCCTAACAGTAGATGGGCATTGGTTGGAAAATATCAGGAGGAATGCAGGTGAATGCTGAGTTCATCTCTTGGCCTCACCGTTCAAGGGTAAAGCAGAATTGGAAGTTCACATTCAAGAGCCCACCCCAGACCACTGTGTCCTCAATTAGACAACTAATGCAAAGACTTTGAGACTAAGGCTTACGTGGGAAGATGAAAAGAAATTACCTAATACATATTAAAAGGCAACTAGGAAATTTCTATTTCCTATACTTTTGAAGGCTTAACATATTCAACTTCCCAACCTCCCAAATATGATTTTCAGGTGTTCTGAGGCAAAGCAAAAAGAAATAAGTTAGTATGAAGGATTTATGTTATAAAAATACATACTTTCTTGAAGTGATGATTATAATGTATATAATGTATACCTTTACATAATTTTATTAAAAGAAATTCTGTATATGTGTAATCTCATGTGGTCCTGACTGAAAACAACGGGACAGACCAGTTTTTAGGATTCTTCTAAGCACTTAATTCTTCAGTAAACTAGTCTCAGTAATTAATTCTATAATATCCTTATTTTTTTCAGTTTTATTTTTCCATTTTATTTTTCTTTCCCTTATTATCACATACTCTACGGCAGTTCTTGATCTTAATGAGAAGGTAAGAGAGTTGAGGGGGCAAGTTTGTTACCACTAATAAAGTAAAAATATACTTTTAAAATTTTTAAAAATTTTTTAAAATTTTTATTTATTTTTAGAGAGAGAGGGAGTAAGAAAGAGAAACGTCCATGTGTGAGAGAAGCACTGTGGCTTCTTGCACGCCCCCAACTGGGGACCTGGCCAGCAAACCAGGCATGTACCCTAACCAGGAATCAAACTGTGATATTTCAGTTTGCAGGCTAATGCTCAATCCACTGAGCCACCTCAGCTAGGGCTATTTACTTGTCAATAAAATAGGGTGGATTCCAGGTTTTCTTTATAAGAACATGATAACTAACTTGCATTCAAATATGCTTTATTAAATAGATGAAAAAGGAGTTGAATTACAGCAGATAAAAAAGATATGACTGAACCTAGTACAATGGGTATTAGAATGAGTCTCAGCTGTACCAACATTAACTGAATGATCTTGAGCAAATTGCTTAATTTTTTAAGCTTCCATTTCCTCATCGGTAAAATAAAAAGATACCTCCTACGTAATAAACAAAATAATACAAGCAAAGATTCTTTCACTGTGTCTGGCACACAACAAATGCTTGATACATGGTAGCTATTATAATCATCAATAAATACATGCCCACCATCATCTCAAAAGAGAAAAAGAGAACCACTGCTTTACAGTATGAATAGGTAATTAACTACAATAAATATTGCAAAAAATATTTTGAATGTAGAGTTTGCATTCACTTAAAGGAAGTTACTTTAGTTTGTTTATTTGTTTATTTATTTGATTCCAGAGAGAGGGGAAGGGAGGGAGAAAAAGAGGGAGAGAAACATCGATCAGCTGCCTCCTGCATATGCCCTGACCAGGGACCAATCCTACAAGTCAGTCATGTGCCCTGACTGGGAATCGATCCTATGACCTTTCAGTTCATGGGAGGATGCCCAACCAACCAAGCAACACTGGCCAGGGAAGAAAATTAGTATATTTATTTAAAGTATTTCAGATATAAGCCTGGAAATTCTAAATGAAAATAAAACCCTCTGTTACAAATCATTTTTAAGGAGCTTGGAGAGAGTGTGTGTGTGTGCGCGCACATGGGGAGTGGGAGGGTATTAAAAAAATTTTTTTTTTTAAACTGAATCTGGTTTAAAAGAAATTCTAAACACACTGACCTCCAGAAATAATAAGCTTAATGATCCAATAAAAATAACATTCTAATAAGGATGAAATCAACATGTAAAAATAAAGTCAAATGGTGAAAATTTAAGATAGATGTTTCTTTTCTGAAAACCATTTTCATGGTGCTATAATGGTGTTTTTATAATTTTTTAAAGTGTAAGTGAAAAAGTAAAACAACTTGCCTATCAATGCCAGTATCCAATTTCATCTCCATTTGTTCAATTATTTCTTTTTTCTTCTGAAGGCATTCGGATAACTTTGGAGAAGAGCTATTAAATGTTTAAAGAAAAAAACCACACATTAAGTAGTCTTACAATTCTAAGTTTTTCATATTCATATGTGTATTGCTATATACATTTATATAAACATACACATTATTTTAATATGTTCACAAATAAAAAGAACATAAAGAATAAAGTAATTATAGTTGACCTTGAATAGCATGGATTTGAACTATGTGGATCCGCTAATCAGCGAATTTTTTTTTCAGTAAATACTGTATATGTATTTTCTCTTCCTTATGATTTTCTTAGTAACATTTTCCTCTCTCTTGCTTCATTTAATGTAAGAATACAGTACATAATACATATAACACAAAAAATGTGTTAATGTACTATTTATCTTATCAGTAAGGCTTCCAGTCAACAGCAGGCTATTAGTATAGTTAAGTTTTGGGGGAGTCAAAAGTTATACATATTTTTGACTGTGTATAACTTTTATTAGTGGCTAAGGTGGTCATTAAACTGCAGGGGTGGGGTGGCATTGGCATCCCTAACCCCTGCATTGTTCAAGGGTCAACTGTATTTAGTATTTATTATAGTGGTAACACTAGTAAAACTTAATGGAGAAAAGGAAGATTTAAATCTGTTTCTTGGTTCTCTGAGAAAGCCTCCCTTAAGAATATAAAAATGTGATTTTGAAATTTTGGAATTATTTGGTTTCCTTAATAAATATCTGGTATAATAGTAAGAAAAGTCACACACTAACATCAGTCTTAAGATCACAGTAAATTACACTAATTAAAATTTGGAGACTAACAGTTGTATTTAGCTTCTCACATTAAAAACAAATAAAATACCTGACAGTCATATTTGCCTTCTAAATGCTACCTAAATGTCGAAAACACCCAAAATAAGAAATATGCTTCCCTAATAGTTATGTGAATTATTTGCTATGTGGCATTATGGCTCTTTAAAAAGTAAATTTCCTTTCAAAGTATGATCAGAGATCACAAGTAATCTTTATCTTTGAGATTGTTTCTAGAATAATTTCTTGGTATATCAATATTAATAGCAAAATGTCTGGAATTATATATATATATATATATATATATATATATATAAATACACACACACATTCCTCTTTAATAATTACAGTACTACACATACAGTTTTATAAAGCATGTTAAGATACACATTACTTAATTTAATCCTCATGTGCTTCAGAAGTTCACATAAATTGCTAGGAAGATATAAACCAAACCTTAATGCCTCATCAAAATCTATCCTATTAATTTCATAAAAATTTGTACTGATGTCTGTATATTACAAAAAGTGGTTATAAGCTAGAGGTCCTCTTTCACATCAGATACAGGTTAATGACAGATTCAGTCTTTTCAAATAAACCAAAATTAATACCACAAAAGCAAGAAAAAATAGGAGGCAAGGAAGAAGGAAAAGAATCTTTACTTTTTCACACTTTTCTGTACTGTTTGATGTTATTACTAATATATATTACTTCTAATATTTAGCAAAAAGATATGTATAATACTGTTATTAAAATACCAATGAAAATTTGACTCACCTTATTAGTGGCATAAGATGGTCATTAAACTGCTTGTCAAAAAGATGGAAAATAGTATTGGCCTGCTGCACAACATCCAGAAAATAGAGATTTGCATTCCGAGAATCTGAAGAGGGAATTCCTAGAGTTGAAAGGCAGGTATATGTTAGAGTCATACTTTAAGAAGTTCACCTTGGCAACAGAAAAATGAGTGTGATTTTATAGATACAAAATGAATAAAAGTAACTGTTTTAGTAAATTAAGAATGATTTTTATAGACAGAACAGTAAAATTAAACTCATTCATAAGCTAACAAAATTCATCCAAGTTTTTATGCCCAAATATTCACCATCTACTCTGTCTTCATTATTTGCTGAAATTGAAAAATAGATCAATAAATATATCCTCTCAAACGATACTTTCTCCTTCCTTTTCCCACTCTTTTGTGCCCAATGATTCACCTGAGCCATGCAAATACATCTATCTACCATTTTTCTTATAGCTGGGCCTCTTTCTCTCTGAGAACAGTTAAAATAATTTTCTTATTAGCTTTCTGGTTCAAATCTCTTTATCTTTTATGCAACATAGTTAAACTTATTCATTTCATTCACCATGCTCTCCACTACTGCCTCAAAAATATTCATTCTCCTCACTGTCTACAGTGTAAATTCTTAATTTTCAGTATGGTATTCAAACCACTTCACATTCTGGTCCCCAAAAGATAGCTGACCATTTCAAATTTCAATTCCCTCTTTTGTGTAACAGAGTAATAGATAAACTCTAAGGTTCCTCTAACCCTAGATATTTATGTTTCTAGCTAAAATTAAAAGGCATTAAGGACTAAGAAAAATATTCACAGCAAATGGGAAAAAATTTAATACCCAGAGTTCTTTATAGGATGTTTTCAAAGTTTCAAAAATGAAAATCAAAGGTGTTTTATTTTCCCACAAAAGACAAAATCATTGATTGGTAAGAAAATTAAAGGCTCCAACACAAACTTACAAGAGAAATAAGTAAATCATTATACACGTAGAAAATATTAATCCTTGTTATTAATGAAAGACATGAAAATTAAGGCAATAAGTATACATATTTTTAACCACTAAATTATTCAAGTTTTTAGTAGAATATTAAGTGTTATGCAGAAAAACTGGTACGGTCATACATGCCAATAGCAGCGTAAATTAGTGGGGAAAGCCCCTTTAGGAAAAACAGCTTATATGTATAGAAATTTTTTAAATTTATAATATACTTTGATCTGGTCATTTCATTTCTGGAATTTTATCCAAAGAAAATAATTCAAAGTAAGGAAAGCACTTTAAGTTCTACAATTTCATTGTAGCATTATTTATATTACTAAATTGCTGAAGAGAACCAATATGTCCAATAACAGGGATGGTTAACTTTACATATATATGTGACAGAATTTTATATAATCACTAGGAATAATAGCAGTAAGTGGTAACTAAATACATGCATGGAAAATATTTATGAATATAAGGGACGTTGCTATCCTACCAGGAAATTTTCTAAGCCCTTCCAAACTGTGAATACTGCTATTAAAATGAAGATGCTAGGTTTCCATACTAGCTAATACTAGCTTTTTCATTATCTTTTTAAATCTTTACATCTTTGAGGAATTATCCCAATACAAATTACCACATTTTAAAGTCATCTGCAAAAGGTAAATGTTAAATACTTGATGTCAAGAATTAATTGTAATTAAGAAACCAAAAAAAAAAAAAAGGATACAAATGCTTATCTATAACATGAGAGCAACTATATAAAAAATGGGTAACAATGTAACGATAAACCAAAAGGTTACTAAATTACTGAATTATAGATAATGTTGCTTCAATGTTAGAAACTTTATGGAATAATGTTATACAGTCAATAAATATTTTTTGAGTGTCTGCTACGTGCTTTCTAGGTGATAGACTATAATGGTGTTCAGACACAAAAGATTCCTATCCACAAGAGCTTATATGCTGTTCTCTCTACTTAAAATACTCTTTCTCCAAATACTCAGTTTACTCCTTGACTTCATTTAGCTGTCTGGTGTATGTCTCCTCATAGAGAGGCCTTCTCTCACCATCCTTCTGAAAAAGCCCTCTGCCCCTGAATACCCATTCTCACCTCCCATTACTACTCCCTATCTGTCCCTTACTCAATTTTATTTTTCTTCCTAGTCACTGTCTACCTTTTCTACAAGAATGTAAGCTCCATGAGTGCAGGAGTAGGAACTTAATAAGTATGTGCTGAATGAATAAATTCTGGTGAATGGAGGCAGACATTAAGAGATGAAAATTTCATTGTGATAAGTGCTATGAAACAAGTTAATTCAACGATGAAATGATGAGTAGGCTAGGAGAGGAGGGCTACTTTAGCTAGGATGATTAGCAAAGGCCTCTCTGAGAAGGTGACCTCTTAGTTAAGAAAGTTGAAAACCTAGACATGAGACAGCTGAAGAAAAAGGATTGTGGGCTGGGGAAACACCAAGGGCCAAGAGCCTGAGTGAACAAAAAGAATGAAGACCAGAAAGCCTAGTGCAATGAGGGGAAATGCCTATGAGATGAGGATGAATACATGAGGAACCAGATCAAAAAGCCATGCTTCTATAAAGTTTGTTGTTATTGTACCTCTAAGAGTAATAAGAAGCCACTAAAGGGTCTTAAACAAGAAAAAATTAAACTGTTGCATGGAGTCAGCAATTTGGAGAGGCAAGAATGAATATAGGGAGACCAATTAGGAGAAGACAGAGATAGTGTTTAAATTGGAGTGACATCAGTGAAGATGGAGAAAAGTAGATGAATTTGAGTGATGTTTGGAAGTGTGTATCAAGGTTGAAGAAAAGGAGAATTATGGCAACTCCTCAATTTAGGACTTGAACAATCAGTAAATAATAATTGCCATTTAAAGACATGGGGAAGAATGGGAGAGGAATAGGTTTAGGTGGAAAGTAGAGTTTCATTTGGGATATGTTAAATTTGAGATGCACAGTGAACATGTGGGGAGGTCAAGGAGGCAACTGGATTAGTAGGACTAGAATTTAAGGAAGAAGCCATTAATATCCTATTAATGTATAGCTTTCAGCATCTGACAAATCCTTGTATTACAAAAGCTCAGAAACATTATTCATTGCACTGAGTTGAATTTGACATATAGAGTTGAATATATATAAAACATTATGCATGTCATTTAACCAAGCAGGATCAAAGGATTTAATACAAATTTCAACACAGATAAATGTACTTACCAGCAAGTCCTGTTTCCAAAGCATAATCAATATGCTCAATACATAAAAATTCCACAAGAATGGTAAAAATTCTAAAGGCATTCCGTGGTAGGTCAGAAGGATCAGAGAGCTTTAAAACAAAAACCAAATATATCAGCTCCTCAAGTCTACCTTAAAAAAAAAAAGGCAATTTTTTTTAAGCAATCAACTTTGTATAAGTTGTCAGTATTCAAAATAATAACTAACACCTTTTCTTCCCCACTTCCAGTGCCACTCTCACATACATATAATGTTCCATATTTGCCTACAACTCTCCTGGCTTAAATCAGATCAATGTTTTTCTGACCTGGATTGCAATCCATTAGTGGACTGTGATAAGAAAGAAAAGATGGAAGAGAAGAGAGAGAACCAATAGAAAATAAAGTATAACAAAACCCCTCTTAATGTAGACAGTAAAACCAAATGTAACAACTATGAGACATTTATACAATGGTATTCTGCTCGGCTGTAAAAGAAAATTTTACTCTTTGCAACAGTATATATGGATGGACCTGGAGAACATTATGCTAAGTGAAATAAGCCAGTCAGAGAAAAACAAATACCATATGATTTCACTCATGTGTGGACTCTAATGAACAACCTGAACTAAAGAGCAAGCAGAGACAGACTCATAGATGGAGACGGGGCAGGGGCAGGGGCAGGGATGGTTAGGAGATGGAGGGACTGAACAAAAAAAGAAAAAGGACTCATGGACCTGGACAACAGTGCAATGACTGCTGGGGAGAGGGGAGTTTAAGGGGACTAAATGGTAATGGAAGAAAACAACAATAAAGATTAAATTTTTTAAAAAGAGTAAAAAAACAAATATGGTTTTAAGAAATACACAAACACATACATATACTTATAACAAATGTGTGCACTGGGCTGCCCTGACTGACGTGGCTCAGTGGGTTGGGTTGTTGTCCCTCAAACCAAAAGGTCACCAGTTCGATTTCTGGTCAGGGCACATGCCTGAGTTGGGGGCCAGGTCCCCATTTGGAAGTGTGTGAAAGGCAACTGATCGATGTAGCTCTCACACATCTATGTTTCTCTCCCTCCCTTCCCCTCTCCCTAAAATAAATAAATAAAATCTTAAAAATGTACACTGGGCTGCCATGTAAAGTGAATTTCTTATTGTGGGGCACAAAGAAGTTTGGAGCCACCAACTGAACAAAGGCTATTCTGGCAATACTCAGAACAAAAAATATATTATTTTATTGGACTGTGATGGGGAAATAATAAATTGAGGCACTATAAAATATGAAAGGCTCAAATACCAGCTTCATCACTTCCTGGTTGAGTGAACCCTTGAGGTGCTATTTAATCCTACAAAGCCTCAATTTCATTTGTAAGGTGAAAATAATATAAATTGTACTTACATCCTAGCCTTGAGGTGAACAAAATATATGAAAATGCATTAAAATACTTTTAGCAGTGTTTAGCACATAGTAAGCCAACAATAAATGTCCATTTTGATGTTGATGCTGCTGCTGCTGCTAACTCTTCAGTAAAAGGATTATTAGTAGTTAGCTAAGAAAATAAAATCCCTCTTAAAAAGTTAGAAAATTACCTCTCAACTTCTTATAAATGCTTCCTTTATTATCAATTGATTGTTGCCTACTTGCAGTGTCCATTCATGCGTCCTCTCAGAACAATGCTTATTATCTGACATACAGCTGGGAGTGAAGTACATAACCCACCTAAAATCCCCTAAATCTCCACTGTTTATAAACACAGATTTGGTATTACTCAATACCATTCCTGGTCTTCTTAATATGTACCATTTAACCTTTACCCTCCATACCACAGCCCTTCCCACCACTACCCTCACCTCCCTTATTTGCTCACAGATGCTCAACAACAGATACCCTCAATAAGCCATAAAGATTATAGAACTATTGAAAAGTAATAACAGACAACCCAATTTCAAAAATGCCCCAAAATATAACAAAGAATATATATGGATGGCAAACAAACATATGGGAAGATGCTCAACATCATTAGTTATTAAGAAATTCAAAATAAAACCATAATGAGGTGTCACTACATACCCTATTAGATAGTCTAAAATTAGAAAGATTCATCATACCAAATGCTGGAAATCATGTGGAACAAATGGAACAGTCACACACAGCTGGTAAGAATGTCAAATGAAACAACAACTTTGGAAAAAAGATAGTATCTTACTGACTACTACCATATTGATACTAAGTATATACCCAAGAGCAATTAAAGCATTATCTGCATAAATACATATACATGAATGTTCACAGCAAATTCATTCATAATAGTCAAACACTGGAACCAATCTACACATCCATCAACAGGTAAATGAATAAAAAAATTGTGGTATATTCATGAAATAAAATACCACTCAGCAATGAAAAGGAAAATACTAATTAATACACACAACATGGATGAAGCTCAAAATAATTATACAGAGTGAAAGAAGCCATAATCACATGTATATACTATAATATACTATAATCCCTTCTATAAAAAATTCCAGAAAATTAATTAACTTCTTGAAGCCATCCTATTTAGCTTTCAAGTCTTAGTCCTCAAATGTCCCCTCCTTTTAAAAAACTAATCTATAGTGACATGTAGCAGATTGGGGGCTGCCTGAGGATAGAAGTTGAGGGGAAAAGGAGATTATATCAATTAAAGGGCAACAGTGAATTTTCTGGTGGGATGAATCATTTTATTATCTTGACTGCAGTTATAGCTTTAAAAATGTACACATAATTTATCAAAGGTAACAAATTGTTTTAATATATGCAGTTTATTGAATGTCAATTATTAATGTATCTCAAAGTTATTTTTTAAAAAGGAAATAAAAATCAATCTGTTTACTCATCACACTGCCCTTTTTAATGTCCTTTAAAGCTGCCATCATCAACCACAAGGTCAAGTCGAAATTTCTAAGCTTGATATACAAAGTTTTTCTCTACCTTTTCAACCTCCTCTCTTATTACTCTCTGCATGTATATTTAATTTCAAGCATTTTATGCTGCATGATTGATGTTTGTATGTCTTTGTACTATTCTCTCTGCCTAAAACAGCCTGCCAGAATCATCTGGATGACCTAAGGCTTTAGAAACAACATATTTCCAGCATTCAGAAAATTAAAGATATTACTATACCAAATATATTCATCACCTCACCCAGGTGTACCATACCATAACAATTTACAAATGTATTTCTTAATAATTTTAAAGTAATTCTGTTCTCAAAAACAAAAATCCTATATTTTTTAAATATGAAAAATAGTTGTTCCTAACCAGAGAGCAGATTTATATCAGTATAAACAAGGCAAAATGTAAAATATACAATCATATATAAATAAAATAAATTTACAATTACTCTTACCCTATGACATCTTTCAAAGGCTTGTTTGGTTTCTTGTAAAAGATTAACCACCACTTCTTGGGATAGAAAGGTTTCCCCATGAGTATCAATACTTGGCCCCAACGGTAAGTTGGTACGTTGTCTAATTCTCTCTTTCAAATCTTGAATACTAGAGCATAATATCAATAAATTAAAAAAGAACACTTCTGTCTACATAGATTTCAATTTCAAATACTCTCAAACTTAGTATAGATCAACAACAACAAAATTATACCAATAGCCAGGAGACCTACAAGTTCTAATTCCAGTAATTAGTTCTGTAAAGAGAAGTAAGCCTTAAATCCTAAACAGATTTTCATCTGAAAATTTAGGAGATTTGGAGTGATGATCTCTATTTCATCTCTACAATTCTGACTCAGTAACCAAAAATTACTTGTTCAATTTTAGAGGAAGTGGGCTATTCCAAGTAAGTTAGTATTCCAGATAACTAAATGGTCCTGCTTAAAGTAAACTTTAAATTTTTAATCTTTTAAAAATACATGTAAACATTTAAACACAATGGTTATAATAATCTCAATAAACATATTGTACATTTCTTCAGTATTATTAAACAAGGTATTTTAAACACGATTTAGCTTTTCTTAATGACTAAGGATCACTTTAAACATTTATTATATGGTGGTATCATTAATAGGTTAGACTTTTTATTTTTTTGTTCTAGAATATATAGCTCCAGACTATTGTCAACCTTTTTTAAAAATTTTTTATAATTGTTCTTCAGTTTTTCTTTTCCTTTACTTGCTACTGCCTTTCAGATGTCAATTTTTATTCCTAATTATAACTCTGCTCGATCATTATTTAATATATGACAAATAGGAAAATAAACTGATTTGGGTGTGTATGTATGTAGACTCTGAACCCTGATTTACAGGGCTCCACAGAAGTCATTCTGCTTCATCCTAGAATCAACTGGAGTTTAGATAGTTGTGGTCTGGATTACTGAGGTGCCACCAATTTTTATAGGAAATCACTTTCTTCAAGTATGTGAACAAACACAAGTTTTAAGGTATTAATTAATTTTATGTATTAGTCATTAAAATGTTCAGGGCTTCTTTGCTTTTTTTCACATCTACAACAATCAACAAAAAAACAATGTGCCTCCTAGTTAATAACCTGAGACACTACTGAATTTGAAGACAAAAAAGAACTTATAGAATTCTTTATAGTACTGGTATTCTGCTTTACATTCTAATCATGTTATGTTAGGTCATTTTCAACAGGTAGTTCAAGAAACAGGCTTTGATCAAAAATTGAGTTAAAAGAGTTCTTTATAAAGAGGTAAGATGGCGGAGGAGTGAGGAGAGGTTGCGGTTTTAGGCTCCGGAGACCTGTCTGCAGTTTGGTCTAATTGCAGACAGAACATCTCAGTGAGCAGCTGGACATTGGCGGGAGTTGAGCCAAGGCACTGCTGGATTAGAGAAAATCCATCTGGGAACAACCTGTTTAGTGAGGATAGCGGAGAAAAAGGGGACGAAACGGGATTCCTGACTGGGGCGGCTGCCCGAGCTGTGGCGGGAAGCACACAAAGGATTTTTGGCGACCACAGGCTACCCCAGAGAGGAGTCAGGCGGAGAGCGGATCTCTGCCCGCTGGCAGAGACGGGACTCGACCAAGTGGCATTGGCGCTGAAGGACAGGAGACAGCGTGCTGCCGGGCAAGTGAGAACATAATTCTCCTTTATATTTTTCTCTAGTGGACGGTGGAGAGGGGAGGAAAGTTTGGGTGTGGTAGGCCGTTCTGGAGGAGCCCAGGCGCAGGGGCGCGCTAATCCACTCCTCAACCCTACCCTTGGGTCGCGGGGGCGCACATAGGGAAGTGCTCTCATTCACTGGCCCAGGCGCGCGGGGCCGTGAGTCCAGGCGTCCCTCGGACACTCCCCAACGGACATAAGATCAGTGCCCCAACGGGCACAGGGAGGGCCCACTGAACACGCAGAGGACTGTGCACAGACACCCCTAGACAGCTCCCGTGGGCGCAGGGCCCCAGGCCGGAAAGCAGACCACTAGCGCAGGCTCTGTTTGTGCCCACCCAGACGGGTGAGGGAACGGGGCGGCTGCAGCACGGGAACAGCGAGAGGCGGCGACCCACGGACACTCGATTCCACTGAGCACAAGTGTCCCTGGCCCTGCCCTAAGAGGCAAGAGACCAACTCCCGGAGCTCGGCTCAGCGGGACTGAGGGCACGGGGCAGCGTGCGAGCGTGAAAGCACCTCGGCCCGGGGTCAGTGGGAGCTCTCGGGCCGCCTGTGCGGGCAGGGTCACCTCGGCGCAAACGGGGAACCGCCGCGGCCCAGCGAAGGCGGGAGCCAATCCCGGGGAAAGCGCTCGGGCCACCCGCGCGGGCAGGGACACCTCGGCGCGAACGGGGAACCGCCGCGGCCCAGCGAAGGCGGGAGCCAATCCCGGGGAAAGCGCTCGGGCCGCCCGCGCGGGCAGGGACACCTCGGCGCGAACGGGGAACCGCCGCGGCCCAGCGAAGGCGGGAGCCAATCCCGAGGAAAGCGCTCGGGCCGCCCGCGCGGACAGAGACACCTTGGCACGAACGGGGAACCACCGCGGCCCGGCAGCAGTGGGCTCCAACCGCGGGGCAAACTCTCGGGCCGTCCGAGCGCGCAGGGGCTTGCGCGCAAGGGCACCTCAACTGGCTACAGCGGGCAGCAAGGTAGCGCGCAGTGCCGGCAACCGGGTGCGCACACCAGTCCGGCAAAAGAACAAGAACCTCTGACCTCCCACACTAGACCAGCTGCGGACCCAGAAAAAGAAGGCAACACACCAAGGCTAAAACGGAGTAAAAACATCGTTTTTTTTTTTTTCTTTCCAAATTTTTTCTCCCTTGTTCTTTCTTTCTTCTTAATAATTTCTTTTCTTTCCTTCTTTCTTTATTCTTTTCCTGGGGTTCTTTTGGGGGGGTTTTGGGGTGTATATATATATATATATATATATTTTTTTTTTTTTGGGTTCAATTTTTTTTTCTCTCTCTTTTTTCTTTCTTTCTTCTGTATTCTTTCTTTTCTATCTTTCTTTGTTCCTTTCTTGCTTACCTTTGGGGTTTTTTTTGGGGGGGTTGTGGTAAATTTTTTATTTTCTTCTCTTTCTCTCTTTCTTCTTTTCTTTCTTCTATTTTCTTGGGGATTTTTTGGGGGGGTGTTTTTCCTCCACCTCTTCCAATAATAACAAACTTTATCTCTAACGTGTTGCATATAACCTCTCCTTCTCATCCTTTCTCTTTAATAGTGGTTTATTCGTTTGTGTGTCTAGCTTAGCCCCCCTATTACTTTAAATAATACAATATAATTACTATATAAACCCAAATACAATACAATCCCACTTTCTTACTATACTAAGTATTTTTCTATCCTTTTCTTCTATTTTTCTTAACATACAATGTAAATATTACTAACTGGCTTGCACAGTCTCAACTATTATTAATCTATCAACCCCTCTATCAAAAATTATATTTTTCCTCCCCAAAAACAACTCGTATCTATTCTTCTTATAGTATAAAAGCTCAAATCTCTTTACATTTATATTAATACGGGCTAGTTGGCTAACGATAGCAGGATAGAGTGGGGGATACTTTCTGAGGGTGTGGGTCTCCTGCCTGGGCTGTGTGTTTATGTCTTTAACAGCATATCCACAAAAGAACTCAAGACAAAGCAGATAGAGTGACTCTCAACCAAGTAGCCAGAAGGAAGATCCTATCAAAGAACATCTGAAATATAACCGAACAGCATAAACAAACGACATAAAGGGTAACTCAAGACCATCAGGCTCAGGATATCAAAGAGACTGCACCACTGAAACTCCCAGACCTTCGATAAAGAATATTACACCACAAAGGAGGGAAGTCAAAGCAGACTACACCCCCAATAAATAAATAAATAAATAAATAAATAAATAAATAAATAATAACAAAAAGAATCCAACATGGTAAGACGCAAAAATAACCCCTCAATGAAAAGAAAAGAGGAATCCTCAGAAAGAGAGATAGACGAAATAGACATAGCCCAAATGTCAGACATGGAATTCAAAACAATGGTGGTAAAGAAGCTCAATATACTCGACATCCTTAAAATCAACTATGACAACCTTCAAGGAAGTTACCAGCAGCTCCAAGAAAATTACAGGGAACTTGCAGAGAACTACACCAGCATAAAAAAAGACATAGAAATCGTTAACAAGAACCAGGAAGAACTTAAGAATACAATCTCTGAACTGAAAAACACAGTAGAATCAGTCAAAAGCAGACTAAACGAAGCAGAAGATCGGATTAGTGAGTTAGAAGATAATGTAGAGAAAAACTCCCAGACAATACAGCAAAATGAAAAACGATTGAAAAAATATGAACAAGATGTAAGGGAATTACAGGATAGCATTAGGAAAAATAATTTAAGGATCATCGGAATACGAGAGGAAGAAGAAAAGGAACATGGAATTGAAAATCTGATAGGAGAAATAGTGACAGAAAATTTTCCGAACCTGATGAGAGGAAAAGCTATGCAAGTCCAAGAAGCACTGAGAGTTCCAATCAAGAGGAACCCCCAAAAACCCACTCCAAGGCACATCATAGTTAAAATGGCAACATTCCAAGACAAAGAGAGAATCCTAAAAGCAGCAAGAGAAAAGCAGCAAATAACATATAAGGGAGCTCCGATAAGGCTATCAACTGATTTCTCAACAGAAACATTACAAGCCAGAAGGGAATGGTCAAAAATATTTCAAGCAATGAAAAACAAAGGCCTACAACCAAGAATACTCTACCCAGCAAGGCTCTCATTCAAAATAGAAGGAGAAATAAGGAGTTTCTCAGACAAAGGAAGACTGAAAGAATACATCTCCACCAAACCAGCATTGCAAGAGATGCTAAAGGGACTGTTCTAAGAAAAAAGAAGGAAAAAACAAGAGAGGAGAGGAACAGAGGTACAAAGGGAAATGAATAAATACACGTCAATAATAACCTTAAATGTAAATGGATTAAATGCTCCAATTAAAAGACATAGGGTAACGGAATGGATCAGAAAACAGGACCCACATATTTGCTGTCTACAAGAAACACACCTCAAAACAAAAGATTTACACAGACTGAAAGTAAAGGGATATAAAAAAATATTCCAAGCAAACGGACCGGAAAAAAAAGCCGGGGTAGCAGTTCTCATATCAGACAAAATGGATTTTAAAGCAAGGACAATAAAAAGAGACAAAGAAGGACATTTCATAATACTTAAAGGAACAATCCATCAAGAAGATATGACTTTGATAAACATATATGCACCCAACATAGGAGCACCCAAATACATAAAGCAAATACTAGAAGACCACAAAAAGGATATCAACAACAACACACTCATAGTAGGGGACTTCAACACTCCATTATCAACAATAGACAGATCATCAAAGCAAAGAAACACCAAGGATATACAGGCATTGAACAACACACTAAACCACATGGATCTAACTGATATATATAGAACTTTTCACCCCAAAGAAGCAAAATATACATTCTTTTCAAGTGCACATGGGACATTTTCAAAGATAGACCACATGATAGGTCACAAAACAAGCCTCAACAAATTCAAGAAAATTGAAATCATATCAAGCATCTTTTCAGATCACAATGCCTTGAAACTAGAAATCAACCTCAGAGGAAAAAATCAAAGACACCCAAACTCATGGAGATTGAATAACATGCTATTAAATAATGAATGGGTTAACAATGACATCAAAGAAGCAATCAAGAAATTTCTAGAAACTAATGATAATGAGCACACAACAACCCAAAACCTGTGGGACACAGCAAAAGCAGTCCTGAGAGGGAAGTTTATAGCAATACAGGCATATCTGAAAAGGCTAGAAGAATCTCAAATAAAAAACCTAACCACAATGCTACAAGAACTAGAACAACAACAACAAACAAAGCCTAGGGCAAGAAGAAGGAATGAAATCATCAAGATCAGAGCAGAACTAAATGACATAGAGACTAAACAAACAATCCAAAAGATCAACGAAACTAGGAGCTGGTTCTTCGAAAAAATCAACAAAATCGACAAGCCTCTAGCCAGTCTAATCAAGAAAAAAAGAGAGAAGACACAAATAAACAAAATCAGAAATGAAAGAGGAGAAATCACGACTGATACCTCAGAAATACAAATGATAGTTAGAAATTACTTCAGACAACTGTATGACAAGAAATTTGACAATCTAGAAGAAATGGACAAATTTCTAGAAACATACAACCTTCCAAAACTGAATCAAGAAGAAGTGGAAAGTCTCAACAGACCAATAACAAAGAAGGAAATTGAAACAGTAATCCAAAATCTCCCGGCACACAAAAGCCCTGGACCGGATGGCTTCACAGGTGAATTCTACAAAACATTCAGGGAAGAACTAACTCCTATCCTCCTCAAACTGTTCCAAAAAATCCAAGAAGAAGGGAAAATCCCAAACTCTTTCTATGAAGCCAGTATTATCCTAATCCCCAAACCAGGTCATGACACAACAAAGAAAGAAAACTACAGGCCAATATCACTGATGAACATCGATGCTAAAATCCTCAATAAAATATTGGCAAACAGGATCCAGCAACACATCAAAAAGATCATACATCATGATCAAGTGGGCTTCATTCCAGGGATGCAAGGATGGTTTAATATTCGCAAATCAATAAATATAATACATCACCTAAACAGAATGAAAGACAAAAATCACATGATCATATCAATAGATGCAGAAAAAGCATTTGATAAAGTTCAACACCCATTTATGATGAAAACACTCAGCAAAATGGGAATAAAGGGAGCATATCTTAACATAATTAAGGCTATATATGAGAAGCCTGAGGCCAACATCATACTCAATGGACAAAAACTGAAAGCATTCCCCCTGAACTCAGGAACGAGACAAGGTTGTCCACTCTCTCCACTCCTTTTCAACATAGTGTTGGAAGTCCTAGCCACAGCAATCAGACAAGAAAAAGAAATAAAAGGAATCCAAATTGGGAAAGAGGAAGTGAAACTTTCATTATATGCAGATGATATGATAGTATACCTAGAAAATCCTATAAACTCCACTAAAAGACTACTCAATATAATAAGTGAATTTGGCAAAATCGCAGGGTACAAAATAAATATACAGAAATCCAAGGCATTTCTGTACACCAACAATAAAATAGCAGAGACAGAGACAAAAAAGAAAATACCATTTACTATAGCAACAAGAAAAATAAAGTACCTAGGAGTAAACTTAACCAAAGAGATAAAAGACCTGTACTCTGAAAATTATATAACATTGAAGAAAGAAATTAAGGAAGAAACAAATAAATGGAAGCAAATACCATGTTCTTGGATGGGAAGAATCAACATCATCAAAATGGCCATACTACCCAAAGCAATTTACAAATTCAATGCAATCCCTATTAAAATACCAATGACATATTTCACAGACCTAGAACAAATACTCCATAAATTCATATGGAACCAAAAAAGACCCCGAATAGCAAAAGCAATCTTGAGACAGAAGAACACAGCAGGAGGAATCACAACACCAGATATCAAACAATACTACAAAGCCACTGTAATCAAAACAGTATGGTACTGGCATAAGAACAGACATATAGATCAGTGGAACAGAATAGAGAGTCCAGAAATAAACCCAGGCCTCTATGGTCAACTAATCTTTGATAAAGGAGGAAGGAACATAAAATGGAGTGAGAAGAGCCTCTTTAACAAATGGTGCTGGGAGAACTGGATAGGGACCTGCAAAAAAATGAAACTAGACCACCAACTTACACCACACACGAGAATAAACTCAAGATGGATCAAAGACTTAAATGTAAGCCGTGACACCATAAAAGTCCTAGAGGAAAACATAGGCAAGAAAATATCAGATATCTCACGTAACAATCTCTTCATGGATACATCTCCTAAAGCAAGAGAAATAAAGGAAAAAATAAATAAATGGGATTACATCAAACTGAAGAGTTTCTGCTCAGCAAAAGAAAACATCAGCAAAATGAAAAGGAAACCAACCATATGGGAAAACATATTTGCCAATGACATCACAGACAGGGGACTGATTTCCAAAATATATAAAGAGCTGATACGACTCAACATCAAGAAAACAAACAACCCAATTAAAAAATGGGCAAGGGACCTGAACAAACACTTCTCCGAAGAGGACATACAGAAGGTCCATAGACACATGAAAAAATGCTCAACATCATTAGCCATCAGGGAGATGCAAATAAAAACCACAATGAGATACCACCTTACACCAGTCAGAATGGCCATCATCAACAAATCAACAAGCAACAAGTGCTGGCGAGGATGTGGAGAAACGGGAACCCTACTGCACTGTTGGTGGGAATGCAGACTGGTGCAGCCACTATGGAGAACAGTATGGAATTACCTCAAAAGATTAAAAATGGAACTGCCTTTTGAACCAGCGACTCCACTACTAGGATTATACCCGAAGAATCTTGAAACACCAATTCAAAAGAACTTATGCACTCCTATGTTCATAGCAGCACTGTTTACAATAGCTAAGTGCTGGAAACAACCTAAGTGCCCATCTGTAGATGAGTGGATCAAAAAACTGTGGTACATTTACACAATGGAATACTATGTAGCAGAAAGAAAGAAGGAACTCCTACCATTTGCAACAATATGGATGGAACTAGAGAGAATTATGCTTAGTGAAATAAGCCAGGCAAAGAAAGAAAAATACCATATGATATCACCTAATACAGGAAACTAAAGAACAACACAAACAAAGGAACTAAATAGAACAAAGAGCAGAATAGAAGTCAATAGGGGGGAGGGGAGAGGGAGAGAAGGGGGATAAGTAAGGGAAGGGTTTAATTAAAGAGCCTGTATAAAAGACTCATGGACATAGACAACGGGGAGGGATATGATTGCGGGAGAGGGGGTGGGCTGGGTGGGGGAGAGAAATTGGGGGAAAAGGGGATAACTGTAATTGAAAAACCAAAATAAAAAAAAAAAATAATAAAAATAAAGGAATATTTGAGATTAAAAAAAAAAAAAAAAAAAAAAAAAGAGTTCTTTATAGAAAATTCCAATAACTCAATATTTGACAAGTTTGTTCAAATATAATCAAATTCTTAATATATTTAGTCTTATTAAATGATATTTAACAGAAACACTCACCCTCCTGTGCCAATGGATCTCTTTTGATGGTTCTTTGAATCATAATAGCGCTGTAGGATCATCGCACTTCTGCTTTTCAAATATCCAATCTCCACCTCAATATAGTTCTCCAAATAGGAAATGAAAATGGATTTGATAAGCTTAGACAAGAAAGTCTGTTTATCAGTGCCTAAGTTAAACTCCATCAACTTGCTGGAAAGATTTGTGGTTCTTTCATGGAAGAGGAGGAAAAAAGATTAATATATATTTTAGGGATAGTAACAATACTAAAGAATATATATTTTTACAATGTGACTTTCATAACTTATGTTAAACCACCATTTCTTAAAGTTTGGGAAGGTACTTATTAGGAGGCACAGAGCGGCTATATAGGGTTATATATAAACTAGAATGAATATTAAAAACATTATGGGGTTTGTTTTGAATTTTTTTTTTGACAACTTTTACTAAATTATTGATGTTACATTGGTTAATGTGATTATATAGGTTTCAAGTCAACTTTATGGTTTTGAAATCCGCCATAAACTCCTAGGGATGACTTAGGAGACGAAACCAACCAGTCTAGAAGTGGCAACCAGTGGCAGAATGGCTTCAAGTATGCTCTAATGCCATTCATGCATGACATGGTACACAAGCCAGAATACTGAAGGTCTACTCTCTGATCATTCTCTTTTACGTTTATCCATGTGAACTTTTCTCTAATTTCCTGTTTCCTATTGTTGAAAATAGGCTCTTAATAATCTTGTTACTGACAGAAACTTTCAGATTATGGTTACTTTTTGAAACCCTCCTCCCAAGATGACAACACTGAAAAATAAGCAACAGGCTGGGTACGAACGCTGTATGAAGCTTTAGATATAATATTTCGAAGTTTAACACTGCCTTTTACCAAAAAAGATAAAGAAAAAGAAAAGACAAACTCTCGCATTAGACTTAAGGCTGAAATTGACCTTTTAAGAGAATTTGTCACTTCCTTTATCAATTTCTAAAGTTTTAACTGAAGATTAATGGAATTATACTAGTCCTTGGAGGAAAAAAAATTAAAGAACAATGAATTAGCTTACAATTCAAATCAGAAACAAAATTCTCAAGTCTTAAACAAGGTAAACAAATCTTTGTTTCATTAAAATACATTAATATAAAGCATAATATTCAATTTCTTAAATTAATGTACTAAGAATGTTGCTCTTACACACTAATCTACAACCAAGCATTTAATGATAAAAGGCATATTGCTATCTGCCAAACTGTTATTCAAAAATACCTGAATACTTCTCCATTTTCTAAAAAACAAATGTAAGATCTGTTATTTTCTAATAATTAAAAATATACCTCGTATATAAATCATAGAGATTTTTGAGATACTGCTCTGCATCAGATTTCCGACATTCTTCTAAATGGTCTTTCACAAAACTCTAAAAAAAAAAAAAAGTCAGTTTGTCAATTAAGTAAATACTAAATTACATAATCAAGATATATTTTTGTCGAAAATTAACTTCATATTCTTAAAATGTCTGACTTACAATGGAAAAGGCAATGCATAGAAAATAAACCAATATATAAGAAAATAGGTTTAAAATTTTAACCACTGTGTTTACTAGTCCACCTACAACAGTCTTGGGAATATTAAAAATTTCAAAATATCCTTTTTTAAAAAAATGGCCTATCCTAACTCATGAAATACATTTTAAAAACAACAACAGAAAACCCAGAACAAAACTCATTATACCAGTATAGTCAATTCCTTAAAGCAAAATTTACCAAACTACAGTTTTGGTATTATTAGTGTCCACTGAACCATGAATAGGCATTACTTTAAAATTGGGAAATGCTACATTACACCACCACTTCCAGAGAACCACATACACGTAACTACCTTTAAAGGTAGTTAAAAGCCTGAATTGTGTTTTAAAAACAAACACTTATTTAAGTTTCTTAATCCAGTGGTAAACATAGTTTAGGAAATGTTGCTCTGAAGTATAGTGCTATGAGAATAAAGGTTGCAACTTAAATTCCTGTGTTACTTTTCTTTCATCTTAGTACCATTTTATAAAAAAATTATAGACTGTATTTGGTTGGGTTTTTTTTAAGTATATTTTATTGATTATGTTGTTACAGTAGTTCCAATATTTTTCCTCTTTGCTCCCGTCTGCCTAGTACCCCCCTTCCCTCCAGCAATCCTGCCCCCCTTAGTTCATGCCCATGGGTAATGCATATAAGTTCTTTGGCTTCACCCTTTCCTATATTATTCTTAACTTCCCCCTGTCTATTTTGTACCAAACAATTATGCTTCTTAATCCCTGCACCATATCCCCATTTCTCCCCCTCCACACTCCCAGCTGATAACCCTCCAAATGATCCCCATACCTATGATTCTGTTCCTACTCTGGTTTGCTTAGTTGAATGTTGTTTTTATTTTTAAGATTCAGTTGTTGATAGTTGTGAGTTTGTTGTCATTTTAGTGTTCATAGTTTTGATCTTCTTTTTCTTAAGTAAGTCCCTTTAACATTTCATATGATAATGGCTTGGTGATGATGAGCTCCTTTAGCTTCACCTTGTCTGGGAAGTACTTAATCTGCCCTTCCATCCCAAATGATAGCTTTGCTGGATAGAGTAATCCTGGTTGCAGGTTGCCTTTCATCACATTGAATACTGCTTGGAGTCCCTTCCTGCCTGCAAAGTGTCCTCTGAGAAATCAGCTGATAGTCCTATAGGCACCACCCTGTAGGCAACTCTCTGCCTCTCTCTTGTTGCCTCCAGGACTCTCTCTTTATCTTTCACCTTTGGCATCTCAGTCATGATGCGTCCTGCTGTGGTCCCCTCTGGCTGCAGCTTGCCCGGGACCCTCTGTGCTTCCCGGAACGGTATTGTCCATCTCCTTCGCAAAATTTGGGAAGTTTTCCTCATTTTTTTCAACTCTTGCTTCCTCATTCTGCACTGGTTGACTTTTCTTCCTCCTTATATTCCAAATCATTGATTTGAACCCCGGTTTCCTTCCCTTCCCCATTGGTTTTGTGTCAATTTTCCTTCATTTCACTTAGCATAGCCTTCACTTCTTCTCTTATGTGTTTGCCGTACTCAAGCATATCTGTAAAGCCTGTGAGCATCATTATCACCAGTATTTTGAATTTGGCATCTGCTAGTTGTCTATCTCCTCATCTGTGAGGTTGGCTATCTCCTCATCACTTAGTTCTCCCACTGGAACCTTGATACGTTCCCCCTTCTGGGCCATACTTCCCTGTCTCCTCATTCTGACAGGCTTTTGTGTTTGTTTGCCTCCGCGTCCCAGGTAGAGGTGTTGCTCCTGTTACGTTGTAAGGGGTGGAGCCTTAGTGATTCATCAGTACAGGGCGACCTGTTTCACCACGTTGTGGCGCTCTATGTGAGGGAGGGGTCCGAGAGGGAAGAATGCCGCCTGCCCAGCACTCCCCCCTTTTCCAGGCACCTCTCCCACTTCCGCAGCAGACTGACGCCTTTCTAGCTGCTGTCCTGGCCGTTGTTCCCAGAGTGGGTGGGTCTGCAGACGTTCTAGGACTGTGGGGGCCCTTTAAACAAGAGGACTCTGCTGAGAGACCAGTAGTTTCTGCCTCCACCCCAACCCCCACTGGTCTGCACAGTCAGAAGCAAAGAAGCTTGATTTTCCCCGGTGCTGGGACCAGGAGCTGCGAGGTCTGGTGAGGAGCTGAGAATGCTCCCCAGGTATCCCTCCTGACTTTTTAAAACATGTGACTGCGCTTTCTGCTGGCCTGCTGCTGTTGCTGCCGCCACCACATCAACTCCTCTCCGCCCTGGCTCCACTCCTCCTACCTGTCTGGATGAGTATTTCTTCTTTATATCTTTGTTTGTTGGACTTCTATATAGTTCGATTTTCTGGAACTTCTGGTTGTTTCTAGTTTTGAGGTAGTGTATTCCTTCTTAGTTGTGGAGGGAGACATGTTGTCTGTCTACGTCTAAATCTGGGCTGGAAGTCGGGACTATATTCTTTTTTTTTTTTAAATATATTTTATTTATTATGTTGTTACAGTAGTTCCACTTTTTTCCCAGACTGTATTTGTAATTGTTTTTTTAATTTTACAAATGCCACCTACTGGTCAAAATGAGCACTCAATAACAAATAAAAATCTAAGGGTACGGTACTATAACCTGTAACTGCTACTACTACTGATGCTACTATTATTAGTGAACAAAATTAAAACATATGCTCTGATGACATTTAGCGATTAGCATATTTTTTTTAACGAAAGATTTTTTAAAAAACATGACACTGTCATTCCCCTTCACTGGGGCATTACATAGTAAACGAATTTAAAAGACACTTTTAAAACATAGAGAAAAAAAAATCACACATTGTTTTAACAACTACTTAAGTCATTATACAAAATTACCTGTAGTTTGATTTCAAATACATTTTGAATAAGTTTAGCCAGTACTGTTTCCGGATTACTAAAGATATCTCCAACTTGTTTGTTCACCCGTTGACAGAGTATTGCTGCATCTTCAAATATATCGTTTCTCAAATAAGCACCCTAAATAGCAAAGGCATTTTACATAGTGAAGACATAATTTTTAAATAGTTTTTAAAACACAAATTAACACAAGTAAAGTAAAATCCAGTAAAGTGTACTGTTACGTTACCTCCTGGCACTGCTTTATATAAACATCAACACAATGGGAATAACCCTGTGAAGAAAGAAATATATTATCACTGTTCTGGTTAGATTATAATAATTATCTCAGTAAGAGGTATTATACCGGGGGGGGGGGGGGCAGGGGGGCAAGAGTGGGTTTACAGTTGTGAGTACACCAAACAGTTTATTCTTGTATTATTATTTGTTAATTACTGAATTAATATTCCATATGAACAACTGTAAATCTACTTTTGCCCCAACCTGTATGTAATAAATCTATGACTATGCCATAATGAATGGTCCACAGTTGTTGGACTTGAAAGAAGAAAATTGAGGTATAGCTGAGTTCTTTAGCCATTTTACCCAATCATCACCTAGTCATCTCCTTCAACTTTAAAACGTGCACACATGTGCACACACACACACAGATTCAAGGTCTTGAGAAAAGGTTTTATGTATCTATATTTCCTTCTTTCCTGTCTTGGATTCAAAGCAGATAGAGCTGTGTATCACTGACATTTTGGAAATTTACTTTAAAAATTGGATCCATTTTAATAAAATGTGTTTAATATACATATTTTTTAATCCTTACCCAAGGACCTTCTTTTTTTTCTCTATTGCTTTTAGAGAGAGAAGGGGAGGAGAGTAGAGTAAACATTAATTGGTTGCCTTCTCATACATGTCCCAACTGGATGTGTGACCTTTGGTCCATAGGACAATGCTCCAACCAGCTGAGCCACACCGGCCAGGGCATGAATAAAATGTGTTTAAATAAAACAATTTGTCATACAAAGCTCAGTATAATGAAATTTTTGCTTATTAACAAATCATACATAAGAAAAGTCAAAGTAAGCAACAGAAAGTATTATGCTATTTCAAGAACCATTCTGAGCATCTTTTTAGTTGAATTTATTGGGGTGATATTAATATAATTCTATAGGTTTCAGGTGTACAATTCTATACTATATCATCTGTATACTGTATTGTGTGTTCATTACCCAAAGTCTCCTTCCATCACTATCTACCCCAGTATACCCTCTCCTACCTGCCCCAACCCCATTTCCCTCTGCTAATCACCATCTGTTGTCTGTGTCTATGAGGTTCTTCTTTTTTTTCGCTTAATCCCTTCCCCATTTTCCCCCAGTTCTACCTCAAAAGCTATTCTTAATATTTAGATATGCTACTTAAATCAAATGGCTTATATTTCCCTAATCTGAAATAAATATCATTATATAAAGAAAAAGACTGAAGGAGGCACTATTTCTTTAAGCACTTTGTTTATAGAAATGTATTCCCATACAGGGATTCTCGTCCTAATTCAATTATGGGAAGACAGTTCCATAATAGGATATTTCTTTGTATGATCACCTAAAACCCTCTGGATTTAATTGAAGTCTTCTACTAGTCACATTCCATCTACTCCATGGTGCCTACATTCCACCAGATACTTAAGGTCAAGTCTTCTCACTTTTGACCAATTTCATATCATGCTTGACTAAAAAAAAAATATTATAAACCAAGAAGGCAAACAATATAATTTTCTATTTCAAACTATATAAAAATTCATATATAGCTTGATACATATTGAGATCAAATATATACACTGATGTCTGATAAAATATTGTTAGAGAATATAAAATCCATATTAAATAATATTAAATACCTAAAATTCAACATCGTCTAATGAAAGACATATGAAATGTACATTCAAATTATTCAGAACGGTAAAAATGATCATCATGATAGTTATACAACTAATGGAGGAAAATCAGACTATAATATATAGAATTTATATAATCTCCACAGTCTTGAAAATTAATCTTCATTTTTATTTTTTATTATTTACCTTAAAATGAAGTAAAACTGCTGCTACTTCTCTCATTCTGGAGATTTCACCTCTTCTTTGAGCACTAGTAAACTCCTGAATCAGTTGGCATTCTAAATCATGGTATTTACCTAAAAATAAAAAGAAAGTCATTCAGCTACAATGAGACAGACAAGGAATCTAAGTTATTTGCCAGTATATGAATTATTTATAAACATAATGACTATGAACCTAGCCTTCTTTTAAAAGAATTACAAAACAACATGAGATTATAGGCAGTGAATCCAGACCCTACAATATACTGTGGTATATAAATCTTCCCAAACTAATAAATATATTCCCAAAAATATCTTCCCAAACTAATAAAACAGCTGAGCTCCCATAGTTTGACTGCCATTTACTACTATTTAAAAAACAGCTGACTGGGAAAAATCTCTCAGATGGAATCTCTGATAGCAAGAGATAAGAAAAATCTTAAGCTTAAAACTACAGAGAGGAACAGGAGGACTATAGAAATTTTTACTTTGAACAATGGTGGATTCAACATCAAATTCCACCTTAAGATAAAATATGATATTTGATTCACTACATTCTTGAGGCTATTATGGTTCTGAATGAATAACTGAACTTCAGACTAATCTACAGTGATCACAAACATTGCCAGAAAATCCAATTGCCATCCTTATTCTAACACTTTTAGGAAACTAGGTATTTCTTTGAAACTTCTATGTAAAATGGCCTCTCAAACAGTGAATGAGGCTACCTACCACAAGAGCCTGCAAATATAGTGGCTTTTCCAGAAACCTAGAATGATCTGCCTAAAATATAATCCAAAGATTGACAAAAAACTAGTCATGTAAGGAATCAGATCGGTACTAAAACACTCATATGAGTTTAGCTTTTAAAAAAGAACCGATTTTAGCGATACATGTATGAATACAAAACAATCTCCAAGATACATTGTTAAAATAAAAACAGAAGGTAAAAGCTATTTGTACAGTATGCTACCAACTATTTTTAAATAAATGGGGATACTAGAACTAAAATTTACACATATATACATGATTTATATTCTATGCTTGTACATCCAAATACTCTGGAAGAATATCAAAGAAACTCGTAGTGGTTGTTTCAAGGAAGAGCAATCAAACCCAGGGATGGGGAGGAAGGGTGACATTTTGCCGCTATACCCTACATTCACTTTTTTTCTTCTTTTACACATATAATTTATTACTTGTTCAAAACAGTTAAAGAAATAGCACCCCACTTACTTGCAATTTTGGATTTTACGTCTGAAAATCTGAAAATAAAAACCAATGAAGTCCATTAGTTGTGACAAACGTAGCATTGTAATATAAAATATTAATAAAGGGGGAAACTGAGTTTGGGGATATATGGGAATCCTCTGTACTAAAGGTAATCATAAAAAAGGGAAGAAAAAGACAAAGCAAGAAGGGAGAAAGTACTGACAGGAAGCATGCCAGATGACAAAACTAAATTTGAGCAATTCAGATGGGTTGTCTCATTTAGGAAATTCACATTGAATAACCAATTCCCTCGTTAAACAGGGAAGAATTGTATGAGGCATTAACAATCTAGCCAGCCCCAAAACTGAGTCATCACCCCTAGACATATTCACTGGCATTTTAAATTCACTTTATATTTGCCTAATTTCCCCCTCCATTGGGATTTTTCAAGTTCAATTATTATTATTAAAAGATAAACAATAAAAAGCATATACAAATGAGTTATTTTAAAACTAGTATAGAAGCTACAAAAAAAGACCCAGCAATGTGCTCAGCAGAGTAATAATTCAATCTTTGCAAATTCAGAAACTAAAATATCACATACACCATACTCTAGAATCTTTTCAAATCTTAAAATCAAGGGGGAATGCATCATGGAAAACTGATGCTGAGAGATCCTATACAATCAGTTTGAAGACAGAGGAAAGTGGCTCGCAAAAGAAATGCCAAAGACAGATGAATAAAGTAATAAAAATTGAGAATTATCCAAAATTGATATACAGCCATGTGCCACTTAACGGCAGGAACACACTCTGAAAAATGGGTCATTAGGTGATTTCATTGTTGTGTGAACAATATACTTACACAAACCTAGATGGTATGGCCTACTACACACCTATGCTATACTGTATATCCTACTGCTCCCGGCTACAAGCCTGTATAGCACGGTACTACACAAAACAATTCAAGATTAAATACACCACAACAGAAAATGATATAATCAAGAGACCCAGTAAACCCGGGATGTCGAGGCCACTGCTATAACATGGCATACTATTTTACATCCAACTTTTTTAAACTAGAAAGAGTACATTCTAAAATAATGATTAAATGTGTAGTAAATATATAAACCAGTAACACAGTTGTTTATCAAGTATTATGTACTATACATAGTTATATGTGCTATACTTTTATGACTGGCAGCACAGTAGGTTTGTTTACACCAGCATCACCACAAATACATGAGTAATGCATTGTGCTACAACATCACAGTGGGCTACAATGTCACTAGGTGACAGGAATTTTTCAGCTCCATTATTATCTTATGGGGCCACCATCACATATGCAGTTCTTGAAAAGCCAAAACATCATAATGTAGGGCATGACTGTATCAAAGTCATGGTAGACCACATTGATGTTTGTAAAAGAAATTAAATTGATTAGGACATATATACAACTCCAAGGCTTGGCAGAGAGGCTAAAATAAAACTGTAAGAGAACTATCTAACTGTATAATTGAGAAGTGGGAGAAGATGCGTATATGCATGCGTGTTTTATAGAGGAAGCAGAAGAGAGAAAGGAGGGTGGGAAAGGTAGCTAACAAGTATTATGTACCTACCATAAGTTACATATTTTACTCACTTAAGTAAATGGCCCAACTATGAAATGCCATAAAGTTTAAAGAGAGGTTTTTGTGGGTCACTTTAAAAATCACTACTCAACATGCTGGGTATGCATGAGATTAGTGATAGATGACTGTTATTGCTAATACTTTATGAAAACATAGAGTTGGGAGTAAAATAAAGATATATTTGGGGAGTAAGAGACTCATTCTCTATATTTGGGACATAATGGTCAAGCTTTAAGTATAACAATAAATTTACATTCTACCTGTGCCAGAGGATCTTCCAATATTACCAATAATAGGTATACTGTCTGTTACATGGGGAGACATATTTCTTTCAGATATTCACATAAGGGAAATACTACTATCACCAATATTTTATTAAAGTGTCTGACATTCCATGGATTAAGGGAAATCATGTAAAAATTTTCATCTCAGTGAAGGTTTTTTAGGATAAAACCATTAATACCTGACTTAGCAATGGTTCCTAGGGCCTTGCAACTACAGCAAGGGTTCTTAACCTGAAGTCCGTAGGAAGGAGTTGGTGAATAAGCTAATGAGTATAAATTTCCATGAAACTGTATATAACAATCTGTATCTGATTTTTTGAAGAAACTTTATAGCTTTCATCTTTTTTTCCCCAAAGAATCCTCACATTTATTATTTTTTTATCTTCACCCAAGTATCTAAGTTTATTGATTTTTTTAGAGAGGAAGGGAGAGGGGGAGAGAGAAACATAAATGTGAGAAACATTGATCAGCTACCTCTCTCATATGTACCCCAACCAGGGATCGAACCTGCAACCTAGGTATGTGCCCTGACCAGGGACCAGGGATCAAACCTATAACCTTTTGGTGCACAGAACGGTGTTTAACCAACTGAGCCACCTGGCCAGGGCTCGTCAACTTTCAAAGGTGCCTTAGATCTTAAAAAACATAAGAACTCTCATCTAGAGGTCAGAAAAAACAGCTGGATGGTCCTATGTTTAACCTCTCCCTATCTCCTCCCACTTTGGTTAGCAAAGTTCAAAAAATTAAAATATAAGCTCTCACTTTAGTGAATTTCAAAACTCTCCGTCATTTTTCCCCAGAAGAAAAACAAAGGACTAAAATTATTTCAAGATATATTATTAAATTTAGAAACTGAGACAATATTTTTTCATTCAACTATGATATACTGTACCTTGTACAAAGGAGATACTCTATAAATTCTTGTTGAATTAATGAGCAAAATCATACAGGAAAAAATACAAGTTTATTCTATTAATTATATCATATATTCAAATTAGCTCTAGAAAAAATAAACTTGCCTATCAAATGGTAACTCTTGAGCGATTAGGTGCAACTTCTGAATGATGTCTGCTGCCTCCTTTATCTATCAAAAAATAAAAGCAGTAATTTTTTAAAAACCTTTGTGTGTGTATATATATATGTTTATATTTGAATATAGTAATATTCCCCAAAGTATGCCCACAAACCCTCACTCAATTTTCTTTTAAAATCCATGACAACTAAAATACTGTGAGCAACAAGAATATTTTTGGGGTACCATCAATGAGTTAATAAAAACATACATTTGTCTTTCTGGAACTGATATCTTATGATTTTATAATGCCACAATCACCTTCCCAATGAAACCTGCAGTTTGTTTACTCTGTAAAAATTCAACTCACTGCTTATTGAAAGCAAAGTGTAAGTTTCTTCTGAGTTTATGAATCCAAAAAGGGTAAACAAGATTTAAGAAGATAATTCAGATCAGACTGCTGCATATATTCCACTTTAAGCTAAAGTGAGTAAAACAACAAAAATGTCACTTCAACTTATCAATGAGTTAGGTCAGACAGCCCTCATCCAACAAAATCTATTCCAAAACTACAGAAATTCTGTTAATAGTAAAAGTCAGTTACAGAAAATAAATACTCAACATAGTTACCTCAGCATTTCTAAATCGCACATAATTTCGTAACGGAGAATGCCAAGCAATCCAATTAAAAATTGGAATATAAACACTTCACCAGCAATCAGGCAAGTGTACTAATTTACATTTCAGAACAATAAAAACTTTTAGTAAGTCAGCTACTCACTGATTTAAAGTTCTTCTCTGGAAAGTAATAATTGTAATTTATAATTAGGATATTGTTATTAATGCTGTAATTTGCTTTTATCCTTCTGACAGTGCTCACCTTTTCAGAATTTGTAAAAACATCGGATTTCAATTCTCCATCTAGAAACTCATTAAAGTATTTCATCAATTTCTGAGCCTCTACTGCCCGTTGTCTGGGTGTGTTTACCCCTTCCAACTGATCTCCAAGGTGACAGACCTTGGTTGCCACATAGCTAATGTGCTCATCTAGTTCTTGAAAATGTTGGAAGGCAACCTAGAAAAAATGTGCATTAGTATAAAATATAATGACAGAACCCAATTTTTACTTATAATACAATGACATACAATGACAGTACCCAGAATTAACTTATAATTTGTATCAAAGCTAAACCACCAACTCATCGCTACTTTCAAACTTAGGTAACTAAAGATAACATAGAGGTTATATGTGAGATGATCTACAAAAACAATTCAGGCCCATTAGATCACTACATAATCTAAAAACTTTTAAACAAAGTTGCAGACCTTTATACTTCTATTAAAATAAGTTTTTATCATGAATACATTTGCTAATCAACAAAACAGCAAGGCTTCTTACTATTCACCATCCTTACCAAAGTTCCCAGTACCACTTACTCATATGATGCTGAGAACAATGAACTAAGCATCAAAGAGACCAGTCATCTGAACAACTCACTTGCTACTACACTGAGTCAAAAATATGTTAGAAGAGACGCTGATTAAAAAGAATACTTAACATTTATTTTAAATATGTAAAGAGCAATGCTTGTATTAAAAACAAGGTAAAAAAACATTTTATTTTTGCCCAGTTTTGAAAAAAGAAAAGACAACAACTATTCTACTTAGGCAAAGGTACATTACATCCTAGAATATCCCTTTTCCCAGGGTACACTGACTGTCCGTGGTAGATAAAAATTATATAGCATGAATGCCTTAGAACTGCCGGTAACAAAAGTGCTGATAATGCAGTATGGTACTTTTGTTCTAACCTTTAAATTGAAGGGGAAAAGCTACAAATATTTACCAAGGACCTCCTCTGTGCTAGATACTGTTCTAAGCATGTTACATGTATTTATTGTACTTATTTAATTCTTATAACAACCTATTTTATATATAGATGAAAAAACTGAGGCAAAGAAAGGTTGAGTGCCTTGACTTTACACAGCTAATATTTGGCAGAGCACATTAGCTCCAGAACTTGTTAAGATTAATTAGCACTGTTATTATTACCAAGGAAAAATTGCCTTAGAAGTATTTGGCATCTATCACCTTAACTACTTAAAAATACATTTTCTATCTTCTGTAATTTACTGACTTTTTTATTAAATATTTCCTCACAGCCAAACATGCTAAAGTGAAGGACTCTGAGCAGAGGTCAGTTTGCTAATCCCTAACATCAAATAACAGTCTCCGGAAGGCAGCAGAGCTAAGCAATGTTCCTCAAAGTTACACACTAATAAAGGGTAATCAAGTTCCAGATCAGGCCCAGGTTGTGAAAGGCATTTGGTGGTCCCAGATTAAGCCCAGGGTCTAAGAATGGCTAAGGAGTTTGACCTATTTAGCCCCAGGGCCAGTCTAGTAATTTGTTTTTACCCAAAAACGGACTGAGGAAGAATTCTGCACCTACTTTTCCCACAGTTACATTACAATTCTTATTAGGACACACACCTCATGACTTCTGTGAAACTTCCCAGACCAGGTTTCCTCTAGGGAAAAACTTCATCCAGGCAACAGTTGGTCTAGTACTACTTTGTTTTATAATTAAATGAGAATGCAATGACTACCTAAACATCCAAGCTAAAAATGACTCCCTGAAGATACAGGTCTGCTGAAGCATCATTCCTGAAAGGTTGCTTTGTTAGAGGGGAAGGAAGGACCATACTGTACTGGATAGCACCCCATCCTAAGAAGGGAGTACTATGATCCCAAACCACCATTCAGGAGTAAGCCACTGCCAAGAATGTCTGATAACAATTCACTAAAATTTTATCCCATGGCATGGGAGCAGTAGAGAGAAACCTCAAGAGTTACTATCATTTGGCTAGATTTTTATTAAGAACTTAAAGCTGGAAGGAAATAAAGATATTTTAGCTATATAAGCTACTCATTGTTTAGCTAAACACTTACCTGATTGCTTTTCTGGAGCTCTTGTACCTTCTTGGCAAATTCCTTGGCTTCTTTCTGACACTGTTGCTCTAGTTTCTCTACTTTCCTTTGAATCCTTTCGTCCATTATCTGGAGTTCCTGAATATGATTTACAAATTCTTCTAATAACCTAATAGAGGAAAATGAGAATATGTATCAATCCATGAATGATTAATTTTACAAACTAACCAATTCATTTATAATTGTAAATAAGGTATTATTAGGCATTTCTGAATTAACAATCATCATGTTAATCTTCTCTACAGCATCTTGTTGGGATCATCTTAGACCTGAGTAAAAACCCCACCTATACTTAAAATCCATTAACACCCCCCCCCGAATAAAAACGAATTTCAAAGAAATGGTCAAAAGGTGAAAGTACTACATAAAAATAATATTGTGCATTGCAGGGTACAGTGACTTTCTGTTCCCCCAATTTACAACTAAAAACAACACATTCTACATGTTTTTATTATCAACTCTTTCTAATTTATTACTAGTTGGAGAAAATATTAAATTCTTACAATATAACAAAATCCCTTCCTTTCATACCAGGTAAATTCCTTCTCTAAAATAAAAGGAATGTAATGGGAAAAATCAATGCCAAATTTAATAAGCTTGTATCTTTTAATGACCAATTATTAACTGAAATCACTTTATATGAATGTTTAAAATTCCAACAGTCACATATATTTCAAACACAAATTTATACTAGTGTGGATCTATGAAAAAAATTTTACTTCACCTTTTTGGATCAAAAGCTTCAGATCCCCCTCTAGAGCCTCCTCCTGGGGTTCTCCATACAAGACGCTCAATATACTCATCTGCCACAAAAGGCTCCTAGTTTACAAAATAAATGTTCTTTTAAAGTTTTTCATAGAGGATAACTTAATATCACTTACAAAAATGAAACAGGTTCTACTATATGAGAACTTAAAGTAAAATTAAATTACTAATACCAGTTAAAACATCCCAAAAGAAAAGTGGGCAAAGGACAGAAACAATTTTTTTAAATATATATATATATTTATTTATTTATTTAGGGGTGGGGGATCCCCCGCTCTGTAATAATTCCCCCCTCTCAGACTTAAGACCTTTTATAATCTTATAAAGGACAATGGGCGAAGGTCTCATGCTCCTCTAGCTGCTTCAGGCTGGACATGGTTGTTGTCATACATACTCTTGGGTCTAGAAATCCCTAATACGAGTAGGGATAGGACAGAAACAATTTATAGAAGAAATACAAATGGTCAAGAAACATGACAAATACGCAATTTCACTAATAATCAGATAAGGTCATATTATCACTTTTTCATCTCACAAAGTGACAAAGTCTTTTTTAATTATATGTAACGCAGGAGAGGGTTAGCTGAAATTCACACCCTCATTACTGTTAGAAATGTTAACAGGTACAATATTTTTGTAGGGTAATAAGTAATACTTTGGCTACGTCAACAGTATGACAAATGTTCTTACCATTTAACCCAGTAATTCTACTTTTGCAATTTTAAAGGAAAAGCAGATTATTAACACAAATTTTTTGCAGAGTGTTCACTGAGTACTACACACATTAAAAATTTGTCTACATAAATATTCGACAAAATCATTGAAAAATTACTGTAAACTTATATAAGATAAAAACTATGTTCCTATTAAAATGTTATTAAAAATTTAATGAAATGAGAAAATGTTCACATAATATCTGATGAAAAAAGCAGCATACAAAATTTTCTAAATTTTCTCAGTAAAAACGCATTAGTTAAAAAACAAAAAATAGAAGGACTGATCAAAAAAATTCAAATGTCTGCCATCAACTTGATAATGCATTTTTTAGATTAATATACACGAATTTTCCTATTTCCCATATTACCCTATTACAAATGAATATCAAATATTGCCTTCCATTTACCATGTAACTTAAGCTAGTAGCATTTCCTGATGATTCCAGTTTAAATTCTTGTATCTGTAAAACTTTCCATTTGTTAATCATACTTTTAAAACATTTTCATTGATAAACAACCACTGAACAATAAAATTTTCAGTGTCAAGCACGCTGTTACGCTATGGAATAAAAAGATGTATAAAACACAAATTGTGTCCCTGAGAAACTCATAGTCTAATATAATATATAATATATATAAATGCAATAGTATATAATAAGTAAAATTAAAAATATATGCACAAACTTGAGTACTGAATTGGCTGAGTGAGTTGTTATAACTCAGTAAGTAGTTGGGAAATGGAAATAGGGTGTTCAGTGAGTCAGCAAATGTTCACTGAGAACCTACTATGTGCTGGGCACTGTGGTAGGTACTAAGAACACAGATGTGAATTCAATAGACAAGATCACTGCAAGGCCTCATAGAAATGATCTTATAAGTAAGAATGACAACATCGAACAAGTAATTACAGAAATAACTAATTATAATTGTGATAAATGTGAACGAAAGAAAAATCCTGGGTATTATAAAGAGTACACAGGGGTGGGCAAAAGTAGATTTGCAGTTCCAAGTACATGAAACAGAGTTTATCCTTTTATCATTATTTATTAATCATTGTATTATTATTATTAACCTACTTTGCCCACCCCTGTAAAACAGAAACGGAAAGGACAGGAAGATAGTGAAGGATAAAAGAACGGCAAGAAGTGGGCAATGCAACACGTAAACTTTCTGAGAACATGATACTTAAGCTGAGACCAGAAGAAAGAAGAAAATTCAGCCAGACAAAAATGGAATAAATAGTATTCCAGACCATTAAGGAAAGAAAGATAGAGCTTAACTCATTAGAGGACTGAGAAGTAAGCATGGACTAGATCACAGAAACCACATGTGAAAGGGATCCAGAGAGGTGACAGTTAAGACAAATGGATAATAACCTTGCATTTTTCATCATCATCATTATTATCATATTGGGCACTTAGTCCACACAATAAAGGCTACTGCGGTGGGGAGATCTAAACAGAAGTCTTTGAAATTGCTCCTCTCTACTCAATGCTATTAGTGCTATTCTTAAAGCTCTAAAGCAAAGATCAGCAAATTTTTTCCTAAAGGGCCCAGAGCCTGGGCAGGGTGATATGGAGGGTCTGCTGTTGCCCATGCAGCAGACCCCCCCTCTCTTCGCAGCTGAAGGGTCCAAGGGAAAGACGGAGTCGATACAGCTTGGGTTCAGGTGCGCCGCAGGAGTTGCCGGTGTTGACTACAACGTCAAACCGCCTTAGGGACTCCGGCTCCGGATTTTCTGTCGGGGTTTACTCCCTTAGCCTTTCCCCTGAAGAGGTATGCCGCAAGGCAGCAGAGGTTTTTTGGAGTCAGAGTTTTTTTGGAGTCAGAGTTTTCCTTCTCTGATGTACCCTGACTGGAAGATCGAACCAGCGACACTTAGCTCGCAGGCCGACGCTCAATCCACTGAGCTAAACCAGCCAGGGCATAACCTGAAGGGTAACCATCTCAAAATCAACCAACGTAGTATCTCCCATCCTCATGGTACATGGCCAATGATTTGGTGTATGTATACAGTATACACTGTTCTACCCCTATCAGCAAAGAGGATTAGACAATCCAATCACACAGAACTGACAACAGTTTGCATTTAGTTTTGCTTCAAGGCTCTGTGAACTCTCTACACTCTATCATAATCTATCATAACATGATCTGTAGCATATGACATTCTGCAGAGCGTCTTATTAATCCACCATACTGACTGACATCATGACAATTGGGCGGGATAAGCAAGCAACGGCTAGCACATTGGAGGGGCCTTGGTACAATTCTTGTACTATAGAAAGTGGGACCAAACACTATACAAGGATTCAAGGACAAAGGGAGTCTTTAAACATTTTAAGGTGGTCAGGGACATGCTGGACATCTCATCCAAAGTAAAGGACAAATTTTTGCACCTCCCACAAGGAAGGACACACAAACCTGGTAAGCCTTTTCAGGTTCTGGAAGAAGCATGTTCCACACCGGCTCTGGCACATACATCAGGTGACACAAACACAGAAAAGAGTTCTGCAAAACTGGGGGCCATAAAGCCAACCCTGGCTGTCTGAGCCACACAACCTAGCAAGCCCTATAGTGTTAAAGTAATCAGTATCTACTGAAGTATTAAAAGTATCAGTATTGAGAAACAATGTCATATGGAGTTATGACAAGGCCCACTGGGATAATCACAACACAGATCCCTGAACTATGAAACAAGATCATGCCAGCAGCAGCAGAGAATTATACACCTTTTAAGAAACAACTCCCGGTGGGCTACTGGACCGTGGCAGAGATGGCACACCTGACCACAGGACCCAAAGTGACCATGCATACAAACCATATAACATTAGCTGGGTTCTAATAGGCTCACTTCATTTAATTAAAATTGAAATTAAATGAAAGTAAACATTTATTTCACAGCTGGTTTCGCAGAACCATTTCATGTAGTAATGTGCCTTGTGTCTCTCCAAGGTGTGATACAATGTGAAATGTTTCCTGATCTTTCACCCAAAATTGCCATTAACGTGGCATAATACAGTCTTGGAAAACATATAATGGAAGATTTCTGCTATTTCTTTGAAGGACATAATACTCTGCAACTGCTGGATTTTGCTCATTTTGTTTTACATTGTTTTGGTTCACCTTTTGAAATTTATATCCTCCAACATAAAATTAGCTTCCATTGTTTTCTTTTTGTTTTCGAGGGATCGAAACAATATATCCCTTTTACAAGCAATATGTTATCTTTATTCTTTCCCAATAAGAGATATACAGAGCATTTGTTTATTTGTTAGTTTATTTTTTTATTATAAAATTTCCAGGCATGTAAGAAGGTCTAAAGATGATATTCTGAATACTTGTGGAAGCACTAGCTTTAAGAAATTAAATAGCACAATAAATCTGAGTGTTCCTGGTCTTCTTTTATTCCTCATGCACTGAATGTAAGAGTTAGCATCTCTTGAATTTCAAAATTTCTAATGCCAATCTTTGACTTTGTGAGTCTTTTGTGTGAATGGTATGGTACTGCATATGTCCCTCTGAACTCTTTTTTCTCCCACCTTCATCTTGTGTTTGCGAGTTATGTTAATGCTTTCAAGGAAACCATGATTGAAAAACAAATTGGGGTGACTGGCAAACTCATACTTGCTGATTTGGGAGTCTTTCCATTATTAAGGCTTAATTATGGCCTAATATGTGGTCAATTATCATAAATGTCCCCTTTGTTCCTGAAACGTGTCTATTCTCCAATTTTTCAATGCTGTTCTCCAATTTTTCAATGCTTTTATCTATTATAAGCTCACATACTTGTTTTGCCTACTTATTTCTCAGTTCCTAAAAAAGTTGTTTTAATATATTCTGCATCCAAGTACATTCAATTGCCTTGACTCACTTTGTCAATTTCTTTTGTAATTATTTCCCTTTTTGCTTTATGTCCATTTTGGCTTGTTTTTAGGCACAAAGTAATTTAGAATTATCGTGTTATGTATTCTTAGGGAATGAAAGTATTAAATTATGTTACAGGCTCCACTTTAGCAATGTCTTTCTCTTTTTTTAAACCTTTAAGTATATTTTGTTTGATAATAATATAGCTATACCTATGTTTAACAAACTGATTTTTAAACATATTTCTGGGTTCTTATGTGTTACAAGTCTCTTTAAACAATACAGCTAGGATATTTTAACACAATCTGAAAATATCTGCCTAGAACTGATCAATTACTTATATTTCTCATGGAGTTGTACTTTTTCCTAATAGTTACTTTTCGCTTTCAATTTATCCTGCTTTTTCTTCTTTTCTAATATTAGAGTGACTTATTTGGGAATGATTGAAATATTTTTACTTTGTGTTTTCTCTACTGACTTGGAAGTTATAGCTAATTCTATTGTTTTCTTTTTTTAAAGATTTTATTTATTTCCTTTTAGAGAGAGGGAAAGGGAGGGAGAAAAAGATGGAGAGAAACATCAGTGTATAAGAGATACCTTGACCGATTTTACCTCTTGCATGCCCCCAAACGGGGACCTGTCCTGTAACGCAGGCATGTGTCCGGACTGGGAATTGAACCGGTGACCTTTTGCTTCACAGGGTAGCGCCCATTCCACTGAAACACACCAGCCAGGCTTCTGTTTTCATCTTAATAGTCGTTTTTAAACATTTCACATGTTTGTTTAACAAATTCTAAAGTTAATATATATGTATGTTCCTTCTGAGCAATTCGGTATGCTTTGATTTCCATTAGTTCCTTCCCTTTTTATTCATTAGTAATTCAGCACATTGGGTTTACACCCCTGCTAGCTGCCAGCTCTTTTCTGGGATGTCTCCAGGTGCAGCAGCCTGTTGGTTAGGGCTTTGTGCCCACTCCACCTCACAGTGTTTCACAGCTGACTGGTGAGGCTGGTGGCCAGGGCAGACATGGAGAAAGTGCACCTGCCTCGGGCTTCCAAGAGAAGCTGAAAAGGTCCCCTGAGGAGGTGGGCCACGTCCAGGAAGGAGCCGGGTGGCTCCCGTACTGACTTTGAGCAGGACCTGGCCCCTGGGACAACAGTGGGGCAGGCGCCAAAGCTCCCACAGAGCCAGTGGCCAGACACGGTGATGTCAGGCAGGTGGGGCCTCAGTGGTATGGGACAAAGGCCTCATGGAGGGCAAGGCAGGTGCCAAACACTTGCTACACAGAGATGCAGGTCCCAGGTGCTAGAAGGTCATGATGGGATTGGCCATTCACAGAGGCCCCGCCCCTTCTTCTGTGACCTCTCAAGGTCCATTGATGTTTCCATGGAGACATCAGAAGGTCCTGGCTGAAGTCAGTTCAGTGCGTGCTAGAACCCCAGAGGAGGAGGAAGCAAAGGAGAGACTCTCCCTGTTTCCACTCTTATTTGAGTTCGTTTGGCGCACAACTGCCTCTACATGGGCAATTTCCTTTCTCGGATTCGCTTGTTCTTCTGCCGCCTCCGCCGCGGCCACCATCCCTTGCCTGGTGGCCATCACCCTGTCACCCGTGATTATGGCCCACCTGGCTGGGACCACCCTGCTGTCAGCCATTTCCACCCACTATTTCATTTCTGTCATGCTCCTTGTCCATCTGCCTTCGGCGTTGTCCCAAGAGGGCGGTGTCCTTTCCCACAGACTGTGCGCTTCCCTCTGGAAGTCCACCGGTTGGTGAAATGGAAGGACCCCCCGAAGAAGCCTGTGCTTCCTGCTTGTACATCCAGGAGGTCTGGAAGCTTGAGACCGGGCCCTATTCGTCATTCAGGTCGCAGATCTTCTGGCCTGCACTCACCACCTGAGCAGGCAGTCAAGGCTGAGGAGCCGGGACCCTCTATAATCGCCCCACTTCCTTTCCCAAAGGAGGTGGTGGTGAAGGTCCGGGAAGAGTCCCCAAAAGGCACGGCACACAAGACCAGCCAGGTAGAGGAAAAAGGGCAGCATCATGGGGACAGCCCCCACAGCAGTGGGCATCTGCCCAGCACTCCAGATTCAGTATGTGTAGGTAAGGAGAAGCAATCCAGCAGCAATTCTCCCCCGGCCTCTGCCAGCAGGAGGCCCCGCAAAAGAAAGCAGTCTGGGCCGCTCTTGCTTCCACTGCCACCACTGCAGTGGGATCGAGGTGAGCTGCCCCCGCCTGCTAAACTTCCTTGCCTTGATATGGACCCAAAGCTGGACACCGTGGAAAGATCTGAGGGTCCAAGGAAAAAGACTGCGGGGGACAAGACACAGGTCGCTCAGCCTGCTGCTTCTCTGCCTCCACCTGCCTCGGTGCCTGCAGGAACCCTTCCCCTGGCCACTCAAATGGGGCAGGCCCCTGTTACCATCACTGCCAGAGCATCTACACGTTTGACCTCTTGGCCCGCTTTACAGGATGATGACACCGAAATGGACACGACTCCTCCGTACTATGCCACCACAATCCTATCATCTCCAGGTGGCAGTGTAAGATCCATGGCAGTTCACCAAATCCCTGCCATGGACCCCGAGGAGCCTATGGACACCACTCCTGCTCCATAGGAAAACCACTGCCCACTGTCCTTGCCCTTCCTAATTCTGACCACATACCACCCAGTGGCAACATTCCCTTGGCTAAAGTCACCACCTCTTTTCTTAACTGGGGATCCATCTGGCCACAGCATGGCTGCTGCAAGAGGAGGAACATCCACAACCTCATTGCAGAGTATAACACCTTCCCCATGATCACAGGCACTAGTGTTCACGCTTGCCACCAGTGCACCTGCAGTCCACCTGGCGTACAAGATCTCCGACACTTGCAACAGCCACCACCATGGAGAATACAGGTATGTCATGAGACATGTCTCTTTCCACCTTCTGTCAGACCACTGGGGGCATTTCTGGCTGCGTCACAGCCATTATTGTTGCAAGTCTTAGCATCATCCCTGTGTTTAGACACACTTGTAGCTGCACTGTATTTCAAACCTGGAACCTACCTGTGCTGAATCTAGGTGATGCTATGGCAGGTTACAACTTCCCTCCCATGATGGGAGGGCGTGTTCTTCCCACTTTGCATTAGTACAACGGGGGCCCACCTGGCCATGGTGGCTGATTTTTTAATGACAAAGTCAATAGAGTAATAATTTGTGGTATAATCAGTAGCTTCTAATTCTTTTGATTTGTCCAAAGTTTGTTTAGAGGAAGGTCGCGATGCTTTGGTCATGAGTTCAATCTCTGGGTTCTGCTTTCGGTTTAGAAATTATTGATGAGATAGTTTGATCTTTTATTTATTCAATTACTGAGAAGTTCTCTCACACAGAATCATCTTTGAATACCTATTTGTTTATTTTGTAGACAAAAGCATTTCAAGTTGTACCAACAACATTTTTAAAACCCATAAAATTGTACAATGGAATGTGTTGCTTCTTTGGATGATATCTTTCTTGGAATATATAGTTTTATGGCAAATGTCCTATAAGAAAATAGTTTGAATAAGACCATTAAGTAATCTAAGTTTTAGTGAACATAAGCCATAACCTCTGATTTTAGTGATATTAATTACATTTGCAAATATAAATTTATGAACTTTTCTCATGAAAGTCAAATTTTGAGTATTGTAAGCTGATAAGGTTTGATTAGTCTCTTTGTGTTCTAGGCAGTAGGTTATGGAGCTTAGGCCATTCTGGGAAAGGAACTGTCTCTAGGGAGAAATTTAGTTTCACTTACATGGGAAATTTCATAGAGAAGAACTTGTTATTCCAATGAAGATTTTGTTTAGTAGTAGAGCATCATAAAACCGGGGGAGTGTTGTTTACCTAGAAGTTAAACTTTAGGAGCTGGCTTAATGTTTATGAGTAAACAAAGATGTACTTTTCTTTGCATTTTCTCTATTTTGTTACTCCTTTAACATGTTATCTGAATTCCTCTTAGTGGGTTTTTTTTCCCTTTCAAAAAATGTTCTGTTATCCTATTACAGTTGTCCCAATTTTCCCCTCTTTGCCCTCCTGTGCCGAGCCCACCTCTGCTCCACAGTCAATCCCCACCCTGTTGTCCCTGTCCGTGCGTCATTCACATGTGTTCTTTGACAAGTCCCCTCCCCTTCTTTCCACCATTATCCCCCTCCCCTCTCCCCTCTGACTGTTCCATGTTTTCATGTCTCTGGTTCTGCTGTGCTCATTCGTTTGTTTTTGCTAATTAGGTTCCTCTGATGGGTGAGATGGTATTTGTCTTTCATTGAATCGCTTATTTCACGTAGCGTATACTCTCCAGTCATATACATGCTGTTGCAAAAGTTAGGAGTTCTTTCTTTCTGCTGCATAGTGTCCCACTGTGTAAATGTACCACAGTTTTTTGATCCACTCATTTACTGATGGCCCCTCAGGCTGTTTCCAGCATTTGGCTATTGTCAATAATGCTGCTCTGGACATAGGGGTGCATAAGTTCTTTTGAATTGGTGTTTCAGGATTCTTCGGGTATAATCCCAGTAGTGGAATGTCTGGGTCAAAAGGCATTCCATTTTTTGTTTTTCGAGGAAATTCCACGCTATTTTTGACAGTGGTTGCACCAGTCTGCATTCCTGCCAACCGTGCACTAGAGTTCCCTTTTGTCCACATTCTCGCCAGCACTTGTTTGTTGATTTATTAATGGTGGCCATTCTGACATGTGTGAGGCACTTTCTCATTGTGATTTTAATTTGCATTTATCTGATGGCTAGTGATGTTGAACATCCTTTCATATGCCTATGGTCCCTCTGTATGTCCTCCTTGGAGAAGTATCTGTTTCCCAATAGTTCTGGTGTGTGTGAATTTATTTATTAATTATTATTTTAAAGTACATTTTATTGATTTTGTTGTTACAATAGTTCCAATTTTTCCCACTTTGCTCCCCTCTGCCCAGTCCCCTGCTTCCCCCAGCAGTCCCAGCCCTCTTAGTTCATGTCCACGGGTCATGCATAGAAGTTCTTTGGCTTCACCCTTTCCTATATTATTCTCAACATCCCCCCTGTCTTATTTTGTACCGACCAATTTTGATTATGCTTCTTAGTCCCTGAATCATTTCCCCATTTCTCCAGCTAGCCGCTCCCAGCTGATATCCCCCCAAATGATCCCCATACCTATGATTCTGTTCCTATTCTGGTTTGCTCATTTGGATTTTGTTTTTATTTTTTAGATTCAGTTGTTGATAGTTGTGAGTTTGTTGTCATTTTAGTGTTCATAGTTTTGATCTTCTTTTCCTTAAGAAATCCCTTTGAGATTTCATATAATAATGGCGTGGTGATGACGAGCTCCTTTAGCTTCACCTTGTCTGGGAAGCACTTCATCTTCCCTTGCATTTCAAATGATAGCTTTACTCGATAGAGTAATCCTGGTTGCAGGTTGCCTGTCATCACATCGATAACCATTTGCCAGTCCCTTCCTGCCTGCAAAGTGTCCTGTGAGAAATCAGCTGATAGTCTTACAGGCAGTCCCCTGTAGGCAACTCTCTGTCTCTCTCTTGCTACCCCCAGGACTCTGTCTTTATCTTCCACCTTTGGCATCTCAATCATGATGCGTCCTGGTGTGGTCCCGTCGGGGTCCAGCTCGCCCAGGACCCTCTGTGCTTCCCGGACCCAGATGTGCATCTCCTTCGCAAAATGAGTTTTCCTCATTTTTTTCAATTCTTGCATCCTCATTCTGCACCGGTTGACTGCTTTTTTCTGCCTTATATCCCAAATCGTTGATTAGAACGTGGGTTTCCTTCCCTTCACCATTGGTTCTGTGTGGATTTTCCTTCGTTTCACTGAGCATAGCCTTCACTTGTTATGTGTTTGTTGTACCCAAGCATATCTGTCAAGCCTGTGAGCATCTTTATCACCAGTGTTTTGAACTCTACATCTGTTAGGTTGTCTATCTCCTCATCTGTTAGGTTGGCTATGTCCTCGTCGCTTAGTTCTCCCACTGGAACCTTGATCCGTTTCCTTTTTTGGGCCATACTTCTCTGTCTCCTCATTCTGACAGGCTCCTGTGTTTGTTTGCCTCTACATCCCGGCTAGAGCTGTTGCTCCTGTTATGTTGTAATGGGCGGAGCCTTAGGGGTTCTTCAGTCCAGGTCAACCTGTTTCACCACGTTGTGGCGCTGTATGTGGGGGAGGGGTCCGAGGGGGAACAATGCTGCCAGCCCAGCACTTGCCCCTTTTCCAGGCACCTCTCCCACACCCGCACCAGACTGGCGCCCCTCTAGCTGCTGCCCTGGCCATCATTCCCAGAGCGGGTGCATCTGAGGACATTCTAGGACCACGCGGGCCCTTGAAACAAGCAGACTCTGCTGAGAGACTGGCAGTTTCTGCCTCCACCCCAATCCCGCTGCTCTACACAGTCAGAAACAATGAGGCTTGATTTTCCATGGTGCTGGGACCTTGATCTGTGAGGTCTGGTGAGGAGCTGGGAACGCTCCGCAGGTGTCCCTCCTTCCATTTTAAAACGTGAGCGTGCCCTTTCCGCCGACCCGCCTCTGCTGCCACCATTGCTACCACCACAGCGAGTCCTCTCCCCCGGGCTCTGCTTCTCCTGCGTGTCTGGGTGAGTGTTTAATTCTTCTTTATATATTTGTTTCAGAGAAGGAAAACTCTGATTCCAAAAAACCTCCGCTGCCTTGCGGCATACCTCTTCAGGGGAAAGGCTAGGGGAGTAAACCCCGACAGAAAATCCGGAGCCAGAGTCCCTAAGGCGGTTTGACGTTGTAGTCAACACCGGCAACTCCTGCAGCGCACCTGAAGCCAAGCTGTATTGACTCTGTCTTTCCCCTTGGATCCTTCAGCTGCGAAGAGAGGGGGGGTCTGCTGCATGGGCAACAGCTGGCCCTCCATATCACCCTGCCCAGGCTTTGTAGCTTCACTGGAGAGGACACTCCAGCATCAATCGCAAGATGTCAACTCAACACGGGAGGAGACAGATACCAGTTATAAGCTCATCCGATTGGCGAAGGAAACGAGCGCCAGGGGTCTCCTCTGACGGTGGGAGACGTCATCGCACCTCACTGGACAGCTACCGCCCGCCTCAAGCTGGGCAGCCCCCAGCCAATTAGGTGCCGTCTCGCCATGGCTCGCCTGCCCCACTGGGTGCGTGGGGATCAGAGAGGTGTCTCTCGAAAAGTGGGCCACAAAACACTCGCATCAGGCAATTCCAAGCAAAAAACAAGAAAGAAGCCTCCAGCTCTTCGCCTCGCTAGCTGGAACATCAGGACCATGTGTCCCGGACTTACTGCAGACCTTCCGTGGATCAATGATGCCAGGAAAACCGCCGTCATCGACAGGGAACTGGCACGACTAAACATCGACATTGCGGCTCTACAGGAGACCCGGTTGGCCGACAACGGAACTATCAGAGAAACCAACTACACCTTCTACTGGCAAGGGAAGTCTCCGGACCAACCAAGACAGCACGGTGTTGGGTTCGCTGTGAAGAACACGCTTGTTAACTCCATAGAGCCACCCACAGGAGGCACAGAGCGATTACTGACCCTCCGATTGTCAACAACTTTCGGCCCAGTCAGCATTCTTAGCGCGTACGCCCCAACCCTCTGCGCCACCACCGAAGAGAAAGAACAGTTCTACCATGCACTGGACGAAGCGTTATCCAAGATCCCCAGAAGTAACGCTCTTTATCTCCTTGGACACTTCAACGCAAGAGTAGGAGCCGACCACATGGCCTGGCCCACCTGCCTCGGAAACTTTGGGAGAGGAAAGATCAATGAGAATGGTCAGTGACTGCTTGAGCTTTTGTGTCACCGCGGCCTGTGCGTGACAAACACATTCCTCAAGTGCAAAGAGATCCACCAGGTGTCATGGAGGCACCCCCGCTCCCGCCACTGGCACCAGCTTGACCTCGTCATCACCAGAAGAACGGATATTGGCAGCACCCTCCTCACCCGCAGCTACCACAGTGCAGACTGCGACACGGACCATGCCCTCGTGGTAAGCAAGGTGCGCATAACGTCGAAGAGGTTGCACCACTCCAAGATGAAGGGTCGCCCACGCATCAACACCAGTTGTGCCAGGAACCCAGTTAAGACCCAGCAATTCATCAACAGGATGGAAGATGCACTCGGCGAGAGAATGGAGGCAGATGACATTATCGAATCCAATTGGCCACGTCTCCGCGACGCCATATACAACTCCGCCATTATTGCTTACGGGAAGAAAGAGCGGAAGAACGCTGACTGGTACGAGGCTCACTGGGAAGAAATGGAACCCGTGATCGAGGCTAAGAGGAAGGCCCTACTGGCTTACAAGGCCATGCCCACTCCCAGTACACTTCAAGCTCTACGGGCTGCCAGGAACAAAGTCCAGAAGACAGCCCGCCACTGTGCCAACACCTATTGGCTAAACCTGTGCAGAAGCATCCAGGAAACCGCCGATATAGGCAACGCACGAGGAATGTATGAGGGTATCAAGAAGGCAACAGGCCCAATCCCCTCCAAGATCGCCCCCCTTAAGTCCAAGACAGGTGAGGTCATCACTGACCAGGAACAGCAAATGCGGCGGTGGACCGAGCAGAGCTGTACGCGACGAGGAACACCGTAACAGACACTGCTCTTAACGCCATCCCAGACCTACCAGTCATGGAGGAGCTAGACACCCCACCTACTGCGGCAGAGCTCGGCAAAGCCATCGACCGCCTCGCTTGCGGGAAAGCACCAGGAAGCGACGGAATCCCTCCAGAAATCCTAAAGAGTGGGAAACCAGTCCTGCTACAGCCGCTCCACCATCTACTCTGTCGCTGCTGGAAGGAGGGTTACATCCCCCAGGATATGAGAGACGCCAACATTATCACCATGTACAAGAACAAAGGAGACCGCAGCGACTGCAACAACTACCGGGGCATCTCTCTCCTCAGTGTCGTCGGCAAAGTATTCGCCCGGGTCGCTCTTGCCCACCTGCAGACCCTTGCTTCCCGCGTCTACCCAGAGTCCCAGTGTGGCTTCAGAGCTGGCCGATCAACAGTGGACATGATCTTCTCCCTACGCCAGCTGCAGGAGAAGTGTCACGAGCAGCATAAACCACTCTACCTCACCTTTATCGACCTCACGAAGGCGTTTGATCTGGTCAGTCGAAGTGGACTCTTCAGCTTGCTACGGAAGATTGGCTGTCCACCACATCTGCTTACTGTGGTCATGTCCTTTCACGACAACATGCACAGCACGGTGTCCTACAATGGCGCAACGTCTGAGGCCTTCCCAGTCAGCAGCAGAGTAAAGCAGGGCTGCGTCCTCGCGCCTACGCTGTTCGGAATCTTCTTCTCCATGCTCCTCCAATACGCCTTTAAGGACTGCAGCGAGGGTGTCTTCATTCACACCAGATCCAATGGCAAGCTCTACAACCTGGCCCGTCTACGAGCCAAGACCAAAGTCAAAGAGGTGCTCATCCGTGAGATGCTCTTCGCCGACGACGCAGCCTTGACATCACACTCCGAAGAGGGACTCCAGCAGCTAGTCACTTGCCTTTCCCACGCATGCAAGGAGTTTGGACTAGCCATCAGCCTGACGAAGACGAACGTTATGGCTCAAGGCACGGGGACTCCCCCATGCATCACCATCGACGGATACACCCTGGAGGTTGTCAACGATTTCACTTACCTCGGGTCCACCATCTCGAGCTCTCTGTCAGTCGACTTGGAGGTCAATCGGAGAATCGCCAGGGCAGCCACAGTTATGGCCAAACTGAACCGGCGAGCGTGGAACAATTCCAGCCTCACTGAGAAAACCAGACTACGCATCTACCAAGCCTGCGTACTCAGCACTCTCCTCTATGGCAGCGAGACGTGGACCACCTACGCAAGGCACGAAAGGAAACTCAACAGCTTCCACATGAGGTGCCTGCGACGCGTCCTGCATGTCGCATGGCAGGATAAGGTCCCCAACACCGAGGTGCTGAAGCAAGCCAACATGAGCAGTTTGCATGCAGTTCTTAGTGAGAGACGCCTCAGGTGGCTCGGCCATGTCAAAAGAATGGATGCAGGCCGTATTCCCAAAGACCTCCTCTACGGCGAGCTAGCAGAAGGCCAGAGGATGACAGGGCGCCCAAAACTGCGGTTCAAAGACATCTGCAAAAAGGACATGACACAATGCTCCATCAATCTCAACACATGGGAAGTTCAAGCAGACGACCGCCTAGCCTGGAGGCTCGCGGTCAGGCAAGGTACGTCACGCGCAGAGGCTGCGCGCCACAAGGAGGCGGTTCAGAAAAGATCGAGGTGGAAGCAGCGTCTACAGCAGCAACAACAGCCATCTGCCTTCACCTGTAACAAGTGCGGCAGGGATTGTCACTCCCGAGTCGGACTGCACAGCCATTCTCGGCGGTGCAGATAGACTCTCAAGAAGCTACGCCATCGTCTCTTGAGACTGACGGCTGCCGCCGCCGACGAATAGGCTCACTAAATGGCAAATGGACCCAGGAACTATCCATCATAAAATAGAGGCAATAAAGCCAGAATCAAACATGCGAACAGGACCAGAGTGCAAAGTGCCTAAGCAGGTAGCTTAAACTTCCATGTCTTCCACCACTTTTGCACTAGCATCCCCTCTCAACTTACACTTATGGCCTTATGCGGGGATCTTTTACAACCAGCTGATGAGCAAGGAAAAAGCCTGAGCTTGGTTCATGAAGAGATGGCCAGGCACATGAGTGCCTACTAAAATGGGACAGAGCTGCAGTTACAGCCTCACTTGGGGGTAGCCATGAAACTCAGTGCAAGAAAAGTATCTTCCCAATAGGCAAAGGTATGGAAATATACCTGGTCATCCTCCTGAGTGGACAGAGGACTGACCTGAGGTTAGAATATACATAGGCTCACAGACAACGGCAAAGGGCCTGGCTACAAGAGGACAAAGATTAGAAGACTGAAGACATCTAAGTCTGGGGGAGAGTCGTGAGAATGGATGCATGAGAGTGGGCATGGAGTGCGAAGATCTATGTATCACATGTTAACATCCCCAGAGGACAGACATCCACCATGGAAGAAGAATTAAACAACCAAGAAGACAAATGCCTCTGCCAGTTGACATCAGCCAGCCTCTGCCCAACATTAACACATAAAACAGAGCAAATACAGTATAGACACAACATGACCCCAAAGCATGAGGTTCTACTTACCTGGGCTGATCCAGCTATCGTGAAAGCCATATATCTAGCCTAACAGTGACAGAGAACAATGCTGAGCCCTACAACAGCCCCATCCTTCAGGGAGACTAATCAGCCATGTGGTGGCAAGTTGACTACATTGAGCCCTTTCCAGTTTGGAAAAGTAATTCATTGTGATGAAAATTTAAAACATTTCAAGTTGGGTTTGTCTCTCATCAGAGGGAGTGTTTGTTCCCCTGGCACGAGATCCCACATATCATATCAGACCAAGGGACCCATTTTACAGCAAAGGAGGTGACCATGGGATCCACTGGTCATATTACAAACCATAACACCCAGAAGCTTCCAGTCTGACAGAGCACTGAACAGCCTGCTGAAGGCATAGCTGAAGCACCAGTTCAGAGCCTGCATCTGGCGGTATTTTCAGAGATCCCCTAAGTTGCAGAAAGCCACTTCACTCAATGTTATACCTTTACCAATGGGGTCTATATCCAATGATGGGGATTATAAAGTCCTGACTACTTTGGTCCAAAGAAGGACAACTCTGATAGGTCATTTTAGTTCCAGAATTCCCCACAGGGGCCATGAACAGTCACCAGACCAGCATTGTAGCTTTACTTTTCCATAGGTCCAATCTTGCTTCCTTACTCTGCTGCTTCACAGTTCACCCAAAGGGTGGATTTATTATACTTCCTAATAAATATTCTGCACATTAAACTGTCTCAAAGTCTTCTCCTCAGAGAATTCAACCTGCAACACTGCAGTAGTCCAATCAGTGATGATAATGGCTCAGATGTAAGTAGCAGTGGAGGGGCACTGAAAAATGATCAGGTACGTGACATTTTAAAGGATGTACTCATAGAAATTGCTTATGGATTAATGTGGGGAGAAATTTAAAAAAGAAATCATGATTACTCGTAGAGGTTTGCAGCCTGAACAACTCTGTGAATGGTGGGTGTGCCATTTACTGAGACTGGGGAAAGAGATGGAAAAGAGAATGGGGGAACAAGAGTTTTGTTCAGCATTTGGTATGTTGTAGATGCCTATTAGATATGTATGTGAAAGCACACAGTCAAAAAAATAAGTTTGTATTACAGGGAAGAAACTGAAACTAGGTATAATTTTAAAGACATTATTTAAAACCTCTCACTTGTATGAAATCATCTAGAAGGGAGAAAAGCGTGCCAACATTTAGAGCTGGGGAGGAAAAAGATCCAACAAAAGAAACAAAGCAGGAGGGACAAGTGAATTAGGAAAGAACAGTATCCTGGAAACAAAGTGCAGGTTATCTTCAGAGGCAGTCAAATTACCACAAAAGTTTAAGATAAATCAGCTACTGAACCTAAAGTAATCCAAGTTCCAAAAAAGCAAAAAACAAAACAAAAATCTATCTGCTTATAAAACCAAATAAATCTCAATAACTTGTGTTCTAACTCAACCTTGCTACAAAAGAATTTACAATGAGAAAAAGCCAAATTAACAAACTATAAGACCTGCAAATGATCAAGTCATCCCAAGAGGATTCTCAAAGATAACTGTAGCCCTGACTGGTGTGGTTCAGAGGACTGAGCACCAGCCTGCAAACTAAAGGGTTCCTGGTTCCATTCCCAGTCAGGGCACATGCCTGGGTTGCAGGCCTGGTCCCCAGTTGGGGGCGTGCAAGAAGCAAGCACACATTGATGATATTTCTCTCCCTCTCTTTCTCCCTCCCTTCCCCTCTTCCTAAAAAAATAAAATAATAAATCTGTAAAAGCCTGAGCTAACAAAAGTGAAAAAATAAAATAAAATGGTGTCTCATTAAAAAAAAAATAAAAAAGATAAATGTAAACAAGTACAACCCCCAAAAAAATCTTTTAGAATTTCACAAACCTGACAAAGTTATATCTTCACCTTCTATTTTACTATAGTAATTAAAAACAAAAACAGAAACAAAAAACGAATATGCACTACAGACTAAGATCCTATCATATTAAATTCAACTTTACATAACTGGTTACCATGTTGCTCTATTAAACTGATTTCATTTATACTCCTTACATATGCAACCAATTATAAGAAACACCTGGAGTCTGGGGTCATTTCTATTAAAAATTAAGACATCAAGCCCTTAGACAGGAATATTAATCCCTAAGTTAACATTGTTTCCTTGAGATATCCAACTAAACTTTTATGTTTTCTTACAGCATCTTTCCCAAAATAGATCCAATACAATGTGTTACAATCCCCCATATCTGTCTCTCCACCCCACCCCCAACAGTCATGTCATCTCCCATAAACATTGACTTTATAAAGACTTCTCAAAGCTTCCCTCAACTGCCGTTGTGGTCTCAATGCCTTCCTATGAGCCACCACTCCCACAACTAAAACATGCATATAAAGATGCTATTTCTCCACAGTATTTCCTGAATACACCTCACCTTACAAACTGGAGTCATCATCTCTCTATGCCTTGGAATCATCTATCAACATGCAAGGTATATGTCATTACTATATGAAACCTTTCCTAATTATTTGAGGAATAAACTCTGTACTCCAACTGCACTGTGCTATCTATTAACGAAATGTCTCCCTGTGATGTTATGATATAAGAAATACATATTTTGCTCTTTGTACTCAAGTTCCTGGCCAGAGCTCCAAAAATATTTGTAATTACTAAAGTGATAAAGGTGTTAGGAGCATCTTTTATTCTAATATTTGGTCTTTGAGCCCCTTTCTTGACACAGAGCTCCTAAATCCCTTGGAAATTTCTGGGTGATTGGAGTAGTGTCTTTTGTTCTACTGAAGAAACTCCTGGTGGGCTCCTGGATAGGAGCTCATCATCAGAAAGATCAAGCATGATTAGAAGACTGGAACTTTCAGCCCCACGACCCCTTATACCCCAGGGAGGAGAGGTCTAGACATTGAGTTAATAATTGATTATTCCAACATGATGAAGCCTCCATAAAAACACCTGAAGTACAGGGTTCAGAGAGCTTCCAGGTCGCTGGACACATCAAGATGCTGAGAGGGTGGCCCAACAAAGAGGTCATGGAAGCATGGAAGAGGGGGAGGAACGAGTGTACTCCTTCCCCCACATGTTGCCCTATCCATCTCTTTCATCTGGTTGTCCCTGAGTCAAATTCTTTTACTATAAACCAGTAATCTAGTAGTTTTCCTGAGAACCCCCAAAACATAGCCAGTCAGTTAGAAGCACAGGTAACAACCTGGACTGTAACTAGTAAATGAAGTGGAGGTGTCTTGTTGGACTTGAGGCCTTACCTTGTGGGGTATACTAACTCCATGTAGAGTATGTCAGAATTAAATCCAATTGTAGGACACCCAGTCAGTGTCTACTGGAAAACTGAATTGTGGTGAAAATCCCCACACATCTGGTGTCAGAGGTGAAGTATTGAGACCAGTGTTAGAGTGTTGACAGACAAAAGAGTTCTTTTCCTTTCAGTCTCCCAACTAGATTTTTAACTGAAAACATCTTTTAACTCCAATACTTGGTATGACTTCTGGACTAGGGTAGGTAAGGTACTCAATAAAATGTTTGCTGAATGGACATATTTTCTCATATACACGATACTGTAATTGATAGCTAGGTTCCACAAACACTTATTTAACAGCAAATATGGCTGAAACAAGCAGCATTTCAGCACCTTAAAAAAAAGGAAGTGGTCCTTACTTCTGTATCTCATATTCATTAATATATATTTAGCTAGTTAACGCAACAAGAGATCTTTTGATGTCTGTTTAAATAGCTTGTAACTTAGTTTGAAAATATGAGACATAAATTTGTGTATGAAAATGTGTTCTTGACTACTCAAATTCTAATCTGGAAGTCAAAAAGCCATTGTCAAATAACATGACATCAAATACTATTATTATCAAGGCACCTACATTTACAGTAAAGGAAAACACCATAATTCCTAATTCTGGCATTCAGGACCTCTACAATTAAACCCCAATTTACCTCACATGCCACTCTTCTTTTTCTTTTTTTTTTGTATGTTTTATTAATTATGCTTTTACAGTTGTCCCAGTTTCTTTTCCCTTTGCTCCCCTCCACCCAGCAACACCCCTCCCTCCAGCAGTCCCCCACACTTAGTTCATGTCCATGGGTTGTGCATAAAGCTCTTCTCAACATCCCCGTCTATTCCCCACCCTCCTTACCTTGCTTCTTAATTCCTGCACCATTTCCCTTCCTTTCCCCCTCCCCCCTCCCAGATGCCCTCCCCCTACATGCTCCCCATACCTATGATTCTGTTCCCACTCTAGTTGTCTGCTTAGTTTACCTTTGTTCCATTCCTTAGCTTCTGTTGTTGATAGTTGTGATACTGTTTTCATTTCAATGTTCATGGTTTTGATATCCTTTTTCTTAAATAAGTCCCTTTAACATTTCATATAATAATGGCTTGGTGATGATGAACTCCCTCAGTTTTACTTTGTCTGGGAAGCACTTTATCTGCCCTTCCATTCTGAATGACATTTTTGCTAGATAGAGTAATCTTGGTAGTAGGGCCTTGCTTTTCATCACTTTGAATATTTCCTGCCAGTCCCTTCTTGCCTGCAAAGTTTCTTTTGAGAAATCAGCTGACAGTCTTATAGGTACTCCTTTGTAAGTAATTCTCCTCCTCTCTTGCTGCTTTTAAGATTTTCTCTTTATCCTTAACCTTTGGCATTTTGATTATGATGTGTCTTGGTGTGGTCCTCCCTGGGTCTAGTTTGTTTGGGACTCTCTGTGCTTCCTGGACCCATATGTCTATTCCCTCCCGAAATTAGGGAAGTTTTGACCTGGCTGCTGTGGTTCAGTGGATTGACCGTCGGCCTGTGAACCAAGTATCGCTAGTTTGATTCCCAGTCAGGGCACATGACTAGGTTGCACGTCAGGTCACCAGTTGGGGGCCCGAGTGAGAAGCAACCACAGAGTGATGTTTCTCTCCCTCTCTTTCTCCTTTCCCCTCTCTCTTAAACAAACAAACAAATAAAAAGATATCTGTTTAAAAAAAAAATTAGGGAAGTTTTCCTTCATTATTCTGTCACATAAATTTTCAATTTCTTGCTCTCCCTCTTCACCTTCTGGCAACCCTATGATTCAGATGTTGGCACGTTTATAGCTGTCCCAGAGGTTTCTAAGCCTCTCATTTGTTTTAATTCTCATTTCCTCTTTCTGTACTGGTCAACTGTTTGTTTCTTCATTATGTTCCAATTTGTTGATTTGAACCCTGGTTTCATTTCCTTCACCACTTGTTTCATATGAATTTTCCTTCATTTCAGCCAGGATAGCTTTCATTCTTTCCCCGTCCTGTTTAATCTTTGTTGTCAGAGTTGTGAGCATCCTAATCACCAACGCCTTAAACTGTGTTTCTGTTAAGTGTCTATCTCCTCATCCATTAGGCGTGCTATCTGCTCATTGCTTAGTTGTGCCACTGGGACCTTGATCTGCCCCCGCTTCTAGGTCTTACTTCTCTGTCTCATCTTTTTGTGTTTGCCTCTGTGATTTGGTCAAGGGCTGTCACACCTCTTACATTATAGGGTGCGGAGCCTTAGGATTCCTCTGTACAGGGTGACTCACTTCACCCTGTTGTGGCACTGTATGTGGGGGAGGGATCAGAGAGGAAACAATGCCGCTTGTTTAGCACTTGCCCCTTTCCCAGGCACTTATCCCACTTTCGTATGGAACTGTCACCTCTCTAGCTGTAGCCCTGGCTATCATTCCCAGAGTGGGTGGGTCTGCAGACATTCTAGGACCATGGGGGCCCTTTAAACAAGCAGATTCTGCTGAGAGACTGGCAGTGTCTTCCTCTGCCCCAACCCCCACTGGTTTGCACAGTCAGAAACAATAAGGGTTGATTTTCCCTGATGCTTGGGACCATGATCTGCGGGGTCTGGTCAGGAGCTGGGAACACTCCCCAGGTGTCCCTCCTGACTTTTAAAAATGTGTAACTGCGCTTTCCGCCGGCCTGCCATTGCTGCTGCTGCTGCTGCCGCCACTACACCACATCCTCTCTGCCCCTCCTACCTGTCTAAATGAGTATTTCTTCTTTATATCTTTGTTTGCTGGACTTTCATGAAGCTTGATTTTCTGGAACTTCTGGTTGTCTCTAGTTTTGAGATAGCTGTATTCCTTCTTAGTTGTGGAGGGTGACCTAGAGTATCTGTCTAGGCCTCCATTTTGGCCGGAAGTCCCATTCTTCTTCTTCTTCATGCATGCTACAGTCCAGCCAAAATGAACTCTTCCCCTGCCTCCAGGGTCTATACTTACCCACTTTATGTCTTATATTTTATTATCTGCTTTATTAGAAAATTCCTCCTATCAGTTCCACAAACTCAAATCTAACCTATCCTTTGTATAGCATTCAAATGCCATCTCCTAATCCTTTCGTACTTCTTCTAGAGGTAATCTTCCTATCCTCTCAACTCCTATTGGTTTTAGACCTCTTTGACACCATTTATAATTTTATTTCAACATTATGTAGTTATAGATCTATTTTTCCTTCCTCTACATATAATTCAACATTTTTCAAAGTAAGTTCCATGGAATTCACAAAATTAATAAGTACAACAAAATAAAAGTATCATGGTCAAAAAAGTTTGGCAAATGAACTTCTCAGAATTTTTAACATACTAAGGTATACTATAAAACTCTAATGAAACAAAGTATGCCCATTTCCAAAACCTATTTGGCCTTTGAACCATTTTGAATTTTTTGAGGCACATAGCATAGAATTAATATATTTATGGCATGCAGACTCATTAATCTTGGCACCTTATCTTGACTCCATAGATACTCAGCAAGTATTTGTTGAATAAATGGGTAATTGACCCTAGTTAACAAAGAACTCTCATTAAGGTAACTGGCCCAGAGAGAAGTGAAGACTCCAGAAGAATAAGAAGAGAAAAAAAAATAGCAAGTTAGAAGGGAGTACAATGTTCTCAGTAGTACACTAAGAGAAGACAAGAATATTTGCAACAACAGAGAAAGAATCTACTACCCCAGCCACTTTTTATATGTGGAGGAATAAATAATCCAAACCACATAGGAATTCCTGTTTGGAATGTCCATCCAAAGATGATCATTTAGAAACACTGCACATAGATTCTTTCAGAAAGGTCTGTCAATGAGGGCTGAAACTAAGGCGTTCTAGTCAATTCCCAGGATAGTCACTATTAAAATAACTGAATAATATATTACTAATCATTTTTACAAACTGAGGAAATATCCTGTGGTTGATTTTGTTGTACCAAGGTGTTTATGTTTTTTTTAAAAAAATGGCAGTCTCATGGGACCAATAAGGTTTTAAAGTAAGTAGAGTTTGCAAATGAGATTTCATGAATTCGAAGCAAAATTTTCTATTGATTTGACTTCTTTCAGTGTGGAAAAATGAAAGCACAATATAACTTAATAGTGTATTAAAACCAGGACGCATAAAAACAAAATATCCTTGACTATGTTCTGACCTCTGCTTCCCACAGCTCTCCAGCTGTCCAGCTGTGACTAAGAAAGGGAAGCAAGAGAAAAAGACACTCCCTGACTTGTCCTACAACCTAGATCCTATGCAAGTAGCAACAGGAAACAGCAGCAATGACTGGGGTTTCGTTCTTTATCCCCTTCCTCCCTCTAAAACAAAGAGACCAACTTTTCACTAAGGGATAAAAACTTATTCAAGAGTAGAGCCCACTGCAGGGCTGAAATAGCAATAATTTCTTAATCGTACTATAATTTAACTGTAACTATTAATGTAATCATGTTTTCCATATTGTGAAACAACAAGCTACATACGTATGGTCAGGAAAAAGAAAGTCACATGAGTTAAGATCCTAAGCATGTTTAAAATTGCTCTGTGAACCCTCTGGCCACAGAACTAATCTGTCTCTACCATCACTGTCAGCAATGATTTTCAACCTTTTTCATCTCATGGCACACAGAAACTAATTACGAAAATGTACTTTTTGTTGATCTGACCAAAAATGGGTATAATTTTGATTCATTCACAGTGGATGGCTACTGTTGTGTTGGCTATTGTCATTTTTTTATTTGACAATCTAATGGAAAAGAGGTAAGTGCCTCTGACTAGTCAGATATTGAAGTTTTTAAAAATTCTTGCAGCATACCAGTTGAAAATCGCTGCTCTATCAGTAAGTCAATATTAACAGCTATCACATAACTAGAGTCACTGAGTTAAAAGTCTAATTTGATTTAACTACTTTATACTTTACTAAATGGTGAGACCCTAGAAAGCATATATATTTCTCTACCTCCTCCCCTCCCCCTGGAGAGGAGCAGAAATCAAATGCACTTTCAAATAAGTTATGTGGACTCATGTGATCAAACATTTAAGGAAAAATAGACACAATATGGTCTGAAACACAACTGGGAATGTTGCAGTGTCCATTAATTCAAAAATTAATGCATTATGAACTGCAGGACAAAGTAAGTTTTCTATTAAAAGCTAGCTAGTCGAGTATTTCATTAGGTAAATTATAGATCTCAACTTCAAAAATAGTTTTATACCCTTATAAGATATAAAAACTAAAATAAGATAAAAAAAATAAGGAACTACAGAACTACTTTAGTACCTTCCCCAACACACAGTAAAAGCTTTTAGCAAAAAGAATGTCTCCCTGCTCCTGTGTCAATGAATAAACAGAATGGAATTAGTAAAGTTAATGTACTCAACACTTAAATCTGAGAAAATGTACTTAATATTTCCAAATTCTTTCTTGTAACTGTAAATCCTTCACTCACAAATCACTATTTTATTACAAATTATAACAATGACATGTTATTCCTCTCAACAAAAGCAATATCTATCCAAAAGCTGACAGAAACCCGAAATATAGTAACAGTAACAAATGTGAAAAATTCCCAGTCGTAATAAAAACTGGTATTTACATTTTAAGCCAAAAAAGAAAAGAAAAAAAAGGAAAAGAACTGCTGAATCTTAAGCAGAAAAAGGGTCCAATTTTCACTTTCAGAGAAATTCTCTATTGTCAACTTAGACCTCAATTATTACTTACTTTGTTAATATGAAACACAAGCACACAAAGGGTGTTCCTTTTCCTTCATACCTTTGTTTCCATTTCTTTATATGTTTCATTGTTCTGTAGTCCAATTAGAATATTCCTATTCTATTATCTCAAACATCACAGCTTTTCCCACCGCACTTCACTAAATTAAATTTTAAGTTTTAGAGACTGAGAACTCTCAAGGAAACCCATTAGAATGCTCACTGTCTCACGTGTTAAGGATTCCCTAGCTAGCAGTTAGATGGTTTTACAATACACACCAATTCCGAGACGCGCACACAAGTGTTCATTTTAGTTTTGCATCCACTGAGTCTGAAGGGCTAAGTAGGCCTTTATTGTCCTAAAAAATACTTCGGCCTTTTCCAACGTACGGGGAAACCGGCACGAGATGAGTGCGACTCCTATTTACTAATGTTATGATTCCAAACAAGGAGAAGCCCCCTTCGTCCGGATCCCAGGTGGCACCCTGAGAAAATTACGCGAGGATCCAAGCGACAAGATCGGGCTCGCCCAACCTGGGGCTCCTGCCTCCTCTTTCCGCGCCTGAGTCGGCCCTTCCCACCACTCACCCCGAGCACATCTCCCGACGCCCCAGCCTGCTCGGCTCCCTCCCTCCTCCTTTACGACTCCGGGCTCCCTTCCCTGCTCACCTCCCACCCCGACCCCATGCCACCCCTCCCCCATGTCACGCTCCGCCTGCGCTGACACCGGAGCGGCCACTCCACCCCTCTGCTTTCGCACCTTCCTTCCGAGGGTTGCTCCCAGGCCGCGGGTGAACACCCGCTCCTCAGCCCGCCCACCTTGCTTGCTGCACCCCAGGCCTCCATTCCCTGAAGAGCCGCCGGGACGCACCTCGAAGAGCTCGGCCGTGGTAGCCATCCCGGCCGGCTGAGAGGCTCGCCTCGCGCTGGACGCCGTCTCCTCTTCACATGCTGCGCCTCAACGGCGCCGCGCACAGGTCCCCGCTCCGCTCTCCAGCTCCGGCTCCCGGACGCCGCGGGCTCCCCAACTCCCCACCGAGCCCAGGCAAGGCTGGAGAGCGGCCATGAAGCGAAGCTGCAGACGCCTGTCAGCTGCCTCCAGGCACCGCCCGCGCTGCTCCCATTGTCACCGCCTCGTACGCCGGAAGTGGAGCTGCGCGCGCCGGCTTGGCAGTCGGGAGGGGCAGGCGAGGGACGTGGACAGCTGGCTAACCGCAGAGGCTCTGTCTTTCGGGCTCTTCAGGAACCATGAGCCTTGCGGGCCACCATCCCGGAAGTGGCATTTAGAGGAAGCAACTTAAGGTTGCTGGGGTATAATAAGCTCTCGAGATTGTAGATGAGGCTTCACAGGATTTTTGTGGTTTGTGTTGGCAAGGAGGGACTCAGAGGTTTTATTTCCCTTCATTTGAAGGAGCTAACTTCTCAGCTGAGCCCGACCTGTTTGTGGTAGGGGAGAAGGTGGTTCGGATGAGTAAGAGTCCATCAGAGAAAGCCGGTCTGCGCTCTTCCTCCTTGACTGCCTTGGGAGTGAGCTGATGCTTTAGCGGCGTATCATGGCCCAGCGAGCAATGTGGCTCATAAGCCACGAACCGGGAACTCCACTTTGTGGCACCGTCAGATTCTCCAGGTAAATGCAAGTCTAAATCCTCCGGGACGATCAGTCGGAAGAATGGGTCAGGTAGCATAGTTTTGTGATGCAGTGTATCCCTGGTAGGCGAATTACTTAACCTCTGTTTCATCTGTTAAATGAATGTTTTAATAGTACTATCGCATAGTGTTGTGAGGATTAAGTGAGTTGATACCTGGCACATATTCAGTATTATGTATATTCAAAGTGTTATTTAGTATCGCTCTATCTTGAAATTAACTCCACCTGCTTGGTATTGATTTGGAGATGATGAAAGGCAGGAAACTTACTGAGCACTACACGTTTTAAATTTTTTCTTTTATTAAGTGTTCTAATAAAAATAAGCCAATGACATTTTAACTCATTCTTCTGTAAAATCCTTGCTGAGCAATATCAGACTGTTACTTTCATCTTATGTTTCATTCCTAGAAATTTTCAGATAGTTTAACGTTCCTGATTGTTGAGTAAAACTGAAAAAGTACAAAAATTAAATTGTATTCACTTTAATGGTGTAAGCTGATCTGGTTTCATTTTTAGAATTTGCCGTATTTTATCAAAATAGCTCTGAAGAGTACTATACAATAATTCTTGGTAAAATGTGAGTGCAGTTGAGCAATTTTTTTCACCTTTTATTCTCAATGGCTATGACAATTATGTTTTGCCAACAAATTAATTATTCCCCGAGGAAAGCTCTATAGTGAAGTAGTGTAGCTCTGAATTGAAATTGAGACAGATAAAGATGAGTGTAATTCTAAATGAAAAGTGGTTGGCAATGTGGACATGAAAAATTCCCGCTTTGCAACCTAAACAATTTGTTACTAAGGGTATCAGAGTTGGAGTTTAACATTTTCCCCCCAGGATACCTGACTTACATTTGTTGTTGTTCCTCAAGTAACAGGGTTAATAATATTCTTTAATATGGTTCATTGACCTCATTGATCTATCCAAGATACTCATTTTACTTATATATTCCCTTGGGAATCGTTAGTCCTCCCATTCTCCCTGCCTCATAGGCAACTTGTATCTTTTTTTTTTTTTTTTTTGCTATCCTTGTATTCATGTGTCTATGTGTGCATTTTTCAAATTATGTAATTGTTCTGTAGACTTCAATACCTTTTCTTACATTTGTCAGATTTCTCAGCATTATTTTAAAGAAACTTCCATGTTATTTTGTGTTCGTCTAGAGCAGTACTATTCAGTAGAATTTTCTGCAGTGATGATCATTGGAAATGTTCTAAATCTGTTCTAATATTGTAGCCACTAACCACATGCAGCTTCTGAAGTGTGGCTGTTGTAACTGAGGAACTCAATTTCGCTTAATTTTAAGTTTAAATAGTCACATATGCCTAGTGGCTACTGTAGTGGAGAGTTTAGCTCTAGGTGATTAATTGCCCTGTAGTGCTCCATGGTTCACACCCTCCACGCTTTACCTATCCTCTTCCCCAGTGATGTATCCCAGGTTGCCTCCAGCTCTGCCATCAAAACAGATATCCTCAAAAGGTCCTTGGAGCATATCTATGCTGATTTTGACCAAATATTGCCAAATAATTGGCTCTTCACAATACTTTCTCCAGTCTACACTCACCAGCAGTGAGTGAGGGTTCCTATATCTCCTTTCTTTTCTAACATTCAGTTTTTGCCAGTATAGTATATTATTTTCATTTAATTTTCTCTGTGTAGCAATGACTGTTAGCCCTCTGGGTTTCCTCTTCTGTGAATTGCCTATAGATATTCTTCGTTCATTTTTTCTTTCAGATTTGCTGGGGGGGGGATTTGTTTTGTTTTGTTTTTTCCCTTATTAATGTGCCGGGGTTTATTGTGTATTCTTTATATTAATCCTATGTTATTTTTTTTTTTTTTGGCTATTACAGATATTTTATCATTGCCAATTAACTTGATATTGCCTTTGATTAAACAGAAATCACTGAGTTTATTGCAAGCAAAGTAGTTAGTGCTTTGGGAGATTTGTTGAAGTCTTCCCCTGCCCTTGTTTCCCAAGGATATCTTCCTACATTTTCTTCACTTTATCTTAGTACCTGTTATATTTAGGTCTTTAATCTATTCATAGTTCATCTTTGGATGTGTTGTTAATATAGGAATCCCATTTTGTTTTTCTCTACACTGTGGACCAGTTTTCCAATATCACCTTCCAAAAAATGCATATTTTTTTCATGGATTTGTGGAGCTGTTGATAGTTTATTACATTTCCCATATAAACATTGGTCTGTCTCAGTTCTGTTACTTTATTTGTCTGTTATTGTACCAATACCATACTGTATTTATATCTGTGGCTTTGTAGCTTATTTCAATATCCCATACAGGTCAGATTATTTTCCTGCTTACAAAAATAAGCTACTTAAGAAGTCATGCTTGTTTTCAGAATTTTTTCCTACTGTGCTCAGAACATTTCAGAAGAAAAGTCAGATATATTTGGGTGGGCATTTCAGCATCTCTATGGAGATAGCAAGTTGGGTTCAAATAATTCATTTGTCACTTATTAATTCTGTATTATTGAATGAACCAGGTAAGTTTTATTATTTTCAGTTTTCTGACCTCTTGGGGCTGATGGTAGGGCTAAGCAGATATGCACTGACATATTACCCACATATATGCCAAAGGATAATGGCCATCACTTAAGACTTAAAAAGGCAAGTGATCTTTCCTGTATCTAACTATACTCCCCGCCCCCCCAAAACAAAACAAAACAATCTAGATTCTGTTTTACAGATTTGCTGCCCAGATAGATAGTAATAGTATTAGGTTAAGTCTGGCTGAGGTTGGTATTGTACCTCATAGTTGTAGGGCCATTTAGAAAAAGAGTAGAGTCCTATTTTAGAAAAAGTCTTGAATAAATCTACAATGACAGGTTGAGTCACCAACCAAGTATTTATTGAGCACATATTGAAGCATTGTAAAAGGTCCCAGATTAACCTCTGTTTACATTCAGTCCTGAGATTCTTGCACTTAAGAAGAAATTTAATTATCTTTTAGGTAACTAGAGGATAAGACACGGTTCTAGAGTTTAGTCCAAAGTTCTCAATGATTTTTATTCAGAGACTCAGAGAAAGAAATGGCATTATATAACCTGCTACTCCTTTGCTGGAGTGCTAACTAATTCTTTCCTCCTCTCAATCAAGAAAGTGTGTCAGAAGGTAAATGAGTGAGGTTTACTAATATGTTGATAACTTTGAACACTCTTCTATTTTCTTTTTAAAGAATATTAGTAAATGTCAATATTTTATTAGTAGAATTGGTGAAAAAAAATTTTGTGAAGTAGTGTTGCTCTGAATTGAGATTGAGAGAGATAAAGATGAGTGTAATTTTAAATATATTCTTGATCCTCGATGAGAATTACTGGTATGTTCTTTAGCCACCTCATTATTTTACAAATAAGAAGAAAGACTTGGGAAAGTTAAGTGCTTTACATAGAAGTTAATAGCCAATAGATGGCTTTGTTCTGGACTGTGGAGTAGAAAGGTAAAGAATAGGGAAGGCACGTATTTTTTGAACTAAGAAAATATGATCTAACATTTCTGAAAATGAACAAAAGCACCTTCTATTCTGATTCCCCACAAAAAGGGATGAATTAGTAACTTACCATTTACCCTAGAGGATGCAAATCATAAAAAATTATTCAGATTATATTCTTTTTATTACCTCATACTATCTTCCAGGATCATGGAGGTAAACCATTATTACTAAAATGCTCATATATTTTTGTAGGGATTGGCATTGGCAAGAAACCTCAGGGTACCTGTTATTCACTTTAGATTGAGTAGAATATAGCATTCCGTTTACAATTATATCATCTCAACTAGTGAATTCAAAATTGTAGAGGGTTAAATTGAACTACTTCTTTTGATCTTCCTCTACTAAGATGGAATCAAGGGGGAAAAAAGTTCTTATAGATGCCTAAAATGTGTCCAGGTATACAATCCTTGCCTACCAGTGGGAATCTGAATGGCCAAGAGACTAGGATTTTGAATTAGAACCATGTGCTCTACCAATTTTAAAAAATGAACTAAATTGAATTACTTTTAGAAATAGGTGATACTTTATCATTTGAGTTAATATACCATGTATGCAGTAGTTACCTATAGTCAGAACTTAACATGTAATATAATATATTTTTTGGTTATAGTTTTTGAGGGTGTGTATGTAGTTGTTATTGTGTATTTTGTTATTACTGTTTGCTTTCAGTTTTGAGTTTATTTTTTGGTTTTGGAGTCTTCCATTTTTACTTGGAAGAATCATTTGTAATGTTTTTGTTTCCGTACTACAGACGGTATCCAACTGTTGAAAAACGAGCCAAAGTCTTCAATGGAGCAACTTATGTGCCTATTCCTGAAGATGGTCCTTTTCTTAAGTCACTACTCTTCGAACTTAGATTATTGGATGAAGATAAGGACTTCGTGGAGAGTCGCGATAGCTGTTCTCACATCAATAAAACTTCTGTCTATGGACTCAAAGTAGGAGGTGAAGAACTCTGGCCAGTTGTTGCTTTTTTGAAGAATGGCATAGTGTATACTTGTGTTCCACTAGTTGAACAAACTTTATCCCCTCGTCCACCATTAGTTAGCATTAGTGCAGTTTCACAAGGTTTTGAATTTCTTTTTGGGGTACAGGATTTTCTTTACTCAAGTCAAAAAAATGACACTGAGCTAAATACAAAATTGAGCCAATTGCCTGACTTGCTTCTACAGGCTTGTCCGTTTGGAACTTTGTTAGATGCTAACTTACAGAATTTATTGGATAGTATTAATTTTGCTTCAGTGTCTCATCCACAAAAACAACCAGCCTGGAAAGCTGGAACATATAAGGGAAAATCACAAGTTTCCATTTCTATCACTGAAAAGGTGAAATCTATGCAATATGATAAACAGGATATAGCAGATACATGGCAAGTAGTTGGAGCTGTCACTTGCAAGGTGAGTTTTTTCTCTGGTACTTGTTTTATCATACCATTTAACATCTATGGGGAAAAGTAAAATTTACTAACTTTAGTTTACATTGTTATATGACATTGTTGGTTTTTTTTATTGTAAACAGCAGTCATTAAGTGTTAGATTCATGCAAATTAATAAAGTTACCTTTTGCATTCCTACTAATAGTATTATATATTGCTACCTAATCAATTGCCCCATTTTCCCAACAAAGAACATTTATTATCATTATTATTTCTGTGGGTCAGGATTTCAGGAACAGCTTAGCTGGAACTTCTAGTGTAGAGTATCTCATGAAATCACAGTCAAGATTTCAGATGGAGCAATGTCACCAAATGGTTTGATTGGGGCCGGAAGATAGACTTGCAAGGTTGCAAGGTGGCTCATTCACATGGCTGGTTAATGGTGGGAGGCCTTAGCTCCTTTACATGTGGACTCATCAACAAGCTGCTTAAGAATGTCCTCTCAACTTAGTGACTAGTTTCCTGTAGATCAAATGATTAGACAAGAGACGGACACAGGGCACAAGCAGAAGCAATTTTTTATTACCAAGACTGAGAGGTCAGAGAGCATCACTTCCACCATTTTCTGTTTGTTAAAAGCAGGTCGCCTCTCTCACACGTGCTCTCTCGCTCTCTCGCTCCCTCCATAAAAAAAAAAAAAAGCAGGTCGCTAAGTCTGGTCCACATTCAAGGGGGCTGCAATTAGGCTCCACCTTTTAAAAAGGGTCAAATAATTTGTGAAAATATTTTAAAACTACCATATCTATTTTCCATTTTCTCTAGCAGGGGTGAATTTGACAAACTTTTGATTTAATATCTAAAACCAATTTAAAAGGCTTGTTTTATTTTAACAAGTCAGTGAGTTAATGTAGGGTTCTCTCGTTAGAAAATAGGAAAAGACAACAGAAATAGCAATACGGTTAGTGATCAGTACCATGTTGAATAATGATCCAAAATAAAAACTGTCCAAGTACATTTTTTACAAGTACATGTTAATATTCTCAGGTATCTATTTTTCTGATACCCTTCTTTATTCCCTGTACTTACAAATATAAACTTTTTACATATCAAACTTATTATTGAGTGGCTATGTACAAATTTTATAGATAAAAGTAGATTTCAAGAACAGAAAAGTATAATAATCCTGGAAGAAAATTGGGTCTTCCTTTTCCCTTTTAATGTTAAAGTGATTTAAGAGTTTGTGTTTTAAACTCAATTCCATCATGATCAAAAATACATAGCAGTTATTTTTATTTTTATTTTTTTCAGCTCTATTACAGTTGTTTCATTTTTTCCCCATTGCTCTCCCCTGTCCCGCCCAGCCCACCTTCTCCCATAGAAATAAGTATTGTGAAGTGCTCTAAAATTGAGGTGTCCATGGATTATGTTATTTGTATTAAAATAGCTTAATCCTTTTTTCTTATAAGTTCTGCGAGATAAAAGCAGGAAAATTCATCATTTCTGTTTTTTCATTCTGTGACAATAAATAGGGAATATGTTATCTATCCTTTACTATTAATTAATATCATAGTTTTAAATGTCTCAGCTCATTAATAAGCTGACCCTTGTTTATTGTGTATGGGAATTTTGGATTTATTCATATTCCTTGTCTGATACAAATTATCATGATGGAAAAGTTTCTTCTTTGAAAAATTTTCTTCTAAAAATAAAGAGTAGAGATCTACCTTAATCCACACACTAAATGTTTCTTTAAAAGATCTGTTGGCCAAATATCTTTTAAGTACTTCATGAATTTAGTATTATAATGAAGTTTTATTTGAAGCCTATTATAAGTGAAAGTAATTATCTTCATTTTATCTTAGTCCTAGTAGTCAACTGAAAGCCCATGGACTGAAGTTTAGTCCTCATTCTACCACTAATTCCCTATGTGCCTTGGGAAAGTTCATAATTTCTTTACGTTTTTCTGATTTTTAAAATCAGATAAGTTCCTAGGTTCCTTCTGTTTTTTTATAATTTCTAGTTAAAAGTCCACATTTACATATGCCGGATTGGTTAAAGGGTAGTACATAGATTTCTTCTAGAATAGATGTCCTCATTCTATAGTAAATGACTGGTCAGCTGGTATTTTAAAATGCCTAGAAGGTGGATAACTTGTTGGTGGTTTCCATAATGGTTGCAATTTTCTGATTCCTGTAAGAATGTTAGAAACTAATTTAATAACTATAAACTGATTATTTTAAAATTTTAATACTATTTACTATTAATACTTGCTTACTTTATTACTGTCATAAATATCCGTCTAAAAACATAACTCTTTATTCTTGCTAGTTCACATAGAGTGAAGAAGCAGATAGTTTAGAAGTTGAAACACTAAAATATTTTGAAGTTTTGTAGTAAGATTATTTGGCATTTTATTCATAAATGTAATTGATTTTATTGTAATTGTCACCAAAATACCTTTATAAGACACTAAATTTTATATGCTTGCCTGTTCTCTATGTGCTTACATTTTATAGCACATATATTCTTGAATTCACACATATGTCAAGCAGTAGATAAAACATAAAAAGGTGAAACATTTCATATTAGAATGGTAAACAAAGATAGGCTCCTAAATTAGAAAATAATAATACGTTCGGCAAACATTTTTTGAGTGTTTCTTAGGTATAGCAATGTGCTGAACACTAGATATGTGAAGAAAAATAGAGGTATGTGAAGCTGTCAAATCTGGCCTCCATACCTTCCTAGAATACTGACTTCCCTTTACCTTCTACCTTCCAAGTCTCTCATGAGTGCCTGTCATTGGCAAACTAACCCAGACCACATAGGAAAAAGATCCTGAGCTTCTCTACATTGCACAGGTAGGCTCTGGGAGTGACAATACAGAACATAAGGTGTCGCACAAAGCATCAAATGAGCTGAGGTTACAAAGAGAAAAGAATATTGTAGTTGGAGGGAATAGCACATACAAAAGCAAGGAGGTATTAAGACTTTATCATTTATTCAGGAAAATTCAGAATCCAATATGTCTACAGCATTAGTTGCAAGGTAGAAAAATCATTGAAGAAATGAAGGGCTTTAAAAGTAATACGAAACTGAAAGGAAACTGCTGAAAGATTCTGAACGTGGATACAATATAATTAGAATTTTGTTTTACTAAGGTGACACTGATTGAGGGTAGAATGATTAGAGGAAAACAAATTAAATAAATTTAGAAGACTGTGACAAAAAATGTAAGGGCCCATACCAATGTGTTTACAACAAGAATGCAGAGAAGTCAGTGGGTTTGAAATAGCCTTTTAAGGGTTGTAAATATAGGCAGAGGGCTCCAGGAAGGTCCTCCTGGTCTCTAGCTTCGGTGTGTGAGACCGTGTTAGAACCATTAATGAGAACACAGAAAGCACAGAGAACAATGCCTTGAGAGAAAAGTGAGTTAAATTGTGGAAAATGACTCAGATAAATTCAGAAAAGCCTCACCCAGAAGATTTATGCTTCTAAAATCTTGGTAATATGTTTCCTTTTGTATTGCAGTGTGATTTAGAAGGAATCATGCCAAATGTTACCATCAGCTTGAGTCTCCCCACCAATGGATCTCCACTTCAGGATATTCTAGTTCATCCTTGTGTGACTTCTCTTGACTCTGCCATCCTGACTTCTAGTAGTGTTGATGCAATGGATGATTCTGCATTTAGCGGACCTTACAAATTTCCATTCACTCCACCTTTAGAGTCATTCAACTTATGCTACTACACTTCCCAGGTAAATACCTTCAGAAAAATTGAGACTTGCAAATCATACATTTGGTCCAAATGAGAACTTTTCATGAGTTATTTGCCAGACAGTAATTGATGAAGAAGATTCAATTCTTTGACTAGGATGCTTCTTACCTCTGGTGTCTGTAATAGCACTGAATGGTTTTCAGAGTCGTGGAATTTTTTTTTTTTTAGTGTTCCCTAATAAGGAATTCATGGTCATAAGAAACAACTTGGTAGGATTTAGTCATGGTTGAACCATGAACATTTAAAAATCCTAGGCAACTGTGGTTACAAATATATAATATTAATAGCTTTTTATTGCTTATTGAATAACTACTATGTGTCAGACATTGTCCGAGGCACTTTACATGTATTTTCTTTAGTACTTTTAAAACCCTTGAGGTAGGTATTATTTGCCTCATTTTACATGAGAGTCTCCAAGAAGTTAAATGACTTGTACAAGGTCATATAACTGATAAGTAGCAGAGCCTAGATTTGAACCCAACATCTTCTACTATACCATTTTTCTCTTATAATTGTGCATTTGTAGTTTAGAAAAACCTACTCAGGCTAGCTTAAGTAAGGAGAATTTATTTTGAAATTGCAAAGGCAATGTCATTATCATTCAAGGATAAGAAGTAGAAGACCCAGGCCATACTGGAACTAGAATCAGAAAATTAAAATTAAAATCACTCTCTACTCAAGGTCTACACCGTCTGTCTCATCTCTGCTTCTCAGTCTCCTCTTCCAGCTGGCTTTCTCAGATGTCCTCCAGCTCTAGGATGTCGGCAGCTGTCCGTCTCAAGAGACGATGGTGTAGCTTCTTAAGAGTCTATCTGCACCGCTGAGAATGGCTGTGCAGTCCGACTCGGGAGTGACACGGTATCTGTCTCCTCCCGTGTTGAATCGACATCTTGCGATGACGCTGGAGTGTCCTCTCCAGTGAAGCTGAAGCTACAGAGCCTGGGCAGGGTGATATGGAGGGTCTGCTGTTGCCCATGCAGCAGACACCCCCTCTCTTCGCAGCTGAAGGGTCCAAGGGAAAGACGGAGTCAATACAGCTTGGCTTCAGGTGCGCCGCAGGAGTTGCCGGTGTTGACTACAACGTCAAACCGCCTTAGGGACTCCGGCTCCGGATTTTCTGTCGGGGTTTACTCCCTTAGCCTTTCCCCTGAAGAGGTATGCCGCAAGGCAGCGGAGGTTTTTTGGAGTCAGAGTTTTCCTTCTCTGATGTGCCCTGACTGGAAGATCGAACCAGCGACACTTAGCTCGCAGGCCGACGCTCAATCCACTGAGCCAAACCAGCCAGGGATGTATACTGTAAAATAGGTCCTTCCAATTTCTTAATTCATGTGTACCAGAAATAGTAATTGGCTTGTCCCACCCTACAGATTGTCACCCTTTCAGTCAATTATTGATAACCAATTTAATAAGCTACTGCAGAGCTGGTTGGTGGGGAGTAATCACCATATACAAATGAGGCAGCAGGAACTTTGGGCAGGCTGTCAGTGCATGTCCTGTATTGCAGGTCATAGAGAATCTGGAGGAGGGGAAGTGGGGAACCTGGTTGAACAAGAGTAGGAAAAAGAATGTAAGAATGTACTGCACACCTTTCTAAGGCACCTTTCTCATCCCTGAAAACAGAAAGAGATGGAAGAGGCCATGCCCTTACAATGAATGTAACTCCATCATCTATTATCCAAACAACTTGGAATAACCCATTAGTCATTAAAGACATATCTGTGTATAATGAGTATATTACTGCAAGACTTTTTTCTCAATCACCATTGATGTTTTAGACCTATTAACCTTAGAATTTTATAAGTTTGTTTATGTTTGTTTCCAGGTTCCCGTCCCACCAATTTTGGGCTTTTATCAAATGAAAGAGGAAGGAGTACAGCTAAAGATAACAGCTAATTTAAAACTTCATGAAAGTGTGAAAAATAATTTTGAATTCTGTGAAGCTCACATGCCATTTTACAATAGGTAGGAATAAAATAACATGATGCCATGATTCTGCCTTCTGTAGTACATTTTCACTGCCCTACAAAATTACCTGTCTTTGTTTTTTACCTAATTTTTAAGATTTTTATGTCATTCAAATGAATGCTGATTCTGAACCAAAACATAGTTATAAAAATAATCTCTGTACCTTTAAATGTGTCTTTATTTTTTGGTTAAACATGCTAGTAAATATAAACTTACGCTAGTGTAGCTTTCTCAGAGATTATTTGACTCCTGGTTTTCTTTCTAGCAAATTCTCTGTACCCTGCATACGAGTCAAGCCCACTATCAGCTATCTAGTGAATTAAATCAGTCATTATCATACAATTACAGTTGACCCTTGAACAATCGAGGGTTGGGCCACCAACCCCTGTGCAGTGGAAAAATCCATGTATAACTATTGACTCCTCAAAAACTTAACTACAGTCGTCCCTCCACACCTGCAAATGCCAACCATGGATTTAAAAGGTTGACGCTCGAACAACATGGGTTTGAACTGTGTAGGAAACCTGTGTTGTTTAGGGATCAACTGTACTTCCTCATCAATTCTCCTCTTAAACTTGTCCTATAGCATAGTTCTTTTTTTTTTAAGTATATTTTATTGATTATGTTGTTACAGTAGTTCCAATTTTTTCCCCTTTGCTCCCCTCTGCCCAGTACCCCCCTTCCCTCCAATAATCCCACCACCTGTAGTTCATGTCCATTGGTCGTGCATATGAGTTCTTTGGCTTCACCCTTTCCTATATTATTCTTAACTTCCCCCTGTCTATTTTGTACCAATTGATTCTGCTTCTTAATCCCCGCACCATATCCCCATTTCTCCCCCTCCCCACTCCCAGCTGATAACCCTCCAAATGAACCCATACCTATGATTCTGTTCTGGTTTGCTTAGTTGGATTTTGTTTTTATTTTTTAGATTCAGTTGTTGATAGTTGCAAGTTTGCTGTCATTTTAGTGTTCATAGTTTTTATCTTTTTCTTAAGTCCCTTTGACATTTCATATAATAATGACTTGGTGATGATGAACTCCTTTAGCTTTACCTTGTCTTGGAAGCACTTCATCTGCCCTTTCATTCCAAATGATAGCCTTGCTGGATAGAGTAATCCTGGTTGCAGGTTACCTTTTATCACATTGAATACTGCTTGCTAGTCCCTTCCTGCGTGCAAAGTGTCCTCTGAGAAATCAGCTGATAGTCCTATAGGCAACCCCTGTAGGCAACTCTCCGCCTCTCTCTTACTGCCCCCAGGACTCTCTCTTTATCTTTCGCCTTTGGCATCTCAATCATGTTGCATCCTGTTGTGGTCCTCTCTGGGTCCAGCTTGCCTGGGATCCCTCGTGCTTCCCGGACCTGTATGTCCATCTCCATCACAAAATTTGGGAAGTTTTTCTCATTTTTTTCAATTCTTGCTTCCTCATTCTGCACTGGTTGACTGTTTTTTTCTTCCTTATATTCCAAATCATTGATTTGAACCCCGGTTTCCTTCCCTTCACCATTGGTTTTGTGTCGATTTTCCTTTGTTTCATTTAGCATAGCCTTCACTTCTTCTCTTATGCGTTTGCCATACTCAAGCATATCTGTCAAGCCTGTGATCATCATTATCACCAGTATTTTGAATTCTGCATCTGTTAGGTTGTCTATCTCCTCATCTGTGAGGTTGGCTATCTCATCATTTAGTTCTCCCACTGGAACTTTGATCAGTTCCCCCTCCTTGGCCAACTTCTTTGTCTCCTCATTCTGACAGGCTCCTGTGTTTGTTTGCCTCTGTGTCCCAGGTAGAGATGTTATTCCTGTTACACTATAAGGGGCGGAGTCCTAGGGATTCATCAGTACAGGGTGACCTGTTTCACCACATTGTGGCATTGTATGTGGGGGAGGGGTTTTGACAGGGAACAATGCTGACTGCCCAGCACTCGCCCCTTTTCCAGGCACCTCTCCCACTTCTACACCAGACTGGCTCCCCTGTAGCTGCTGCCCTGGCCATCGTTCCCAAAGTGTGTGGGTCTGCGGACATTCTAGGACCGTGGGGGCTCTTTAAACAAGCGGACTCTGCTGAGAGACCAGCAGTTTCTGCCTCCACCCCGACCCCCACTGGTCTGCACAGTCAGAAGCAATGAGGCTTGATTTTCCCCGTTGCTGGGACAGTGAGCTGCTAGGTCCGGTGAGGAGCTGGGAACACTCCCCAGGTGTCCCTCCTGACTTTAAAATGTGTGATTGCGCTTTCTGTCGGCCTGCCACTGCAGCCACCACACCACGTGTCCTCCCCGCCCCTTCTCCACCCCTCCTACCTGTCTGGATAAGTATTTCTTCTTTACATCTTTGCTGGACTTCCATGCAGTTTGATTTTCTGGTACTTCTGGTTGTTTTCTAGTTTTGAGGTAGCTGTATTCCTTCTTAGTTGTGAAGGGAGATGCAGCATGTCTGTTTACGCCTCCAACTTGGCCAGAAGTGTAGAGCATTGTTCTTTTCAAAGAATATCTAATGTATAGTAAAATTATAGTTTTAATGTTACGTTAATCCATAGGAATTAATATGTTCTGTATGATTTTATAATCGTTTTTAGAATTAATAATGAAATATACTATCTATCCTCACCAAAAATGTCTTCAGAACTAATAATGGAATATATGTCATTACAAAAAATGTTTATTTTGTTTCCTGGTGGTTTTGTGAGATATAATATTATTTGTTCTACTCTGTTGTGCAAATGTGAATATAGAAATGCTATTATCTTTTCTTGTATTAAGTAACTAGCAAGATTTGACTTAGATTCCTTAAAATTGTTGTATCTGTGATCTTTTTTTTTTTTTTTTGTATTGTGTCTTTTTTTAAAGAGGTCCAATCACACATGTGGAATGCAAAGTTAGTTTTGGCCAACTTGAAGTATCTCGAGAGAAAAGCTTATTGATCTGGATTATTGGTGAGCCAGGTTTTGATTATTGATTATTTTGTATTCACTTACTTTAGAATCTGCTTAATTTAGGATATTTGACCAGTGTATTTTTGTTTTTAGGACAGAAATTCCCAAAATTAATGGAAATTAGTCTTTCTGGAACTGTAACTTTTGGAGCCAAGAGCCATGAGAAGCAGCCCTTTGACCACATTTGCATTGGGAGTACAGCATATTTAAAAGTAAATATATTTGTATGGCTCACTATATTAGAAACCTTTCCTTTGTTTCTAATTTGCATATATCTAATTGATTTTTAATGTTTTCTAGCCTTTTTTTTTTTTAAATTATGGGTTCTTTTTTATGTCTGTGCTATTCTTTTTTGATTTTTGTGAGATTCTTTTTGTTTAGTATTAGTCACTTTCTATTTCATTTAGTACTTTAAATTTTTAAGGTGAAACAAGTAAGTATGACCTAAACACCTCAACTCAGTCTAGTTCTGCACTGCTCTAATTATCACATTTGAGATTTGTATACCAAAAATACAAGATATAGTCCATTTCCTCTAGGGATATTTTTTCAATGATCCATGTCAATAATTGATCAATGCTAACTGCTTTTGGTGTTTCAAGGAAAGAAAACTTCTGACCAAAGTGATCAAGAAAAGCATTGCAGTAGAGATGGAATTTAAACAAAACTCTGAGGCCCAGATAAACATGAATATGAAACCATGAAGGCTGACTAACATTTGTATAGGTTAAAGAGATAACTTAATCATAAGAATGAAGGATAACAAAGCATGCTTAGGAACCAGTGCCAGGAACACACAAGGCTGGATAAGATTTAGGTCTCCATTATAGAGGCTTTTATTCCTTTGTTACAAAAAATTATAATATTTTTGAGTCAGGGAATGGGCTTTCTGAAAGTGATACTTTACAAAGATTAATCTAGAATGTATGTGAGGAAGGTGAGAGAAAAAATAAGTATCGACATACTTTTTTAGCTCTATTAGTATTCTGGATGAAAGGTAATAAGTTAATCATACTGAGCTCCTGTAGTGTCACAGAAAGTAAAAGGAAGAAACTGCTATAGGAGTTGTAATAAAAGTAAAGCCTTGGTCACTAATTAAATATAGAGACAGCAAATAGTTGTAAGTCAAAGATGGTGCTACTTAAAAAGTATATAAATTAAACCAGACTTGAAGCTCCAAGAGAGCAAAGACCATTTGAGTCTCATTCATTCATTGTTTTCCTATCAACATCTAGTCCAGTACCTGCCACATAAATATTTGATGCATGAGTCAATATAGTACTTAGAAGATAATACTGATATGGAGAAAGTTGAGAAGGAGTGGGTTGCATAACATGTATGTTGCTGTTGATAGCAACATATCCCAGTGTAAGTGTCTAGTAGGTAGCTAAAATCTTGGAACTTGATTCTTAAAAGAGAGCTCAACTGTATTTTTCAGGAAAAAATGTAGGATGTTACTAAACTGTATGTCTTTCAAAGGTAGTGATTATGTCTTTTCTATTCATTTTCATCATTTAACCAGTTAATGTTTAATCAAAAGTGTGTATTACATGTCTTTCTTTGTTCACTGAATAGATTTATATAATACCTAGTTTTGTGGAACTCAACTCTGTCATAACTTTCAGCATCCAGAATTATACTAAACAAGCAAGCGAAAGCCCTGTACTAATGGAGATAATTTAAGAAACAATGTTAAAGATCCAAAAACTACATTCTACGAAAGTGATCAGTTAGTTTGGTAATTAAAAGGAAAAAGTTAGGAAATAGAAACTTGCAGGGAAGGGAAATGGAAGAAAAAAAGTATAGAAAAAGATACCAGGATACTGCAGAATCAGGCACTTTTAAGAGCAGAGAGGAAGAGAACCACAGCAAAAGGAGACTGGAGCTGAGTAACTTATAGAACTTTCATAGTTAATGTGAATATCATTGTGATTCAGGCACCCAGCACTGCTCTCAGAGAAGGTACTAATGGCCCTTTCTATTCTAGTACAACATAATAATTGGAATTTACACTGATGTTGCCACATTATCCGTTAAATCTAGGAACTACGGATTAAATTTTAGAAAGGTTTTCTAGGTGAGAGAAAAGATGATTTCTAACCTCAGTTATATAAAAGTTGTGAGAGAAAAGATGATTTCTAAGCTCAGTTATATAAAAGTTAAGTTTCAGTTTTCCGGAAAATTAAGTGGAGCATCTCATTTCTTCTAAACACCAGAATAAACTGGTGTTTCTCTTTTAGTAGTTGCATTCTTGTGTTTATTAGAAGATGTGTAAGTTTCTGCCTGTGGAGGACTTATGATCTGAATATGTCACAAACACATACCCTTATAATATGCAGAACACCAGACGTCATTGGGGAAGGAGCACTAGCTTTAGTAATCAGTCAGGTCTGAGTTAAAATACCAGCTCTGAGCTTCAGTTCCCTCATTTGTACAATAGAAATATGTTGCAGTATGGATTAGAGTTCATGTTAGTGAAGTGCCTGGTATATATGAAAGACTTCATAATGCCAACCTTACAAAAAATGTTCCTGATGCGAAGGGGAAATGATGAGTGTATATATGTACTTATGCACACACAATATTCAGGTTTAATATTTTGTAATTTTAATTTTGTGAACTGTGTGAAGCAACTTCCTAAAACTGTGTCAAAGGAAAAACTGTGACCATTATTTTTTACCAAAGAATCACCTCAATTTTTGGTACTTTTCTCTTTCTAGCTTCATTTTAGGATCTTAGATTACACACTTACTGGGTGTTATGCAGATCAGCATTCAGTTCAAGTTTTTGCATCAGGAAAACCAAAGATAAGTACACGTAAGTTGTATAGATTTCATACTAACTTGAGGGAATTAAAATGGTGTTATGCAGTTATTATCTAAGGTAAAATTAAAATTAACAGAAAGAGATCAGGGAGTAATCCCGATTTACAAAAATTATGGTCTGATTATATTTTGTGTAACAGTTTGTGTACTTTACATTTCCCTTTGCTACCTTCTGTTTATAAAATTGTCTGGATGAGCAAGGATTGACATAGAGTTGGGCTTTAGTATAAAGTTGGGTTCATTTTGCTCTGTTTGTAATATACACTTTTATTTAGGGGTTGCTCACAGGGGCTTTGGTGTTGAACAGGCAAGAGGTTTGTCTAGCTTAGACAGTTTGTTATCTGCGTGATTTTAGGCAAGTTAGTGAACTACTCGAAGTTTTAGTTCCTTCATCTGTAAAATGGAAATAGTATTATTTACCTCAGGATTGTCATGAGGTTTAAATAAAATTATATTACCCAGGCACTTAGCATGATGCTTAGCATGTAGCGTGGGTTTAATAAATGCTGCATGATTATTTAAAATGTTAACTATTTCTAGCAAATATTGTAGTCAATGAGCATTATTTAGTACCTTCTCTACAAATAGCAAAGCAATCAAAAGAAGATTTCCTGTCTTTGGTGAATTTGTTGGTTGTAAAAAATATGTATATATAGTTATGAAAATTTAGGGAGACAAAAATAATTTATAAGTGAATTCAGAATTATTTAATTCAGATCAAATACATGTGACATAACTGAAAAGTAACTAGAATGAGGTAGAGTAAGCTAAATGTAAGCAGACATTTGCCTCATATATTAAGGAGAATAAATCTGTTGTATTTAGATAAGATTTTTTAAGCTAAGGATTAGGGCCCTTAAAATAGGAAAGATAGGACAGGACTTTCAAAAGAAATACAGAACTCAGAACTACAGTGTTCTAAGCAATTACTTGTGAAGGGCAATAATAAATTTTATGTAATTCTGTGTCATATTCTTTACCTCCTTAAGGTTTTTCCTGTTTTCTCCTATGCCATTTTTTTTTTTCTTGGCTGTCTTTTAAAAAGATGCATGTATATGGAAGAATGCATTTTGTGTGTGTGTGTGTGTGTGTATGTGTGTGTGAAAGCATAATAGCTATGTCAGTTTGGATAAACTAGTAGTTTTGTTTAAATTCAAACAGACTAACAGATTATACCTATGAGGTACAGAATGCAAATGTCAATTTAAATAATAATGCTAACATTTATTGTTTACTGTGTGCCAGGCACAGTTAAAAATATTTTATTTTTTAAGATTATTTATTTATTTATTTCTGGGGAGAAGGGAAGCATGGGAGAAAGAGAGAGAGAGAAATATCAATGTGTGAGAGAAAGAATCTGTTGCCTCTCACATGTCCCCAACTGGGGACCTGGCCCTCAACCTAGGCATATGCTCTCACCAGGAATTGAACTAGTGACCTTTCAGTTCATGGGCTGGTGCTCAATCCACTGAGCCACACCAGCCAGGGCTCTAAATATTTTATATGTGTTAATTCATTCTTTACAACCTCCTATTAAGTGTTATCTCTCCATTTTACAGATGAGAATGCTGACAGAACAGATTAGGGTCACATAATCAGTAAATGCCAGAACTGGGAATCAAACCCATATTCTAGCTCGGAGCTTGGCCACTTAACTAATATGCTGTGTTGCCTCTCAGTGTTACTGAGTTCCCAAACTTGGTGATGGGGTGAGCGGAGATAAAGTAATACATCCTAGCTATCCTACTTATATTCTTTCATTATGAAGAAGAAAAGTAGAAAGGAAAGAATTGGATATTTAGTGATGCATGATAATAAGAATTTACATATGTCTAGCTCAAATTAGCATTATCTTAATTTTGTATATCAGAAAACTTCAGTTCAAAGAGGGTTGTCATTTGTCCAAAGCTAAAAAGCTATTATAGCAAAAAGCTTAAATTTGATCAAAACTTTAAGAAACTATTGAAGGAGTCTTTTTAAAACATCATTAGAAAGTTGGATATTTAATTACATCTCTGAAACTTTGAATGAGTAGAGAATAATTGCAAGATCAGAATCAGGACTTTGGTAAAGAGGTTACGAAAAGGAAACCAATAAAAAATGTTAATGCTTTTGTTCTTGAAGTAATGGTCTATAAGAAACAGAAGTTAGGGAAAATGAGAAGGGGGAGAAATTGGCAGATTTGGCCTAAATGAGGGGTATTGGCATAAATTTATCATAAATAAGCTTAAAAGTGGGTAATTTAAATATTTTAATAAACTCGTATTTCTAAAGTGGCAGAGTTGTAATTATGCATTGATAAATTCAAGTGAATATTTCAGAGTATTGCCTTGCTTGAAATAATTGTGTTCCACAATTTTACAATATCAGTTTCTTACTGAGTTTTTGTTAATATAATATAGTCTTATCATTTTTTTCTTTTATTTCCAGACCGGAAACTAATATCTTCTGACTATTACATATGGAATTCTAAAGCTTCTGCTCCAATAACATATGGATCATTATTACTGTAATTATCTCATGTCTAAATGGGATTTGTGCAATAGCAACATAGCTTACATTAAATCATAGTCTTTAATTTTAATGTGTATACATATAACCTATAAATGAGAAATCATTGAGTGATTTAATTATTTAAAAAAGCTCTTGTTTGATGTTTTTAGTCTGACATAGTTTGAAAAAATAATTTTAAAGACTAATTAATGTCTTCAATTTTGTTACCATTTGATTTTACTCAAATATGATTCAGAACATAAACCAGCAGTGATTCATTTTAGGCTTATTTTAGACTAGTCCTGGGTCATCCTGCCACATGTTCCTTCCCATAACTGTGGCAGACATGGCTAGTCAGTCACAGCCTCCTCTCTCCACTGAGATTTCTGGATACGGGCTCGGCTCCTCTTCAGCGCAGAGCTGCAGCCACTCCTGATAGATTGTAGGTGATATGCAAGATAAAAAAAATTGTTTGCTCTTCCAAACCTGAGTACTAAGCTCCTAGTATATTGTGTTGATACAGAATACCAGAGAACACATTAGAAACATGTAAATCTCTTGAAAAAACAGCCAATGAAAACAGAAAAATTGTCTAAATAGTAGCCTGTTCTTAATCAGAACTATCCAACTGACTTATAAAGAATCTGCCTAATTCAACTTAAGGTGTTTATCTCTGTTCTGAAGTTACTTTTCAGGTAAGCTTATTAATCTGCCACAGTAACAATTTGCTTAGGGTGTCAATAAGAATAGCAAGAGGGGTGGTATATCTTCAGAAGATGAGCATAGTGTTTTTTGTGATCACTTAATGTGTGCAGCCAGTTTTTCAAGATAAATTTAGGAATAGTGCTTTTTTGTATTTTATTATTAATAAATCCATTAATGAATGAATTCAGATAAAGAGTTGTGTTGCATATTTTCTTTAAATTTGTCATTCTCACTCTCTTATTAGCATTCTCTTGGATTCCTCAGAAACTATCTAGTCATACTTTTTCTTCTTTACCTGTCATAACAATTACATGTCTCATTCTCTGTCCAAAGCAGTTCATCGTCAAGTTGGACTTGAGGTGACCAAGAAAAGATGAAATCTCAAGATCCTCAAAACTTAATTTGTGCCATTTCTTTTTACAGAACAGAATTAGAAGCATTATGAAAAAATATGTATTACAGATTAGTATTCAATTAAATTATATTTGGGTTTCTAGTTTTTAATGAGTCTCCTAAGGAAAAGCTTAGAAAAAACTGCTAAGTCCTTGAAAGAGAGTTACGATAGTTTGAAGGAATATTGCATATAAATTTAGGACTTGAAATATGATTTTAATTAAGGTCAATCCTACTCATTATAAACTCATTTTCTGCAAGGCATTATCATGGCATGATGTTCTCTGTTCAAAATTATCCCACGTAACAAAGGAAATAGAATAACTGCCTGACCAGGACTTTAACTTGTTATTCTAGCTTAATCGTAGGTAATCAGTAGTAAAAACCTTTCGTTTGAAAGAATAAAATTATTCCCCTCAAGTTACTTGATCTCTGTTAAACTCAAGAAAAACTTAACATTTAACTTATATTAATATGAATGGAGCCATCGTGATTGTATAAATGTTTAGTTAAGTATAGGCAAGAGGCATTTATCTGGTGAGTAGGCAGAAATTCAGTGTAATAATCCCCTAGGGGAAACTTACTTTATAAGCAATCAGAAAAACCAATGACTCTTTGATTTGACATTTCTAGAAATCTGAGGAAAATCTAGGGAGTACTGGAAAAGTGTATGGGCCGTGGGCAACCTGGTGCCATCTGTTGCCATTGTACTCTAACATTACACTACAGAACTAAAACCAACTCATGTTTTCATCCTGTTAAGATCAGCTGGACACATTGTGATGCTTTTGATTTTGTCTAGAAACCTGTCACTTCGGGATAATTTCTGAAGACAGAGTCTGTTTCCCGTTTGGTAGGTGACCTGTTTAATGTTTTCCCTGTGTCTGGGAACTCCTTAGTGTAATTAGCGACCTTTGAACTCCACAACTAATCCTGAGCTATTTTGTATTCCTTACTCATCTTTAAGGCTGGACCTTTCTTTTCTTCAGAGTCCACGGCCACAATTAAAGAAGAAACAGCTGCATTTCAAAGGGATTCCGATTCCAGAAGCTTAATCGTGATTGACATGCTCTTATTCTAAGCTATAAGACACTCTTAAGAGTCCTTTCTTGGGTTAAAACTTCAATCATTTTCTAAAAAATTATCTCACTATGGATTTTATTCATTTTCTTTGATAACTATTCTTTGCATTTTTTAACTTGAAAGATGCTTTGCATTTGCAGTGAATATGAGCACCTATTTCCAAAGATTTGGAAGGTGTCAGACCTACTCTAGATGCAAAATTGCTAAATTCCCTTTTAGTGCCAAAATATGATTATGAAATATGATGTCTATCATATAGGTAATTATTCTTCAGTAGACCCAAAAGGTACAAAAAGTGTTACATTTCTGAAAATGTTCTCCAGAAAAGATGGTTCATGATTTTTGTAAAACCATTCTTTTCTAAACAATATTTTTAAAACTTTTTAGAGCCAGCAATACTCTTATAGGTGTGGGCATTTTTTTTTCCTTTTTTAAATAATTGATTTAAATATCAGGTTTGAAGTAAATAGCCTTGTCAGGAGTTCTTAAGAGAATCATTCGCTTAAAAACATTTTCTTGATTAAACATTAGCCTGATAAAATTTGTTTTTTTACACCAACTAAATATGAGTTAAACTATTTTGAGTTTATATATTGTATGAAAGCACGATTTTATACATAATAACAACAGCTAATATTTTTCTTCTTTTTTTATTATAGTATTTCAGACCACTTTACAGACATGCATAGACTCCTGCACTGCCCCTGGGAGGTAGGTAGGTGGATGGAGCTTTCATCCAGAGCCTCTGCAGGGACTGCTGCCACAGCAGAATGGTTGTTTCTAAGACAAAGGTCAGAAAAGGGATGTTAATAAACAGTCCTCAGGTTTAAGGGACTTTTTTAGGATTACATCTTAAATTCCAACAAATCAGATTTAGGAGTTACTGAAAGTGAAATTGATCCATCCCTCATCCAAACTTTGCAATACTTTCCTGTTCTGACATCATTTAGATAGTTAGCTGTATTATCAGATTAGAATCCATTGTACCACGCTGCTGAAAGGAAAAGGAGGCAAAAAGCTAAACATAGGATGAATTCTGAACCTTTTAACCTGGCTGAAGTACGTTGGTCCCTGTTATGCAAATACCTTCAATCCTCTGCTAAGTTCAGTGGAAATAATTTTCTTGAATGACAGGTTTATTCAGCAAGGATTCAGTTGGTGATTAATCCCCCTTTGATCTAGGGTATTTCACTTAACTACCAGTTACCTCGTTCTGACAAAGTGCAACTGAGATTAGGGAGATCACTAGAACACTACCAGGGTGTGCATTTATTCTCTCTAACCTTTTAAAGCAAGGGCCAAGAATGCAATTTATTTTCAGTATTTGAAGATGTAAAGTCCTGTCTGCTAAGTTAGAAAGTCAATTGAATACCAAATGAAGTTTATTTCCTACGTAATAGAACAAACATTTCTTTTTGCTTTGCCTAACAGTGATTTTAGGAAACATAGGCTTTGAAGAAAGAAGAAATAAAGACTATATTTTAAGTATATTTTCTGGTTTTGTTTCACATACTGGAGTAAATACTTATCGGCCCTGAGATAACCCAAAAATCATAGCAGTGGCTACAACTTAGATTGAGAAAAAATGCTTCTGTTTTATTAAACTGCCTGATTTCTTCCTACCCTCTTCCCATTCAAAAATATCATGGTATGTGGTAAATCCAATTGGGGGAAACATGTAATACACAATTACAATTACTCATCTTAAGATTTTTGTTCATAAAGGTAAATGATGCCATTACAAAAATACTTCTGATAATTAAAATTATCAAAATAACCATTTTCCACAGTATTGTTTACCATTTTTCTGCCTTCCTTTCATTTAACTGTGTACCTCTTCCATAACTTTAAAACTTGAAATATTCTATGGAATTTTGCACAATATTTTAAGAATAAAATTTTAAGATGTGTTTCATGCTAGAGCTTCTCAAAAAATTCATGTTTAAAAACTTAATGTCAATATTTATAATACAAGATATCACATTTGAGAATCTATTTCTCATATATATCAAGACCCTAAAAAATAATTTTTAACAAAATATTTTAAAATATTAAATTATTGTTAATGATTAATTTTATTATAGACAAAGCAGTTTTAAGTGTTTTATAATTGTCCATTATTCTAGTAGCAGTTTGCAATACAAGTTATGAATTTAAGTAATTTTCTTATACATTTTTTTGGATCAGAGTCTTTGTGACCCAATTTCTAAATTGAAACAATGACTCAAAGAAGTAGGTTTCTAACTTACCTTAGTACCAGCCTCTTGAGTTTCATTTTAGTAATCAAACTGTTTCCAAGTATCTTTTGATAGTAAGTTAATTACAGAAATTGAGGATCAAAAAACATAACATGAAAGGCAGGATCCCCTAGCTATTTGCTAAGATACTAGTATTTTTATAATTCACTCTGAAGTAAATATTTAGTTAGTAGAATGTTGCAACATATTTTGAAATATGCCATCGGAGAACCTATATAAAACATATGCATGTATGTATATGTAATATATATAATACATATGTTAGTGTGTGTGACTTGGTGAGTCTTCTTATGAAATATTTAGTATCTTGTCAGAGGAAGAACATTTAAAGTCAAATATTTAAATATCTTCCCTCCTAACAGTGTTAATACTAATGAAGAGGTTTATTAAACTAAAAATTGCCAAAGAACTCATGAAGTCACTCCTACAAAATGATTAATACTCTTATGAACTGAAGGCTTTTCCATTAGCGTCTATTTTTTTTTCACCAGCCATTTTATGGGTATAATAATATTGTTCATATATAGCCTGGATCAGTGCAAGGCCTTACCTGTATTGCTAGTTTACTGCCTTATAAGCAGGTTACTCGGAGGTCCATGCTGATTCCTCTAAGGCTCTGGCTAATTTGCATAATTGTTGTCAATGTGGTGTTAATGTATTTGCACAGTATTTGCAGATTGACTGATACTCTGGGATAGAAACAACCTGCTGAATTGTTTTTTCCAATAGGACGTGAAAATTTGTATATTTTAATAACCTATTAAACATTTAAAGTCAATGTGTATGTTTCCTTCAATGTATTTTTAAATGAGTTTTGTAAAAAATGGTTTAGATAACACACTTTTAATAACAAAAATCTTAGCCCTCTTAAAATTTTTATTTTTCTTTCAAGGGACTAGAGTGCCCTCTGCAGGTTATAAAGAGATAATTTATGGCTATATTTGTCTTTAAACCCTATGATTTTTCCCATTTAGAAGCATAGCCTGAAAAATATATAATCTATTTTATTTAAATTGTTGACTTTGTTAATTTTTCAGTGACTGAAGGAAAAGTTTCTTTTCCTGGTCTGTTTTATAGTTGTGTTTAGTATGAAGAATGTAATACCATTGAATTTTCCAAATCACTTAGCTAGGACTCTTTGAATGTTGGAACTATACACACTGGATCTAATACAAGATCCCTCACAGAAAGGAGATTGGGAAAATTTACTATTTTGAAATTATTGAAAATGTGGAGAATAATGATTATTTCCCATTATATTTTTAGAATATTAATACATTTAAAATAAGCCTTACTTTTACAGTATGCATCATGTAAAATTTTTAAATTACAAGTTCTGTTTTTTGATCTTGTTAATGAGTGATGATTGTATTCAAGCTAAATAAACACAAGCTTCTTAGAATTTATTTAAACAAAATTAGAATTGAACAGAGAGTGCTCTGGCATTATTGTTGCATAAGCCTACTGACTAAAAAGAGTATTTCTCTTTGAAGAACGAAGGGCAAAGGTTTCACATCTGAGTCTCTCATTCGTCTACCCATCTTTCTCAATGGGTCTAACGGATTCATTTCTAAAGGATACAGGAACTCATATATAAAATTGTACAACTTGAACACTGATGGCACGTCTGATACCCTCTGAGCTGCCAGGGAAACTAAATATGATGAGAACAAGAGGAATGATTGGATCAAATTAATAGAAATAGATCTTTTTGCAAGCAACATAGTGATCCTGATCATCAACCTTGAAAAGTAAATTAGAACAAGCAAATTGCTGTTGAAAAATTCTTTCAGCACTCTGCTGTTGCTACTCAGCTAGTCACGGCTCAGCCAGAGGTAAGAAAAAAAATGCATTCATTTTTGCATTAACAAAGGAAACATTATTAAAGTGAATGTTTACATTGTGTTTATTGAAGTGTTCAAAGAATATCTGTTATGTCTACAACGTACGGTTCTCCCTACTATTATAGTGCGTGAGTGATGATAAAAATAAGTCATATGTACATTTTAGAAAAATAAATGACATCTAACTCAAGTGTTTGTGAACTATCTCCAAAATAAATTTAGGTATCAAACTTTATACTTTCCCTTTTAAAGATCTCTGTCTTCAGGAAATGTAACCCATTTAAAAAAAAAAAAAAAAAAAAAAAAAACATTTGTTTGAATATAACTTCCAATTATTTTCACACCTGATCTTAGCCAGAAGGCCAAGAGGCGATCCCATTATTTCAAATTGCTTTATGTAACCTTTCTCCCAGAAACTACAATGCATAAGAAATAAACTGAAAATCAAACAAAAAATAAAAACAATTGTGAAATTACTGAAGTGTGTGATTGAATATATAATGTTCATTAGAGAAATAGCTTGATAATTGAGAATGCTTTTGTGAGCAATTATCTTGAGCTACTTTGTAAAAACTAAATTGAGACTAGACAAGACAGCAGTTGAAAACAGGCATGCCAATCTGACATTTAAAAATGCAATAAGTATTTACTAGTAAAATAGGGGAAAGTGAAAATTCAGAAAGAATTTAAGCTTACACCTGTCTAAAATGAACAATTTAAATCACTTATATTTTAGAATTGAGAAGTACAGAATTTAACAGGGATTAAAGTACCATACTTTACTTGGCCTCTTAGCAGGTGTTATTGAATACAATTCAGTATTCTGTAATTTCTTATGGACTGACTAATTTTGAAGAACTATTTTATTAAATTTACCAACAGTAAAGTTGTCAGTCTTCCATGTTTCAGCCTAAAAATCTTATCTTTCACAGCAAAGATTATTAGCCCATGCTATATATGGGTTCTTGAGAACCTTTTAGCCAGATACTTTGTTTACCCTTTCTATAATATATTTACAGAGCACCATACTAAAATCCAGAATCTATAAAAATTATTTAAAAGTGATGAATTACTATGTATCAGTTTATATTTAAATATTTTATTTAACATTTTTGAAGGAACTTCAATCTTTGTCCATAATCTAAAAAAAATTTTTTTTGAATCTAAAATAAAGCAAATGGCAAACCACTAACTCCTTTTGCTAAGGAAGTAACCAGAAGTGATTAGTGATACTTATGGCTTATTAACTAATGTGAATATCAGTAGCTTCATGCCCATAATATGTATTTCCCTGCACACAGTAAAATACCACGTGCCATTTTATTTAATTTAAAGGCCTAAGCAATCATAAGGTATGACTTGGAATTAAAAACTGCTGAATAATCTAGTTGAAATGGAAACGTTCATTTGATTGATAAAAACTCATAAATAATGTTAAACTTTTATTGTGCTCCTATTATATGCCACTCCAGAACTAGACAAAAAAATTAAAAAAGTACCTGGAATGTGTTAGCATTGTAAATAGGAGAGTTATTGTAGACATTAGACATTGTTAGTTAGAAATTGTCCAAATAAGTGATGGTTGAAGTTCACCAGTCAGACAAAGGGAAAAAGGGAATCCTAGGGGCAACATCATATTTCTGCTTGTCAGACAGAATCCCAGAAAACTGAACATCCTATATAGTAAGAATAAGCATGCAAGGGAATATTTTTTGCTTCCAAATGTTTGAGACTTGGATATTTAAATATATGAATTCCTAACGGAAGTAATTACCATATTTAATTTCCAGCCTAATATACACAAATATCAAGGTACTCCTACATACTAAATGTACACTCCGCCACTGTCTCCCCCTTTGTCACTAATTTTGAATGCATGTTCACATACGCTAGTATGAGATTTACCTCTGTGTTACCAATGAAGAAAATGTGTATAAATAGGATTGTGAGGAAACTATATAAGTGAACTGTTATGTAATCTGTTAACATGCAAACATATACTTAGTCAATTAAGCTAAATTTTTGTTGAAGATTGTTCACATACAGTAGAACTTCTACCTTGGAACACATTCTTAGGCTTGAATCAGTTGAATATATACACGTGTGTATAAAAACAAAACAATGTGTGTGTGTGTGTGTGTGTGTGTATGTATATATATATATATATATGTATATATAGTTTACGTATCTTTCCTCCACCTTTCATGCCAATATTTTGAACTTCGTGAAGACAACATTCACCTTCACATGGTTGTATCCTCAGTGCCACCAGAAGCACTACAGAAGTTTAGTCTTGATTCAGTAAAGTAGCAAAATGTTAAGTATGTCATTAAATAGGCTGTTTTACCACCTAAATCAATAATGTTTGAGTGATTGTTTTGCACATGTGTATAAAAAGTCCATTCTGCAAACAGTGGTTCAGTGCACATGAAGCACAGGTGATTTCTGCCCTCTGATTGCCATCCCTGGCACTATTCAGAGAATGTGGTACTATGACACTGCTCTGCAGACACGCTGTGCAGATTTTTGGCTCCACCTGTTAGACTAGCTACAGCGGAGGCCTGCAGTTGCTACTCCTCATAGGTCATGTTCTTCGCAGTTATGCTTCAGTGAACCTTAAAGCATTTGCACTCCCATCTTAGAAATTCCCCTCTGGAACTCACTGGACAACAGCTTTGTGAGCTCCCCACTGTTCACAAAGTCGATCCTGATTTTGTTTAATATGACATGATATGTTAGACTCCCCACACCCCGTAAAGCCACAGCTTTTCAGTGATTCCTATATACTGATGAAAAAACGTTGCCAGTATCCAAGAATTGTGATTATTTTGAATATTTCTATTAACTATAAAGTCAGAGTGGTATGGAGAAAATATGCAGTCTTTGAAGTCATACAGGCCTGATTTCAAATCCCAGCTCTGCCATTTATGAGCTGGGTGGTCCTGCATAAATTACTTATCCTCTGTGGTCTTCACTTTCTTCCTAGCTTCATAGGGTTATTGGGAGCAGTGAATGATAGCAAGTTCTAAGTGCATAGGTATTCAATCAATATTCATTCCCTTCTAATACCAAAGTTAAAAGATAGCCTTTTCATGCGACTGTTAATGCCTATAATTAGTTATGCCTTAAAATTATCAAAGTTATATGAATTATCCTTTTGACCTTAATTTTGAATGCTAAGCTGTACATTATATTGCAAAAATGCCTATTCTGTTGCTTGAATGGGCCCTTGGAGTTAAAACAGCTGTATAATTAAGTGGCTGTGAGTGTTCTATAAAAGTTTGCTAAAGTAATAACCCACAACTATTAGAGATCAACTTCTGGAAGGCTTTTCTTGTCCAAGATATGATCTATGTCATTCATAACTAATTCCTACAAGTGAACCACAAAAAGAACCAGATTAAGCCTGAGTTTGGTGTCTGGTAAGGAAATGAATACATTCAGAATATTCTGATATATGCATTTATTATATAACATACTGTGTTAGGCTCTAGGAGAAAATGTAAAGATTAAGTGCTTGCTTTCCCAGAATTTACAATCTGAAAGAAAATAGAAATGTTTTAAGTCCAAGCTGTTTACCTCTTGGATTTTCTTGAAAAAAATTTTTTCCTAAAAATAATACAAAAATATTGATTTAATTGACAACATATTAGGTTGGCCAAAAAGATTATTTGGTTTTTTTCTGTAAGATGGCTCTAGTAGCGCTTAGTTCTCTAACTTCATTTGAAGCAATTTTGTTAGATTATGTTGTGACAGCTGTCATATCAGCATACATTAAATAAGATCAAAATTGGTGAATTTTTTGTGATCATTTTAATATTGAAGATGGAAGGAAATACACAACGCTTTTGGCATATTATGCTTTGTTATTTCAAGAAAAGTAAAAACGCAACAGAAATGCAAAAAAAGATATGTACAGTGTATAGAGAAGACGCTGTGATTGATCAAATGTGTCAAAAGTGGGTTGCAAAGTTTCATACTGGAACTTTCTCACTGGACAATGCTCACAGACCAGTTGAAGTTGATATGGATCAAATGGAGACATTAATTGAGAACAATCAATATTATACCATGTGGGAGATAGCCAACATATTCAAAATATCCAAATCAATAAAATTATTGGTGAAAATTTTAAAAATGTGTCTTTTGGACTTCTGGTCAAGATGTAGGTGTAGGTAAACACACCTCCCTGCACAACTACAACAAAAATTACAACCAGACTACAAAATAAATATCACCCAGAATTGTCATAAAATCAAGCTCTATAGAAGTCAATCAACCAAGGATTTAAAGAAGCCACATTCATCCAGATGGATAGGAGGGGCAGAGGCACAGTGTGGTACAGAGACATGGAACAAGCAGTTCTACATTCATGTATGGTGGGAAAAAATCAGGAGGGATACCAGGGGAGCAAGGGATCCCAGCCCCAGACCAGACCACCCAGCCCAGGGTTCCAGCGCCAGGAAGGTAAGTTTCCATAACTTCTGATTATAAAAACAAGTGGAGGTTGGGGCAATGGAAGAAACTTCAAGATTCTCAAGAGACTCTTCTTAAAGGGCTTTCAATTGACATAGGACTCACACAGACCCAAACCCTCTGGGATTCAGCACCAGGGTAACAGCTATAAAAGCAAAAATGGCATAAAGGAAGACACTGAAGTGATTGACAACAAGGTGATTGCTGGAAACTCCAGAAATAAGGCAGTGGCATTGTCCCCTCTCTGAGCCCTTCCTCACACAGAGCCACAGAGTGGTGACACATGTTGCCCTGCCCTGGCAATTACCTAAGTCCCTGCCCCATACAACTTACAATTGTACTTTTCTACAATAGGCTATGCTACTTAGGGAGTCAAAACAGCTCTACCTAACACACACAAGCAAACACAAAGAGGCTGCCAGAATGAGGAGGTGAAGAAATATGGCCCAAATGAAAGAACAGAACAAAACACCAGAAAAGGACTAAACAAAATGGAGATAAGTAGCCTATCAGATACAGAGTTCAAAACACTGGTTATCAGGATGCTCCAGGAACTCTGGGTACTCCAACAGCATTAAAAAGACCAAGGCAGAAATGAAGGTTACATAAGTGGAATAAAGAAAACTACAGGGAGCCAACAGTGGAAGGCATGAAGCCAAGAATCAAGTCAATGATCTGGAGCACAAGGAAGGAAAAAAAGCATTCAATCAGAACAGCAAGAAGAAAAAAGAATTTTTTTAAAAAATGAGGATAGACTGAGGAGCTTCTGAGACATCTCTAAATGTATCAACACCAGAGGTGGATTTAACGGCGGGCGCCCCGGGCCCCAACTTCTGAAGGGCCCCGCAGTTTCTTCTAATGACACCAGGTTTGGTTTCATTACTATGATGCATAAAATATCATTAACATATATTTTTATTTTCCCTGTCTCTTTTTTTTTAAGGGGCCCAATATTTTCTTCTGTGCCCAGGGCCTCACCCAACCTTAATCTGCCTCTGATCCAACACCCTAATCATAGGATTGCTGGAAGAAGAAGAGGAGGAGCAAGAAGTTGAAAACTTACTTGAAAAAATAATGAAAAAAAACTTCACTAATTTGGTGAAGGAAATAGACATACAAGTACAGGAAGCACAGAGTCCCAAATAAGATGGATGCAAAAAGGATCACACCAAGTCACATAATAATTAAAATACCAAAGGTTAAAAATAAAGAGAGTCTCAAAAGCAGCAAGAGAAAAGTAGATACAGTAGTCCCTCTCTATCGCGGTTCACTTAGCGCTGCCTCACTGTATTGTGGGACTTTTAAAAATATTATATTTAATTATCGCGGATTTTTTGCTATATTGCGGGATTTTGCAGTACTGTATACATATGTTGTTAAAGTTATGTAGGTTTAAGAGTGTAGAATATGTTTAAGAACATAAGTAGTGTTTATAAAAGTGTGAAAAAGGTTAAGGGAGTGGGAAAGGTTAATAAGGGGTTGGGAACAATTTATAAGTGTGTGGGAAGGGTTTATAAAGCCTTAAAATATATATAAATACTAAAATAAATGTAAGGTTCCTACTTTACAGATTTTCACCTATCGCGGGGTGGGGGGTCTAGAACGTAATACCCGTGATAAATGACGGAATACTGTAGTTCTAACCCTTTAGAGGAATTCCCACAAAACTAAGCTGATTTCTCAAAAGAAACTTTGCAGGCTAGAAGGGACTGGCAAGAAGTATTCAAATTGATGAAAAGCAAGGACTTACAACCTAGATACTCTATCCAGCAAAGCTATTGTTTAGAATTAAAAGTTAAATGTAAAGTGCTTCCCAGACAAGTTTAAACTAAAGAAATTCATCATCACCAAGCCATTATTATATGAAATGCGAAGGAAATTATATAAGAAAAAGAAGAAGATTGAAATGATGAACATAAAATGGGAATAAATTCACAACTATCAACAACGGAATCGAAATAAACTGAGTAAACAAGCAGAACAGGAACAGAATCATAGATATAAAGATCATTTGGAGAATTATCAGTTGAGAGGGAGAAGGAAGAGAATGGGGACAAAGTTTCAGGGATTAAAAAGCACAAATTTTTAGGTACAAAGTAGACAGGGGGATATTAAGAACAGTATAGGAAATAGAGTAGCCAAAGAACTTACAGCCATGACCCATGGACATGAAATTAAGGTTGGGATGGATTGCTGGAGGGAATGGAGGTGCTGGGTGGAGGGGGACAAAAGGGGAAAATTTGGGACAACTGTAATAGCGTAATCAATAAAATATATTAAAAAAATAAAAACTAGAAAAAGAAGAATGTGTCTTTTGTTTTATAAAAAAACTAAACAGCTTTTGCCAACTCAATATTTTTTTAATTTTCAGGTTGCTTAATTGATTGATTTTAAAGAATCGCTAGAGTTGTCAAATTTATGTTCCTAAACATCTGAGGTTTTAGAACAAGGGCACTTAAATCTTAGTAATCCTAAAAAGATCTGAAGATAATTTGTTCTCTTCTCATAGAATATATTTTGTTTTGATTCATTCTATCAGTTCTTTTTGCCCAAATTAGCTTTTTTGAATAATGTACTCTAAGCTGCAGCTGCAATTTTGTAATAGCAGAGAGCATATTCCTTCTCCTTCCCTAGGGCTGAATCTCTAACACAATGCCAAGCCTCTCTGATCCTCAGGAAACTTATGCTGAAGACCAGGCCCCCAAACCCAAGGAGGGAGGAGCTTACTAACTTTTCAGTTTTGCACATGCCCAGTTGGTGGTCCCTGAAAGCTTCCTATGGGCTGCATGGGGTCATATCTATTAATAGTTATTTCTCTTTATACTTCATTTTATTTCTAGCAAACACACTAGTTGTATATTTTTAATAGTGACATAAAGTTTCCATCTCAAATATAAATACAAATAAAAATATTGAGTAAATAATAATTCAGGTGCTATATGGCTAACTAGTCGAAACTCAAATAAGTGCACAAAAGTTATCTTGGGCTTTTTGAAAGTCAAAGATTGATGCTTAGAGAATCTGAAATACAAATAACTTCATTCTGCTATTTAAGACAGTTTCTCAGTAAAGCCCTAAGGGATTAATAAGCAGTGTCATTGGTGGAAAATACACTCTGGATTTTGGGTTAGGCAGACACAGTTCAAATACTCCATCTGTTTAAGTAAATCTTGGACCCAGGATCCTCACTTGTAAAATAGAAATCTTACCTCATAAGATGTGTCTAAATGAAATGGCACAGTACATATAAAGTGAGTGGGACTTAGGTGATGCTCCTCCATTTCCTTCGATTCTCCCTCGAATAAGATATCAGCTTTCTCTATTTTCTTAAAGACAGGAACTGTGAGTAGGTCTCAATTATTTGCACTATTTTTTTTTTGTAATGTGCTAGTAAAATAGATTAAATACTAAATTCCCACATTTACCATGGCACAGAGAAATTAAGAGTTTGTGTTAATGGCAAAGTCGGATTTAGTTTTGTATCTAGTTATGCTAATCAGCCCCACTGCTTCTCTCTCTCTCACACACACACACACACACACACAGAAAATGAACTCACACATGTTCTTGAAAAGGGGAATTTTCCTCTCTGCTTTGGTAACTAAAAACTGAGAGCTGAAATTCTGACCTTTATTTGACCTTTTCCAGAGCATTTTTATATACATTCTTGGTTATTATCTTTGTATTGCATTCATTTTACTATTCTGTATTTTCCCTTTGCTTCAATTTATTTTTTATTCCATTGTGTTCTACTGTACTATTATACTGATCTTTATTAATTTTATACTATTATATCTTTTATTGTTCATTTCCTCAAATTATTTTTGGAATAAAGTTAAGAATAATTTTATATGCAAAATAGTGTCACTGGTCCACCACTGATAATGTTCTAGGCAAAATTTAAGAGACAACGATCAGATAAAATTTAATATGACTCTAAACTGATTAAGTTGGACAGTTCTCTGGTGACTTCTAGCTTGAAGCATTTCATTCTTGCTCAAACATCACTAACTTACTTATGCTACCAAATCATTGCTTTACATCAAAAGCCATTAGAATCCATTTGACTGTTTTTTTAAAATATGTTTTATTGATTATGCTGTTACAGTTGTCCCAATTTCTTTTCCCTCTGCTCCCCTCCACCCAGTAGCCCCCCTCCCTCCAGTTGTCCCCCCCCCTTTTAGTCCATGTCCATTGGTTGTGCATATAGTTCTTTTCAACCTCTTCCTGTCTACTCCATTCCCTCCTACTGTGCTTCTTAATTCCTGCACCATCTCCCTCCCTTTCCCCCTTCCCCCTCCCAGCTGACCTCCCCCCAATATGTTCCCCATACCTATAGTTCTCTTTCCACTCTCGTTGCCTACTTAGTTTGCCTTTGTTTCAATTCCCTAGCTTCTGTTGTTGGTTGTTGTGATACAGTTTTCATTTTAATGTTTATAGTTTTCATGCTCCTTCTTCTAAACCAGTTCCTTTAACATCTCATATAACAGTTGTTTGGCTCTAATGAACTCCTTCAGTTATGCTTTGTCCTGGAAGCACTTTCTCTGCCCTTCTATTCTGAATGACAGTTCCACTGGATAGAGTATTTGTGGCTGTAGGTTTTTGATTTTCATTACTTTGAATATTTCTTGCCAGTCCCTTCTTGCCTGCAGGGGGTCTCCTTTGAGAAATCAGATGATATTCTAATTGCGACCCCTTTGTACATAATTTTTTCTTCTCTCTTGCTGCTTTTAAGATTCTCCCTTTATCTTTAATTTTTGACAATTTGATTATAATGTGTCTTGGAGTGGTTCTCCCTGGGTCCAGTTTTTCTGGAACTCTCTGTACTTCCTGGACCTGTAAGTCTATATCCTTCCCCAAGTTTGGGAAGTTCTGCTTCATTATTTTTTCACATAATTTTTCAATTTCTAGTTCTTCTTCTTCACCCTCTGGCAATCCTATAATTCGAATGTTCATTTGCTTATAGGTGTCCCAAGGGTTTCTGAGCCTCTTCTCACTTTCCTTTTTGTTTCCTCTTTCTGCCCTGGTTGACTGTTTGTTCCTTCCCTATGTTCCGATTTGTTGATTTGATCTCTGGGTTTTATTTCCTCACCACTTGTCTCGTATGTGTTTTCATTCGTTTCAATATGACTAGCTTTCATTCCTTCCCTGTCTTGTTCCAAATCTTTTGTTAATTCTGTAAGCCACCTTATGACTATAGCTCTGAACTGAGCCTCAGAGAGATTTTCTATTTGTTCATCTGTCAGGTCCTGCATCTGCTGCCTGGTGAGCTGCGTCACCAGGATTTCAATCATAGCCAGCTTCATCCTGACAGTCTTGTGTTTAGCTTTGCTTCCTAGGCGGGCTATAGGGAGCAGAGCCCCATGCACTTGTCACTACCCAACAGCGATCGGCGACCTTTTTTGCCACACTGTGGCGCTTTGTGTGGGGGTGGGGGTCCAAGATGGATTCCTGCTGTTACTCTCTGCTGAGAGACCAGGCTCCTCTTCTTCTGTCCCCCCGCCCTCTGGGCCTCACCGTCCGAGGCAATGGGGGGGTCTGCCTTCCCCAGCATTGGAATCGCAAGCTGCCGGGTCTCAACTGCAGCCGGGATTGCTCCCCTGGCGTTTCTCGCAGTCCTGCCACTATCCCTGCTGCTACCACAAACAGCACCGCGGTTTCTCACCCCTCCTACCCATCTGGACGAGCACCACTGGTTTATAACTTCGTACATTGGACTTCCATGTAGTTTTATTTTCTGGAATTTCTGGTTACCTTTTGTTTTGAGGTAGTTGTATTCCTACTTAGTTGTGGAGGGAGACAGAGCATGTCAGTCTAAGCCTCCATCTTGGCTAGAAGTCTATTTTTTTTAAATGGCACTAACCTCATTAACAATTCTACCAATTCTACAATTCGTGGTAAGCAAGGTGCGCATAATGCCGAAGAGGTTGCACCACTCCAAGATGAAGGGTCGCCCACGCATCAACACCAGTTGTGCCAGCAACCCAGTTAAGACCCAGCAATTCATCAACAGGATGGAAGATGCACTCGGCGAGGGAATGGCGGCAGATGACATTATCGAATCCAATTGGCCACGTCTCCGCGACGCCATATACAACTCCGCCATTATTGCTTACGGGAAGAAAGAACGGAAGAACGCTGACTGGTACGAGGCTCACTGGGAAGAAATGGAACCCGTGATCGAGGCTAAGAGGAAGGCCCTACTGGCTTACAAGGCCACGCCCACTCCCAGTACACTTCAAGCTCTACGGGCTGCCAGGAACAAAGTCCAGAAGACCGCCCGCCACTGTGCCAACACCTATTGGCTAAACCTGTGCAGAAGCATTCAGGAAGCCGCCGATATAGGCAATGCACGAGGAATGTATGAGGGTATCAAGAAGGCAACAGGCCCAATCCCCTCCAAGATCGCCCCCCTTAAGTCCAAGACAGGTGAGGTCATCACTGACCAGGAACAGCAAATGCGGCGGTGGACCGAGCACTACCTCGAGCTGTACGCAACGAGGAACACCGTAACAGACACTGCTCTTAATGCCATCCCAGACCTACCAGTCATGGAGGAGCTAGACACCCCACCTACTGCGGCAGAGCTCGGCAAAGCCATCGACCGCCTCGCTTGCGGGAAAGCACCAGGAAGCGACGGAATCCCTCCAGAAATCCTAAAGAGCGGGAAACCAGTCCTGCTACAGCCGCTCCACCATCTACTCTGTCTCTGCTGGAAGGAGGGTTACATCCCCCAGGATATGAGAGATGCCAACATTATCACCATGTACAAGAACAAAGGAGACCGCAGCGACTGCAACAACTACCGGGGCATCTCTCTCCTCAGCGTCGTCGGCAAAGTATTCGCCCGGGTCGCTCTTGCCCGCCTGCAGACCCTTGCTTCCCGCGTCTACCCAGAGTCCCAGTGTGGCTTCAGAGCTGGCCGCTCAACAGTGGACATGATCTTCTCCCTACGCCAGCTGCAGGAGAAGTGTCACGAGCAGCATAAACCACTCTACCTCGCCTTTATCGACCTCACGAAGGCGTTTGATCTGGTCAGTCGAAGCGGACTCTTCAGCTTGCTACGGAAGATTGGCTGTCCACCACATCTGCTTGCTGTGGTCATGTCCTTTCACGACAACATGCACAGCACGGTGTCCTACAACGGCGCAACCTCTGAGGCCTTCCCAGTCAGCAGCGGAGTAAAGCAGGGCTGCGTCCTCGCGCCTACGCTGTTCGGAATCTTCTTCTCCATGCTCCTCCAATACGCCTTTAAGGACTGCAGCGAGGGGGTCTTCATTCACACCAGATCCGATGGCAAGCTCTACAACCTGGCCCATCTACGAGCCAAGACCAAAGTCAAAGAGGTGCTCATCCGTGAGATGCTCTTTGCCGACGACGCAGCCTTGACATCACACTCCGAAGAGGGACTCCAGCAGCTAGTCACTTGCCTTTCCCACGCATGCAAGGAGTTCGGACTAGCCATCAGCCTGACGAAGACGAACGTTATGGCTCAAGGCACGGGGACTCCCCCATGCATCACCATCGACGGATACACCCTGGAGGTTGTCAACGACTTCACTTACCTCGGGTCCACCATCTCGAGCTCTCTGTCAGTTGACTTGGAGGTCAACCGGAGAATTGCCAGGGCAGCCACAGTTATGGCCAAACTGAACCGGCGAGTGTGGAACAATTCCAGCCTCACTGAGAAAACCAGACTGCGCATCTACCAAGCCTGCGTACTCAGCACTCTCCTCTATGGCAGCGAGACGTGGACCACCTACGCAAGGCACGAAAGGAAACTCAACAGCTTCCACATGAGGTGCCTGTGACGCGTCCAGCATGTCGCCTGGCAGGATAAGGTTCCCAACACCGAGGTGCTGAAGCGAGCCAACATGAGCAGTTTGCATGCAGTTCTTAGTGAGAGACGCCTCAGGTGGCTCGGCCATGTCAAAAGAATGGATGCAGGCCGTATTCCCAAAGACCTCCTCTACGGCGAGCTAGCAGAAGGCCAGAGGATGACAGGGCGCCCAAAACTGCGGTTCAAAGACATCTGCAAAAAGGACATGACACAATGCTCCATCAGTCTCAACACATGGGAAGTTCAAGCAGACGACCGCCTAGCCTGGAGGCTCGCAGTCAGGCAAGGTACGTCACCAAGGTACGTCACGTGCAGAGGCTGCGCGCAATGAGGAGGCGGTCCAGAAAAGATCGAGGCGGAAGCAGCGTCAACAGCAGCAACAACAGCCATCTGCCTTCACCTGTAACAAGTGCGGCAGGGATTGTCACTCCCGAGTCGGACTGCACAGCCATTCTCGGCGGTGCAGATAGACTCTCAAGAAGCTACGCCATCGTCTCTCGAGATGGACGGCTGCCGATGACGATGATGACGATGAATCAAAGAGAATATTTGGAAGCTCAGTTGCAGGTTCTGGTGTGTTTGTTTTCAAATGACTCAATAATAAGAACAACTCATACAGCATAATCCTAAATGTTTCTAGGAAGCCCACATATTTTCAACATCAGGATTTACTTGGGTTCTTTTTGTATAAAGCATAAAGATAGTTTTTCTTAAATAAAAATAATAATTTGGGGGTCCTTTATAACAAAGATCTACTTTGACAAGAAAATTATAGCAATTGTACCTGTGGTATATAGGTTTGGGACTCCTTAAAATGAAAGGAAAATAAAAGAGCATTTGCGCATGTGTTTTTATATTCTAATTTGGGTACTCTAGCAAAAGAAACTGAAAAAATTATCTTTGATAGGTCATTCTCGTGCTTATGACAAACTTGCGATTATTAATAATGTTAAATATTTCCTGACATTTTTACTTCTATTATTTTTAGCTAGCTATTCACCCACAAATGCAGTAAGGCTGACATAATTACACCCTTTTAATTCACAAAAGACATGTATTTACCTATTTGTTATAAGGCTTTTCATGCTAGCATGCCGTTACTGTGACAAGACTGCTTTGAACACACAGTAGGTAAAATAATATCACATATTGCACAGCAACCCCAATAGCTGAATGTTAATTTAACCAGTAAAGACAAAGTAATTACAATAATAGGAATTTTTATCTGCTGATGGAGTTAAAAATGGAACTCAAATTGATCTTATATAGCCCGTTGCTGGCTTTATAATCACTAGAAAAATCAACCAAAGTGCAAGGATATTTGTAATGTTGAAACTAGTTACTACAGATTCTAGGAGAGGACCTCAGTGCTGTAGACATCAGTGGCATACCTGCAGTATTTGACACCCAAAGTGGATTATTTTTAACACCCATTGCCTCCATATGACAAAATTATTTTCAGTAATAATCATGAAGGGAATAAGGACGACATCCAGAAAAGGAGTGCTGATAATGAAAATTGTCTTTTATATATCATAATAATCATGCCCATAAAATGCAAAATAAAATTGTTATAGAGAAAATAAAGAATAATATACTAAATACTTATAAATTACATGAATGTATTTTTAAAAGGGGACAATTTATACCCACATATTGGTGTGTCACAGTAATGCATAATAACATTACTGTAACTGAGAGGTAAACTTTAATAAAACTAAAACATCTATGAAATATACAATTTAGACAACAAATCATACCACTGACTAAACATTGTATTTTCTTGAATTACTCTTTAGTTTAAAACAAATAACACAAATTAGCAAACTTAGTAAGAGATTTGAGGTTTGCGATAAAATTAATACCTCTTGAACAAAAAGCATTACAGCTCAAAGTTAGCATGCTGTTTCACTTTTGTAATAAAAACTGCACAGAATGACCAAATCAAAGTACATAACTCAAGTTCTATTTCTTCATCCTTCAAATCACTGTACTAAATTGTTAATATCAAATATACCCTTGAAATGTAGGATTATGGCAGTACCACAAGGTTTGGAGATAGAAATTGCTTCAAAGCAATTACTCTGGAAAGAAATGGGTGCAGCCGGGTCCAAGTGCAGGGGCTTATGGTGTAACTGGAAACTCTCCAAATTAACTTACACGCAGGATGCAAGGTTTATGGAAGGATAAGTTATCAAAATGTGTTCATTTGAAACTTTCATATATTTCACTTCAACTCAACAACAGCCACAGTAATTGCTTAGAATTTAGACTAATAAGAGATAGTTTGGAAGAGGATTGTTTCATCAGCAACATTGTTCAGAATTGTTGGCATATGACAATGAAAAGCGGACCTGTGCTTAGCGTCTCTACAGACAGTGCATCTCCTTATTTCCTGTATCAGAAGGGACCACCCTGTCCTCAACACCTGCTCTAATTTCATCTCTACCCACAGAACCTGTTTTGTTTTGTGCCAGCTACAACTGCAGAAAACATCCAGAGCTGTCCCGTACCAATCTCAAAGTTCACTTTATGTATTCACCAATATTCACTTAGGAGACCCGAGTGTGCTATCCATTAGTAAAATTAACGATCATTAAATAACCCTGTGGCTTCATCCTAGTGCTGTTTACCCTCCTATTTATACCATCAGGACTGTTTTTTTTTTTTTTTTTTTTTTTTAATTTAACTGGAGAGGAAACTCAGAGCTGGGTGCAAGTGGGTACTTGACCCCAAGCCCTTTTGCTTCACCTTTGAGCACACTCCTAGTCCCCGTCCTGTCCCCTCCCCACACCTAGAATCTCAGTGCTCCTGTGGTCCTAGATTTCTGGGGTCACTTTGACATTTCTGTGTCCCACTAAAGTATTAGGAATCTGTGTGTCTCACTTTTTAGAGGATTTGCTTTTCAAATCGGCTTGCAGAGTGGGTAAAGCTTAGCACAAATGCCAATGGTGCAGTTTCTGACATCGGGTGTATTCTGTATTTTGGGTGATAGGGCCTCCGTACTACCTCTCAGATTACACCACGTCAAGGATTCCTTATTCATGTGGTCCACGCTGATAAAGTGACTTAGCCCAAATGATTACCTCATGGTTAAAAATGAGGAATTAGGGCTCATGAGCTTATGGGAGCTTCTATCCTGATGAGGACGGGTTTTCAAATTTTTATAAAGTCACAAGACTTCTATCCTACAACTAAAGACCCCCCCCCCCCGCCCCCTGGCCGCAGATTCTGGCAGTGTTTGTAGCTATGCAATCACAGCTACTACATTGTTTATTGTCAGTTTCCTCAGCTGAAAAATGTGGGAATAAGGGAAGATGCTTGGATGATCTCTAAGGTCCCATTCACCTTCTTTGCTTCTATTATGTATATATAAACCAAATGTTACATAAACTAAATTTTGTCATATGTAGCCATGTAATTTTGGGAAAGAGAGAAGACGAATTATTAATAACAGGAAAAAAGGATGGTGGTGAGAATGATTTTGGTGCTCATGGTTAGGAAGTCGTGGAAGTATAAAAATCTTTGCCTTATAGAACTTTCCTGGTTGAGTCACACGTACACACACACACAGATTTCGATAAATTTTCTGCCCACAGATTCTTCTTTAATTTAACACCTATTGACTAAGCATCTGCTATGTTTGGCATTATTCTAGGGATGGGGGATTCAGCAATGAATAAAATAAAACTCTCTGTCCCTATAGAGCTTATACTTTGTACAGGGAGATAAAAAATAAAGACGTAATAAATTAATGTTGAGTGTTTAGCTCAACTACTCCATATTGATGCTGAGGCATCCGTTTTGTTTGGCCAAGCAGCCTGCGGAGGACTTGACGGACACTAGCCCCTCCCCTTAAGTGCACACTCTACTTAACAGCCCAGAGTCACAAGTAAATCCAAATTCTTTATATGACTCCCTTAACAACCCTATGAAGCTTACCAAAACCCCACTCTTTTGGGTTTCAATCAACCTATCAGACCTTAGCCCAGGAACCCCAAAGCGCTCCACCCATGGACCCTAGTAAAGATGAGCTCCAGGTTCTGCCGCTCACTCTACCTGCCTTGCCCCTCACCCCTGTGGCCCCTCAAGGCTCTCTGTGTACCTCCTCCAGGACCTGTGAGTAATAAACTTCTCTATTTCACGTTTCCTTGTGGGCTTTTGTTGCACCTTCCGCTCACCATCTGACATCCTGGGGCTCTACTTAACAAATGCTAATTTAACAAAGTCGTAACAGTAAAAGATATAGTCTTCCAGGTAGTGATAAATTCTTAGGAGTTTTTTTGAAAAGAAGAAGAAAGAGAAGGATGAAGGATGAGGTCTTTGGGAGGGTGGAAGCGGATACAATTTTTACAACAGAATTCATAACTGTCACAGAAAGGGGGCATGGCAGGGGCAAGACAAAACCTTCTGGTAATCAGGAAAAGAGCACCAAGTGCTGTGAAAAGGAACATCCACACCATTGAGGTAAGAGAACTGGTCCCTGCTTGTCACAAGGACAGCAGGTGTCAGAAGAACTGGTGAAAGTGTAACTGAGAAGTGCTTCTGCTTCTCACACTCCTTATCTGGATACAAACTAAATGATATAAAAACAACTGCAGTAATTCCATAAAACATCTAAAGCCCAATTGCAGTTGCAAACTAACCTCTGACACACCAGCAAAATCAGACACTAAGCATTCTAATACTTGAAACACTATTCCACGGAATCCTCTTTCTCAATAAATTACAGTCTGCTATTGCACTTGTCATTTTTCTTTTTCAGCTTTCTATCAATAATGTATTGGATGTCAGAGACTGGAAATTTGCAATACAGGAAACCCCTCTGAGGGTGTTTTGAGGGTTTAAACTGAGAAGTTGCTGAGTTCCTGGAGGTGTGAACTCCAGGGAACGGCAGAGAGGGTTCTTAGCTGAACCAGTCCTGAACGAGAGGTACTGGGACGACTTGGTGCACAGGAGCAGACTGGTGTGATTAAGACCAGTGGTATTTTGCTTCATTGGGTGAAACTGAACTAAACAAAAGCCCCTTGTGCTCCGAATAATGGGGGTGGGAGGCGGGGCGGGGGCCTTATAGGCCCACATTTATCCATGTATTTATGGATAATTTGTAGAGCAATTCAGACATCTTCAAATTGCACAAATATCTTTTATTTGTTAAAAAGAGATGAAAGCAAGTGACTTTTCACTGTCTACCACCTAAGTAAAATTTAAATCCTAGTCTCCAGAAGAAAATTGTAAGAGTATTCATTATCCCATAAATATTTACTTAAATCAGACAAATTCATAATGTTCTAGGACTGATTCTGAATGTAGGTAATAATAATTAACAGTTGTTAAGCACTTGCCATTTTCTCTTTAATCCTCACAATAACCCATGGAGGTTTGGTACCTCCATTTTGCAGAAGAGGAAAATTGGAGCTTGACAAGATTAAGTGGTGGGGCCAGGAACTGAGCACAGGGCCCAATCTCAGGAAATCTCTTCTCCTTCTAACACAATGCCTCCCAGGAGGCAAACCTCATGCTGTGGCAGTTGGAGTGAGAGCCCTCACGTGTACTTTTTTTTTCTCTTGTAGTGTCCTTCCTAGCATAGGTTCATGGAAGCTAGATCAAGCACATTAACCCAATTACTCTTTTCCCTAATTAGGTTGGTGCAGACATTTCTCTGCGGTCATCTTAGCCCTCCCTTTTACTCACAATGCCATTCAGTTGACGTGTGCTCTCTAGCAAGTCTGCCAACAATACTTTAGAGTTATGTGTAAAATAAACTTTTGGTTCTGACTCACTTTGTTTCCACAAGCAAAGGACTCACTCAAATTTCATAGGGAAGAAGGGAAGAAAATATTAATGTGTTTCTTTGAAATATCTCCTTCAGGTTCAGGAAACGTACATTGTCAGGGCTAATTATTAGTAAGTTTAATTGTTAGCCTGCGTCGCAAGCTTCCCTTGTGCACATGGGTGCGTCACAGGTGCTAACAGTGAGAAAATTCGACTGGGTCTCCGCTGTGCTCTCTTCATTAAGCTAATGGAACATTTTCCTCTTATTTTCACCCTAGGGTGGCTGCAGAAGTGCAACCTTATAATTGTTGCTCTTGCTGTAATTGGTGGTAGTAGGAGCATATATAGTCTTATTGTTTTTCCTATGTGGTGGTAGTTTATTTATGACCTATTGATAATTCCCAGCCAGCAGCAGAAAACTCAGTATTACATTAGCATTCCCTCTTAGGGAAATGACTACTAAACAAAGACTATTAATTAACCACAAAGAACACATACTAGGGATGGCCCATCACACCAAATACAAACTTCATTACTACAAAGACTGACTCCTCTGGCTACCATGGGTGTTGATTTTTGTCACTAAAATTAGTGGAGCCTTAATCTTTACCATTCTTGAGATACAGGAACTGAGCTTCATGAATCTTTTAGAGAGGCCCTTGAAGGCTGCCATACACCTTTTTCAAAGTGATGGGGAGTCTTGCTTGGCCACTGTGAAGTCCTTGGAGTATAATGAGCAAGGAGAAAAACATTAAAATTCAGCATCCGCCATTCTGATTCAGGGCCACTAGGCTGTGCTGAGTACAGTTTGGATCCAGCAGGAGCCTCCCCAGGGCTAGTGGGTCACCCTGGGAACCTGGGAAGTACAAATGAGGAGATCTGTTGAGGCACAAACATCTGTATTGTCAGATCTTGACCTCCTACCACACCTTTTACAAGATGTAACACTCTTTAGGACACTGTGTATTCTCTGAAAATTCTCCACAACCTATGTGTTGCATTTAATCTTCATTAAAGAGTAACTGAAGAGAACTCGGATGTTGACTATTTTGCTGTTTAAAGTTGTACCATTCAAGGACAGTCATCTGAACTGTTAAAAGTTAAAAACTTCCAATTGGCTTTGGTCAAGTATCTATTATGTGGCAAGTACAATGCTAAGAACTTCACAGATATTCTTTCACTTTATACTACTGTAGTAGGCAGAATAATGGTCTCCCAAAGATGTCCATGTCTTAGTCTCTGAAAACTGTATGTTATTTTATAAAGCAAAAGGGACCTTTCAGGTGTAATTAAGTTAAGGGTCTTGATTATTCTGGATGATCTGGTTGGGCCAATATAATCACTATGGTCTTTATGAGGGTCAGAGTCAGAAAAGAAGATATGACAGGAAGCAGGAGTCACAGTGATGAGGCCATGAGTCAAGGAATGTGGGCAGCATCTAGAAGCTGGAAAAGACAAGAAAATAGATTATCTCTCTAGAGACTCCAAAAAAGAATGCATCTCTGCCAACCCATTTTCAACTTCTGACCACCAGAATTGGAGGTAATATATTAGTGTTTTTTTAAGCCACTAAATTTGTGGTAATTTGTTATAGCAGCAAGAAGGCACTAATTCAACTCCCAACAATTTTGCAAAACAAACCTATCATCTCCATTTACAGATGAGGAAATTGATATTTCAAGGGGATCGAGGGGCTTAGCTTACCTGAACTCCTCTCACAATGCATAGTGTATAGCTGTTTGTGAGTGTACCTGTATTCTCTCTTGAAGAAGATGGGTTCTCTCAAGGTTCTGAAAAAGTTGCAAGATGCATGAGTTAGGTAACTTGCTAACTGGACACCCTTTTTTGCCTTCAGTCATCAGGTCAGATGACTTTTTAATAAGCTTAGCTAAGGTTTTTATTTTCTAAAATATGGCAGGTTTGTGGAGATTAATTTAGCATTTATGATAGCTGAGCTTCTTGTATTACTCCTTCTTTGCCAACATTTTCCTTTGTGTCACAGTTAATTTTATGCTCAATAACTACTAATTCCAGGAAGGAATAAACAGTCTATGATGGGAAGGTGCTTGATGTGTTTCCCAGTTTGCAACAACCATAATCAGGTATAATTTTTTAAAAAAATGTTATATTCCAGTTTCGACTTCACTACCCATATAAATGGACAATGTCCAGAGCTGTTGTATAGTTAATGGTTATTTTCAATGTCTCTAGCATCTTGTCATTCACTGAGTTCTTCAGCAAGTCTAGACATGATGATCTGAGCCACAGGGATTTAAGTCTTTTCTGGTTTTAAGAATATTTGGCTTTATAGTACATAGGTGTTCGTTGCCCATCACTCCTGGCTTGGAAAAATGTTCCTCCCCTTTCTCTGTGGTACAAGTGAGAGCAATTTCACCATCCCTATGTTACCTAGGCCTGGGCCACCAGTTTTCTACCTCCTAACCACAATGAGCTTCAGGAATCAAGAAGGATACGTGACCCAGGCTGGTCCCGAGTTCTTCTTGGGACTTCACTGCCAGGGAAGGAAAGATGTTTTCCCTTCCTCTTTGGCAAGCTATCAAAATAATATAAGCCTATGACTCATGACTCTTGTGGCCATTTTCCCTGAACGTTGTGGTGGGGGCCAGCCATCTGCTGCAAAAGAGAATGCAGCCAACACCCAGGAGCTGAGAGTTAGAGACAGAAAACAAAAGGAAGTTCTGATTTACCCAGCCATGCCTTTCCAGCTATACCCTGCCACTGGGCTCTTCTAACACATAGCCAGCAAACCACTCTTTTCAAACTTCAGTTAATTGGATATGGATTTGTGATTAAAATAAATTTTTAAATTTTATTTTTCAAAAAGGTGATATTATTCCTGAAATAAAAGGTATATAGTGAAAGCTTCCTCTCTGGATTGTCCCATTTGCCCAGTTTCCACCCTGTAAGTTAATATTCTTAATTTTTTTAATGTGATCTTATAGATTTTCTTCATGCATATACAAGCAACTATAAAACTACATCTCTATTTCCCTCTATTTTAATACAAAAAGCATCACATTAAACATATCATTTTCCACCTTGCTTTTTTCACCTAACAGTGTAGCTTGTCAATCTTCTACAATGTGTAGGGAGTTTCTTTACTCCTTTTAGCAACTAGATAGTATTACAGGATTCATTTTGATCAGAACTTGGAAACACAGGTTGGTTGTAAGGAGTTGGGTTCACTCCATGAGGAAAGTTTCACTCCATAGCAAAGAACATACAGAATTTCTAGACCCATTTTTAAGTAAATCCAAATCTCATTTTTTTTACATCTTAACAAGTTTACTATTCCTCAGAGATTAACATCAAACTTTAAGGTCACATTTACCATGAAAAATTTTAATAACCCTTATATGATCTTGAAAAATGAACCCAGTCCAAATAGGTTGCAAACTGAAGACCTGCAATTCAATTGGTTTACAAATATGTTTTCTTTGTACATTATTTTTTAAAAAAATTTAAATTACTTGAAAATGTTAAAATTTTTAAATTGGGTTATTTCATATTAATATTTTAAAATTTCATTTTATGGTATCTTATTTTCATATTTTACATTAAAATATAGATTTCCCATTTCCCTGGATAACTTAGATTACTCATTTCCACAAGGCAACAACAGGCTGAAGTTCTGTAGCAAGGATTCACTTCAATAGGACATTTCCTTTAGAGTTCTCCACAGTTCCTACTAGTCCCCCAGGCTATAAGGTCAAAGGCTTCTTGCCATATATTTTTTTATTATATACTATTATTTCTCTGTAATGTGACTCAATAAGCACTTGTGTGGCTTCTATGGAAATTTGATTGTGTGGCTTTCATTTTAATATATTTGAATCCTGAGGAACTTCAAGAAGACCACTTCAAAGAAGAGTTATTTTTCCAAGACTGTGTTAGATATGTTCAGTGGATGGGGTGGAGGGTAGGGGGATGGGGAACAAGTCATACTTTTTTCCATCTTCTTCATTAATTTCCTTTCATCTAATAGTGAAAGAAATAAAAATGGAAAAAATACTACCATATAGAGAAATATCAATGCATAAAGTATTTACATAAAGGTTTTCTTGCTCATCCTAACTGGCACAATTATTGCATCAATCAGCTTTCTTTTCACCTTTGATTTGGCTCTTGGTCATGAAAAAATCATCATCTTGAATTACTCAGTCCTTCCTAAGGTCAAGCCTAGATTTCAGGTAAAAACTGAGACCAAAGAGAATATCTGCATATTCCCCACAATCTAGTACAGGGCAAGTACTCAATAAAGGCATGTTGAACTTCCACTTAAAGATGACAAGTTAAACATAAACATTTCCTCTGACACCCTTATAAACACAGACACACACACATAACAAGGATTTTTTTTTAAAAGAGGCATAAGTATCAAAGACAATGGGAAAGGAGATGACAGCAATAAAATATTGGAAGCTGGAAAGGAGGAGAACAGGTATCTTATTAATAAACCAAAGGAAGTTGAATCCTAAGACAAAAAACCAGCATCCATTCCTTCTTTTACCTGGCAGAGAACTGGGGCCTGATACCCTCAGACAGCTAAAAAATAATAAAGAGGGCCTATGGACTGGGGGCTTTAGAAATAGTTAATGGTGAGGACACCACACTGAAAAGAAGAGAATTAATTAAAATATGCATGCATACTCAATGTTGAAATCACCACCAGCACTGTTCCCCGATTTGGCTCCCAGTAAGCAGACAGTGAGGTTCATACCACCCACACAGGAGTGAAAAAGTTCCTTCTCTATAAATCTGACCCCACCAAGAAAAATGGCCTAGAAATACTGATGTGAGGTGGAAATCTTCATCAACAGAGCAGACCAACCATGGTATAGTGAATCCCACAGTCACCAGGCCTCCTTGGCTAACTATAGACTTGTCACTAAGCTTTTAAGTGATCCACTCCTAATTATTACCAAACAGGTAAGAATCCCTAGATATCTGAGGAAAACCTCCAACATAAAAGACAAAGTCCAAATATACAGAAGAAATAGAGATGAATTGCAACTTGGAAAAAACAAAGTCTATAGGAGATGAAAACTTTTTTTTTAAAGCTATCATTAAAATGTTTAGAGAAATAAGAGATGATATTGCAACCATGAAACTGGAGATTCTATTACAAAGAAACACTCAGAAAGATGTAAAAAAAATAGTTCTTGGAAATTAAAAGTATAATAACAGAAATTAGAAATTGAATAAATAAGTTAGAAGAAAAATTGAAAAACTCAGAAATCAGATTAAAAATAGTAAATATGAGTAGTCATAAGAAAATTAGAAAAATACAGGAGATTCAACACCTGAATAATAAGGTGACAGGGAAAATGAAAATTTCCCAAAATTAAATAAGGAATATGAGTTTCCACATCGGAAAGGTCCAGTACAATTAATAAAAAAATAAACTTATAATAGGTTTATAAATATGAGGTTTCAGAACTCAGAGGACAATGAGAAGATCCATGATGTTTCCAAAGGGAGAAAATAGATTAGATGTAAACAATCAAGTTTGAGAATCAGATGAGACCTCTCAGGAAAACACAAGAAGCTAGAAGAAAATGGAGTATTGCCTACAAAACTCTGATCGAAAATAACTTCCATTTTATAATTCTAGGTTCAGTCAAAATATCTTTCAAATGAGACATTTTTAGAGATTCAAGGTCCCACAGATTTGTTTCCTATGAATCCTTTTTCATAACTTTTGGAAGAGATCATTCCTCTATCATACACCCCAAAAATGAGGGGGAAGGACATGAGGAGAGAAAGCCAATTAAGAAAAAATCTGGAGTTCAATAAACTGAGGATCCTAAACACTTGAGAGGCAAAGGGAGTCCTCAGAACAAAAGTAATCGGATGCCAGTCTAGGTTATGTCAGAATGACAGTTCTACCTATATTTCACATGATAGGCATAGTCATAATGTTAACCATTAGCTTAATACAAAACATAAACTTCAAATCCAATTTACATTATGATCGCTAATATACAGATGGGAAAAATGGATGTGGGATGGGAACATTTTTTTACAAGTTACATATGCTTTTCAAAGGAAGGATTCGTTTTTAAGTCACATTTTCCTATTTCGCCACCCCCAACTTCCCCCAAATCTATAAAGACCTATGTAGCAGAAATAAAATCTTAAATACCTTTTGTTTTTAACAATTTTTTAATTTTAGAATACTTTTAGACTACCCTGGGGGACTTACGGAAAAGTTGCAATAATAGTGTAGAGAGTTCTCTTACACACTTCACTTAGTTTCCCCATTATTAGCATCTTACAGCAATTTGTTTGGAAGAACTATGGAGTCATCATCAGTACTTTACTCTTACGTAAACCTCACAATCTATTCTGTTTCATTAATTTTTCCCTGTCCTAGACCTCTTCTGGTCTGTGACAATGTCTCAGATTCTCCTTGTTTTGATGACTTTGGCCATTTTGAAGAGTACTGACTGGGTATTTTGTAAAATGTCCCTCAACTTGTGTTTGTCTGATGTTATTATCATGGTTAGACTGGGCCATGGAGGTGACATACCATTCTCTTCAATCATATCAGAGCTGCATGCTATCAATATGCCTTGTCATTGATGATATTCACCCTGATCCCCTGGCCCACATAGTTTTTTGCCACATTTCTCCATTGTAAAATCACTTATTTCCCTTCCCAGAAGCAAGTCACTAAGCACAGCCCATACTCAAGGAATGAAGAGTTCAGTTCCACCTCTTTGAGAGGCTATGTTGAATACCTACATAAATTATTTGAATTCTTCCTTAGAAAACATTGTTCAGTTACGGATTCCTGGATATTTACTTAATACTTTGGATTATAATCTATCTTATTTATTTTGTTGCCCAAATTGTTCTAGGTTTGTCCACTGGTAGTTCTTTTACGTTGATTCCTATTTCCCTTTAACACCCCTAATTTTTTGTTTGTTTGTTTGTTTTGGGGTTTTTTAAGCACTTCCTTACTCTTGGGATATAGGATGCTCCAGGTTCATAAGCAAGTCACTGCCTCAGCCCCATAATCAGCCATTATCTCGAGGAGCCTGCTTCCTTTTATTAGAAAATGTCACATACCCCTAATTTATTGTAAGTTTTTTAAGGACGCTTCCCCAAATCTTAAAAGCTCTTTGGAATACCAGGGAAAGGGAAAGATATTGATAACTTACCTCAGGACTAATGTAAATTTTATTTTAATAACTTATTACTAGACAGAGACTATATTAGTTGTTCCTTATACAGAAAAACAGTGCTAGAAATTGAAATTTTCAGTCTTAACCTTATACCCTTAGAATGTTACTTAACTAATATTTTATAATCCATCTAAAGAAGGCTAAACAGGTATTCCAAGAATGAGGTTTAGTGATATTAAGTACTTTAAGAGCAGGAATCCCATAAGTATATAGGATAGGTAGTCCTCTTACTTAGTCTTCGCATTTTTATTAGGAATAACTAACAGATTTTAAATCCTATACATATTCTGAGTCATTCAGTGTGTGCATAGCCAGTGTCATTTTTTAAAAACCTATACATAAAATGAATAACCAACACCAGTAATAAAAATCTTCTTCAGAAAGGGGCAGTTAGGTGGAATTAATCTGAAACCTATACTACATAAATGTGAATTCAAAGTTAATTGTATTTTCTTCCTAAAAGCTACATTTGTACTTAACACATACAAGGCTCAACTCAACTGTCTGTGTCAAATGACATAACATGATTATTAGACTTATGATGAGATTTAAACATTTTAGAAAAGGGGAAATAAAATATTTTTTTGTTAAAAGTAAGTTTTGCAATTCAGAGGGTTTGTTCATTTGGGTCTTCAAGTTCCTCCTTTCAGCATAAGAGAGTCTCTTGAAGGTAGTATCTTTGCTTCGAAGGATTTTGCTTTCAAATCTAACTTTTACTTTGAAATCAGTCAAAAAGAAACTGTAGGAGTCAGCACTGCATCAAGTTTATTAAAATTAAGCACTTCTTCTTTTTTCCTCCTCCCCAAATAGGCATCCGGTAATAAAGGCAAATCAGCTAGGTTAGGATAAAGGAGGCAATGTTTTTCCTTCACTAGTTCATTTGGAAAAGTTGCTTTGCTAATTGAGGAAAATTTAATGAATTTTACTTGTATTAAAAGAAAGGTGATTGCTTCATGGCACCAATGTACTCATTTGAGAAAGTCATTACATTTATGTATTGTGTTTTCATGTAAATACTTTTGCTAAAATATATTAGCAAGGAATATAATACTATGGTTCATGGTCCATGTAATATCTGAAAAGAATGATTGCCTAACTAATCAGTGAAAACAAAGTAAATGTTCCTCTTGGGTTTGTGCAATAAAATAGAATTAGAATTATTCAGGCTCAAAAATGTAAATATAAAGCATCTCTACCAGCAGAAAAATGAAAACTTAAACGCAAAACTTGTATATTAAGGTCAGTGCTTCAGTGCCTCTGAAAGTCTTAGTTTGAGTTCAGAGCCAATCTCACCAAAATTTACTTCATGCATTTTTATAAAGTAATCAAATATTTCACTCTTTTTAAAACAATGAAATTATCATTTATTCTCCTGAACAAGCTCACTAATATTCTGAACATATTTTGTTGGAAATTAATGCTAATCGATGCAGTGGCAGCAACCAAAATAGCACTTTCATGTATTAAACAGTAACATAAGATTAAATTCACAGTTAACTCAAGAGCAAATAACCAATATCAATTTAAACAGATTAAATCCTGGGAAAGGGCAAAGGTTAGAAATGATCTGAAGAGAGAACCAAATTCTAGCAAGAACAATAGGCCTTGTATTAGACAACAGCAGCCCCTACCGGAAGCTCGAGGCCACCTGGACAGGCATTCTTGGAGGCTGCAGGGAAGGATGGACAGGAGGACCAACATCTATGAGGATGCTCAGACCTCCATCTGGCAGGTGAAGCCCCCATGGAATTCAAGTGCATCATCAGTTCCAGAATAATTCTTCTCTATTGTGTGATCATAAACCTCGGGTTCATTGCCTAGATTTTTAAATTATTCTTCAACTATAAGGGAGTAAAAAATTGTTTCAGATGGTTTTATTAGTAAACATTTAGAGTGCCCTTTTTAAAAAAAAATAACTTAGTTATTTATTTGTTTTTTGTATACTTTATTTTTAGAGAGAGGGAAAAGGAGAAAGGAAGAGAAATATCACTGTGTAGTTGCCTCTCACTCACGCCCCCAACTGGGGACCTGACGTACAACATAATCATGTGCCCTGACTGGGAATCGAACCAGCGACACTTGGCTCACAGGCCGACGTTCAATCCACTGAGCCACAGCAGCTAGGGCTAGAGTGCCCTTTTTAAAGAAAGCTAAAATGCTGTGATAAATACTTGACATGAAAGAGTACTATCGGTTCATGCAATATTTTTATTTAGGTTTACTAAGAATTTCCCCAGAGCTCAAAATTGTTCCTGCTGTTAGTCAAGAATGTTTCTAAAGGTGTTTTGATCTGACACCTCAACAAGCATGTATGGTGGCTATCATTTGTATACAAATACATATGTACACATGTATATGTATATGTGTACATGAATATATACATATCACGCAATCTAAAGTAGAACAAAGAAAAGCCTTGCTAACTGGAAAATTCATCATCAGTCTGCTGTTTAGTGTTCTGGCTTAGAGTATTTTTTTCTATTTTCGTTTTGGGGGGGAGAATAATTAAACACCGTGACAGTCACTTATAAAGAGAGACATGAAAACATCTGAGAAATTATAAAAGGCAATAATTTGACAGACTAACCATCTATAAAACATCTTCATTTAAAAATTAATGTAAAATGCCCTGGCATGTGTGGTGAGTTGATTGGAGCATCCTCCCTTAACTGAAGGGCTGTGAGTTCGATTCCCAGGGCACATACCTAGGTTGTGGGCTGGATCCCCAGTTGGGATGCATGTGAGAAGGCAACTGATTGATGTTTCTCTCCCATGTTGATGCTTCTCTGTCCCATTAGTGTTTCTCTCTCTTCCTTCCTCTCTCTCTAAAAAATTCAGTAAAAAAAAATTGTCTTCAGTTGAGGATTTAAAAATACTAATGTAAAATGTCCAACAATATTTTGAATGTAGAAGTTCAAATAAATCAAATATTTAAACTACTATTGCTATGTAACTAAAGAAAACTTCAGTCAAGCTGACTTGCTAAATGTGTGTAAAATCCACAGGCAATAAGTATAGTGATCAGAGAACCAAGCTGAAAAAATTAAAAAATCAGGAGAGATCATTTTAACAGATGGGGACAGTGAGAGAGAAAGAATGGAAGAAAGAAGGAAAATAAAACAGGCACTAAAACCAGATTTGTCTTGAAAATTTTTTAAAAGCCTCAATTATTATGAAAAATGATCATGGAAACATCTCTCAGCTTTCCTTTTTACTTTCTGAACACCCACGCTACCACCTCCAGCACCAAATGCTTTTGTTTCATGACTTACTGGTGAATGGTTTTTATAAAAAGCTACCAGGAAGGCACATTACCCAGCCAAGTCAATCCTGTCTCAGACCCCAGACAGATGAGAGAAGTTGACTTTCCTCCCTCAGAGTTTCAGAACTGTATGGAGGAGGCCAGGGGCAGACAAATTTTCAGGTGCCCCATTTACCTCTCCTGCTTGAAATTCAGAGTAAAATCATTTCAGAAAGGAGTTCACTATTTACTGAGAGTTGTCTGAGGGTGGAAATGTTCATTTCCTGAGGCTAGAAGCACCCGAACACATTCCTCAAAGAAGTAAGATCAAAGTATTTGAAATTACAGTTGCTCTAGGGAGGCAGCTTAATAGTTGGGGGGAAAACACCAGGCCCCCAGGACAGAGCCAGGATCCTCTGTCAGCTTGGCCCAGCCATGTGCGCCTTTGAGCACCATTGTACCTTAGTTTCTTCATCTGTAAAAATGAAGACATTTGACTATTTTTCCAGTTTGATGGCAAAGTAAATTTTAACGAGGATATAGTATTCATATAAGACATGATTTAACAGTGTTTCATAGAACCATTATTACTCAGAAAGAGAATGGGTTCACAGAATCAGAGAACTGAAGTTAACTCGCATCATCCCTAGATTCACTCATTCACTTATTCATTCTCTGATAGGTATTTATTAAATAGGTCTACTGTGTATCAAAATCCAAGCCAGGAAATGGAATACAAGCCTAAATAAGATTTAATCTTTTCCCTAAAGAACTTGCAGCTCAGTGAGGAATAAGGACAAGAAGCTCTGTTTTCACAACACAGGGCAGTGAGTGCCCTGCTAACATGCCACCATACTGTGAGAAACATCCGGAAGGATCTCAGCCAGGTAGGCATTGGTGAAAATGTCAACAAAGGATGCCCAAAGAGGCAACACTCAAGTCCCATTTTAAAGCATAAACAGGAGTTAGCCACAAACAAAAAAGGGTACTTGATGCAAAGTGAGCAGCCTTTGCACTAAAGCCTAGAGCAAGGAAAAGTACACGAATGGTTCAGGCCCCTGTAAGCTGCTCAGTGTGACTGAAGGGCAGGGCTGTGTCCAGGGAAAGGGCTGCAGAAGGAGCAGGAGTGAGTCCTGAAGGGCTAAAGGGAAAAGCTCTTTCTACCCAGGGTGAGGGTGGGGTGGGAACAGGAAGAAACAGATTAGAGATTTTTAGGACTGGTGGCAAGACCAGTTATGAGCTTATGGTAGAGCTCTGTACTAAGGCCACAGCAGTGGAAATAGAGAGAAGGGAAGAAATTTGTAAATATTGATAATGCAGAATTAACAGGTTTTAGTGATTATGTCTGAAGGTGAGGGTGAGGGAGAGGCAGATATTAAGGATGACTTATAGCTCCGATGGCTGGTGCCATAGACAACAATGAAGGATGGAGGAGACTTCCGGTCAAGATGGAGGTGTAGACAGGCATGCTGCATCTCCCTCCACAACCAAGAAGGAATAGAACTACCTCAAAACTAGAAAAAACCAGAAGTTCCAGAAAATCAAACTGCATGAAAGTCCAGCAAACAAAGATATAAAGAAGAAATACTCATCCAGGTAGGAGGGACGGAGCCGGGGCAGAGAAGACGAGGTGTGGTGGTGGTAGCAGCAGCAGCGGCAGTGGGAGGCCAGCAAAAAGCACAGTCACATGTTTTAAAAAGTCAGGAGGGACACCTGGGGAGTGTTCCCAGCTCCTCACCGGACCTAGCAGCTCACGATCCCAGCACCAGGGAAAATCAAGCCTCATTGCTTCTGACTGTACAGACCAGTGGGGGTTGGGGTGGAGGCAGAAACAACTGGTCTCTCAGTAGAATCTGCTTGTTTAAAGGGCCCCCATGGTCCTAGAACATTCGCAGACCCACCCACTCTGGGAACGACAGCCAGGGCAGCAGCTAGAGGGGCGCCAGTCCAGTGCAGAAGTGGGAGAGGTGCCTGGAAAAGGGGCGAGTGCTGGGCTAGTGGCATTGTACCCTCTCGGACCCCTCCCCTACATACAGTGCCACAACGTGGTGAAATGGGTCGCCCTATACTAACAAATCCCTAAGGCTCCACCCCTTACAACGTAACAGAAGCAACACCTCTACCTGGGATGCAGAGGCAAACAAACACAGGAGCCTGCCAAAATGAGGAGACAGAGAAGTATGGCCCAAAAGGGGGAATGGATCAAGGTTCCAGTGGGAGAACTAAGTGACGAGGAGATAGCCAACCTCACAGATGAGGAGCTAGACAACCTAACAGATGAAGAATTCAAAACACTGGTGATAAAGATGCTCACAGGCTTGATAGATATGCTTGAGTATGGCAAACACATAAGAGAAGAAGTGAAGGCTATGCTAAGTGAAATGAAGGAAAATCCACACAAAACCAGTGGTGAAGGGAAGGAAACCAGGGTTCAAATCAATAATTTGGAACATAAGGAAGAAAAACACAGTCAACCAGTGTAGAATGAGGAAGCAAGAATTGAAAAAAATGAGGAAAACATCCCAAATTTTGCCAAGGAGGTGGACATACTGTTCCGGGAAGCAAAGAGGGTCCCGGGCAAGCTGGACCCAGAGGAGACCACACCAGGATGCATCATGACTGAGATGCCAAAGGTGAAAGATAAAGATAGAGTCCTGGAGGCAGCAAGAGAGAGGCAGAGAGTTGCCTACAGGGGGGTACCTATAGGATTGTCAGTTGATTTCTCAGAGGACACTTTGCAGGCAGGAAGGGACTAGCAAGCAGTATTCAATGTGATGAAAGGCAACATGCAACCAGGATTACCCTATCCAGCAAAGCTATCATTTAGAATGGAAGGGCAGATGAAGTGCTTCCCAGACAAGGTAGAGCTAAAAGAGTTCACCAACACCAAGTCATTATTATATGAAATGTCAAAGGGACTTACTTAAGAAAAAAAAGATCAAAACTGTGAACACTAAAATGACAGCAAACTCACAGCTATCAACAACTGAATCTAAAAAATAAAAACCAAATCCAACTAAGCAAACCAGAACAGGAACAGAATCATAGGTATGGGGATCATTTGGAGGGTTATCAGCTGGGAGTGGGGAGAGGGAGAAATAGGGATATGGTGCAGGGATTAAGAAGCATAATTGGTTGGTACAAAATAGACAAGGGGAAGTTAAGAATAATATAGGAAAGTGTGAAGCTGAAGAACTTATATGCACGACCCATGGACATGAACTAAGGGGGATGCAATTGCTGGAGGGAAGGGGAATACTGGGTAGAGGGGAGCAAAGGGGAAAAAAATTGCAACTACTGTAACAACCTAATCAATAAAATATACTTAAAAAAAAAAAAAAAAAGGATGGAGACCCATCTGGGTTGGGAAGAACGAAGAATTCTCTCTGGGCCATGGGTTAATGAGACATTCAGATGGAGACATTTAAAGGGATTCTAGAGAACTAAGGAAAGATTAGAGCCAGAGACATAGATTTGGCAGTGAATTGAAGCAATGTTCCAGGATCATATCTTCACTGTTCAATGCCCAAGAAAGAAACTCTCTTCTCTCGGTAGAAGAATTCTGATTGGCTTGGATGATAGGCCCAACTCTGTGGCCAAACGAGTGGGCTACATAGATTGGCAGCTTCTACCAGGACCATTTACATGGGAGGATTATATCCCAAAGGATGTGACGGTGCAAAGCCACAAATGTCCCTAGCACCCCTTCATCTATTATCCTCTGAATAAGAACTCATTCTCATGACCACATCCTGAAAATGTATACTTCTGGAATTCCTCCACCTCAGAAATTCCATTCTCCCATCACAGCCTTCTCTCCACATTTGCCTCCATTACTCTGTCTCGCACATGCGCTTAACCTAATCTTCAGCTTCATCCAGAACACCAGTCTGCAGTCCCTTGCTCATTTGTGCATTGTACAAGCCTCCTGCCAACTTTACTTCCTTCCTTTTCTAGTCTAGACCACAAGGGTCATCATATTTCGTCTGATTGCGGGTCTGTATAGAATTACAAGAAATTCACAGGTGACACTGACCAGCCTGAGGGTGAGCCATAGCCATCTTGATTGATCCCTTGAACTGAGACCTGAATATTCACGCAGTCCCTGACATGTCCTAATTCAGACGATACTCAGCTGACTTGTCCACAAGCACTCTGCATAGTCCCAAACCAAGTACATAGCTTTAAAGTGGCCCAAGGTTGTGTTTCCGGGCCAAAGCTTTTCCTCTCCGCTTAGGAAAGTCAGAAGATGCCAGTAAATTTTACCATAATTTTAAAATGACAGTTCCTCCAGGCCATTAGAGAAATCTACAGTTCCTGGACTTGATCAGTTACTGCACTTGTTTTCCAGGAAGTATTCAATAATATTTGTCTACAAAATAACATTCTCAAGTTATATTTGTTTCCTTTAAATTTTTATTCTATAAGTATTTTAATAGATAGGCTGAAACCTTTTAATTCTCTCTGCTAAACTGCCCCATCCGGCAGGGAGCACTGATAAATATGGCGATAATGTGAAATATGGTTACTCAGTAACCCCTAGAGTTAACCTAGTGATACCTACATATAATGAACATAAACAACCATCTGAGGAAGTAAACCAAGACTTTGTTGACAGGTGACTTAACACTCCCCCAATTAGGAACCCCCCAATTCCAATCAAGGGAATCTTGGAAGTGTGTATAGCAAGGAAAACATGTAGTGAATTATATGGTAGCAAAACTGAAGATAGACTGTATTACCTGTCTGGCAAAGAGAGTGATCTACCTAAATGGTAAGGCTGCATACACATTTAAATCTTATTGATTTTGTTTTTTAATAACCCTCTGATTTTCTTTTTGGTAGGTTGATTACATGAAGAGAATAGATTGCTTGTGCAGATGGAATGCACCATCTTTCTGGCAGTTATATTTATCATTGCCAATTAAAATTTAATTCAGCCATCTCTACTGGGTTTAGTAATCTGAGTTGGCATCTCCAAATTCTGACTATGTAGGTGGATGCAGGTTCTGTAAAACCTCAGGTTTGAAAACTTTAGAAAAGTAAATGCCACCTACAGAAAGAACCCTCTGGCAGAAGGCTTGCTAAACCCCCCAGCCATACTCTTAAACAGGACCACTGCAAGGCACCTTTTGTAACATTTGAAGAGCAACCCAGTTGATAAATCAACAAATAATTATTGATCCACTAAACTTAGGTGTGGTTGTTAGTGAAAATGATAATTCCTATCTGTTGAACAACTGCAATGTGTCGAGAGTAGTTCAAGGTACTTTCAAAGGGTATGCAAAAAAGTATGTAAATTTTTCCCTTAAAATCTTATTTATAACAGAGTGTTATGTACTGAATATTTGTGTCCTTCTAAAATTCAAATGTTGAAGCCCCAATCCCCAGTATAATAGTATTTGGAGATGGGGATGGAAATCTCATGAATGGGATTAGTGCCCTTTAAGAAGAGACAAGAAAGCTCTCTCTGTCTCTTTCTCTGCTCTCCACCATGTGAGGATGCAATCAGAAGGTGGCGATCTGTAACCCAAAGAGAAAGCTCTCGTCAGACACTGGATATACTGACATCTGATTTTGGACTTCCCAACCTCCTGAAATGCGAGAAATAATAAATATTTCTTATTTAAGCCACCCATTTTATGGCAATTGGTTATAGCAGCCCAAGTTAAGACAATGGAAAGCTGGAATTAACCTAAACATTCAATTTACATAAAGCACAATCCCAGTTGGTAAAAAACATATAAATGAAAAGACTGAAGAGCCACACATCAAAAAATTAATGTACAGGTTCAGGTATCTTCTTCTTTTTTTAATCATCTGCTTTGTTCTTTTATGTATTTACATTTTTTTCTACAGTGAATATATATTTTGTAACAGAAGTTTTAATTCAAAGTTAATTCACAAAACACTTAAAAATTATTGTATATCTTCACAATCTTCTGTAGATGTTATTTTAATGCAATGTAGAAGTTCTTATAAAAATCATATTGAATTTTTAGATGAAATACAGTCTCTTTGGTTTACTAAAGACTTAATTTGTAATTCTACTTGCACATATTTGGTCCCTCATTCAAAACAAAACCAACAAGAGCAATATCAGCCTAATTTTGCTTCATTACCATAGCAACATAATGGTGACAAAATCACACAGCTTCTTCCCTCCCCCTCACATACATGCCTGTTACTGTTTATTTTCACCTACTTTCATTCATCATCATTTTCTTCCATCTAATTTTTTCACCCTTTTTCATATGCTGGCTTCCTTCCTTCCCAAAATATTTGTGTATGGCAAGGAAAGAGTGGAGGTGACTAATAAAAACACCCTAAGTTCTAAATGCCCATTAATTTATTTGCCCTATTTTATTCTATTTAGGGATCTTCCTAGTCAACCATAAGTAAGGGACACATTTTTCTGAGACATTTATCTAATCCATACTTCTGAATAAAAATAACTTTAACATTCAGAACTTAATTCAAATGACCTCTTAGGTAGAATGAGAGAATGCCTGTTGGGGGAGCCACTAGCAGTAACTGAATTTTTTTTTAAAATTTTTTTAGATTTTATTTATTTATTTTCAGAGAAGGGAGGGAGAAAGAGTGGGAGAGAAACATAAATGTGTGGTTGCCTCCCACTCATCCCCAACTGGGAACCTGGCCTGCAACCCAGGCATGTGCCCTGACTGGGAATTGAATCAGTGACCTTTCAGTTCACAGGCCAGTGCTCAATCCACTGAGCCACACTGGCCAGGGCCAACAAATGAATTTTACTGGGCTTTGTTCCACTCCTTTCTCTCATCCCCCACATAAGCAGCTGTGAAGAAATGGAACAGAGGCAAGAGCCATCACAGATAAACATTTCAATGACACTAAAAATGAAATCAGGGGCATGGACACTGTTGTGCTCCATACAATACAAAAAGTGTGCAAGTGATCTTGCCGACCCATTCCACTCTGGGCTTTTTTATCTTTCAGCTTTGACTGGAGGGTGGCCCAGATCGATGAACTGCTCCATAGGTGCAGACAACAGAAACTTTCTGACCAGAGCACTGGGAACAGGAATCACTGCATGTCTTTCCTTGATTGACCTTTGAATCTACTTACTTGCAAATATTAGGTGCCTCATTGGCCCTCTTAAAACTGTGTTCCTTAAAACCAGAGATTTTCCCCCTCATTTTAAATAAAACAAATAGCAATGTCCTAACACCCAAGAAGTGTCCTCAATTCACTTATTGGAAACCTTAAATTTCATCAGTCATTCTCCCATGTTGCTAGCAACCACCACAAAGATTTCCAGTTTTAGCTAACCAAACATCCAGCCAATTTGGTCTCACAACCAGCAAGAATATCCAATCCATTGCTTCCTTCTGTCTACAAGGAAAGGACAGAAACGCTTGGGTTTTAAATATATAGGTGGAAGCAAGGCCCAGAGTGAACCTGTCTGAGTTTGGCCATTTCTGGTCTGTTTTCTTCCATCTCATGAACTAAAGGATTCCTGAGACTAGATGCCAGGCCATGGCTGATAATGATGGTCTCACTCTCACTGCCAACTGGCAAAAGAATGTGAGGAGGAAAAGAAACTGAGAAGCCAACACTGGACAAGAAAGAAGGCTGGTGTCATCTTCGCAGCAAAATGCTCATCAATCCCAAAAAGGAGCTCTACATCAGTGAGAAGATCGGCTACTCCTTGTGGTGCCCTCTCCTTCCTGAAATAAATTTCCTAATAATCATAACCCAGAAAAGGTATTCCTTTTCAAGTCACAGCCGTTGGGTGCTTTTCTTTAATAAATTCTAAGTGATGCTTATTTTCAGATCGCATGCTAAGATTGAAAATAACATTTAAAATATTTTCTATGTTTATGCCCTGGCTAGTGTGGCTCAGTTGGTTGAAACGTCATCCTGTGGACTGAAAGATTGTGGGTTCAATGCCCAGTCAAGGCACATACCCAGGTTGCAGGTTGGGTCCCCAGTAGGGGCATGTAGGAGAAGGCAACCAGTATATGTTTCTCTGTCTCTCTGTCTCTCCCTTTCTCCCTTCCTTTCTCTCTTAGAGCAATGAAAAAAATTTCCTCAGATGAAGATTAAAATAAAATAACCTGATTAAAAAAATACTTTCTATGTTTCAAGTGTATACATGATTGGTTTTTGTAAGTTTGGTGTTCATATTGTTTTAAAAATAGTCATTTTATCTGTAATGAGGGAATTTTTTTTTTTTTTAAGATTTTACTTATTTATTTTCAGAGAGAGGGATAGAAACATTCATTGGTTGCCTCTCGCACGCAACTGGGGACCTGGCTAAAACCCAAGCATGTGCCCAAACCAGGAATGGAACTGGTGATATTTTGCTTTGGTGGACAATTTGCCTGACCAACTGAACCACACCAGTCAAGGCTGTAATAATGAAATTCTGACTTCTGACACTTAAATAATTCATGCTTCTTTATGTTTTATTGCTTGTAAAGCAACAATATTCTGTCAAAAGCTCAAAACATTTTTGTAGACATAAAGAACAATTTTTTTTAAGGCAGTTGTTTCAGAAAATATCTGTTTGAACAAATCTTAAACTGGATTTGTACAGTATAGCAATGTGCACATTGATATTTGAACTACTTATAAAATTCAAACACAGAAAACTGAAGATTATTAAAGTTTTAAAAAATTATCTTTGGCCCGACAGTTTGTCAGGTGATTACATTTTGTCTAGTATACACATTGCTCCTAGTTTTCTGGAACAGAGGGGCTAGAAAATGTTCACAAATTAATAAAAATCAAGACCAATTTCAGGCACAAATAAGAACTGAAAAAGACTGGAGTTGTTAAAAAAAAAAACTTTCCAATGCATTCATGCTGACGACACTAAAACAAAATGATTACAATGTTTGTTGTGATGAAGAAATTGCAAATCAGTGAAAAGCAAGGCAAGTACGTGGAGAGAGCTGAGGTGCACTACCTAAGACTGAGTCTGCCATTCTGTGGGGAGAGGCATCGCCCAGGGCAGAAGGGCAGGGAGCCCAGGGGAGTCTGCTCTCAGGAACATCAGGTTGTCACCTAGAAAAACATCCATCTCTCTTATTACCCCACTGTCCTTTTCTGCCCCACATCAAACACCAGATGGACAGCCAGCTGTCAGAAAACACTGTGTGCTTGCCTCTTCAGTGAGAGTACAGTGTGTGGAAGGTACTGTTTTTTGAGTCTTGTACTTTCATGTGAGAAGTGCTGGTAAAGGCAGCGGGAGCTCGGGGTAGGGGTTATGTGTTACAAAAATGTCCAGAAACATCAAACATTACTCTCTCTGCAGAAAGGTAGGCTCCAGCTTTAGCAGCTGATTCTTTTGGCTCAAGCTGAGTCAAGCACTACACAAAGAACAGACAAAAGCCTACAAATGACTGGCAGTCACCGTGGGGTACGCCAAACCAATGACCTCTAACTCCCGACATTTTTTTTTCTCTGTGGAAGAGTAGCTGCACCTGCGTCCTCCTGAAGCTTGGACACATCTCCTCTCTAGACCTCTGGAAAACTCTCCACAGCAAGAAGACAGCACTCTGGTCATTGAAAGCCCTTATTTCCGTATGTGTTTGAATGCTTATTCATATGGAGATTTTATTCCTCAGGCTTCACCGATTTTAAGCTTGAGCTTTTTTTTATTAAATGAACTATAAAATGAGGTGTGACACAACTATTAAAAATAATTCCTTCTGCAATAACTGAACCCAAATGCAGTTTTCTTTTTCTGGAGGCATATGGAATTAGCCACATGCCTCCATTATTAGCACTTACATCTCCCGCATCACCCTTTGACAATCCAAACTCTTTCAATTATCCATTTACTGTTTATTGTAATACTAATCCTCACAGACCATTCTTTTGAGTGTTTCTTGCCAGTTGGTATATCAAAATTTTTTTAAAAATCACTATTTTCTTTCTTTAATAAGAAATAAATGAAAAACATTTTCTTTCATCTAGTATTATGGATATCAAGGATAATAAGATACTATGGATCTTAAGAACTGTCTGCCTGTAGGATTCATTTCTTAAACAAGTATAAAACATCCTATTGTGTAAGAAAGAGGCACCCATTACTCTCTCCATTTTATAAAAAAGAAATAAAGGCCAGTTGCATGATTTCTGCAGATCCCGATTATGTATTGGAGACGTGAAAAATTTCAGGAAAATCACTTATAAAATGGTTTAATAGCTATTCTATTGTTATTTTTCAATGCAGGAACAACATCAAGAAATATGCACATTTCAGTACTTTACAGAATGTAAAATTGTAGAAAGAAAAAAACACGTTTTTCACCACTGTCCTTTTTGGATTTCCTCCTGTGTCAGCTGTAGGATAGGATTGCTGACCACTGTTCTCCATCCCAGTGTGATGCTGGGCATCTCTGAAACAGGGCATCTCTGAAACAAGTCCTCTCTGAACGGGAAATGTCCACGGGTCTGGGAGGCCCTCAGCACGCTGAAAAAGCAGACACAAAGTAAACTGGTCTATCGTGTTAGGCTTTCTTTCTTATTTATAGTTATGTGGTTAGAATATCCTTATTCCAAGTCAGGTATCTGTCTATTTTTATGTTCACAAAACACTCTCTTTGAAGGTCGACCTTCAAATATCCTTGAAGTTAGAAAGGTAAACAAGTGTGCTATTGTTCACTTAGATGACATGGCACCTCCCAATGTTTGCTCTAATCTGTTAATAGCTGGTGGCAGGTGGAAACAGTCAAAAGAATCCCCATGAGAGCCACTTTCTTACTTGAACAAGATGGAAATGGCGCTGGATTAACTTCAAATATTTTCTGTGACTCTAGCATACAAAGACATTAAGTAGTTTATAATAACTGTGATGACTATACTTGCAACTAATGCTATCTCTTAAAATGTACCCCAATTGCTTATTCCCACAACTTGCTAAGAATATAGTGAAAGGTTCAACAACATACCTGTGTCGCAGTAGATTTAGTAATCCACATATGTTTAGTAAGTCATTCATAGAGTCCAATTTAAAAATTATAAAAATAGGTGAAAAATGACAGTGATTGTTTCAGGCATGGTCAATCACACAGTTCTTTAGTATGGGCCATGACAGTCATCATGAGACATGCACAGGGAACCAATGGCAGTGATGGAAGCAAAGGCTCTGGAAGATACAAGTCAATCACCTGCCACAAATGATTTCTTTGAAAAATCACAACTGGGTAATTGACACACAAATGACTTCAGGAACAAAGTAGTAGGTAATATGGTTTCCGAGTATGACTAGACAACTGCACATATAGAATAGAAAATGCACAAATCTTGAACAGTAGGTATTATAATACTGATGAGATTATAAATTCATATGACTTGTACAGTCATAAACCAACAGACCCCAACACATGTTCTAAGATTTTATAAAACCAATAATTTTGAAGAAGTAGCTGATATCACTGTCTTTGTAAAAACCTCACAAAAATAAACAAGGCAAAGGAAAAATTATATGAAGAAGCACAAAAGTAAGACAAGATATCATGTTGGCAACTGTCTGGTTTCATACAGACATTTTAATGACAATTCAGCAGATAGTATCTAAAGAATAGTTTTTGCTTGCTTCCTTTCGGCTGTGGCAGCTACTGAGGAACAGCAAGCTACCCTATGGCTGTGGGCCTCAACAAGGGCCACAAGGTGATCAAGAACATGAGCAAGCCCAGGTACAGCCACAGTAGGAGTCTCACTGAGCACACCAAGTTTGTGCGGGACATGATCCACGCCACGTGTGGCTTTCCCACTGAGTCGTGCCCCATGGGGCTGCTCAAGGTCTCTAAGGACAAGAGGGCCCTGAAATCCTTCAAGAAAAGGTTGGGGACACACATCCATGCCAAGGAGAAGAGAGATTAGATGAGCAATGTCCTTGCAGCCATGAGGAAGGCAGCAACCAAGAAGGACAAAGCCTCATCCTCTCTGTGCGTAATAAAAACTGTACAGAAAAAATAAAAGAATATTTTTTGGTTACAACAGCAGTCATTAAGTATATACTTTTATACACTTACAGTTGTTTCAACTAAAGAGCAACTGTAATAAAAACATGAAAATATGAAATATGGTATTTCTAATATCCTAAATGAAAATAGAACATATAGATACAGCCTTTGTTATAGAGCAGACACAACTAATTTTAGACTTAATTCCTTTTTAAATCTTTATTATCTTTCCTCCATGTTCTGAATGAAAAGTACAAATTGGAAAAATATGGAAAATAATCTGAATATTATAATACATCTTGCTGCAAAACACTATGGTGTTATAATACAAAGAAGAATACTCCTTAGGTACCAAGAAAGATGTTAATTGGTGCTAGTCAATGGGAAAAGGGAAGAAAAAAATAAAATAATTCTGATCATGAGGATAAAGATTTTCCTGAGGTAGCAGTATTCCAGAGAATAAAACAAGGGAAAATAGAGACTGTGAAATAGGAGTTAATAGCAAACAACACTTGATTATCAACTTAGATTTTAAAATAATTGGTAGAAGAGTATGTGAATATTTGGTTAGTTTTTCGTCAATGGAAACAGATTTTTGAAAAGACATTTTTAATTATGTGAATACACAGAAGGTATAATATGTCATCATTTTAAAATTGAGACTAAAAGGATATAATAAATGTGAAAACACTTTGATAAAAGAACTATGCAACTGCAAAGTGTATTTCCATGATGTTTTGTGCTTGTACTGCCCTGTCTGGTGTGACTCAGTGGACTGAACACATCCTGCAAACCAAAAGGTCACCAGTTAGATTCCTAGTCAGGGCATATGCCTGGGTTACAGGCCAGGTCCCTAGTTGCGAGTGTGCAAGAGGCAACTGATTAATGTATCTCTCACACATTGATGTTTCTTTCCCTCTTCTTTTCCCTCTCTTCACCTCTCTCTGAAAAGTAAAATAAATAAAATCTTTTTTAAAAAGATGCTTATTATTTATGATTGTCAATAATGTAATGTTGGGTGTTTTGCCAATAATAAGCTATGCATATTTAAACATATACTTGACATTAATGGTAAGACCAATATAAATATAACAGTGTTCTATTAGAATTTTTGAATAAGGTATTATTTGTTTGTATATGCTTAATTATGCAATTGTTTTCAGTTTTTGCTCAGGTGTATTAATTTCAATAAGTAATTTTGAAAAATTGTTTTGCGTATTCAATAATAATGAAATTGTCTGACCATAATCTTGGTAATTTTATAGTATTCCAGGGAGGTTGTCTAGCATAATTTATTTTTATCCCCTCTTTATCTTAGGAAAATGAATATGTGATCATCGTTCACTGTAAATAATCTATGCCTACAAATAGTTGTATATCTGAAGCATAAGAACTAGTTGATGGATTCGGTCATCTGAAAATTTAGAATTTAAAAATTCAGTTAGCCAATTAAATAAACTCCACTGCTTTAGTTTACTTGATAGAAACACAGGTACTTACTTGTTTTACTTTGAGGTCAGTCTCAATATTGTATTTTATCTATTTGCGACTCTGTTATTTTTTCTCCTTATTATTTATCCAAGAAATAAAAAGTATAAAAAGGATCCTATATGTTAATATCTTGAATTTCTTGTTTTGACTCCTGACTAAGCCTCCATCTTATATTTTTTCTAATTTATGGAAACCTAGAGACTGTGCTACCAAAATACATAATTTAAATACATGCTTTTACTTCCAGGTGAGAAATGAAACAGTATTACTGAGAAAATTATTAGAAATATGAACTACATCTCAGTTGTGATTGCCTTAAAATCAACATCCTTTTATTTGAACAAACAGCAGCAAAATTATTAAGATAGGACCCTAATAAGTCAGGTTAAATTATAGCTCAATCATGAATTTGTTAGATCATTTGGACAAATTGTTTCAATGATTTCCATTTCTGCTCTTGTAAGTATAATAAGCATAATCATCCTTGCTGGAAACTATGGCATTGAAGAACATGTTTTCTGAAAACTTTCCAGGTTCTTAGGTATCTAATACAAAAGAGAAAAGATACTATTTACAAAAGTACTATCTGTCAAGAGGCAAATTTTTATTACATTTATTTGAAGCCATGTCCATATGGCTATGTGGTAGCATTCACATAAAACTTCAGAGAAACAAGTACTGCATGAAATAAAATCCAGAACAGGCTTAAAAAAAATAATATGGACCTGAGGAATAAAGCAGATGAATTGATTTAAATGTCTGAATCCTCAGGACTCTTTTATTTATTCCAGATAGAATCCAAAACATTCCAACACCATAAATAAGTTCTTTTGTTGGTCTTGCTTTGAATTTCTTAAGTGAAAAACATATGCAAGAAGCAAGATTCAATTTAGAGGTTAGCTAGACTGAGAGGCATGGACATGACTGGTCATGTTCTAATACTTGCCTGCTTCTGCCTGTGCGTGCTGGCCACCCCACTGCCCTTCATAGCACCCAGTTGTCCCAGAGATGGTGTTTCCATGGCTATCAGCCACCACCTCTCTGCTTCTGCAGCCTATCAGGCAAAAACCCTTCACTGTTTCTGAGTAATAGAGTGCTTGCAAAACCACGTGATTGTCTCTCATAGCTTCAATTTTCCAAGAATTAGACCTCTAGCTAAAACAGCCATTTACCTGTTTTCATAAATAAATTTTTCACTTTTATTATTTTTAATGTTTTTTCATATTATTACATCTGCTACACCTTCCTTCACAATGCACATCTTATTTCCATTAGCTTTTATCTAAGTCTGCTTTAAATCTTAGCTAACAAGATTGCTTATGTATGGCTAGCCTTTCCTTTTCTTTGGATGTTCAAGACAGCAAACCCCTGTGAAGACACACTCTGGCTAAAAGTGCACTATCAGGTGATCGTACCACAGGGAGCAACTGCTAAGAAATACTAGTGGTTAAAAGGAAATTCTGTTCTTCAGACCCAGTAAGAAAACAACTGCCTTATAGTAGCACAGAGTCAGTAGATGTTAAGTCTCCAGCCATTGCTAGAGGATGTATTACTAATAATTGACCTTGAGGAGTTCATCAAATTTATCAGAATATTTTGGTCTTTCAGTTTTGCCTGGTATATCCCCAAGAAGAGAAATTAACTACAGTTTAGGTTTAGAACTAAAAAGAGACTTGTAGATTCATAATGCTTTCCCTGTGTCAAAAACTTTAAGTGGTAAGTTTTTTTGTTTCAAAGATTATTATTGAGTGTTTAGCAGTGTTAAATACATCTTTTAAAAAATCAGACCTTTTAAAAAGTGCAACATGAAGTTTGTTGGTTATTAGAATCCTTTTAAAAAATAAAATGTCTTTTCTTTCTATATTTCAAGTTTAAAAACTAGACCTGGCCAGGTAGCTCAGTTGGCTAGAGCATTGTCCCAGTATGCCAAGATTGCGGGTTCAATTCCCAGGCACATACAAGAATCAAACAATGAATGCATAAATAAATGGAACAACAAATCCATCTCTCTCTAACTCTCTCTCTAATTCTCTCTCTCTCTCTCTCTCTCCTTTCCTTTCTCTAGAATCAATAAATAAAAATAATTTTTTAAAGACAGTCAACTAACAAGTATTGGCAAGAATGTGAAGAACTTGGAACCTTCATGCACTGTTGGAAAACAGGTTAGCAGTTCCACAAAAAGTTAAACATAGAATTGCCCCTTCCTCCTACACTGTTTTTAAAAAATTATTTTATCGCCCCTATTCAAGATTATAAAAAACCTTTCCATTGGTTATAAGGACTTGAGAAAATAAGATTCACATTTTCAGGAACCTTTTTCAATTGATTTTATAGCAAGAGAGAGGAAGGGAGGGAGGGAGAAACAGAGAGAGAGAGAGAAAGAGAGAGAGATTGATTTGTTCTGCTTATTTATTCATTCATTGGTTGATTCTTGTACATGCCTTGACTGGGTGTAGAACCTCAACCTTGGCATATAAGGACAATACTCTAAACAATGGAGCTACCCAGCTAGGGTATAGGAATCTTTAAAAAGACATTATTTATCATTAGCTAGGTTCAGTACAACATTGATTGTTAACATTTTTGGATAGTTATTCAATGAGTAGAAGATAAAATGTACGAGAGTTTAATTCAGAACACAACTTTAATAGAATATTGATAGACTTTAAAATAAAGTAATATTGAGTAATTTAGTAGCTCTATATATGACAGAAGCAAACATATAAAAATAGGATGCTGAATTATAAAGCTACAGAACTTCACTGAGATTTTAAAAATATGAACAGGGTCAGTATGAGTATAGTTATGCTCAGCATTAAAAGAATAAAATCAATCTATGATTCTATTACTCCAAGACATTGAGATGATAGAGAAAATAAGATTGTACAAATTCTTACCCGAGGAAAAATGAACCATTCAAAGGGAGTAGAATTGTGGACAATTAATAATCCTCCTATATTTTCCAAAGCAACTGACAGAGAACCAAATAGAGTAATGATGCAAATAACTACTCAGAGCACAATGTCTTAAAGTATTGGAATTTTTGTTTTGTCAAAATTTTAAAACTTCTTAAGGTCCTGAGTCCTTAACCCTGGAGAAAAGTAGTGAAAGTAATGGTGGTTCTGAAGATGATACACATAATGATATTCAGGGTCTGAGTAAGCAAATGTAAGACACATGTGTGGCATTTCTATGGCCCAGATCTGTCCTCAGTATCTTTTTCAGTACAATGCCATAGGCAGCCACTAATTTTCCACTGGATGTGCCTCAAGAGAGGCATTCCATGGTGTCCAGGAGGTGAGGGAAATGGAGTAACTCATTAAAAAGGGAGCCAGAGACTTCTGGTCAAGATGGAAGCATGCCTCACCTCCTTGCATAACCACAGCAAAGATAACAACTAGACCACAAAACAAATATCACCCAGAATCATCAGAAAATCAAGCTGTATGGAAGTCTGATAACCAAAGATTTAAAGAAGCCACATTCATCCAGATGGGTAGGAGGGGTGGAGATGTGGAAGGAATGGTCCCACATCCATGTGTGGTGGGTAAATATTGGGGAGGATACCTCAGCAGCAAGGGATCCCAACCCCAGACCAGACCACCCAGCCAAGGTTCCAGCACCAGGAAGAAAAGTACCTGTAATTTCCAGGTATAAAAACCAGTGGGAGTTGGGGCAGTGGAAGAAACTGTGAGATTCTCAGGAAGATCCTCCTACAGGGCCTCCAAATGGACTTAGGACTTATGCAGACTCATTCCCTCTGGGATTCAACACCAGGGCAATAACTGTAAGGGGACCAGTGGCATACAGGGAGAAACTGAAATGACTGGCACCAGAGCCAGTCTGGAAGAGAGCTTCCTCCCAGGCAAAACTCCAGACACCAGGCAGTGGCACTATCCCCTCTCCAAGCGTTCCCCCACACAGAGTCACAGAGCAGAGAAATGACTTGTCCTGCCCTGGCAATTACCTAAGGTTTTGCCCTATGCTACTTACTGATGCACTTTTCTACAATAGGCTATCCTAGTAAGACAGGGAGTCAAATCAGCTCTACTTAATACACAGAAACAAACACAGAGAGACTGCCAAATTGAGGAGACAAAGAAATAGGGCTCAAATGAAAGAACAGAACAAAAACCCAGAAAAAGAACTAAACAAAACAGAGATAAGCAGCCTATCAGATGCAGAATTCAAAATGCTGGTGATCAAGGTGCTCAAAGAACTCATTGAGTATGGCAACAGCATAGAAAGACCTGGACAAAAATGAAGGTTGCATTAAGTGAAATAAAGAAAAATACAGGGAACCAACAGTGAAGGAGATGAAGCTGGGATTCAAATCAATGATTTGGAACATAAGGAAGAAATAAACATTCAACCAGAACAGCAAGAAAAAAAAAGAATTTAAAATAACAAGGATAGGCTAAGGAGACTCTGGGACACCTCCAAATGTACCAACATTTGAATCATAGGGGTGCCATAAAGAGAAAAGAAAGAGCAAGAAATTGAAAAAGTAATGAAAGAAAACTTCCCTAATTTGGGGAAGGAAGTAGACATATAAGTTCTGGAAGCATAGAGAGTTCCAAATAAGTTGGACCCAAAGAGGACCACACCAAGACACATCATAATTAAAATGCTCAAGGTTAAAGATAAAGAGAGAATCTTAAAAGCAGCAAGAGAAAAACAGAGAGTTACCTACCAAGGAGTTCCCATATACTGTTAGCTGCTTTCTCAAAAGAAACTTTGCAGGCTAAAAGGGACTGGCAAGAAGTATTCAAAGTGATAAAAAGTGAGAATCTACAACCTAGATTACTCTATCTAGCAAAGCTATAATTTAGAATGTAAGGGCAGATAAAGCACTTCCCAGACAACATAAAGCTAAAGGAGTTCATCATCACCAAGCCATTATTAAATGAAATGTTAAAGGGACTTATTTAAGGAAAAGAATAATATCAAAACTATGAACATTAAAATGGCAATAAATCCACAACTATCAACAATTGTAAAAACCAAACTCATGGAAAAAAAATATCAGATATCAGATTTGTGGTTATCAAAGATGAGGGTGGGAGGTGGGGAAATTGGATGAAGATGGTCAAAAGATACAAATTTCCAGTTATAAGATAAATATTGGGGCTATAATGTACAAATGATGACTGTAGTTAACACTGCCATATGGTATATTTGAAAGTTGTTGACGTTTTTACAAAAGTAACAGTCACTTGAATGATCTCTGGGCTCTCACTAAACCATAGGTATACCAAATGGCAATTGATCACATGTTCTCTTCATCCACATCTGTAAACTCTCAACACACTGCTTGCACACCTTGATTCCCAAGTTTTACTTTAAAATATGCAAAATAGGCTTGCCTGATAAATGTTGATGTTTGTCCTTTGGGAATGGTGAAATTACCACAGATACAGCAAAATGAATTGGGGTTGTTTAAGTACTTACGACGAGAAATAGCAGAGGCAGACATGATCTGAAGGAAAGGAAATAAGTACATATGTAAATAAAAAAATAAATTCTGCTAACTCCTTATATACAGACAAGAACTCGGACTACACTTAGGAATATGATTCACTATATAGAGCGGCACACAACCTCTCACCACACTGTCTCATGTGTAACTGAATAGCCTAGACAAGTATGAACCTGTCGCTGGTCCTCAAGGTCATTCCCCACCTCTGCCCACTCGAGAGAGGTTTGCTCTTAGCCAATAGGAGAGCCCTGGCACGTCCCTCAATCCAAGCTCAATCCAGCCTAGAGTGGTCGCATTAAGATAAGCTATACAGAAAAAACTTTACGTGATAGAAGAAAACTAACTGCAGTTTTGATATCAGCATGCCTATTTAAGTCTAAAACAGCTGAAAAATCAAACTCAACAGGAATTATGTTAAAAATTGTTCCCCTGTCTAATAAATACACATAAAAACTCAAAGGAAAATGCCAGGAGAACCAGAATAGTTAGTTAAAGTAAAGCAGGAATAATATTTGGTCTCCTGACTTCAAGTCTACTGTGCTTTTTCTCCCTCACTCCCAGTTTTACTTATATAACTGACATTCAGCATTATATAAGTTTAGGGTATACAGCATAATTACTTGAATTATATATATTATGAAGTTATTACCACAGTAAATTTAGTTAATATCCATTACCTCATATAAAAACAAAAACATGCTTTTCTCTTATGAGAATTCTTAAGATTTACAAGATATAACAAGAAAAATAAATGTAAAATAGAGTATCCTAGTCTACCATCAGCTATACGTACGCCCAGTGCCTCATTCAGCTGAAATCCCAGTGCCAGTTTTTATTGAACTACCCTCTTTTGGAAAACAGGCGTATGGTGAAGAACTAAGTGACAACAACGATGAATATTTTGAAATTGAAGATGACTCAGTTCATAAGGGATTTGATCAATATGAGTTGAATGAGTTGGCATGAGATTTGGGACTATACAAAAAGGCTTCTGAAATCCTAGCATCAAGACTACACGAGAAAAACTTGCTTGAAAAAGAAGTGAAGGTATCCTACTTTCGATCAAGAGAAAGTGCATTTCTGCAGCACTTTTGAAGTGATGGTGGCTTTGTGTATTGCCATAACATACATGGTTTAATGGAGGAATTGGGAATTCCAATCTATAATGCAACTGAATGGCAACTGTTCATCAATAGCTCAAAACGAAGCTTGAATTGTGTCCTCCTCCACAATGGCAATTTATTTGGTGCAGTCCCAATTGGCCATTCAGTTTGTTTTTGTGAAGAATATGAAGACATAAAGAGAGTCATTGATCTGTTGCACTGTCACAAGTGCAATTGAATTATCTGTGTTGACCTTAAAATGGTCTGCTCCCTTCCTGGTCAGCAACACAGATAGTATCCCTGTTTTCTGTGTGTGTGGGACAGAAGAGCTCATGAGAAGCATTGGGTGCAGTCAAATTGACCTCTAAGATCTGACCTCAAACCTGGTGATCCAATCATTCTACATGAACCACTTGTTGAAAGAAAGAACATTATATTCCCCATCTCTGCACATAAAACTGCAACTCATGAAGCAATTTGTTAAAGCTTTCCCAACTAAAGGAGACTGTTTCAAGTATCTCATTTTGGCATTTCATAGCCTGTCATTTGAAAAGATAAAATACCTTAATATGCATGTTTGGTAGCAAATAACAAAGCTATTAAGATAACCAGTGACTAGACAGAAAAACGAGCCCTGGCTGGTTTGGCTCAGTGGATTGAGCGTCGGCCTGCGAGCTAAGTGTCGCTGGTTCGATCTTCCAGTCAGGGCACATCAGAGAAGGAAAACTCTGACTCCAAAAAACCTCCGCTGCCTTGCGGCATACCTCTTCAGGGGAAAGGCTAAGGGAGTAAACCCCGACAGAAAATCTGGAGCCGGAGTCCCTAAGGCGGTTTGACATTGTAGTCAACACCGGCAACTCCTGCGGCGCACCTGAAGCCAAGCTGTATTGACTCCGTCTTTCCCTTGGACCCTTCAGCTGCGAAGAGAGGGGGGGTCTGCTGCATGGGCAACAGCAGACCCTCCATATCACCCTGCCCAGGCTCTGTAGCTTCAGCTTCGCTGGAGAGGACACTCCAGCGTCATCGCAAGATGTCGATTCAACACGGGAGGAGACAGATACCGTGTCACTCCCGAGTCGGACTGCACAGCCATTCTCGGCGGTGCAGATAGACTCTTAAGAAGCTACACCATCGTCTCTCGAGACGGACGGCTGCCAACGACAACGACAACGGTAGCAAAACTTTACTACTTGTACACAATTTGACTTACAGTAACAACATATAGCCTTTATATGAATAAGATAACTCTAAGTAAACAGTATATTCAGGTAATTTTTTCTTTATTTTCCTTTGAATGTATATTTTGTATGACTTTTGGAACAAAGGGAGGGTATCCTGTACCTTAAAAAGTTGATGTGATAGAGAAAAATTGGGATCATTTTTTGTATTCAGATGTCAAAAGTTAGTCAAAAACAAGCATCAGATCTAACTCAATGAAAATTGTGTTCCCCAGTGTTATATCTGTATGTGTGTGTTCCTGCTAACAGAAGCAATTTCTTCTTTTTTTAAATATTTTTTAAATTTATTTATTTGTTTGTTTGTTTTGTGTTTCTCCGTTTATTTATCTATTTTTAGAGAGAGGGGAAAGGAGAAAGAGAGGGAGAGAAACATCACTGTATGGTTGCCTCTCACTCACGCCCCCAACTGGAGACCTGACTTGCAACCTAGTCAGGTGCCCTGACTGAAAATCAAACCAGCGACACTTGGCTCGCAGGTCGACACTCAATCCACTGAGCCACGCCAGACAGGGGTGAAGCAATTTATTCTTAATTTGAAAATTCAACTGTTAATAAAATATATAATGAGGACAATTTACCTCATTGATGAATTATTCTTGGGCAATTGATGAGTTGCATTACAATGTGAGAGCAAGGAAGAAGAAAGCCCCAATGCACAGTCAATCAAAATTACATTTTGCAGGGAAAGGAACAACATAGAAAAAGGCCCTTGTAAATCTTAGCAGGTACATGCTGGGCACACAGCACAGGCTAAAACTCTTGAGGTTTGTAGAAGAAAAAATGGCATCACTGAGACAAGGGAAGAGAAGAGAGAAATTGATGTTGAACGCACAAAGGGAAATGAAGATTTTTTTCACTACGATACAAAAGTATATTGTGTTTGTACTGAAATATCAATTCTGAGCAATATTTAATGTGCACCCCAGTCTCACAACAAAAGTATTATCCTTGGAGCATATTGAAGAAGTCTCAGAAAGTGAGCAGTTACAGGAAAGATGATAATGAAGCAGCATGATGCAATATGAACAAAAGTAATGAAAGAGATGAAGAGGTGATGAGGCATCTGTGCAGCAAAACCTAAAGGAAAGAATATCAGGTATTGTTGGTGTGATCTTTGGTATTTAATGCATTTACAAATTAGAATCCCTCTACATTTGCCATTCTTCCTCAGTTTGAACATTCATAGTTTATGAAACTCTGTTCCTGAACAAAATTTTGAGCGTTCAGTCATGCTTTTATCTGAGAAAACAATTCCTGGAGAAAGTAATATCTCAGAAATAAATTTCTGGGCTTTAGGTTTCAAAATATCCTTCTTTTCGGGGCCTTTAATTGTTTACTGTCAAATTGGGAAGTTAATCTGGAATATTTTCAGGATGCTCAAGTTCCTGCAAGCTTTATACCTAAAGCAGCTTCACAGTTGTTCAGAGAACAACCTTTGAAGTTACAGTGCCTTGCTAGTATCTAAAATGCTTTGCTTTGATCTTTAAGCACCATTTCTCTGAGGGGAACTTTCTTGTGATTGTTGTATTTTCTGTCACCAAGTATTTTTATTCTATGAATGCCACTATTTTTTATGAACCAAGGGTGACAGATGTGGGCAAATATTTTGCCAGATGTGCTATCTTTGTTAATATAAAGGGAAGAGAAACAATATCACTAAAGCTATGTGATTTATTTTAAATTCTCTTTATAACTGACTTTGATTAAATAGTAACTTCACATTTCTTTTTATTTTTATCTTCTGGTATTTGAATAAGAGAGGTGGAGTCATTTGTCTGTAAATATTATGAAAAATGAGAAACAGGCAGAAAAACAATTTAATTTCATGATGGATTCTATTTTTTGTTACAAGCCTGAGTTCTGAGAAGATTTTATTTAAAATTTTATATTTATTTAACATGTTTAATACTTAATGAACTCATGATTATGTTGCATATAAAGTTATATTTGTAAAGTAATGGAAAAAGAGAATAAAAGTCAAGGAAAAAGAGAAAGGAAGGGAGAAAAATATTGTCACAAGGGAAGATGAAAGTAAAAGGGAAAAGACTGAAAATCAAGGAATAGCATGAAAGAAAAAGAAAAGAGAAAAGCAGATAAAAAAGATAAAAGAGGAGGGAGTTCTGGCTCATGTGGCTCAGTTGGTTGGGCATCATCCCACAAACCAAAAGGCTGCAGGTTTGATTCCCAGTCAGGGCACATGCCTTAGGTTGCGGGTTCAGTCCCAGGTTGGGGTTTCTCTCCCTTACTTTCTTTCTCCCTTCCCCTCTCTCTAAAATCAATAAGCATGTCCTCAGGTGAGGATAAAAAAAAAAAAAAAAGAAATGAGGGAGGTAAAAAGGAAAAAGGGTACACGTGAAGTGATTATTCTCTACAAATCTTACTACTGTTGTTGCTATTATTTAAAAATATATATACTTCCTTTTAAATATATTTTATTGAATATACTATTACAGTTGTCCCAATTTTCCCCCCTTGCTCCCCTCTGCCCGGTACACCCCCTTCCCTCAAGTAAACACCCCCTTAGTTCATGTCCATGGGTCATGATATAAATTCTTTGGCTTCTCTATTTCCTATACTATTTTTAACATCCCCCTATCTACTTTGTTCCAACCAATTATGCTTCTTAATCCCTGCATCCTTTCCCTCATTTTCCACCTTCTCCCTCCTAGCTCATAACCCTCCCAATATTCTCCATATCTGTGCTCATTGCTGTCTGGCTGTTTGCTTAGTTTATTTTTTTAGATTCAGTTGTTGATAGTTGTAAATTTATTGCCATTTTAATGTTCATAGTTTTGATATTCTTCTTTTTCTTAAGTAAGTCCATTTAACATTTTATGTAATAATGGCGTGGTGATGACAAACTCCTTTAGCTTTACCTTGTCTGGGAAGCATTTTATCTGTCATTCCATTCTAAATGATAGCTTTGTTGGATAGAGTGATCTACATTGTAGGTTCTCATTTTTCATCACTTTATACTTCTTGTCTTCCCTTCTTGCCTGCAAAAGTTTCTTTTGAGAAATCAGCTGACAGTCTTATGGGAACTCCTTTGTAGGTAACTCTGTTTTTCTCTTGCTGATTTTAAGATTCTCTCTTTATCTTTAACATTTGGCATCTTAATTATTACATGTCTTGGTGTGGTCCTCTTTGGGTCCAAATTTTTTGGGACTCTCTATGCTTCTGGGACTTCTTTGTCTACCTCCTTTACCAAATTAGAAAAGTTTTCTTTCATTATTTTTTCAAATAGGTTTTCAATTTCTTGCTCTTTCTTTTCTCTTTATGGCACCCCTAAGACTTGGATGGTGGTACATTTGGAGATGTCCCAGAGGCTTCTTATGCTATCCTTGTTTTTTTAATTCTTGTTTCTTCTTGCTGTTCTAGTTGAATATTTATTTCTTCCTTATTATCTAAATCATTTTTTGAATTCTAGCTTCCTCCCCTTCACTATTGGTTTCCTGTAGATTTTTCTTTATTTTACTTAGTGTAACCTTCACTTCTTCCTTTATGTTGTTGTCATACTCAATAAGTTTTCTGAGTATCCTGATCACCAGTGTTTTAAACTCTGCATCTGATAGGGTGGCTATCTCCATTTCATTTAATTCTTTTTCTGGGGTTTTGTTCTGTTCTTTCATTCAGGCCGTATTTCTTTGCCTCCTCAATTTGACAGCCTCCCTGTGTTTGTTTCTGTGTATTAGGTAGAGCTGTTTTTACTCCCTATTTTAGTAGTATGTCCCATTGTAGAAAAGGCACCCATGTACTGTTTGTGGCAGATCCTTAGGTAACTGCCAGGGTGGGATACCTGCTTCACTGCTCTGTGGCTCTGTGTGGGGCAGGAGCTCAGAGAGGGGACAGTGCCACTGCCTGGTTTCTGGAGGTTTGCCTGCCAATCACACCACTTCCAGTCATCTCACCCAATTCCTGTATGCAACTAACACCCTTCTAGCATTTGCCCTGGTGCTGCATCCCAGAGTGGGTGCATTTGCATATGTTCTAAGACCATGTGGGCCCTTTAAGAGAAGTCTCTGAAAATCTGGCAGTTTCTTCCTCTTCCCTAACATCCACTGGTTTTTAAAGCCAGAAGTTGTGGGTATTTATCTTCATGACACAGGACCCCTGGGCAGTGTGGTGGCCTTGGGCTGGGATCACTCACTCTATAGGAACCTCTCCCATTTTTTATCCACTACACAAGAATGTGGGACCACCCATTCTGCCATTGCCACTGCCTCTCTGCACCATGCTGCATCTCCTCACCTCTCTGCCCACCTCTGCTTCTCCACCTGTCCTATCTGTCTAGATGAATGTGTCTTCTTTAAATCCTTAGTTGTCAGACTTTCAGTTTGATATTCTGGCAGTTCTGGGTATTATTTGTTTTGAGAGTTAGTTGTAATTCTCTCTGTTGTTGCACAAGGAGGTGAAGCATGTTTTCCCACACCTCCATCTTGACCTGAAGTCTATACAAATATACCTCTTTAAATAAATGTCTTTATGTTCTGAATATGCACAGTACTAAGAAAGAGTGGTCCTGAGTGCTTTTCTTTCCTGTTATTATGTTTTGAGGGAAAGAGGCTTTTAGAAGTGATCTTTATTTCTCAATGTTCTTTAATACAACAATAATGTAATGTGGTTATTATTTATGGTTAAAGAAAAGCATTGCATGTATAGATTTTCCTATGCTTATATTTTCTGTTAAGGTGTTCATGTAGTTGTTTATTCTAAAAGATAATTGAATAACTTAGAGTATACTTTAGCTCCCACCAATGGAAAGTGCTAAAAATGATGAATGAATAAATAAACTGGAGATTAGGTTCTACAAAAGCCATTTCTATCTTAAGTCAAATTACTTGCTGAAGAACTTATATCTAACTCTTCTGGAGGGCAATGAATACATCTGGGGTTGTAATTTATATCAGTGCATTAAGAAAACATGATAATCAAGAGTCCTAATCTTGATACAAACATTTTTTGTGTAGTTTTTATGTTTTGAATTATAAATGCTATCTATGTTAGCAGTTAGATCTCAGCCTACTGCATTCACTTCTATCTATATGATCAATAGCTTTTTGGTCTATTGCATACCTTGAGCATATACACTGGCTGCAATGTGTACAGAAAGGTGCATTGTGTCTGACCCAGCACATAAAACAGCTTTAAAACGAGTATTAGCCCTGGAATTTGGATTTCAATTTAAGTTGCCTTTTCAAGGGTTTCTCCTTGCAAATGGTGGCCCTTTGAAAATCAGGCAGCTACTTGCAACAATGCATGCTCAGGGTAACATATGTCAGGCTTATAAAGTTTTGCTCCTTTTGTTCCCTACCTCTGTGTTGGCACATTGTGTTATGTTCTTGCAGCAGAAGTAACTAGGGATCAAGCCAATTGGCTACATGACATTGAAAGTCAATTTCTGAGAAAGATGAGCCAAGTATAGCTTTCTCTAAAAGAAGAGCCAAGAAGATTCTAAATGTATTTGTGGATCTCAAGAGAACCAGCCCTACACAGGAACACTACACAGTCTTTGTGGATAGCTGATACTTTATTTGTACCCAGTTTTGCTTTTCCTTGGAGCAAAACAGGACATCTTGAAGTGTGCAATGCCCTGCTCCTGAATATAATGCTACCTTTCATCTATTTCTGGTGACTCTTATTTTCTTTTGTTGCTGAATCCCCTACATAATTGTAAGCATATCTCTGGGAAGCACAATGGTAAACAGTGGGTGGACACTTCCTCTGCAGATGCGAACAATATCTACCTGGCTGGCACTGCTTAATTCAGCCATTAACCCACTTCTATACATTCTTTTGAGCAAAAGGTGTGGAAAATGTCCTAAAAAAATTAAAGGAGAAGATGCTTTCCAAGTTTCATTTTTCTGGTCCAAGATGTTTTAGTGAGTCAGTCTGAAAATGCTAAGGGAAAAAGCAGAAAGAAAAGCCTTCCAAAGACTCACAAAGAACCCTGGGGCCTCTTTTAGAGTGAGCCATATGTGTAACCTTTGTCAAAGTGTAACACTGCCACTCATAAAGCAACCCAGTCAGATGAAGAAAAATATCAGTATTTCAAGCATTTTTTTCTGATGGGGCAGGGCAATCTCCCTGCATTATGAAAATTTTCAAATCAGAGTAAGCAGCAATTTTGCACCCCAGCTAGAGAGGATCTAACCCACTGTCGTAATTACAAGTTCATTGTTTGCTGCCTGACCCCTCAGAGGCAGCTGCAATAGTTTCCTCTCTAGTCTTCCTGCCTATACTCTTCATCCAATTCATCCTCCACACAGCTACTGCATAATCTCCCTAAGGCCTCAGTGACTGAACCAGGCACTCTGATTGAAAGCTCCCTGGAGAGTTGAATGGGGTAAGACCCTATCCCACAGTTTCCTTACCTACAGCATGCTCTCAAAAAGCTGGACAAAGTATTTGATGTTTTCAGGACATGCTAGCTGTGCTTCCTGCTCACAGGTCTTTACTCATTTTATTCTCTTCTCTGAGGATACCTACACTACACGCACTGCCCTCCCTACTCCATTCTCTTCTGTTGCAACTTTACCCACTGTACGGATTAAAATGGAATTCCTCCCCTCCCCTACCCCAAAATATGTTGAAGTCTTAACCTTGTACCAGTAAATGTGACCTTACATGAAAATAAGGTCTTTGCAGATGATCAAATTAAGATGATGTCATTAGGGTGGGCCCTAATACATATGACTGGTGCCCATATCAAAAGGGGAAACTTGGACACAGCCACAGACATGTACAGAGGGAAGATGATGTGAAGACAGCCATGTGATGGCAGAGGCAGAGACTGGACTGATGCAGCCATGAGCCAAGGGATGCCAAGGATTGCTGGCCACCACCAGAAATTTGGAAAGGGTAAGAAAAGATTCCACCCAGAATCTCAGAGGGAACATGGCCCTGCCAACCTTAATTTTGGATGTTTAGCCTCCCAAACTGTGAGACAATAAATTTCTGCTGTTCTCAGCCACTCAGTTGGTGGTACTTTATTACAGCAGCTCTGAGAATCTAATACACTCATCCTTCAAGGCCCAATTCATATGGCACCTACTGCATTAAAACTTCCTCAACTTCAATCTGTCTAAGGTAATCTCTTGTGCTCTCCTATGGCCTCATAATATTATTTTAAGAGCATGTCTTTTAACCTACACTTTCTGTATTAAATTGCGAGTTCCCTGAGATAACCATTTTCCCTTTAATCTTTTTGTTCCCCCAGAGCATACAATTCTGCATTTGGAAAGCTTCCCTTAGATGTTTACTGACCTGAGTAAAATGGAATCTATGTATTTAAAGATACCAGTGATAAACAACTTATAAGAAACTAGTTTTTAAAAATGTTTTATCATTATCTGTTAACTCATTAACCACTTTGGGAAGAGCTCTTAAAAATACGATGGAAAAAATGAGAAATGGACAGTAACTGGCAATTCTTAGAATAAGGTATGAAAATTTTGGAAAGATATCACATTACTCATAATTAAAGCAATAGCAATAAAAACAAGCTATCATTTTTTACCTCTTGTGTACATAGAAGTTCCAAGTTTGCTAATATACCATGCTGGCATAAATTTGATAAAAGTAGCATTCTCATACACGATCATTGAAAATTAAATTAGTATAACTTCTTTGGAGCGTAATTTGAAAAATGTCTACCAAAATTTTAAATGCACACCCCTTTGACCTAACAATTCTGCTTCTAGGAATTTATACTCTAGGAGTATTTATACAGGTGCTCAAAGATATATGAACAACTGTATTCAAGGTCACATGGTTTGAAGTAGAGAAAAATATTTTGGAAACATAAGTGTCAATAAACATGGGACTAATTGAAGAAGTTATTGTTCATCCATAACACTATCTATGTAGTCCATAGATAGAATGGAATAGAACTACATGAGCTGATAGGAAATTATCTCTAATACATACTATCAAGAGAAAATAAATAAAAATATACAATGCTATATAGTATGCCTCTACTTGGGAAGAAGAACATGCAAATACATATATACATGTATATATCATATGATGATTTTGTAATGATATGCAAGAAACTAGTGATTGTAATTGTCTTTGGGAGGAAGACTGGAAGTCTCAGATAAGAGGAAGATTATTTTTTATTCTATACTCTTTTGTATTATAGGAAATTTTACTAAAAGCAAATAGAATTATTTTAATTTAAAATGTTAATGAAAAGTTTTCTTATAGAACTAGTATTAAATATATTCATAAAATACTATTTGGTGAAACCTACTAGATTCAGTTTGCTTATTATAGTAAATAAAGGATTCATCTAAAATGGTTTGTTAACTTTAATTTTATAGCTGCTAAACGTTATAATTTGCAAATGAACTTACGTACCTGTTTTAGAATCAGACATCTTAAAAACCCACAATTTTGTTACAAAAGCAATACAAGATCAGCCGTGGCTGGTGTGGCTCAATGGATAGAGTGCCAGACTATAAACTGAAAGGTCACCGGTTTGGTTCTCGGTTAGGGCCCATACCTGGGTTGCCAGCCAGTTTTCCAGTTGGGGGCATGTGAGAGGCAAACAATCAATGTTTCTCTCACACATTGGTGTTTCTCTCCCTCTCTTTCCTCCTCTCCTTCCCTCCATCTAAAATATAAATAAATAAAATATAAAAACAACAAAACAAAAACAATACGTGATTAATAAAGAATTAGAAAATGAACAAAAATAAATGTCCTTATTTCTACCACCCAGAAACTAGCAGGCAACAAGTTGGTGAATATTCTTTTTTAAAAAATGTTGTTTTATTACAGTCATCCCATTTTCCCATATTGTGCTCCCCTGTCCTGCCCACCCCCACAAGTTGGTGAATATCTTTCCAGAACTTATTTTATATTAAAATACATATGTACACAAAAAGGACTTACATATATTTATAATTTTTCATTGATAATATATCAGTAATGTATTTCCATGTTTATAAAAAGAATTAACTTTTAGAGCTAAAAGAAACCTTAAAATTAATTTAGAACAGTTTAACCAAAAAATGGGACCTACATATACCATCACACATGTATCACCATCCTCCCTGCATGCCCGTGACAGATACTCTGGGTTTTGACAGCACCGTCTTACAGAGTTGAGACAGAGCCTCCAAAGCCTGAACAAAGTACTATCAAAAACCACAACCAAAAGATTAAAATCATGCAAGTTGAAATTGATTATTTTAAATTAAGCTAAACCAATAATGAGGAGTCCATTGATTTCTTTATCCAAACCACACAATTAGCAATAGATCCAAGGCAAGAAACTTTCTTTCCTTCCATGATGCTACTCACATATCTTGGGAATAACTGCAGAGTAAATCTCTGAGGTCTGGTCCCAGTTTGCCCAGTTGGGCAGGTGGTGAATTTTCAGAGACACTTCTGTAATGAGATTACAGAACCTTGAAATCACTTTTTAAAAGCTAAAAGTAATTATATTTTTATAAGATTATAAATACTATTTTATGAAACATGTTTCAAAACATTCATTTTTAAATACTGAAATATGGGCAAAAGTATGAAATAATTAAGTACAGCTTAATTTCGATTCATTCTGTGTTTAAACCATATTTATACAATGTGGCAATCCCACTTCTGCTGTAACACACTGTCAGAGGAACACAATGCGCTCTTCTACTCTCTACTTCATAGTTTGAAAGACTGCCATAAATAGATCTAAAGGCCTTTCCAAACTCCTGTTTATGAGAACCATCGAGGACTCTGAAGCCCATGGTGTGCTTTAGAAATCTGCCATGGAGTACTGTCACCTCTAACCCTGAATTTGGGAACTCTGGGAAAAGAAAACTGTGCATGATTAATATCTTAGGACTCCAGAATTCTTAAGGCAGGTGGCCTTCACGTGTGACTTGTAGTGGTGTCTTAGACAGGCCACGTTCATATGCTTTACTACCAATTTGTTGCTGCCTGGAATATACATCCTGGGACTGCATTCTACCAACTCAACATAACAAATACTGCCCAGATGAGTTAACAATACTTAATAAGGATTTACTGAGCACTTGTTTTGTGCCAAGCACTCTAACAGGTTCTGAGGCTACAGAGATCAGGCAGACACAGTTTCTGACCTGAAGGAGCTTGCAGCAAAATCAACAAGACAGATATGAACAAGATTTTTTTTTCTCTTTGGATGTTTTTTATGATTTATAGTTCTCCCATGGATAAAGAAATAAGAAGTAATATTTATAAATCAAATCTATGTAATAACCTACTTTTCCTTAATATTTAACAAATAAATGACAAACATCAAGTTATAAAACAATGTCTTTTTGTTCTTATATTATTTGTAACCTATATTATTTTATTTTTTATTTATATGTATTAGATAGATGAAAGGTGGATCTCTTAATACTGGTTATTTCAGAGGAGAGATATTGTCTGCAACTGGGCAGAATGGCAACTCATGCTTGTTCACTATTTTATTTTTTTGTTTGATTTGTAAATAAAAATATATTATTTTAGACTTTTAAATAATAAAAGATATCTGTAAATAATTTTGATTATATCAAGAATAATGGTGTATTTCTTACAATCCTTTCAAGTAAAAAAGCAAGTTCTTTAAGAGGTTTAGCTAATTCTGAAAATTATGAATTGGGGGATTTTCCCCTTATAAATCAAAATACGAGGTCTGTCCAGAAAGTATCCATCCATGTAACATGAAAAATAGACATTTACTGAAGAAGATACAGGATACAAGAAACAATGTACATAGGACAATGATGCCTCAGTCCCCTTCAAAGCAGGTACCCTGGAACCTCACACAGTTCTCCCAATTGCCATCAGCTGCCCCATCATATTTTCCTGTATCTCATAGACAGTCTGAAAATCTCTTCCTTTTCAAAGGTGATTTCAGTTTTGGGAAAAGCCAGAAGTCACAGGGCACCAAATCTGGGCTGTAGGGGAGCTGAGCTACCTGGGTGATTTGATGTTTTGCTAAAAATACACAAGATGTGATACATGAGCAGGTTCATTGTTATGATGAAGCTATCAATCACCAGTTACCCATAGCTGCGGCCTTCTGAATGACCCAAATAGTTTCCATGTAGGAATTTTTAAGCATAATGCAAAATTTGATGCAGATTTGTTGCTCTACTCACTCATTTTGGTTGTAACAGCCACACAGTACACATGCTCACTCAGCAGGGTTACCACCCCCACTGAGTAGTACAGCAGAGTCATCATTGTTAACACATGTGCTTTCCAGTCCACTCTCCTTGGCTGCTAGGCTACACTGATATTGCACAAACCATTCTCATTATATTAATAACGGCTAGACTTTTTCCAGACAGACCTCATTTGTCTCCCTTGCGCCCAATGTGTAGCATAGTAAGCATATTTTGTGGTGATTAAAATGTTTCTACAAGGCCAAGTATTAGAAGAATAAAGGGGTTTTGCATATGTTTCCAATAAAAACATGTTTTCTTGTATTGGAAGACCATCTTCATCTTCAGTCCTGTAGTTTTTTTTGTTTGTTTTTTTGTGGACCTCTTCATATTTCAGGCATCTTCTCAAGGTCAAGAAGGGAAGAACAAAAGCTCAACAGAGTCAGAGAAAACTACTATACTGTCAACAGCACTATCCTATCATACTCTCCTTTTACTCTACATTTTACAAGCTCATACTGGGTATGTCAAGTTCTCAATATAAATGGGACATCAGGACAATGGAAACAATCCAAGAATAAATAATAACGATGAAATGATAATACTGTATTACTTACATGCAGAAAATTCTGTGGATGACAAAATAAAGCAACTGTAAGGTAAATGAAAGAGGTGAAAAGAGTGAATGTGGAAGAGGAAAATTAAGGAATTTTGTTTGTTTTTAGCTTTATAACAGAAACAAACAGATACACAAGACATTAGGCATCCCGTAGTGATAGCATCTGGACAATTTTCACATAGTTTTGTTTTTGTATATTTTTATTGTGGTGAAATATTCATAACATAAAATACACCATTTTAACTATTTTAAGTGTACAGTTCAGTGGTATTAAGTACATTCACAATGTTGTTCAACTATCACCAGCATCCAGCTCCAGAACTTTTTCATCTTCCCAAACAGAAACTCTGTACTCACCACTCTCCTCTCCCCTCAGCCCCTGGTAAGCTCTCATCTACTTTATGTCTCAATGAATTTAACTATTCTTCTACCTCATATAAGTGGAATTATACAATATATATCCTTTTGTGTCTGGTTTATTTCACTTAGCATAAGGCCTTCAAGATTTATTCATGTTACAGCATGTATCAGAACTTAATTCCTTTTTAAGGCTGAATAATATTGCACTGTATGGATATAACACATTTTGTTTATTCATTCATGTGTTGATAGACATTTAGGTTGTTTCTACCTTTTCACTATTGTGAATAATGCTGCTATGAATTTGTATACCACTGCTGGGTGGCTGACTTCTACTACTTTATTCTAAAGGCACAGGACTTTGATGACAGCATACATTAACTCCTGAATAGTTTATTTTGTTTTTGCCATGAGTATTTGTAAGGGGTACTAAATAATGCACAAACTCAGAGACTCTGACTAATGACACATAGTAAAAGACAAGTCTCTGAGGCTGAAAGAATTTCTTTTATATAACTTGGTCTGTGGTATTAGCATATTTTTTAAGTGCCAACAATTTAAAATGACTTGTATAAAAATATAGAAAAAGCAGAAGTTGAAGATGCAATTTGAGATTGGAGAATCCCAATAAGCAAACTATAAATTATAAGTCTGCAGAACAGATATCTCTACTGTGGATACAGAAACAGCAAATTATTATGATAACATATATTCAATAAATTTTTAAAAGGCCATATTGTAAACCTTAATAAAATGTCTTTCCTCATGATTTACTTCATGGTCATACCCCATCACATGCTTTATAGCTCCTAAAACATTTTCACTCAGAGATTTTAATTTATTAATTAGTTGTACAATTATTTGCTGTTTCTCTTTCTTAACCCCAGTAAGGATGGAAATTGTGTTTTTCTTTTGCACAGTGCTTATTACATTTATACATCAGTCTCATAAATTTGGTTGGTCTGATTCATTCGAACTAGAACCTGGAAATTAAATGCCAAAACTTGGAAAATCAAAGCTGTAGACTTCACGTAATTCACCAAGATAAAATTACCTTATAATAATGTCAATCAGGTAGTCTTTTCTGGCAACATTCTTCTAGCACACAGCTCTTAAACCTCAAAGGCACTCAGAATTGCTCAAGTACCATGAGGCTATGCTAGGAACTTTCACTGATATTTCAAAATGATCTCTGTAGAAATGTGCACAAGCACTTAAATTACTACAATTATTTCTTTGTATTAAGATATTGCAAAATTTTAACCTTTCTATCTAAAGTGGAAACTAAGATATAGATGGAATAACACAAAGGAGAAGAACAATTATTGTTAATAATTTTTTATGACTCATTTACCTTTGTACTCAAACTTTTCAAACTACTTAGAAGCCTTGATAATGGAGATGAGAAATTCACCCAAAGAACAGAATCTGGGAGAATTCTTTGCCTGATCTCAAAATACAGCAATGGCAGTGGTAGGACTAGAACTCATATGTCTTGGGCTTCCAATTTTAGTTTGTCTTTTTTTTTTAAAGAGACTATTTTCAGAATATGAAAGTGATCTGGCTGAATAATCTTCCACTGAAGGTCACGTGGCATATGACAGAAATAAGCTTTGTTAAAGTACTTCCTTCTATAAGATGTTGCTCATCTCATTTGCTCTCTCAGAACATCTATATCCTAAAATCCACCATTCAAATAATATCTATCAGTTCAAATCTTATCAATAATAACACTGAACCTGGAGGGCTCTTAATAAAGAGTTTCATGAGCATTAAACGAGAGTGGTTAGAATGCCTAACCACTTTTCATAGTGGAAGAAAAAGAAAGTTTGGTTTTCTTCATAATTAACATAAGCAAAACTCTTGCAACATTCAATACACTGCTATTGCTAGTTGTCAACTCCCTCTTCCTAGGAACCCAGGGAAAAAAACATGAGCCAAGTATAGTTTGAAAATGGTTACAATATGGTTTTTATTTTCTTTCTGCTTACTCTTCTATTAATCCAATAGGGTTCCCACTTGTATTTCAGATAATGATACCTGGGTTCTTATTTCCCTTAGAGATTTTCTTAGTCTCCCTAGCATAACAGCAAATACTTATATAAAAGCTTACCTTGTACAAGACACTATTCTAATATATATCCATATTCTTATATATTCATTTAAGTCTCACAAGATGTGTACCATTATAACTGCTTTATACAAATATATATCACAGAGAGATTAAGAACTTGCCCAAAGTCACATAGCTAGTAAGTGAAAGAAACTGAAAAGTCCAACTCCATGTGATTAACTACTGCACTGTATTGCTTTTCTAAGTACCAGTTACTTGATCACAGAATTCTTAAGCCTTGCTCTTACCAGTATGATTAGAAAAACACCTATTTCCACTTCTTTTTCTTTTTTTCCCTATACTGATTGGCACTCTAAACTCCATATCAGTTTGAGGCGTGGTTTGGGAGTGTAGGAAATATGACCACACATATGCTATCTTTGTGTTTGCTTTGTAGATGAAATCAAGATCTGTGAGAATTTACACATGCAAAAGTACATGCAGTTGTCTTAAATCTCCTATTTTCTCATGCCCTTGATTTTTAGGGCCTAGCAATTTAACATAAATTATAGTTCTATTTAAGTGTAAGGAAATTAAAATACGGAAAAGCTCATACATTTCCTGAGATAATCATGAGACCATGTTCTTCCTTTAACAATTTATTCATTTTTTTATTTTAAAAAATAGTCTCTTTCATTGAGATTTAGTGTATCACACATTCCTAATTAAAAAAGAAAACAGTTTCCATTTTCAAAAATATATATAATGAATCCAGGAGAAAAAACATATCTTGGGGGTATCTTTTGTATAGCAGATCTAGTTCCTCATTTTTCTATAAACTGAAATCACGCAATATGTAGTGATCAATGGAAAACAGGCTCACTTCTTTTCAGGATTAAAAAACAAAACTCAAATACATGCAAAATTTATTGCATGGATGTTGACACTACATTTCTTTGTTAATGAAAAGGTAATACATGTGACAAGTCTTTACATTTTATTGAACAAAATCACAGTTGATTAAAAATGCTGAATTATTTTTCTTAGGCAAACATATTTTATTGTGCAAGATTGCCCTCTTGTGTTTTCTCTAGTTACGTCATCATTATTTTTATCAATTTAACATTCAGCTTTTAACTTTTGCATTCAAAATTAACTCACTACTAAATGAACTTCAAAGCTGTATATTCAAAACCATATAGATCATACATTAATGTTAATATTTGGGTTTGTGGTACACTCTATTCTTTTAAATCTCAGAATTAATTTATAAAACACTATGACCTAAAGTTAATAAAAAGGAGACTCAAACAGAAGTAAGTACATAAAGAAAAATTTAGAATAATGTCAAGGAATACTAAAACCCTGGTACTAACTACCCTTATTGCCAAGTAATGAAAGATGCAGCCAATTAGTCTATCAGTATAGAACTGGCTTAACATCCATGCAGTCAGTTTCTTCCTTTAGCCTACTTAGTTATTATAGGTATATAAAAACACAATTAACTTCTTTAATTATTTTGAAAAAAATTCCTCATTTATCAAGCTAGCAAAGTTTTTTTTTTTTTATGTTGCCTAATTAAAACAGGTACTCTCAAATATTGCTAGTAAAAATGTAAACTTGGTACATCTTTTTGTAAATCAAATTGGCAGTATATATTAAAAGACTTTTAAAAAGGATTATTAAGTTTACTTCTAGGAATTTATCTCAAGAATGCAATCCTAAGTACCCAAAGAATTTTGTGCCAAAACTGCTCATCATAGCATAATTTACAGCACGAACATCAGTAACAACCTAAATATGGCCATGTGTTGAATTAGATTGGAATACAATCATATTGTGAAGTCTTTCACAGCTATTAAAAATTTAATGTAATATTTAAGATAACATAACATTTTTCTATGTTACAATTTTAAATATTTTAAAATCTGGACAAAATGAAATGTCACAAAATATTATAGTGGTTGTCATTTGGGGGGGCACTATGATAGCTTTTCTCTCTCCTTTTCACTTGTCTGTATTTTTCACATTTTTTATGTTGAATATAAATTACTAATAGGGGAAGTCCCCATGTTTCTAACATCAGCAGAATCCAGGTGCTGCCCTCTTTACAGAAATCAGGACTTTTTTGTGGACTTTCTATGCAAGCTCAGAAAACTTTTGTAAAGAAAACTAGGACTTCAGCAACTAGCTCAGAATAAAGCACCCAGCTGAGCGACTGTAGAAAAGTGGAGGGGCCCTAGGTCACAAAAAAAAGTAGGAAATGTTCTTAGGATGGATACTTTTTCTCCCAAAACTTTATTCTTTGGAAGAAGAAAAAAACAGGTGATACAAAAGAGCAACAGCTACCTATTTAATGCTGAATGCGAGTTAGGTTGGTTGAAAGGTTCAGAAGCAACTCTGTTGTTGGACCCTCCCTGTCTCCAACTTCTGCTTACTTTTCAAGTCTCTGTTTAAATACTGCCTTCACTGGGGAAACTTAGCTGCCACCACCATGTGCAGCCATTATAATCATTCTTTCCCTATCATAGCCCTTTCTGTCTGTTATTAAATTCTCTGGTTTAATTGTCCTCATCTGGACTGTAGGCTCTAGGAGGGAAAGGGCTAAGTAGACCCTGTTCACCTTGGTACTTACAATGCCTAACAGGGGAGCAACAGAGGTTTATTTAATGAATAAATATATGGTTGAATATGTGAGATAGTTTAATTAAATTTAACTTCCCCCAACTTTCTTTAAAGAGGTACTCTGATGCAAATGCATATCAAAATAAAGATATACACATTTTGATGGTGGTGGTCCTGGGATGCTGTGAGTGCTTCATTCAGCACTGAGGTCCTAAATTTTGTTTTCAATTCACAGATATATGTGTACGTGTGTATAAATGTCAAGAGATTTTTCATATTATTTTTTTCAAGCCCCTCATGGAAAATAATCCTGAATTATTGACCAATTGCTTGTAATCCTTAAAAAATTATGACATCTTCATTTAACAATAGGGAGTGAATAAATTATAATTTATAAAAGAGCTATAAAAACTTTAAAGGCATGGTAAAAATAATAATATTATGTTATTATTAATAATAACATATAACCCATGAATACAGACAACAGGGTGGGGATGGCTGTGGGAGAAGGGGTCAGCTGGGTGGGGGGTAGCAATGAGGAAAAAAGTGGGACAAGTGTAATAGAAAAGCAATAAAAATACAATTAAAAATATATATAATGGTAAAGTTTTTAAAGTACACAATCTACATATACAAAATAAGCTATCTCCCACATAAAAAGAAATGTACATATTATATATTTACATAATAAAGATAGTGAAAGGAAATACATCAAAAATATATTTTGATTATTTCTGAGGGTCATTTCTTCCTTAAACTTTTCAGTATTTCTCTTCAAAATAAGTATGTCATACTTTTGTTAAAACATGAAGCATTATCAAAAACTCTTTATACTAAAATTAATTCCTCTATGTATAAGCAGTTGTCTCAAAAATTGTTTTAAGACTAAAGGATAGGCATGAATATTTTTTCAGAGAGCACATATATATTTTCAAATGCTTTATACTGAATAGATTTAATAATGCAATGACCTTTAATGCAGATGTTACTAGAAGACTATAATCTAGAACAATACTACTAGAAACTATACCATCTTGAATTTGGCTTCTTAAATATCCTTATGTTTAGAGTTTTTCATATTTCTCAAGAGAAGACTATGAAAGAGTATTTTTTAAAATGTTTTTGAAAATAAATTAATGCATTTTATTATGCCTAGTACAAAAAAAATGACATTTTAAAAAACTAAAGGATAGGCTACAGGCAACTAACTAACTGTAGTTAGTTGCAGTGGATTGGGGAGAGGCTACTTTGGGCAGAATTACCTCTTAAAATACACCAAAAGCAGCAGTTCAGACAGCTAGTCTGGGAAAATTCCTCACCCGCACCACCTATCTCAATAGATCTAGGAAGTTGCTTTTTCTTTTGCTTAACAATAGGAATAGTGATAAGTAAAATTGCCCTCTTCCGAATCTCCCTGAGGTGCAAAAAGACTACAAAGATCAAAGGAACCATTAGCCAATCCCAGAACTTCAAAGGTTTATCCTATGGGAACTTTGAGAAGCAGCTGTAAATTTATAGATTACTCACAGTCTTCCATTACAGTTTATAAATATAACATTACACATATCTTGGTTACCATATTCTTTTTATTTCTCTATTATGGTTGGATTTAAGGTTTTAGAGTTTTGTATACATATTGAGAAACAAATCAAAATACATTAGGACTAGAGAGCTCTACACTAGCAATGAACACTGCAGCATTATTCTTAGCATTATGTTCTCTTTGTGCTTTCTAAACCTAGCTTTTTAATGTCTTGATTGTTTCTATATTTTCTCATTCAGGAAAAAATAAAACAAGCATTTTCTTTCACACAGTTTGTGCTTTAACATGTTATCAAAGTCTACAAAATCACTTACTTACCTTTCCTGGAATGGTTTTACAGACTCAGTCCCCACGACAATGAAATTGTCTCTTCACTAATGCATTTCTTTTGGGATGTGGTGACTTACAGCCCAGAAAATCCAGTCCATCATCTGTATGTAGACTGTGGTGTTATCATTGAACACGATGCCTCCAAGTGTTCATTTTAATAATAAAAAGTGCATCTCTACAGGACTACTTTAAGCAAAAGAATCTTAAGCAAAAGACCCTAAAAGACAGGACTAGACCCTTAAGACTCTAGAAGATACTATCACTTCTAGTAATAAGAATTTCTATATAAATAAACTTGTTTTAAGGCATTTACACCAAGAGAGAGAGCTACTATCTGAAAAGGTGTAGAGCAAAGTCAATCTTGGGAGTCATACATTCAGAATGATGTATTATGCATCTACCAGTTAAAAAAGGAAAAAAGACATCATTTTCACTCTTAAAAGGCTTCCATCCTAGAAGAAACCACAGATTAGTGGTGAGAAGGGGTGTTTGTGTGTAAGAGAGAGAGAGAGAGAGAGAGAGAGGTTAGGCATGGTGGGGGTAATAATTTCAAGGAGCAGTAGCAGCATGAGCACAAACACAGAGACCAGAAATCATCTTGTACATTCTGGGAACTACAAGTACTAATTTGGTTCATAGTTCATTCACTCATATATACAATAATCATTAATTGAATACTTGAATTAGAGTTGTGAATGGCAAAAATAACTTGTGCCTCAAGGTAAGATCATCAAGAGGAACTTGTTTATTCAGTGAACATAAAATGTGGTCTTCCCAGAATCTACTCCCATTCTTTTTAACAGAAAGTTAATGTTATTTAGTATATATCTCTTCCCCACACACCCATATACCTCCAAAGAAGCTCACCCATGCTCAGCCCCAGGTAGCCTAAATGGGGGTACACTTAGTCTCTTTCTAGAGATTTAGTCAGGAATAACATATGACTAATTCTGACCAATGAGACACTGAGAGAGGTTTACTAGATGTTTCTGGGAAAGTAACTCATGTAAGTCACTGAAAGCCTCTCCCTTCCTCTCACTGAGCATGAATCAAGAAGCATATAGCCCTGCCCTGATTGGTGTGGCTGAGGGGTTGGGTGTCATCCCCCAAACTGAAAGGTCACTGATTTGATTCTGGTCAGGACACATGCCTAAGTTGCGGGCAGCCAGGTCTCCCACTGATGTTTCTGTCCCTTTCTTTCTCCCTCCCTTTACCGTCTCTAAAAAATTATATAAATAAAATCTTTTTTTTTTTTAAAGAGAGAAACACATAGCTCCAAATGTTTATGGCAACCATATTATAACTATGAGGGAAACCAGTTTTAGGATGGAGCTGACTCTGAAAATAGTGGGAGAGAAAAAAAAAACTAGATTTTCAATACTATCATTGAACCAACTAACCCTGAACTTCACACTGCCTCTGGTAGTGTTTTACATGATCTAATTCACTCCCTTATTGTTATTTTTTAAAGTTAGATTGCATTTGTTGGTTTTTCTGTTATTTATGGCCAAAACACCCTAACCAAAGTTTAGATTTTATTAGACAATGGGGGCATCACTGAAGATGTTTAAGCAGGAAACAGACATCGTCATTTTGCATTTTATGAGGACAGCAGGGGCAGAAATGCTGAGGATGGAAGGATGAGATGAGCAACTGGCTAACATTTATAAAAGACTTACTATGCACTTTGTACTAAACACTTTCATTTATTAATTCATTTAACTATTCTAAAATCTTATGAAGCATGTAATAGTATCCACATTCAATAAAAGGAACCTGAAGCCCAGAGACATGAAGTTGTCCAAGAACACAAAGCTAATAAGTGACGATTTTACTATAGACATTACTTTACTCTCAGCCTTATATATACATATATATCAGAAGCAGCTCACCTTACTGTCAGTCTAAAATACACATCATTGATAAGAGTAAAACCAGCCGGTTCCAGTGATTGCCTCAGGAATAGGCTGGTGACCCAATTCTGGGCCGGCTTCTAACCACAAATTCATACTGTATACTTTATAGGATTATTATGAGAAGTAATTAAATATTGCTTATAACATATTAATGCATGATAGGCCCACATTAAATGCTTGCTACTACTATTATGATTATAGTTACCATGAAAAACTGAGAAGAAATATTCAGAGAAGGAGGGCAAAAGAGAGTGGTATGACAAAAGCCAATGGAAGAATTTCCAAAAGGGCAGAGCAGCATCAAGTGCCAAGGGAGAATAAAGTGACACGAGAGTTGAAAAGTCTAATGGGTCTGCCCTTTGGGACAGAATAAGTGGCTTTTGCCAGAGTGGTGTTAGTTGAAGGGCTGAGGTGGAAGCCAACAGGTTGGTTGAAGAGTGAACTTTCACCTGAGTGGAGACAGTGGCTACCTACTATAGCTTAGCAGTTTCACTGTGATGAAAAGGAGAGGGAGAAAGTGTGGTAGCAGAAGTTTCCAGATGGAATATGTTTATATACTCTGAGGCAGTAGCTAGCAAAGGTACTGTTGAAAATTCAAGAGAGAAACAATGATGGGATAGGTCCCAAAGGAAACTGAAAGAGATGGCATCAAGCCTACAGGCAGAGGGAAGCCCTAGTCTTGAAGAATCAGGCCATCTATCCCCTTCTAAGGCTGGAGGGGAGGAGGTAAGTGTAAGTTCAGATATAGATGCAATTATAAGTATGGGAAAGGAGTGAGAGTTGAGAGTGTACCTATGGAATAGCTAATTTTTCTTAGTGATACGAAGACAGGATCATCTGCTGAGAGGGAGAGTGTGAAGCATGTAGTGGTCTAGAATAGTCACTGTGGGATGAAGCTCGCCTGGAAGATAGATAAAATAATTCCAGAGTCCCAACAGCAATGACATAGCTAAGTTGGAGACCAAGAATTTTCAATGGCTTTAACCATGCAGGAATATGATTCTCTCCAGTACCACTCACAAGCCCTGGTGAAGATATGAAAATCAGCCTGTTATGAAAGTAAGTATGAGGTTAAAAGTAATGGAAATGATGGGGATTGACTGTGGGAGAAGGGGTGGGCAGAATGAGGGGAAGCAATGGGGAAAAAAGTGGGACAGCTGTAATAGAAAAACAATTTAAAAAATAAATTAAGAAAAAAAAAGAGGGAAAACAAAAAAAGACTCATCGAGGATGAGAAGCTGCTAACATTGAAGGCAGGCAGCTGTCCTAAGATATTGACAAAACCTGTATGCTCACAAATTGCGGCTGGATTGAAAAAAAAAAAAAAGAGTTTGATCGTCTTTACCTGTCTTCCAATAATATTAAATATACTAATTATTAAAAAAAAAGGAATGAATTGCAATCTCAACCCAGGGTTACAAAATAACTTCTTTATAATCAATTAGAAAGGGCACTAAGAAATAGGTTCCAGGTTAGTTTGAGGGCCTGACATAGCAATTAGATTTTTTTTTTCAAAAAAATTAGCAAAAAAATATTTTTGAACCAAAAAGTAAACAAAAATAACCAAACAACAAAAGGAAAATTAACAGAATGCACTGACTATTAAATAATTGGTTGCCATGAGGAAAATAAACATACTGGAACTAGAACTACGGGGACAGCAAAGAGCAGTTCTTACCCAGGTCCCCATATACCCAAAGCAATACTGGCAGGCTGACAAAATTCTGAGTATTTTTCTTAATGCCTTCATATAGAATGAGAAACAAAGTGACTATGTGTATCATTATCTCTGTTTCTCCTCATTGAAGATACTGGAAAAACCTACAGTACACAAATCAGCAAAGCAAGGAAGTGAAAAACAGGGCTGTCTTCCGATGACAGAAAGAGACTCCTTCCTGCCTAGTCTCTGAAGTGACAGATGATTTAAAGCCTAAGCAAATCTTTCCCTGATGGGAATTGCCCACAGCTTCTAATAAGATAAAATTAACTTAAGTAGAAAATAGTTAACAAAACCTTAAAGAGAAAGTAAAACTTAGGTGTGCTAGGAAGCCTCCTCACCTATCTCTCCATCTCTTCATGATGGGCTATACAATATTGACAAAAACTAAATTGCAAAATTCAAACTAGAATTCAGAAAGGGAAGAATTAGCTTTGTATACAGCAGGGAAAAGGGAAGAAGACACTAAGCCAATAGGAAATCTGGGCAAGAACATTCTGAGCATGCTTATCACTGACCAATGAATAAATTAAAAACAAGATAAATAATAAATTTTTTTTTAAGTAATGGAAATGAGGACCATTTGAACAAAGTTCTCTCTGGTTCCTCATATTCTCCAGATGCCTCAGTTCTACACACAAAATCTGGGCATGTAATTGGGACTGCCGATCACTGTTCTCAAAAGAGAGTTAACAAGAACAGACTGTCACACCCCAAAATTCAAAGAGAAGAACCATATTGTTAATTAAAGCACTTTACCTGGGACTCTCACAGTGTTCCAGGATTACAGGCAGTAAAACCATATACTAAAATTCAGTCTTTGATAAAATTTTATGGCCCTCAAATTTGATGTATGCTCTTTCTTTCATTTAGGATAAAATGAAGTTAAGGGGACTCATATTCAAGGCTTTATATATAACAGATAGGATTAGTAACAATCACATGGCATGTAAAATAAAACTACACAAATATTTAAATTATTCAGTATGTGTGCCTATGAGACATGCCATCCTGCTGAGTCAAGGGAACGTAAAACATCTCTCCTTTATTAATGTCTTCATTCCTATGGTTACCTTTCAGGCCGGTACACAACTATGTTTCCCCTCTAAACCTAGACAATAAAAGAAAAATGTTTAACTGTTAGAAAGAATTAGGAAGGGAATTTTCTCCTTCCAAGCTAACTTTAGGAAGTTGCTTTAGGATTTTGTTTGTGAAATTGCTATTGGTTATTTTGATTGATTTAATGAGGAGTTATTTCTTTTTTTCTATAAGAGAGGGGGAAGGGAGGGAGAAACAGTGGGAGAGAAACATCAATGTGAGAAAAAAGACATCAATCAGTTGCCTCTAGTATGTGCGCCAGGGACCAAACCTGTAACCTAGGCATGTGCCTGACCAGGAATCGAACCTGCAAACTGTCCCCTTGTGGGACGACAACCAACCAACTGAGCCACATCAGTCAGGGTGAGGAGTTATTTCTTCCAAAAAAAATTAAGGTGTGTCCTTTTGATGTTCAAAAAAAGAACAAAGACAACAGTAAAAAAAAGTGGCTATGACATCATAGGATATTACAAAGCAATGGATATACCAATTATCCAGATAGAAGAATATCACTGGTTACACTTTACCTGATCTGAGACCATTAATTCTTATGAAGTCACTGCTCATGAGAGATGATTGTCTTTTCAGAGTTTCATAATAGGCAAATAAACCTAAATCATGAGTGAACTAATCTTATTTCTATTCCTAAAATAATGTTACTATCATATCAGTATATTACTCATAAACAGCAGTGGATTGAGCGTCGGCCTGCGAGCTAAGTGTCGCTGGTTCGATCTTCCAGTCAGGGCACATCAGAGAAGGAAAACTCTGACCCCAAAAAACCTCCGCTGCCTTGCGGCATACCTCTTCAGGGGAAAGGCTAAGGGAGTAAACCCCGACAGAAAATCCGGAGCCGGAGTCCCTAAGGCGGTTTGACGTTGTAGTCAACACCGGCAACTCCTGCGGCGCACCTGAAGCCAAGCTGTACTGACTCCGTCTTTCCCTTGGACCCTTCAGCTGCGAAGAGAGGGGGGGTCTGCTGCATGGGCAACAGCAGACCCTCCATATCACCCTGCCCAGGCTCTGTAGCTTCAGCTCCACTGGAGAGGACACTCCAACGTCATCGCAAGATGTCGATTCAACACGGGAGGAGACAGATACCGTGTCACTCCCGAGTCGGACTGCACAGCCATTCTCAGCGGTGCAGATAGACTCTTAAGAAGCTACACCATCGTCTCTCGAGACAGACGGCTGCCGACGACAACTCATAAACATGAGTAAAAAAGATTTCATAAGTACAGATTTCTTAGAGAAGTCATTTGACTCAGAAGTTCATTAATGGGATTAATACGGGGATATAAAGTGGAGTCACTGGAACTTAGATATCAGAACTCCTATCAGCTTATTAATTAGTAAGGAGGCCAGAATTTACTTTGGTTAATTATAAACATCCTGGACTGATGAATGAGAGAATAGAATAATTCAGTAAAAAATACAAACAAAAAAAAAACACTTAATAAGTTAAGATGTGAATACAAAGTGAAGATGACTCAGACCCTGACCTCAAGGTCTTCATAACTCTCATCTTTCTGAAAATAACATTGTGACATCAGGTCAGCTCCTTAGTGTGAGAAAGCTCCATTCCAAGTTACAATATGGAAAGAACATGAAGACTTGCTACCACTCATTCATTACAATAAAGTCACATTTTTCTAACGAGGTTATATTCCACAGTGAATAACAGACATTTCTCTAAGTAACAACTAACCTTAAACATGTCTTAAGGAGTTGTGTGGGGCCACCTTGATCAGTTTTTCCTGCATGACTTGAATAGATTGTTTCTTTTGCTGAACACTCAGGTTACATTTAGAAGCCATGTTGTTTGAGAATTTTGTATCTTTAAACAATGTATGAACATTTGGAAATATGGGTTTGTTTTGTATTTTTTATAAACCCTAAATGACATCACATTGCACTTATGCATCTCATTTATTTTACCCCCTTAAAGGTGTTTAAGAGGTCTTTCAATGTAAGTACCTGGGCAAACTTCTATTTTCCAAAAATGGCCACAGCAATTATTTCTGGTCTCACATGCTCTTTAAGAACTTTGTTTCTCTCCCATCCAGTTAGGGTCTATTTCTTCTCCTCTTAAACTTGAGTGAGGCTTTGTAATTGCGTGGATAAATAGAATGCAACAAAATTGAACTGATACTGTATGACTTCTAAGTTACTTCATAAAAAGTAATCCCTCCACCCCACTCTCATTCTTGGAACCCAGCCATTATGCTGTGAGGAAGCCCAAACCAGTCTATACTGAGACAGCATGAAGAGGTCCACATGGAATGGAACTGAGGTCTCCAGTCTGCAGCCTCCAGCCAGCATCCACCACCAATATGAGAGTGGAAAATTTTCAGATGACTTCCCTTCTCAGCCTTCAAATGTTCCAGCTAAGGCCCTATGCATAATGGGGCAAAGAAAAGTCATCCCTGCTATGCTATCTGTATTCCTGACCCACAGAATCTGTGAGCATAATAAATGATTCTTTTATACCACTATGTTGCTGGGGGGAATTTGCAATACAGCTAGAGTAACTGGAAGAGCACCTATATATCTATTTCAATATTTTAAACAATAACAATGAACGTTATTATTCTATAGTATTTGTGTGTCATAGTGTATTTAGTCATTCCTGTGTTGATACTTAGGTGGCTGGAAATCATTTTTCCTATTATAAACAAGGCTGAAATAAATAAGTTTTTATGTCTACATGTACATAAATGTCAGTATGTCTATAAAAACCTACAAGCGAGTTTTTATATAAATGAGTTAATAAATACATGTAAGATACTTAGAATAATATTGTAACAAAAAATTTATTATTACTTTTGAATCAGTATAAGTTGAACTTCTCTATAGAAAGGGGTTGTTTTTCCTTAACATCTTTAGTGACAAGGACCCTCACAATTGTATATAGCAGCAGCTATGTTCAGTGCATACCACTTTTTACAGTTTAGATTATGGCAAACCCTTGCAAACAGAATAAGCATAGAATTATATCCCTGAAAACGCCCATCTGCTGCACACCTGACCCGCTGTACCAATCACTTGTTTAAAAAGTTAATTTGCTCCGCGTGCTGATGAGTTACACTACCTGCGTTCCTCTTAGAACAAATCTGCTGAAAATCATTAGTGCTGGACCCGAGTGGAGAGAACGAGCCACCCGCTCTGGGGTGCCCGCAGGTCTATCCTTTCTGCATCCGCCCTGCGGGGTCCCGGGGCGAGAGCGGCGGCGGCGGCGGCGGCGGCGGCGGCGGCGGCGGCGGAGGCGGAGGAGGAGGAGGAGGAGGAGGAGCTTCAGGACGCCACTGCAGCGTGGTTTTGGCCCTATTACAACTCCTCTCACAAGTTTAGGAATCTGCTTTAAAAATTTTTTTTAAATTGAATGTATTGGGGCGACATCGATCAATAAGATTATATAGGTTTCAGTTGTATATTTCTATGGCACATGACCTGTATATTGCATTGAAATGTGCTTTTTCAGTCCTTTTCACTCTTCCAGCCTAACTCTTCCCCAGGCGTGCTTGCTGCCGCCCGACACGTGTTAATCACATTTACCTCCAATTTTCCTGGGTGGGGTGAATGAGGCTGTCTTTATAGAAGAGGACTACCTGTCCACCGTCTCGAGCCTTAAAAGGGCAAAGCCTAGTTAAACTTAAGTCACATTTTAACTTCTCCTTTTCGATTTTTTCCCCTGATGTGCTCCATGTTTAAGAGACTCGGGTAACCACCCCCCGCCCCACTCGCCCTCGGTAGGACAAACGTTAAATGAGATACAGCTGAGGAAAAGCATTTTCAGGAGTCTTGTACGTGGCGGGGTCGCAGGCCCGGAGCGCGGGATAGGTGCGGCGGGGACGGGAGTTGTTTCGCCGCAGCTCCGCAGGGGCGGCGGGCTTGGAAGAGTGAGCGCCCGTCCGGCTCATCCCTCTCCGGCTCCCCACTGCAAACTCCGCGGATTGAGTAGCCCCAAAGCCGGAGAGAACGGGCTGGAAGTTACTCCAGATCCTTCAACAACTTCCCCGCCCCATAGCCTCACCCATTTACACGCACCTCCCCAGAAGCCGGCGGGAGACACCTTCATCCCCGCCTCTCCACAGGTCACCTCCCTCCACGCCCCTTTCCCTTGGTCCCGGCAGCCGGCAGGCAGGGAAGTGTCGTAAAGCCAGGCCCAGGAAACTTTACCCGGGGTAACAGCCGAAGTGCTTTACGGCGACGGCGACTGAGTGTGAGCCTTGGCGGTGGCGGCGGCCGCGGCGGCGAAGGAGGCGGCGGCAGCGGCTGAGGAGAAAGAGGAGTGGCGGCAGTGGCGGCCGGGACCTGTGCCGGGTGAGCCTCGTGGAGGGGACAGGAAGGGGCAGCGGTGACAGAGCTGGCGGATGGGCCCGGGCAGACGGGGACGGTGACCGGCTGAGCGGCTGGGCGGTGCTGAAGAGCGTGAGGGGGTGGGGGAAGCCGCGGAATCGGGGGACGCCTCGGTGAGGGACGGTTTCTGCCTTTGTTTCCCCCCACCTCCGCCGTCCCCTGCCCTCCGCCCCCTCTGCTCCGCGCTCGTCGGCCGGGTCTCATGGCCTCCGCTCTCGGTTTGTGTCGCCTCTAGGATGGCGGAGGTACCGCCTGGGCCTAGCAGCCTCCTTCCACCACCGGCACCTCCGGCCTCGGCGGTGGCTGAGCCCCGCTGCCCCTTCCCGGCGGGGGCCGCCCTCGTCTGCTGCAGCGAGGACGAGGAGGACGACGAGGAGCACGAAGGCGGCGGCGGCAGGAGTCCGGCGGGCAGCGAGGCGGCGGCCAAGGGGCATCCGTGCCTCCGGTGCCCTCAGCCACCGCAGGAGCAGCTGCAGCTCAACGGACTGATTGGCCCCGAACTGCGGCACCTCCGGGCGGCCGCCTCCCTCAAGAGCAAGGTTTTAAGCGCGGCCGCGGCGGCCACGACCACGGCCACGGCCGCCTCTGACGGGGGCCCCAGAGCGACTGCAACAAAAGGATCCGGGGTCCACTCGGGCGAGAGCCCCCCTCACTGCCTCCCCAGTAATGCGAGAACTGCGCTCCCCAGCCCCGCAGAGGCAGCGGCGGCCCGCAATGGACTGGCGGAGGGCACCGAGCAGGAGGAGGAGGAAGAGGATGAGCAGGTGCGACTGCTGTCTTCATCTCTGACCGCCGGCTGCAGTTTAAGAAGCCCCTCAGGCAGGGAGGTTGAGCCTGGGGAGGATCGGACGATACGTTATGTCCGATACGAATCCGAGCTACAAATGCCCGATATCATGAGACTGATCACCAAAGATCTGTCTGAACCCTACTCCATTTATACCTATAGATATTTTATCCACAACTGGCCACAGCTATGTTTCTTGGTAAGTGGATGGAATGAAAAGAGGGTGAACCCAGCAGAGAGACCCAGACCGTGCGGGGCAGGGAGTGTGAGGGCCGAGAGTGGCAGTGGACCTGCCCCTCAGCGTTTCCTAGTACCTTACGGGATTCTGAAGTGCAGGCGCACGCTCCTAGGTATTGAATGAAACTTCGGAAGGTAAGATTCACGATCACGGTGGAGTTCATCCTGATGTCAGTGCAACAAGCCTGTGCCTCGCGTGTTGGAGGTCTTGAATCCTCTCTGCATTAGCTTAGAACAGTGTTTAATCTCTGTAATTACCCTCCCTCATTCTCAAAGCACTTTGCAGTCATTTAATTTGAACATGATTCTGTTTGGGTGCAGACCTTATTAGTCTTTCAGTTACAGCTATCAGCAGGGAAGAGTGTATGCATAAACATGTTTCCGAGAACGTGGCTGTCAGTAAACTTACTGTGGCCACATTGGAGGATTAAATCTTACAAGCATCTTCTATAATTATGGAGATTGTTTTCTTTTACTTCAGCAGGACAATTAACACTTGTAGTCAGCCTCCTTTCTGGTGCTTGATTGCAGAAGGTGCTGTTAACACTTCTGGTGGCTGAAATACTCCTGAAACTTGAACAAAGTACTGTTTTGCAAAATGTAGGAAACTTAAGTGTGAAATTGTTTACTAACATAACTTTTTTTTTTTTAAGAAACTGTTCATAGATATGCCTGTACTACTAGTAATTCTGGTTTGTGTGAAGTAAAATTGACAGAAATTTTTTATTTATATGTAAGCTAAAAAGACCTGGCTACAAATAGCTGAACAAGTTTTTAAAACTATACATAGTAGTTTCTTTCTAGCTGTATTCACCAATTTCACTCTGAAACCTTTCACTTAAATATTAACCGCAGGTATATACTTTGTATCATGTACTCACAAGCATGTTGTTTCCATTGAATTTTACTGAAAGGCAACATGTTTTAAGAAGTATTTTATGATATGTAAAGGGAAAAGCCACTACCATTATTTATTATTTCAGCATTGATTTATTGCACTTGGTAATTCCCTGCAAGACGTTTTAACAATACTTCAGAAATGCATCCTTTTGATTCTATAGCTTAGTGATAATCTGAAAATATAGCCTCAGTATTGTAAATATGGTATGATAGTTCTGCTATTTCCTCTGTTCACTATGATACAGTTCAGTTTAGTACGTTTTAATCGTAGGAACTAGTTTATATTCTACAAAATTCTTAGGATTCTAACCACTGTATCAAAAAATGGAAAAATGGTTTTTTGGCACTGTTATAAATGTCATATCAAATGTCATTGTAATTGCTAAAAATTGTAGATGTATTTAACTGTAAATTAACCCACAGACGTGTATAATTGAGTTACACTTTGCATTGAAATAGTGTATGTATTTCTGTTAATTTCAGATAATAGTTGTGTACATACAAGGGTGGGCAAAGTAAGTACAGTTGTGGGTATGTGAAACACAGAGTTTATTGTATTATTTATTAATTATTGTATTTTTCATACGAACAACTGTAAGCCTACATTTACCCACCCCTGTATATGATATTTAGCCAACTTGTGAGTTCTGATATTACCTAGCCCTCTCTCAACTTGTCTGCCATTTTAGACTCCTATAAACCTAATATTAATCAACTTCAGTTTGGATTTTATATAGATGTCTCCCACTTCACCAGTTAATTTGTACTTTAGCCCTTAAGATTCAGTTTAACATTAAATTCTGAATATCTAGAAATGGAGATATGCACAAGTGGTTGACCTATATAGGGTTTACTAGTGCAAGTATGAATCTACTGGTACTGGACAGAGAACAATAGCAAAACAATTAGAGGCCATGTAGTGCTGGGGCCCTTATATTGGCATTTAAAATTTTTGAATTTCTTAGAACTTATTTAAAACATTTAACTATGTATGTTTATTTTAAATCATACCATTTTAGAACTAGAAAAGACCCTAGAGATAATCTAGCTCAACTTTATTTTTTAATGAAAAAAATTAAGGACCAGAGTGACTTTATAATGTTTAAATCTCTAAATATTTAGTGGCAGGGAGTTAAAGCTAGAACCTGTCTTCTGGCCTTGTGGAAACAAAAACCTGAAAAATGACATAACCTTGACCTATGCAGTGAATATCATTGTCATGACGTTACACTTCATCAAGGGAAGGATGTCCTTACCAACATCAGTCTCAAATGATTAGAAATCTTCAGACTGTTCCTGATTTTCATGAGTAACCTGTAATGGATCAAATAGAATAAATGAGGTTGAACCTTAGAAAACTGCGAATGCTTGATTATATTTGACTAACAGAAATTACATTTTGTTATTCTAATAATGGTAATATGTGAAAGTAAGAGTACTGCGCAAATGGGAGGCACTGCCAATTACCGTGTACTTACCTGATTTCTCACTTCATCTTTTGATTTCATGGTATTTTTAATTGTAGGTGTGTTTTCGAACTTCTTAAACTTATTGCCAGTTATGTATAGTACTTCCGTTTATTTGTTCTAAATTTAACTTTCTGGCTTCCTCTGGAAACACTTTTCAATTTGTTGTGTTCTGGAATTTAGGAATCTCTTTCACGCAATTTTATATTTTTCAGGTACTATAGATTAATAAGCCTTTGGCCTTTACAGTTAAGTCTTAATCTTGCTAGTAATTTTTCAGTTCACATCTGAAAAAAGAACCCATTTAATAGCATGAGTTCCAAATGTATGTACAGAAGCTTTTATTTGGAAAAACTGACAAGCAGTTTAGTGATTCTTGTAAGCATATATTCATCACCAATTTATTAGGAAAAAAATAGCATTGACCTTCCTCACTATTAACATCCTGTTTATAATGTATCATATATTGGGCTTTTATTTTTAAATGATGTGTACAACTTGATTTTTGCTGCTACAGATTCTTAATTAGGAAGAAATCAATGTAGTCCAAGAGGGAACTAATATGCTTTGTTTTCTTATTACTTTCTTAGTCAAAGGACAAAGAAGATTTAAAATTTCTATCTAATTTGAAAGTATTGACCAGCTGTATTGTATCTAGTGCTTTAAAATTTTTCCTCTTTTAGATGGTTTATTAATTGTGAAGAGGAGCTCTTCTACAGTATCACATTATAGATTTATATAGATTTTCATTTTCCCCAGCTAATGAGGTCAGGTCCAATTTTTTTTTTAATGTACTATTTGTTCTGTGACATGTACAGACGTTCACACAACCACACACATATATTGGAAGTGAATTTTCATATCAAAAAATGCTGACAGAGTTGTTCAAACAACTTTTGTGTATATTTCAGGTCTTAATACAGAAAGAAATTTTAGTTTTCAAAAGATTTTGAAAGCACCAGATTGATTTATCATGATTGAAAATGGAAATAATTTTAGAGGTTAGTTGGCCCAAAATAATTTTGGATTGTGTGATAAAACAGAAGTTAATTAGTGTGGATTGTTGAATTTAATATTCCTTCAGAAGGACTTTGCTGACCTAGTTGAGGTTGAGGTTTGCATGAAATGGATTAGAATTATCTAGCCTAAAAGATTTCTCCACAGGTTTCTTTTGTTTTTGTTTTTTAAGAAAAGGGCTTTTAAATCATTTATAGAATGATGAACTAAAACAAGCTCACAACAAATTTAAATTAAAATAGGTATTAAGAAGTATAAATTGGGCTTTACTTAATTTTTTAACCCATTTCTGTTTTTATGTTGTTGAAATAGTTTCTTCTGAAATGTCCATTTTGTTAAGAGATAGTTCGACGTTTTTATTTTTTTTAAACGAGGGCTCTTTACAACAATTAGGTATTTCTGGCTGGCACATTATTAAACAATTGGAGCTATTGCCCTATTTATATTTACCAGAATACAGTATTACTAGAACTTTCTATTAGTGACACTGGACATCTTAATGGCTCTGGAAAGCTGTACATTTTTGTTAAAATAGAAAGCTCTGATTTTGAGTTCTAGATATTCTTTGGGCTATATGACAATGACTCGCACTGTCAAGAGTGTCCTAAAAATGAGACCGTCATTATCTCTCATCTTTGTAGTACCTCAATAACAAAAACCTTTTGGGTAGGATCCAAAGAATACCTTAAATCAATCCTTTTTCTGAAAATCTTTTACATTTTTTTTTCCTGATTAAACTCTTAACTCTACCATTCAAGTATAAATCTTTCACTAATGCTTTATTATGATTAAATTTTAAATTATTGTACTCTGCTGATTAGCAAATTTCACAATATTTTATATCCTAATGAATAGACTTTTTCTTTAAGAAATTCTTTTCACATATTCCCCCTTTCCAAATTTTAAATATGTAGGCCTTTATTGCAAATAATTATAATAATAAACCTCTTTTTAAGCTAATTATAATTAGAAACCTTTTATAAAACACTTAAATGTTTACCTGTGGAAATCTTGCTTTTTCCCCTTATTCTTTGATAGTAAGCATTAGAAATTCATGTTCTAAAGGCTATTGAAACATTTTAAAACTAGAACATTTGAAGGAGCTTTGCAATTTAGATTTTTGAAATTTCTGCTCTCTTCCTAGAATTCTCATTATTTATTCCTCCCTCAAAAATGCTGACCAGTAGTTGCTGTTTTCCCAGGTGCGGTACCTGATGGCAGTATATTCTTCATAACTGTTTGTTTATTTTTAAGGCCATGGTAGGGGAGGAGTGTGTAGGTGCCATCGTTTGCAAGTTGGACATGCACAAAAAGATGTTCCGCAGAGGTTATATAGCCATGTTAGCTGTGGATTCCAAATACAGGAGAAATGGCATTGGTAAGAAAAATATTATGTTACTAAAGAATGCATTAAGTTATTTATCTTTTTGTTATTTGAAGCAAAAGACTTGTGTAAATATATAGAAATGAGAATGAGGCTAAGATTGTTTTTATTTCAAAATATTTCTAAAATGTTTTCAATGAAATTTTTATTGTTTTAATTGTTTTGAGAGATTATCTTTCTAATAAGTAGCAAGCAACCATTTAAAAAATTGTTTCTATTACAAATGTTCCCCAGTCCCACTTGCCCTGTGGCCTTTACTACATTGTTGTGTATGTCCATGGGCTATGCATATATGTATATATGTTCTTTGGCTGATCTCTTCCATTTCCCCCCACCCAACTCCCCTCTGAGATCTGTCAGTCTGTTCCTTTTATCCATGCCTTTAGTCCTGGTTTTAGACCATTTTTTACCTCCAGACATTTTTTTTTTATGTTCAAAATGCTTTTTTATAATAAGTCCTGTAGTTTTTGATAGCATTTTAGGGCACTTCACCATAGCCCTCAAGTAGTTATCTATATTTGGGTGACGTAGACATCAATCAAGGCAAAATTATGGAGAAATTGTCACCATTATTTAGTACCGCTTATCAAACATATTAACAATTAAAGGGAGACCAGAAAAAGAATTCTTACTACTCCAAATAATCTCTTTCTTGGATCTTTCTTTTCTGATATTTTTCAGTTAATCTTATAATGGCCATTAGAGTCATCTGGGTAGTTTAAAAACAAATACTTGGGCCCCTCCCCCTGAGAATCTTGTTTGTCCTGTTAGAAGTAGGGCTGAAGCTTCCCCAGGTGACAGTGATGTAAGCCTGTCCTAGTGTTTAGGAACTACTGGCTCTTTGTTCAAGATGGAAGATCCGGTAGACAAGCAGTTGTCTGAGTATGTCAAATTCTGGGATATACTGAAGCTAAGTTAGTATTCATGAAAGAATATTTGATGCATGTAGCAGTATTTGATTACTAGCAGTTTTGTCACTTATAGTTTTTTTCCCCCAACTATTAGTGTTACTGTCCAATTTAAGGCAGAATCTTAGATATCTTGAGAAATTATTTTGAACAGATTTACTTACTACATTATATTTAACCAACTTACAATGTTAATAGTTTACCACTAAGATTTTTAATGAATCAGGCTTATTATATACGCCAAGTTTGAGACATTGATGCATTAAAAAGAGCTGATAAGGACTTCTGGCAAATGACAGGCATTTGGCTCTTTGAGAGGGCAGATGCCAGTGGCTTGAGGGTTTGCATCCTAGCCCTTCAGCATTTTGTTTGATAAACATGTATAATGCATGTTTGCTCATGTTTTGAGAATTAAGAGATTTCTTATAAAATTTGGATTTCTTTCTTCTCTTAAAATCACATTTGGCAGTTGTTTTCCTTTAATGTACCAAATATATCTAACCCTAAACTAGAATACGTTTAGACATTTGCAGGCACACCACTGACATTATTTGGGAGTGCTTAAGAATGCCAGATTTTAGTGTGCCCAGGCTCGTTACAAGGTTTATAGGAACCAACCCAGTGTCTTGCGCCCTCTTTGGATCACAGCAATCCTGGTATAATCTTTGGCATGATTGGTTCAAGGGTCATAAATAGTGAGTTCTGGCCAGCTCAGACCTTACTATATCTTGCCTTTTTCTTTTTTTCCTTTTTACCTTCAAATAGGATAGCACAAACCCCTGCTTGGAGCAAATGATTACACCTGAGAAAAACAGGACTATGTCAGGACTCAGGTCTTTCAAGAGCAAACTTATATTGCTATGTGTAGGTTCTTTTGGCCTCTCATTTTAAATCTAAAATTTTTTTAAATTTTAATTTTAGATCATCTGTGTATCTGCATTCAAGGTAGAACTCAGCATTTGACATTTCTGTTCCTATTATGTTATAATTTAGGTATCTTTAAGAAACTAATTACATTTTTCCTTCATTAATACTCAGATCTGTGTTCTAGGTACTAACTTGGTTAAGAAAGCTATATATGCCATGGTTGAAGGAGACTGTGATGAGGTAAGTCTTTCTAAATGTTTAAGACCTTTAACCCTTGGCAGTATTCTACTGGGTATTTTTTATAAATGGCCCATTATAATTGTACTACATATTTCATTGCACTCTGTTACTATACAAATGCAGCTTGCAGTGAAATTATATATTATTTAAACACATGAATTTTGACCTAGAATAAATTTTAAAATGATAATGAGAGCTAAAATTTGTTTTGTGTCAAAATGTAAAGGTGAAATGTTAGACATTTTCAGTAAATAATTGATATTCAGAGGAATTGGTATTCAGAGGATTTATTATCAGTTATTTAAGATAGTTCTTACTGCAAACCTTATTGTAATTTACTTGCATGTTAGCCTTAGTTTCTCTAAATAAAACTTAAAAAAAACAACTGTTGGCTAACTCACCTCATATGTTGAAAAACATCTCCTTAGCATTCAGTAATAAAAAGGTTTTGGGGACAGGGGAAGACAACCATTTTTTAAATGTAGAGCTATCTATATATTATCCTAAGAGCATCTCTTCAGCTTATTTGTAAGGCCTGATGGCAGGTATAATTTCTTTTTATGCTGTAGCCCTGGGCTTTAAACATGGCAGATGTTCAGTAAATAATGGTGATGTTTGGGAATGTTAAGATTTACTATTGAATATTTGGGAGGGAATAAGTATAAATAAGGGGAAGTGTAGATGTCTACATAGCAATGATGACAAAGAAGGAACAATGTTGCGTTTTTATGTATAGTAAATTTGTGAACAATACAAGTGACAGTTGTCTTTATTATTGGAGGGCAGATGTACCTTAGAAAGTTCACAAAACACTTGAATTGAAATTAGGTTTTTTTTTCCAACCTCAATAAGTAACTTGTCTTGGTGACTTTTTTAAAGGTTTCTTTTTTCTTTTTGTACAAAATCTAGACACAATCGTTAACCATTTTGTGTGTGTGTGCATTTTTTTGTATAAAGTCTCTCACTGTCCTCATGCTCTTCAACTCTTCATTCATCTTTCCACTTGTAAGTACTATTAATCTTTCAATACACATCCTCCCATTTTCTAAGAACACCTGTATGCAAATGTGTAATACTTTTTTCATAAAAATAAAATCATTATTATTCTATAATAACTTCTTCCATTTAACAATATTTCATGACACATTTTCTTGTGAGAATATAGAGATTTATCGCAGAGTATTCTCATGATTCTTGTTCACATTAGTTTGTATTCTGACAGATCACACTAAATGGTGGTTGTGTGTGAAGGCCTACAGACATACTAAGCAACACAGAGAAGTCCGGGGATTTAAGGATATTTAAATTTTACTCCAAATAAGATACTTACACATGGTGGAGGATCTCATATTGTTCGCAGCTTTTAATGTCAGAAAGTAAAAGGTACAGTGACCTTGGTAATTTACATGGCTAGTAACTAAAACTTGCATATGTTTATGAGTATACATCTGTGTATTTGGACCATAGGCCATACTGGCTTAAACAGTTCATCAAGGAGAACGTCAAGCTTTGTAAAAGTAGAGAAACAGTTTGTAGAAAACTTTGGCATCATGAGACCATGTTTTGGTCCTCTACTGCTACTGAGCAGAATGGTTTCCAGTGAACCAGGGATGCTATGAGCAGGGAGTATTATGTTCCTTATGGTTAAGCCTTTTCTGAGTTATCCTAGTCAGCTACCTGTGAGACATGCTCTACTTAATTGTTCAGATATTTAAATAGTGTTTTTTCTTTGAAAGTTGGGAGGAATGATACAGAGATTTTGGTTATATTGTTAAGTCGCAAGTTTAAATGCTAAATTAGTGATACGTTTTATGGTAGAAATAGTCTTTTCATTGTGGGCCTACAAACTTAATTCTGATGCATATTTCTTACTTTTGAAACCATGAGTGATGCTTAATCTTAGACTGAAATGGGAATAGTTTCATGAACCTATTCTAGTTGTATGGTTTTAAATGGATTTTTTTGCAGTGTGAATAGCTCTGCCTCTGGATTAGAGAATTCTTTCATGGTTTAAAAAAAATGTTCAAATAAAGAATTTGCTGTACGAAGGGAGAGAACTCTCGTTTGCTATTTATAAGGGTTTTACTTTCCCTTTCATTGAGTTTTAAACCATAGCAACATACTCTTCTATCTTCCTTTCCCTTTTGTTTTTATTTTAATTATAGTTTATTGATTATCCTATTAGAGTTATCCCAAGTTATCCCCCCTTTGCCTCCCTCCCGTCTGCACCCCCTCTTCCCTCAGGCAATCCCCACACCATCGTTCATGTCCATGGGTCATGTGTATAAGTTCTTTGGCTACTCCATTTCCTGTACTGTACTTTACATCCCCATGGCTATTCTGTAAACTACCTATTTGTACATCTTAAACCCTTCAACTCTTCACACATTCCCCTAACCCTGTTCCCATCTGCCAACCATCACAACCCTCTCTGTTTTCGTGATTCTGTGTCTGTTTTTCTTGTATGCTTAGTTTGTTTTTTAGATTCAATTGTTAATAGATATTATTTATTGCCATTTTATTGTTCATAGTTTTGACCTTCTTAAATAATTCCATTTAACATTTCATATAATAATGGTTTGGTGACGATGAATTCCTTTAGTTTTTTCTTGTCTGGGAAGCTCTTTACCTGCCCTTTGATTCTAAATGATAGCTTTGTTGGGTAGAGCTGTCCTGGCTGTAGGTCTCTGCTTTTCATGACTTTGAATATTTCTTGCTAATCCCTTCTAGCCTGCAAAGTTTCTTTTGAGAAATCAGCTGACAGTCTTATGGGAACTCCCCAGTAGATAATTAACTGATTTTTTCTCACTGCTTTTAAGATTCTCTCTTTATCTTTAACCTTTGGCAGTTTCATTAGGGTGTGTCTTGGAGTGGGCTTCTTTGCATCCATCTTGTTTCAGACTCTCTGTGCTTCCTGGACTTGTATATGTATTTCCTTCCCCAAATTAGGCAAGTTTTCTTTCATTATTTTTTCAAACAGATTTTCAATTTCTTGCTCTTCCTTTATTCCTCTGGTACCTTTATGATGCGAATGTTGAAACTCTTGAAGTTGTCCCAGAGCTGCTTATGCTATCCTCATTTTATTGAATTTTTATGTTCTTATTGTTCTGACTTGTTGTGTTTTGCTTCCTTATGTTCCAAATCATTGATTTGATTCTTGCTTCATCCACTCTCCTGTTGTTCCCTTTAAATTGTTCTTTATTTCACTTACTGTATCCTTTGCTTGTGACTGGATCTTTTTTATGCCGTTGAGGTCTTCAGCAAGTTCCTTGAGCATCCTTATAACCAGTGTTTTGAACTATGCATCTGAAAAATTGCTTATCTGCATTTCATTTGGCTCTTTCTGGAGTTCTGATCTGTTATTTTACTTGGGCCATGTTTCCTTTTCTCCTCATTTTGGCAACCTCCCTGTGTTTGTTTTTAATGTATTAAGTAGAGCTCTATGACTCCCTGTCTTGGTAGCATGGCTTAATGTAGTAGGTGTCCTGTAGGGTCTATTGGCACAACCTCCTATATCACCCAAGCTGGGTACTCGAGGTGCACCCTTCGTGTCAGCTGAGTACAACCTCCTCTTGTAATTGAGCCTTGGTTACTGTTGGCAGGTAAATGGGAAGGATTTACTCGGGCCAGTCAGCTGCAAGTACTGACTGTAACCACTGACCACCAGCCTCACCCTCCATGGAATATCAGCTATGCTGGGGCAGGCTGGTGGTGCGCTGATGTGGTCTATAGCTGTCCACTGGGTGCGCAGGCTCAGGTCAGCCTCCACCTGTGTTCTGCCCAGAGTCACCTTACATGAGCTATAAAGCAATCTCAGATGGCTGTTACTTGTGCTGGGCTTGGAGATTCCCAGGTGAAGCCACGCTGTGAATCTAAGCTGGCTACTGCTAGTACCAAGCCTGGAGCCACTTAAGAGGTATGGGGAGCTGGAGGCTTACTGAGGCAGGCTCTTGCTTGTTTGATAGGATTTAGGAAGTTGTGAAGCATGAGCCCAAGACCAGCCATTCACATGGAAAAGTCACAGTTAACAGTTTGAGTGGGCCCGTAGTTTGGGATAGAGTCTCAGGATCTCCAGGGCAGTGCAAGCAGAGTTAGCCAGGTGATGGAGTCTCAGATATGGCACTGCCTGCTGACTCTGTGCCTCTCTCGGGTGAGGATTCAGAAAAGGTACAATGGCCCTGCCCACCATTCTGTCTGGGAGAAAGCTGTCTCCTAGCTCCTGCTTTGATGCCAGATTCTTTAGTTCCTCCTTGTATGCCACTGCTGCCTTTCAAGCTGCTACCCCAGTGCTGAAGCTCAGAGGGAGCGTATCTGAGTAAGTCCGTATGTGTGTTCTTTAAGGGGAACTGCTTGTGACTTCAGAAGCTTCTTCCACTGACTGAGTCCCCACTGGTTTTTGCAGCCAGATGTCATGGGGGCTTTTCTTCCTGGCACTGGAACCCTGGGCTGGTGGACCTGGTGTGGGGCTGGGCCTCCTCACTCCCAAGATATCCCCCCAAATTTTTATCCACCGCACATGGATGTGGGACCAACTGTTCTGTGTCTGCCCCTCCTACCAGTCTGGATGGATTGGTTTCTTTAATTCTTTAGTTGTCAGACTTTTGTTCAACTTGATATCTGATGGTTCTGAGTGATGATTGTTCTGTATTTTAGTTGTAATTTTCATGTGATTATATGAGGAGGTGAGCCGTGTTTATCTTTGCCACCACCTTGACTGGGTGTCTCTCCTTTTAATTTTTGATTTAGTATGTTTGTTGGTTCCACTTTATATTGCCATTTCATCCCCTTTAGTTTGGTTTCTTCCCCCTTCACTCCATTGTAACTACTTTCTAACTGATTGACCCAGTAGCTTCTTGGTCCTCCTCTGCTTATTAAAATACTTCTCAGTGTTTAATACTCAGTTCAAGTAACAAAAGCTTCCTTAATTTTATTTTAATCCTTCTGAACAGAATCAACTTCACCTTTTCTGATTTTCTTGACTTCTCTTTATGTAATATACTAGTCCCCACTTATCTGCAGTTTTACTTTCCGATTCCAATTACTATGGTCAGCCATGGTCTGAAAATATTAAATGAAAAATTCCAGAAATAAACCATTCATAAGTTTTAATTTGCCTACTTTTCTGAATAGCATGTTGATATCTCACACTGGCAATGTACTGCTCCATCTGAATCATCCCTTTGTCCAGTGTATTCACGCTGTATATGTTACTTGCTCTTTAGTCATGTAGTGGCCATCTTGGTTATCAGATCGACTGTTGCAATATTGCTGTGCTTGTATTCAGGTAACCCTTATTTTACTTATAATGGCCTCAAAGCACAGGAGTGGTATGCTGGCAATTTATGTATGTCAGAGAGAAGCCATAAAGTGCTTCCTTTAAATGAAAAGGTGGAAGTTCTCAACCTAAAAACATTGTATGTTGAGGTTGCTAAGATCTGTAGTAAGAACAAATAATCTACCTGTGAAATTGCCTAATTTATAAATTAAGCTTTATCATAGCTATGTATGTATAGGAAAAAACATAGTATATATAGGTTAGTTACTACCCTGTGGTTTCAGGCATCCACCAGGCATCTTGCAAAATATCCCCTGTAGGTCCGGGGGGACTACTATACTTCGCCTAAATTTTCTGATTCAGAGTCTGTGTCTTAGCAGCTAAGGAGAGCAGAGAAACTTTTTCTTGTGTGTCATTTATGATAGAGTACCTGGTTTTTAGATGTAATTTGTTGAACCAGTCTTTGTTGAATGATTAGTTCTTTGTTTCCAGTATTTTATGTGAACCTCCTTTCTAGGAATAGCAAGTACCTTACTTATTTTTGTACATAGTAAGGTGAAAAAATGTATCTGCAGGGTTAACTAAATTGTTAAAATACCTTTTGGTAAAAGCAAAATTACATGTAAAAATAGTCTTGTATATAATTAATTGTTTTGAGGAAAACTTAGAAATTATAATTATCTAAGAATACAGTAACCAATTATAAAACAATCAACATGTGATTTTACTTTCATTAACTTGACCAACTTTATTTTAAAGTGTTAAGGAAATTTGATAAATTATCAGAAAGACATTTGAGAAAGTTTTTAAATTACCGGTATTTTTATTTCGCCTTACTATGTCTTCCTTAACTTTTTTCTTTTTTATGTTTTATTGATTATGCTGTTACAGTTGTCCCAGTTTCTTTTCCCTTTACTCCCCTCCCTCCAGCAATCCCCCAGCCTTAGTCCATGTCCATGGCTTGTGCATAAAGCTCTTCTCAACATCCCCATCTATTCCCTACCCTCCTACCTTGCTTCTTAATTCCTGCACCATTTCCTTCCCTCTCCCCCTGCCCCCTCCCAGCTGCCCTCCCCCACATGCTCCCCATACCTATGATTCTGTTCCCACTCTAGTTGTCTGCTTAGTTTACCTTTGTTCCATTCCCTAGCTTCTGTTGTTGATAGTTGTGGTACTGTTTTCATTTCAATGTTCATAGATTTAATATCCTTTTTCTTAAATAAGTCCCTTTAACATTTCATATAATAATGGCTTGGTGATGATGAACTCCTTCAGCTTTACCTTGTCTGGGAAGCACTTTCTCTGCCCTTCCATTCTAAATGATAGCTTTGCTGGATAGGGTAATCTTGGTTGTAGGTCCTTGCTTTTCATCACATTGAACATTTCCTGCCAGTCCCTTCTTGCCTTCAAAGTTTCTTTTGAGAAGTCAGCTGACAGTCTTATAGGTACTCCTTTGTAAGTAATTCTTCTCCTCTCTCTTGCTGCTTTTAAGATTCTCTCTTTATCCTTAACCTTTGGCATTTTGATTATGATGTGTCTTGGTGTGGTCCTCCCTGGGTCTAGTTTGTTTGGGACTCTGTGTGCTTCCTGGACCCGTATATCCATTTCCTTCCCCAAATTAGGGGAAGTTTTCCTTCATTGTTTTTTCACATAATTTTTCAGTTTCTTGCTCTCCCTCTTCACCTTCTGGCAACCCTATGATTCGGATGTTGGCACATTTATAGCTGTCCCAGAGGTTTCTAAGCCTCTCATCATTTTTTTAAATTCTCATTTCCTCCTTCTGTACTGGTTGACTGTTCGTTTCTTCATTATGTTCCAATTTGTTGATTTGAACCCTGGTTTCCTTTCCTTCACCACTTGTTTGTATGGATTTTTTTTTTTTTTTTTTTTCATTTTCAGCCAGGATAGCCATCATTCTTTCCCCATCCTGTTTAATCTTTGTTGTCAGAGTTGTGAGCATCCTAATCACCAATGCCCTAAACTGTGCTTCTGTTAAGTTGTCTATCTCCTCATCCAGTTAGGCGTGCTATCTGCTCATTGCTTAGTTGTGCCACTGGGACCTTGATCTGTCCCCGCTTCTGGGTCTTACTCCTCTGTCTCATCTTTCTGTGTTTGCCTCTGTGATTTGGTCAAGGGCTATTGCTCCTGTTACATTGTAAGGAGCGGAACCTTAGGGACTCGTCAGTAGAGGGCAACCAGTTTCATCACATTATGGTGCTGTATGTGGGGAAGGAGTCCGAGAGGGAACGGTGCTGCTCGCTCACCACTTGCCCCTGTTCCAGGCACCTCTCCCACTTTCGTAAGGGACTGGCGCCCCTCTAGCTGCTGCCCTGCCTGTCGTTCCTAGAGTGGGTGGGTCTGCAGACGTTCTAGGACCATGGGGGCCCTTTAAACAAGCAGACTCTGCTGAGACTGGCAGTTCCTTCCTCCGCTCTAACCCCCACTGGTTTGCAAGGTCAGAAGCAATGAGGTTCGATTTACCCTGGTGTTGGGACTGTGATCTGCGGGGTCTGGTGAGGAGCTGGGAATGCTCCCCAGGTGTCCCTCCGACTTTTTAAAATGTGTAACTTCGCTTCCCGCCGGACTGCTGCTGCTGCTGCTGCTGCTGCTGCCACCACCACCACCACCACACCACCTCCTCTCTGCCCCGGCTCCGCCCCTCCTACCTGTCTGGATGAGTATTTCTTCTTTATATCTTTTTTGGACTTCCACACAGCTTGATTTTCTGGAACTTCTTGTTGTCTCTAGTTTTAAGATAGTTGTATTCCCTCTTAGATGTGGAGGGAGACCCAGAGTGTCTGTCTAGGCTTCCATCTTGGCCAGAAATTGATTTTCTTTACTTTTTGTATCAGAATTAGACCTGTTAAAACAGCTTATAGCTAAAGATCCTCTCCATTTTTATATAGTTTCAGCTGACCAAAAAGTTACAGCATCAAAAAAAAGAAACAAGTGGATTCATTGCTTCATGAATAAGAAATACATTACCCCTATTGCTGATCTAGCTTAAATTTGGTTACATCCTGTTGTCTGGCAGACAGGCTTGAGCTGGCTATTAGAACAAACATCTTGAGTTTGTTCTAATAGGGGAAGTATTAAGAAAAACATATACAATAACATGAGTGAGTTTTCTAAAATGTCATTTTTAAGTAGGTCTTGTGTACCTAAAATATCTCACGTAGTGGCCATGTAATTTTTTGTACTTTTAATTAAATAATTTGGAATAGAACAATTGATTAATCAACACGAATAGGGCTTTACTTTTTAAGCTGTAGATGTCATTGAAATATCATCTCTGGAAATTTAAATTTTAAAATTATTTTTAGACTTAAGGTATGATTACTATGATAGTAACACTCATTACTAATTCACATGATGTGAATACACTGGAATCAAAATTTCTTAATGGAATGAAAGTGTACACTATGTGATCTTAAAACATTTTTAGTTGACCAACATCTTCCATTCCCTTCTCCCAAGCTCCTGGCAACCACCATTCTCTCTGCTCTATGAGTTTGACTATTTCAGTTTTGACATATAAGTGAGATCATGCAGTATTGTCTTTTCATGTCTGATGTATTTCACTTAGCATAATGTTCTCTAGGTTCATTCATGTTGACATAATGTCAGGATTTCTTTTTTTAAAGCTAAAAAAATATTCCTCTGTGTGTGTGTATGTCTGTATACACACACACACACATATATGCTCCACTTTTTCCTTATCCATTCATATCTTGATGGACATTTTTAAGTTGTTTTCGTATGTTGGCTATTGTGAATAATGCTGTAAAATGGACACGTGAGTGTGGATAGCAATTTAGGATTCTGATTTCAGTTCCTTTGGATATATGAATATATACCTGAAGGGGGATTGCTAGATCATTTGATAGTTTATTTTTAATTTTTTGAGGAACCTCCATACTGTTTTTCATAAAGGCTGTACAAGTTTACATTCCCATCAACAGTGGCCTAATTTATTTAAATAACCTCTTACATGTTAACATTATCATACATCTTATAATAATGTGCAATGTTTAATAATCTATATTTAACATTTTTAGTTTAGCTGGAAACATATTTTGACTGTGAGACTGAGGCTGCTAGGTAAAGAACAGAGTAAAATGGGGTTATTTAAGCTGTAAGGGTTTTTGGTTGAGTTTAGCTTAAAGAACTGGGTATGAAAGAATCCTGGCTTTCACATCTATCTTCTGTCAGTTTAGTGTAGTTGTGTGATTGTAGGCAAATGATTTAACTTTTTATGGTCTTTCTCTTTGTCTCTGCAATGTGATAGTAATTCTGATCTTAAAGGGATGTTATGAAGAGCAATAAAGGTGTTTTTTTCAGCAATATCAGTGTAAGTAGCCTGTGAGGTGCCAGACACTGAGCTAGTAGCCCTTAGGTTCTAGCAGTGAAGAAGCCTGTTCTCCCTCCAGCAACTTCCAGCTTATAATATTAAAAAAGGCTTTCTAAACTCTAATGGTTTGGCTTAGTCTACATTGTTGCTAAGAGAATTTGTGGAACTTCACTGTAATCCTTTTATTCTGTTAAGTAGAATTAAACTTTGCCAAGTTTCTTTAGAACCAGAATAACCTCATTATCCATTGGCTTCCTATGTAATACTCTCATGATGTGGACTAAAAGAATAGTTTTATAGTGAATTTCCAATATAAACCCAGATTTCCCTTTAATATAAGAATATAAGTAATTAAGTATTAAAAAGTAGTTACGTTTTTCTGGCATTTTCTGTTATGTTTAAAAATGTGAATGTGCAAAGAGAATCTTTTCATTTTAACTAAGGTTAGCCCTTTGTGTAATCTTTTCTATGTAATTCAAAACCTCTGTGTATTTTATATAGTCATAGTTAGCTGTACATGTTCTGAATATTTTAATTGCCAAATATTAATGAATATGGACTTAAATCTCCTTTATCATTTCTTAAGTAGGTTAGAGTTTCCACTTGCTGCAATGTTTTTACTTTGGAAAATCATGAAGGGGAGGTAGAGAAGAGTAAATACTATTAAGCTCTAGTTCAAATTTAGAGACTGGCCTTGAGTTTCATTTATTTGTAAATTGGAAATAATATTTATTAGGGTTATTATGAAAGTAACAATGACAAATGCCCTGTAGAAATGACATAATGCATGTAAAATGCTTTACATAGCACTTAGTAAGCCTTTAATAAATATTAGCTATTTTTTTAAAAACTGTCACTCATTTTAATTTCTGTGAAATTAGTTCCAAGTTTTGTGTTGTTGTAGCTTTTTTGCTTCTCATATTAATTGTTTTGATTTAACATTTTAGCTGTAATTAGGTGCTAGCCTAAAATAGAATTCTAGGAATTACCCAAGAGAGTTGTTCAAAACCAAAACCTTGGAGTGTTGGATAGCATACATTACTAAAAATTAAATTCTGTTTTTTTTTTAAGAGCAGAGAGAAATTGTTGACTTTTTATTCTTAAACCAATATGTTTGCTGTACAACTTTTATTATGTGCCTTCTTAGGAACATTTTCTCTTGATCCTGAACTATTAATTACTCATTTTTAGATCTTTTAAAAGTTTGTATTTAGCATGTGATTATTTATGTAATATCATAAAAGGTGCTGAGAATATATATTATAATTAACAAATATTTAGGAGATCTCTATATGTCACACAGTGTGCTAGGTGCAGAGGAATAAGCTGTGAAGGAGGTATCCATGATCATTACCCTTGTTGGGCTCACCAACTAGGAGAGATGACATACTCCTTAAATGTTAAATGAGAGTGCAGTTGAATAAGGAGCAGTGCAGTGATGTGACATTGTATAAAAGGAAAGGGATATACTCTGCTCAGTCTGGAAGTGATGACCCAAGGCTGAAAGCAAGGAGGGAAGGAAGAGCATTGTTTCTACACAGAGAAAACAACTTAAGTGAAAGGTGTAAGGTAAGAAAGATCTCAGTGGATTCCAGAATCTGAAAGTTTAGTGTTGATAGTGGAGAGCAAAGGGAGAGATGTAAAGTTGGCAAGGTAGATAAAGGCCAAATTTTTTGTTGGCCTTTTAGGCCTCTTTAGATTATCTTTAATTTATGGACTTTATCTTGAGGACAAGCAAGGAGTTAACAAGAGCATTAATCACACTACTTACAGAAAATGGGAGACTTTGAGTTAGGAGGCTGTTGTATCTTGTACTTAAAGTTGGTGGCAGCTTGGACTAGGATGTGGTGTCAATGGGGATAGAAAAAAGATCAATTTGGGAGAGATTTAAAAAAGAAAACGGAAAATACTCAGTGCTTGGATGTATGTATGGGGGTGGACAGGAAAGAAGTTCCAAGATGACTCTGAGGTTTCAGGTTTGAAGCATTAGTGGGATGGAGATCTTGTTACAGACATGGGATTATGGAAAAGGAATTGATCATGAGTTCAGTTTTGAATATGATGAGTTGAGGTAGTCCTTTTTTTCTAATTTGCATCTTTTGGTGGAATTCTTGTCAGTTTTTTATAACTTAAGCTGGAATAGGAAGATTCAAAGGCTTCACTTGAACCTCTGTTTAATTGTTTTGCCCTTTTTATCCAACTCCAAACACCTGAGGGTTATGATATTCTGACAGTAACTATAGCTCGCAGTGTTGATAATTCTCAATGAGGTAGGTTTCGAATCAATAAAAAAGCAAATAGAGCTATGAATATGAAAGAGGGGTTGGATAAAGGATGTTTTGGTAGAGGAGGGTAAAATAAAGAAAATCACGTAATATTCAAAAGTATCAGTTCTTTGTTGTCAGGGCCATTGGTTCAATAATATTTTAAAAGACCCAGAAAGACATTAATACTTTGTGTTTCTCTGTTTAAAGTGTTGATATTTATAATGTCTAGATAGTGGTTCTCAGAATTTAGTTCCCTAACCAGCAGCATCTGGCAACTTTTTAGAATGCAGATTCTTGGGCCCCATCCAAAACCTACTCAGAAACTTTAGGTGTAGGGCGCAACAATCTACACTAATAAGCCCTCCAAGTACACTAAAGTTTGGGCATCTTTGGTCTAGGTTCAGCAGATTTTCTCTGCAAAATAGTAAATATTTTGCAGGATAGTAAATATATTTTTTAAGGCTTTGTGGACCATAGGTCTCTGGTGCAACTTGTCAATTCTGTCATTGTAAATTGAGAAAGCAGCCATAGATAGAGCTCATGTAAACAAATGGGGTTGACTGTGTTCCAATAAAATTTTATTTATAAAAACAGGCAATGGGCACACTTAACCCAAGGGCTGTAATTTGCAAACTCTGGTCTAGATTCTAGACAAGTCTGGTAGTTGTCACCAGGGTAATCATGACAAATAAAGGAAAATATAGAAGTTGGAGGTCAATGTGAATATTTCCCAATTCTGGTTTATTTTCTTAAATTGTTGATTGTTGAATATTTTTCTTTTTGTCTTTTTGTCACACTACTTTTCTCCACAGGGAAATAATTTAGCTTTGTTTTAGTATAAAACATATATTCTCATTACTAAAAATTCTGAACATCACAAAATCAATAGAACAGAACGTGTCTTAGTGTTCCCACCCCTCTTGCCCCAAAAAAGAATTGTTATTAAAATCTTGATGACTATTTTTGTTTTTTTTCTGTATATCATTAATAATAATTGTTCGCCATCAATTTTAAAACAATTAACTATGGTATGTTTTTAAAAAATATTTGAGCTGTTGTTCATAAGTGATTTGTCAAATTATGAAATTATAAATTAGTTTCAAATATATAACATTATAACTTAGTTTCTCTTATTTTTTGAAGGTTGTTTTGGAAACAGAAATAACGAATAAGTCTGCTTTGAAACTTTATGAAAATCTTGGTTTTGTTCGAGATAAGAGGCTGTTCAGATACTATTTAAATGGAGTTGATGCACTGCGACTTAAATTGTGGCTGCGTTGAGAAACTGACATCAAGGAACAACTTTCCAACCACGCAGAATCGACCTTTGCATGCAATGCAATTTGTACAGAATTGCTTTGCAGGTGGATTTAGTAATTTCCATGCAGTTCTTATCTGTCAGTGTCTCATTGAGTGTCGCACAATATTTGTTGCACTTTGGCATGGCGCATTTGTTCTGAATTAAAAGAGATTGTTTTAAACTTAAAAGAGTTTTTTTGGTACCAACAAGATGTGCCAGTGAATAGCCAAGATTTGTTTGTTCATTTGCAAAGTCTGCTGACAGTGTTATTGACACAGTGATCATTTTACCACAGAACCAGTAAGTGGAACATGATTTTTGTTCCTTAAAAAAGCCAATGTAGATTGTAAAAATCTCTTAAGTATTCTAACATTTCACATGAAACCTGCCATAGCTTTTTGAAGGGGGTGGGGGAAAAGTTTCAATTTTAGGTTTTATTTTTTTCGATATTAAGTTTTCCATTCTTGGATATTGGTACCTCAGTGATTAGTGAATGAAAAATTTAGGGTTGGTTGTGTCTTACAATGAGTAAAGATAACAATTAAATTGCGTCTGCCAGTGCCTGTGTAGATAAGTATATTTGTCTTCATCTCTAGTTTTTAAATGCATGCTACCTTTTCCTTTTCCTTTTTTAAGACCTTTGCAAGCAAACTTTGTTTTTATTTAAATTCTAAATTTGATAAATTATTTCAGATTTATATAATTTGGATGCTTTTTCCAGGTGAGTGACAGAGTGGTTTACTTTAAGAAGTTGAATCTACTTGGAAAATCTTTGAGAAATGGCTCAAAGGGGATGAGAAAAGTTGGTGGAGCCGGGAATTGCTGGGTTTTAGATGCACTTTTCTTTTTTGAGAATGAGGGAATTTTTGGAAAAGAATAGAAAATTAATGTAAACTGGTATGATTTTATTTAATCAAAATTATTGCTAAGCTGTGAAGAACAGCTTTTACAATGTAGTTGGAATTTTTTTCCCACTTGATTAGGATTCACATTGCTTTTATTTCTTAACATGTTTCACTTTTGGTTCTTGGTCTTGGAAATTAATTTCAAGGTGCATTGTATCCATTTTAAACTGATTTTATATACTTTCCACTTATTGAGCAAATTCGTGGGAGAACTTAGTTCCTAGAAAAACAAAAGGGAGAAATGGAATTTTCTTTTTCTTTTTTTTTTTTTTTAATGAGTTCTTATGGGTTTTCGATAGCCATCACCATGTTCATTAGTTTTTATCATGTTTGGCCAGTCTGTGCACTGTAACGAATCTTAAAGTTAATTGCTTTTAATTGAGTCAGGAAACCTGTGATGGATAATTTATTTAACTGGAAAACCTAGGTACCCATGGGAAAAAAGAAAAGATTTGTTCTCTGTGAAAAATGTTTTATAGGAATCTATGTTTTTTTCTTTAATTTGGATATGATTTACTTCTGCTCTAGGATTTGGTTTGAATTTTATTTTATGACTATAATTACTGTATTTTTAAAAACCCTACCTCCATTAACAGTTGGTAAACGCCCCCTTTCAGGAAAGTTTGCTGTCTTTTTTTTTTTTTTAAAGGAAAGCTGCTCTTTGCTCAGTGTAATGTCTTGAAAGTGAACATGGTAACAAGTACTTTTAAAATAAAGATACACAGATTTGGTGAAAAAGTCTTTTTGCTGGTGGGATCATTTATAGTTTCTTATTTTTAAAGAAAACTTTCTTTCCATTTTACATTGCTCTTGGAAGTTTAATGGGCAGAATATTAGTTACATTAAAAATATGATGACCACACAGCACTCAGCTTTCCAGCTAACCATTTTGAGTATGTTTTTGGTTAAACTTCATTTGTGCTCTGGCATTTAAGAATACCAATCATTGTGATGCTTCTGTTATTTTTATTATGAGGGGAACTGAGCTAAAACGATTCAGTACTTTACATTATCAGATTTTATCTCACTACTTTATGTTTGACTTGCTGGTTCATAGACTGATTGTTGATGAACATACATTTGCTTGACTCACTAATGGAGACAGTTCTAAAGTAGAGACATGCTGGATTTTCACTTCAACCATTATGTTTTTGGCGGGTTGTCAATGAAACCATCACTACTGACCTTTCCCCCCAGAATGGACAATGTTTGCAGAATTGACTGGGTGTTTGTAAATATGACCTTAACCATGTGACTAAAAAGTCATAATGGTTGCTATATTGTAAAACTGATGTGTGTTGAATAACAATATCTACTTTATGTCTTTAATTGGGAAAGCAAAAATTGTTTACCAAAATTTTAACCTCTAACATGATAACCCAGTACCAGAACTAAAGCTATTCCAGTTGAAGGGCCATCAAACATTAATTTACTTTTTGGTATTGGGCTTTTATTTTTCTTACATAATCTTAAAACAGTTCCATTTAAAATTGATATAGTGAGTTCACTTGGCTAAAACTGAGCAAAATTGGTGCAACTTTCTTTAAAGGGGTGCTGCCTCTTTAAGACTGACTGTACTATTCACTGACACTGGTTTGGCAGTTAATTCTGCCGAACATTTTTTATACATGCTACCATGAAGCTATATATGTTAGTATTGAAGAAGCTAACGGGTATACTAGTACCATTTTGATGTGTGGACTGGTTATAACTTTCCTTACGTTAAAATAAAACTACTCGAGAAGTCCACAGATCAGAAATCAGACAGTTTTTGAAGTTGAACCCAGCAAAATTTTAAAGAGAGAGGAAAAAATTACTATTAAATTGGTTTTTAATATTTTCTGCCTCTTTCCCAAATTACCCTCTCCACCTGCTTGACAAATCTATGTAAAGGAGTTTGTCACGTGTTTTAACTTTACCTTGCCCTGTGTTATGGTAGTGACTGACATGTATAAGACTGGATGTGTATATTATGGTGTCTAAAAATCATGAAATCCATCACTTCCCAGGAGCATAGATTAAAAACAAATTGGTAGTGCATCAGAATTTTCAGTGCACCATGACATCACTAAAATGAGTGCTATAATGTTACAGGGCTTTCAGGTTTGTAAAGATATAACCATAAATTATATTGACGTCAGACATGAGTTGAGTATCTATAAAATATCACATGTATCTCAAAATATTGGACTGTTTGATGACTGGATATTGCTGCATAATTTTCTTCTATTGTCCCATATCCTTTTGGAGAGAAAGATTTAATGGGATTTCAAATGTGCAAGCTGTCTAAATAAGATGCAGTCAAATAAAGTATGGTTACGTTGTGTTTGCATTTTTCTTTTAGATACAGCTGTGTGCATTTTATGATTGAGTTGTTTTACTTAACTAAGAACAAAACCTAAGGAATCTATCCTGTGCCCCACTTCCCATCTCTCATCTAAAAGTTATTTGGAAGAAGTGATATGCAGTTGTTATCTCTACTTTGTGTTCTAACAAAGTAAATTAGAAAATAACAACTTGAACTTGATTTTCCTAAAAGTATTCATTTGTCAACTCATAAATCAGATACCAATACAAATGAGCATTTTTAACCAAAACTTTTTTTGTCTTTGTTCCATAGCATTTATTTTCTAAGCCGGTTTTTATTTTAATTTTCTATTTTTGTTTGTACTTAAATAATATTTTTTTACCCTTACAAAGACCCCAAAGTAAAGTAGAACATTATATAAGGGGCTTTTTGTCCCATTCTTGTGAGAAGCTTTCAGTGGTATTTATGTATGCTTTCATTATCAAGATTTATGGACATTAGTAGAAGTGATCTGTTTTACTCTTGACTGTTAAATTACTTTTATCATGCATACCAAACCTTTTCTTTGTTTTTTATGATCATGTTGTGAAAATATCCAAGTTTATGTTTTACTTGGGCCTTATATAGAACTTTAAATACTTAATAAATTAAGTAAGGACCAGAAAATTGATACTGTTCTTTCCCACCTATGAATATAGATCAGTATTAATCTCTAGCCCAGAAATATAATGATACTTTTAAACAACTTTAAGAAAAGATGAGTTTGAAAAGTCTCAGGAGCATATAGCACACTTTTGTCAGATCAGTGCTGTCTAATAGCACTCTTTATGCTAATAGAAATGTTCTTCGTGTTTTCCAATATGCTAGCTCTGAAGAGTAGCTAGCATGGAGAACTGAATTTTTAATTTTAGTTGATTGAAATTTAAATGGCTACATGTGGCTAGTGGCTACTGCATTGGACAGCATAGCTAACATTTAAGCAGCAAAAGCTGAGGAAAGCATGTTTTGAATAGAACTTTTAAGACCATACTATATTGAAATATGAAACACAAGGATCATGATTAAAAATTGCCTTTGAGCAAAAGAGTATAGCTGCACTGTTTATGGTGACAAGCTTTCATTAATATAATATCTGACTGACACCACCTCTTCCTGCCACTGTTGTTAGGTAGTACTTCTGAGGAAGGTAACCTTTTCCAGTTTTTATTATTTGGAAATTCCTTGGGTTGCAGAGATGCACACATTCCAGTGCCAAAAATTGGTTTCTGATGAGACTGTCATTTCTTTTTAGTGATCAAACATTTTACATAGTTAAACCTAATTTTCATTTTAGATGAATTTGAAATCTTTTGATCGCTACATGAGGTTGATTTTTCATTACCAGTGGTCAAAGTGGAACATGGAGGAATATCATATTTATACTTTAATCATTTTTTAAATCCTGGAAGATTGATCATGCTGATAACAAAGACAAGTGTTTTTGTTTCTGAGAGAACCAGATTAATTCTGCTGTGTTCTCTGGCCATGGTGTGTCGCCCTTTATTCTAGTTGGTCACCTAGTAAGTGATTCATCAAAAGGACAGGAGTGGGAATGGGAGTGCCAGGCTTGGTACAGCCTGTTAACACTGGTGGCTTATGAAGGCACATGTTCTATTGAGAGCAATCAATGTTTAATCTTAACATAAAAAAGAGGAATAACAGACCACCAAAGTGCCAAAATATATCTTCCACTTTAAATAATGTAAACAATGCACGCGTTAGAATATGAAGTTTTAAAGTGCTAAGAAATAAGCTCATTGTTAGTTACAGTTTTTCATGACTACCTCTTTGCTGTATGACTATATATCCGTTTCCCTGAGAATCTGTATGTACATTTTTGTAAATAAAGTAATTTACCATATGCTAGGGGAAGGACCTGGCTTTTAAAGAAATTGTATAAAGATGGTCAATTTGAAGTTTCTTAAAAAGGTCTTATAGCCTTTTCTGGTCCCCTTGACTAAGGTTTCTTTTACAGTAAACATATTTAGTGAGATTTGTGTTCCAGGAAGTGTGTACCCCCATTTATTCACTTACAACTGCAAAGATTTGTATGTTTCCTATGTTTTACTCTTCATGCCAAAGAAACCCTTTTTAAAAGCCAGCAGGTTGCACTAACTGGGGGGGGTGGAAATGCTCCTTAAGAAGGCATTCTTAAGAAGTTTTGTTTCCTGGGATTTAAGTATTTTTCCAGAGGAAAATAATCTTCAATAGTTTAGTTAAAGCCATTAGTAATAATTTATAAAATGCATGTGTTTTTTGGAATGCACTATGAATTCCATTGAGGAAACAATATTGACGATTTTAAGGAACAGTTCTGATTTACAACCTACAATTGCATTAAAGTTTTGGAAGCTGATATAAAGTAATTGCTAAGTTTATATATGTTTGTGAACTATTCAGGATTCAGTGCCGAGCATAGAGTGGATAATCACTTATTTTTAGGGCCCGATTCCCATGATTGTACATGGTTATTTGTTTTAAGGTGGCTAAACGTGCTGTCTTAAAGCTAAACCCGCTGCCTTTAAACTTTGCTACCTCCTTTCCTCCCTCCAATAGTGGCTATTAATAGTGACTCTTCGCACAATTAGCTAGCATTATACTTGATTTTATTGTGAATGCAAATAAAATTATTGTAAGTCTACCAAGTATTGACTTAAACTAGGTAAATGTAAACTGATTTCAACCTTGTCTTTAGCCAAGTGAAGTCCATTGTTATGGATGTGAACATTGTGTTTGGGTAATTGTGGGAATGATTATTTTCTTCATATTGGGAATGGATAATGAACATTGAAAGGGTTTGTTTCCATACTGATGATACTGGACAAGTTTTTTTTAACCTCTCTGAGCCTTTATTGATAACTACCTGGTAACCGTATTGTAAATAATGAGTACATCATTAATGTAAATCACCTTAACAGTGCCTAGTAGCATAGAACAGAGTAAATAAATGATAACTATTACTAATATACTGTATAACACTAGTATATAATTTGTATTTTTGGTATTAGGTTTTATAGAACCATTTAAATGGCAAGTCATTTAAATATTACATTAGATCTTATGAGAATAGCCCAGACTAGCAAATGAAGAGAAAGCATTTTGCCTTTTTATTGTGGAGAATATTAAAGTAGGTAGACAGAAATATATAATGAACTCTCTATGTACTTAACCAGGCCCAATACCTATGGCCAATCTGGTACCATCCATTCTTCACCCACCCTTCTGATATTATTTTCCAAATGAATCCCAGAGATTATATTTTATCTATAAATATTTTAGTACTAATCTCAAATAGTAAGGCCTGATTTTTATTTTTTTAATTAATGTTATTAATTTTACAGATAGCAAGGGAGAGAAAGAAACATCAATTTGTAGATTTATGCATTCATTGGTTGATTCTTGTATCTGCCCTAACTGGGAATGGAACCCACAACTTTGGCATGTAGGGACAACAGTCTACACAGCTGAGCTACCCAGCCAGAGTGTAAGGGCTAATATTTAAGAACAAACGCATGATACTATTACACACACAATAATCATTATATAACCAGTATTAATGCTCCAGTTTTTAGGAGATGGTTTTTAATAGCAGTACTGAGAGGCATAAGAAGTGGCAAGTAGGGGTACTTATGGTCAAGGTGGAGGCACAAGTAGACATGCTTTGCCTCCCTCCACCACCATAAGAAGAAATATAACTACCTCAAAACTAAGAACAACCAGAATTATCAAAAAACTGAACTGCATGGAAGTCCAACAAACAAAGATATAAAGAAGTAATACTCATCCAGACAGGTAGGAGGGGTGGAGCCGGGGTGGAGAGGACGCGGTGTGGTAGCAGAGGTGGCAGCAAAGCAGTGGCTGTGGCTAGCCAGCAGAAAGTGCAGTCACTATAAAAGTTGGGAGGGACACCTGGGGAGTTTTCCCAGCCCCAGACCAGACTGTAGAGCTCATTCCAGTGCCAGCACTGGGGAAAATAAAGCCCCATTGCTTCTGACTGAAAACCAGTGGGGGTCGGGATGGCAGAATAAACTGCTGGTCTCTCAGCAGAGTTCATTTGCTTAGAGGGCCTCCACTGTCCTAGAATCTCTACAAACCCACCTGCTCTAGGACCAAAAGCCAGGGCAACAGCTAGAGGGGCACCAGTCCCATATGGGAAGTGGGAGAAGTGCTGGGAAAAGGTAAGTGCTGAGCAAGCGGCATTGTTCCCTCAGAACCCTCCCCCAGATACAGTGCCACAACATGGTGATATGGGATGCCCCACACTGACGAATACCTAAGGTTCCATCCTTTATAATGTAGCAGGTGTGACAGCTATACCTAAGATGGGCAAACTCAGGAGCCTGTCAAGCTGAGACAGAAGTATGGCCCAAAAGAGGGAGCAGATCAAGGTTCCAGTGGGAGAACTGAGCAGTGGGGAGATAGCCAACCTAACAGATGCAGAGTTCAAAACGCTGGTGATAAAGATGCTCACACTTGACAGTTATGCTTGAGTATGGCAAATGCAGAAGGGAAAAAGTGAAGGCTATGCCAAGTGAAATGAAGGAAAATCCACACCAATGGTGAAGGAAAGGAAGCCAAGGTTCAAATGAATGGTTTGGAACATAAGGAAGATATAAACAATCAACCAGTACAGAATGAAGAAACAAGGATTGAAAAAAATGAGAAGAGGTGTAGGAACTGCTGGGACAACTTTAAAGTTATTAACATCCGAATCATAGGGGTGCCAGAAGGAGAAGAAGAAGAGCAAGAAATTGAAATTTATGTGAAAAAAAATGAAGGAAAACTCTGATTTGGTGAAGGAAATAGACATTCAAGTCCAGGAAGCACAAAGAGTCCCAAAGAAGCTAGCCTCAAAGAGGTCTACACCAAGACACATAATTAAAATGCTAAAGGTTCAAGATAGAGAGAATCTTAAAATCAGCAAGAGAAAAGTAGAGTTACCTACAAAGGAGTTCTCATAAGACTATCAACTGATTTCTCAAACTTTGCAGGCAAGAAGGACTGGCAAGAAATATTCAAAATGATGAAAAGCAAGGACTTACAACCAAGACTACTCGATCCAGCAAAGCTATCATTTAGAATGGAAGGGCAGATAAAGTGCTTCCTAGACCAGGCAAAGCTAAAGGAGTTCATCATCACCAAGCCATTATTATATGAAATGTTAAAGGGATTTATTTAAGAAAAAGAGGATCAACACTATGAACATTAAAATGACAACTCACAACTGTCAACAATAGAATCTAAAAAATAAAATCAAAAACTAAGCAAATAACCAGAAGAGGAACAGAATCATAGGTATGGGGATCATTTGAAGGGTTATCAGCTGGGAGGGGGAAGGGGGAGAAAAGCAGGAAATGTAAAGGGATTAAGAAGCATAATTGGTAGGTACAAAACAGACCAGAGGATGTTAAGATTAGTATAAGAAAGGGTGAAGCCAAAGAACTTACATGCACAACCCATGGACATATAAAGTAAGCAGCGTGGGACTGCTGGGGGGAAGGGGGTAATGGATAGAGGGGAGCAAAGGGAAAAGAACGGGACAACTGTAACAGAATAATCAATAAAATATACTTAAAGAAGTGGAGAGTAAATATAATGACTAGAGAGGAGGTTACTCTTTCAAGGAGGATGAAAGATTTCTGTTACAAAGACAGTCAACAGTGGTAAGTTTGGAGGTACAGCCAGACGATTAAAGAAAAGAAAAAAAGTGGAAAAGTAGAGGTAAGTTTTCAAGGAGGGGTTGTGTCTCATATATCCCAAGTATCTCGTCTTTTCCTATATTTATTGGGCAAAAATGGAGTTGACAAATGTGGTAAAATTGCCAACAGTGACAAAGGAATGATTTTTAGGAGAAGGGGTTGGGTTTTTGAGATGTCAGTGAATCATGGCAGAAAAAAATAATGAACAGGAGAGAAAAAATAAGTGGTAATATAAGGACACCATTTTAATAAAGATGGTCAAGGAAGTGAAGACAGGTATTTTTCTTTTGGAAAAAAACAAGGTGGGGAAAGAATAAGGACCACTCTATATTAAAATAACCCCAATATTGTGGTTAAAAAGGGATCAATAGAGAAATAATTTAGGATAAATTCATCATAGCCATTATTTGAATTTATAAAGAAACCCTAAACCATATGGTTGACTAGAGTTGCCAGAAATGCATAAAATTGGGAAATGATTTTATGAGTTTTTTTGTATGACAGCTATACTAAATATATATGGAGTATGGAGCTACAGAATTGTATTTCTCAAACCAGTGAGTTTAATTTTCTTTTTCTTCAAAAGAACACCTGATTGGAGACAGAAGAACACTTAGACATCTTTGCACAACCTACTGGGCAGAGGATCACTGTGGTCTGACCTGATTACAGGTTGCTTACAGCTATTGGAATGTGATCCTTCAGCTTGTGGTGGAGAGACTTGTGATTAATGTCCTCTTTTCATTGCCAGGAGAGCAGTAGAATAATAGTAATAAATAGCCTGCAGTGCGGTTGCCTTCTAACAGTTTTCAAAGAAGGTTCACCTACTTTTACTCAGTCTTTAAAAAGATCCTTTACGATGAAGATAAACCAACACTCAAAAATGACACCCTTGTCTTAGGTCACAGCAGTGATGAGACCTGGACCCAGGCCTCCTGAGTCTCCTAGATCTATTCTTCTTCCCATCATATCTGGAACGTGATGAAACCCAGAAAGGACAGAGTCCAGTATGTATAATTCTGCTGCATAAAATGAAAACTTTAATGAATCCCACTAAATTGTTTAATAGGTCAGATTTATAAAATCCATTAGAACATTTAGGATTAAGTAGTTTTTCTTAACATCTAATGGCTTTCTAATAATTAGGTCTGTAATATGTTTCAAGGGGACTGAAATTGATGTGTTTTTAAAAGCAAACTTGCCTTCCATATTGTCTCGTATGAAAATTGAAATGAATACTCTTAGATATTTCATTAATTTAAAATTTTTGAAGTATCATGCTCTAGCATGTAACTCTTGCTGTACTCCCAGTAAACTTTTACTTTGTCAAATTTCAAATAAGCCCACGGAATTTTTTTTTTTTTTTTTTTTAAGGGAAAGGAAGGAGTTTATGGAAAAACCACCTTGTTATTAATCGTTTAAAGTCTAATTAAAATATGTAAAATACTTTAAAACACTATGTAAAATTACATTATACTAAATTTCTTTATAGCGCTAAGCCTCAAAAATGCAAACATTAGAAAATTATTTTTGTATATGTGTGCATATGTGTATGTGTATATATATATAAATATATATATATTTTTCCCCCCTAATAGACCTTTTACCTGGTGGTAAAAACTTAACTTGCATTAGCATATCAGCTGCTAGTGATAGAATGTTAAATTACTGTGTTGGTCTATAAAGCTGGCTTCAAATAGAGTAGGATGCTAATATGCAAAACTTGTGCCATTTAAAACACTGGACAGTTTATTTTCCTAATCATAAAAATAGCATCACCAATATTCACATTTTAGGGTAGTGATGTAGGTTCCACTTGAATGTAATTCCATGACAGTAGGTAATTTATTCATGGCTATATTTGTTCACTGCTTTAATCAGTGCCTGGAATATACCTGGCATAAAAGAAATGCTATAACAAAAATTATTAATTGATGCAAAATGCTTTTTAAAGTGCACTACAAAAAGTTTTCACACTTAAAATCATCAGAGGTATCCAAGGTGTGAACTTGAGGAACTCTGTATTTCCATCCCCTCCTTTCTCCCTTCTTTTCTGTATTACTGATGCAAGTATGCATCCTCTGCTAATGTTCCTTACTGAGAACCTGCTCTAGGCTAGGCACCATGCTAGGCACTGAGAACAGAGAGCCAACTGAATAGCTCTTGTGGGGCTCACAGACCTGCCTAAAGCTTTGTGATATGCAGAGGTAATCACTAAATTATTTTTATGATGCCAAAGATGTTGACAAGGCAAAATTCTGGAGATCAGTAAGATCCTAGATACCTTTCTTTCTGAATTATTTTTAAAAAAGCAAAGATCTTTATTTGTTATGAATGTAAAGATATTTTTATTGTGTCAAACATTTAAATGCTCAGACACATAAATGCAAACGCAATTAACCCTGGTTGTAAATTTGAACAAGAAAGTTTCGTGGAAATTGAGATATCAACTTTATATATTTTAGGCCTCAAAGAAATAATTTTCTATATATCTAATGCAGTTGGACACTTTGTTTTAAAGTTATTTGCATATGCCTTCAATTATGAAGAATTAATTTCAATGCTTTAAAACCAACAGTGCTTTTAAAACCTTACATTTTCAATTTTTTAAATCTGTAACCTAAATTTGCCCATTCCTTGTCCATGATATACCACTTCTTCTGTCTTCCCCTCTCAAAGAACCTTGCCAAGTCAGCTGTAAAGTCAATTTACTGGCAAAACCAAGAAAATGAATGCACTCTTCAATCAAAGCAGCCTACTGACAGCAAGGAGAATCAAGGCCAAAAACAAGGTCACATTTATATATAGAAAAATAGAAGCAAAGGGCCAACAGTCTGGTTATTTATTTTCTTAGTCTACTTATTTAAACAGGCAGAAGAAGGGGAAAGAATATTAGAGATTTTGGGGGGCTCAAGTAGAAACTTCTGAGTCTTAATATAGAATGACTTTATTTTTACAAAGAGAAAATTTTAAATGTTACAAGGATATGTATTTTTTTACCCAAATGCTATGTTAGCCAAAATCATTACATCTACTTTGAAAGATAGGTCACTTCTTTGGGAAGTTTAATTTGCCTTTACCAAGGGGAAATGTGTTTGACTTTTGTGTATGTTTGACTTAATTGCAAAGTACTCAATTACCGTTTGAATGGTTAGGTAACTATGTGAGCCTCACCTTTTTATTTTTTTATATTATATATATATATATATATTTAATATATTAAATGCAATAAATATTTAACATATTAAATACACACACATTTTTTTTTTTTTTTTTAAATCTCGGGGATTTGACTGAATTAACTACCAGTTTATGTATTTGGATACTAAGGTAGAGGGATGCCTGGGATGTAATCTTAATTCTTCTGGTTCCAAGTCTGAGCCTAACTCCTGGCAAATGGATCTTCGCATTGGGCAGTCAGGGGGAAACCATGCAGCACAAACACTGGTAGAACGTTGCTAGCATCCGAAGAAATGTTTAAATTCGCAACTAGAACACACTGTTTAGTCATTTGACCAATGTTTACTGAGCACCTAGTATGTGCCAGAAATTGCACCTGGGACGGTAGACGAAAACTTCTGCTCTTAGCATCAAATAGTGTGAGAAGTCCAAGACAGCAGAAGTCTAGGGAAGGGAAGAGAAAGCATTAATTGAAGGCTTAAGGGGCCCTGGTGTCATCTGTATTCTTTAAGCAGACAGAAGTCCCCAAATTTAAATGGGAAGCTTGGGAACACTTAAAGAAGCATTCAGATGTATGGTTATAGCTATGGAAGGTGAATTTTGAAAGATCAATTAGGAAGCAAGGGAGAAGCCATCCTGCTTGTAAGCAGTTTAAAACAGGGCGATATGAGTAACAGAAATGTGGCTGAATCTTTTCAGCAGCCTAATAATTTTCTCTTTTCAGCCTTTTGTAGCAACTCTCTATCTCTCTTCCTAAAAATAAAAAAAGAAAAGGATATTCTAAAGGGCATTGGTGAGTGCTATGGATTTTGCGTGTGTGTGTGTGTGTGTGTGTGTGTGTGTGTGTGTGTGTGTGTGTGTGATTGTTGGGCTGCGATGCTGCTGGCAGACAGTCCCTCAGCTGTTGGCAAGTATTTCAGCCAAAGAGAGCTGCTTGCCCAATGTGATGCCCCTTCCCAGAGCAGCCCATTTTCAAAGCCTGGTTGATATGGGCCTGTAAAGGTCTGACTGCCCTGCCCCAATTCTAAAGGGCCTGGATGCCAGAACTTGCGTGGGATTGCCTGAGCCTTTATGGAGTCCATATCTCAGTTCAGCTTGCCTTTCATTGAGCTGCTTCCTTAGAGTGCTTCCTGATGAGCTTCCTGCATGCTGATCTCCATCTCAGGGTTTGCTTCCCAAGGAACCACATGCAAACACACATATGGTACTCCTGGAAAGGACCAGAGACTTGCAGAGAGGCCCCTTTCATAAACAGCTTCAGCACCAGCCATCTTTGTCTTTCTTCTCAGCAAGGACTGATGGAGTATCAGGGGCTGTGGTAGGAAAATCAGAGCTTTGGCCACCAGGGTCTAGGTTTAGGAAAAGGTGAATGAAATGGCTCAGCCTGATCAAAACTAAGTTTTGGAGTTAAAAGCACTGCCTGGGAGTCAGAGGGATTTGGGGTCAAAATCACCTTGACTTTAGATAAGTTATTTAAGTACTGTAAATCTCAGTTTTCTCGCCTGGAAAAAAAGGAATAATAAAAGTTACTTTATATGTTTATGATGATAATTAAATACCAGTCACTGTAACACAATGTACTCAAATTTATTTTCATTATCATTATTTAAAGCATTTAAAGCCTATTTCACACAGGGAGACAAAGGACAGAGTTTGAAGATGGCACTGTGGCATCAAATTGTCCAGCCTCTGGGGACTGAGAATACAAGGGGAGAATCCAATGATAAGAACACACAAGTGGGGCTGCCATTTGGGCTGAGGAACCCATCATTTGATCCTGTAGGACCTTGACTCCTGTCACCTTTGAGTCAAATGTGGTTACCAGGGCCTGGATCATGTTTTACAACCGGAGAAGTCCTGTATGTGGGAATTCTATAGACAAATACTGCATAATCTTACTTACTTGGGGAAATTAAAATAAGCAAACTCATAGAAGCAGCAAGTAGAATGGTGGTTGCCAGAGGCTGGACGTGTGTGTGTGTGTGTGTGTGTGTGTGTGTGTGTGTGTGTGTGTGCAGGAAATGGAAAAGTTTGATCAAGGTATGCAAAGTTTCAGTTACACAAGATGAATAAGTTCCAGAGACTTAATACAGGGGTTGGCAAAAGTAGGTTTATAGTTGTTCATTGCTGGCCTTCATTATTTACCCATTCTTGTAGTCTATTTGCTATACTCAAGCACACTTCAGTGCAGTGAAGACCTACTTTTGCCCACCCTTGTGTATACCGATGGGACATTATTAACAATACTGTGTTGTATACTTGGAATTTGCTGAGATGGGAGATCTTAAGTGTTCTCACCACATTAAAAATATAAAGAAAATAGTAGCTATATGGGGTGATGGATATGTTAATTGGCTTGATGGCAGTGATCATTTCACAATGTATATGTATATGAAAACATCAAGTTGTACACCTTAGATACAATTTTTCTTTGCCACTTACACCTCAATGAAGCTGAAAAATATTCCTTAGCTGTGCTCTCCACATCCCAGTCCTCACTATCCTTGTCTTCTAGGTGATGCAGGGCAGGTGTAGGCTTGATAAGTCTGAATTCTCAGGCCAGAGCAATTGTTAACAAACTTTACTGCTTCTGTCATCCTTCTCTCAGATTGGCTTGGTAGGGATCTAGTTAATATGAAATAATTGAAAAAGAAGAGAGGGAAATGAGATAGCCCTAAAAGGAAGCAATGATGAAATTTAACCTATAATATATACTAATGATATACATCATATAGCTACTAGTTGTGACTTATTACTGTTAGGTTTCACGGCTTGGTGGAGGTAGAGAAGACCAGCAGCCAAATGCTGAACAGGATGGTTTATTGAGTATGTGGCACAGGGGCCTGGGGTCTTGGAGTCAGATGCTAGCAGCTAGGGTCAGGGCAGGGTGAGATTTTAAGGAGTTCTGAGACTTGGAATGCATAAGCATCACAGGATGGGTTAAATTGCCTCCTTATATGGCCAGCAGGTTGGCGTTTGGTCCAGTTGGCATCTCCTGATAGCTTCCTGAGTCTAGGGCAGCTGGGGGTGGGGGGCGGGTGAGCTACTTCATGGTGGGCTTTTGAATGGCAGGTTTCTACCTCACAATTACTGATAATAGCTGACACATAAAAGTTTGCAAAAGGTACTCTTTTTCATAAATTAGAGTCAGTGGCATCCTATAATAATGTCACTCGAGCTCACTTGATTATGCTATTCTTTCCTGCATGAAGAGAAATGAGTAGGGTTCCAGCTGATCTTCCAAAAAATGTGCTAGGGTGTGTGTCACATTTCAACTATTGTGTATTGAAGCAGAAAGAAAGTTTGAGAGCTCCTGGGAGTGAACTAGGAGGTAGGGGTCATGATTTTCTGGATCTGGCTCTTGGATGTTCCCATTTTATTTTAGTAGATACTCTTCAGGAATAGCTATTTTACATATTTAAAATGTAACCGAAGAAGGAAGAATGATGATTGAGTCTGGTCTTTAAGAATTAAAAGGGAAATTAATTAATATTGGAGATGAGTATTTTTCATTGTCTTTTGTAAACAACCTCTCCCTCCTGCCCCTTAACCAAAGCAACTAAAGATAGCGAAACATTTACCAGTTTGCCCCAGCAATGTGGCTACCAGAGGCCTTTAACAATATAATGTGAGTCAGCTAGGACATAAGGCAGCTCTTTTTGGCAGAGCTGTCCCCTCTTTCTTGGATTTGTATCTAGATGGTTACCTTCCACTGTTTTCTATTTGAGCATCTCAGGATGATTTTTACCCTAAGTTATAAACTGGAGTCTAGAGGGAATCACAGAATATTGAGGCAAAGCACAGCATCTTATATAGTGGTTAATTATATGGGTTTGTGTCAGGGTAGCCCTGCTCTGAGAAATCGCCCAGACTTCTGTGGGAACAGATAACTGGTTTATTGAGGGAACTAAGGAAGGGGGAAGGGGGTTAAGGGGAGAGGCAATTCCCCGGACTGACTCAGCGGCCGGTAGGAGCAAGGGAAACGGCGGCGGAGGGGGTGGGGTTAGCTCCCGGTCCTCCTCATGGGCCCGTAGGAGCAAGGGAATAAGGGAAAGGTGGCTCCTGGTCCTCCTCGTGGGCCCCTAGGAATCACCACCGGCAATTCTGCTGGCACCTTTTTTATACACCTTTCGGTAAGGGGAAGTTCACTTATTGACATATTCAGTAGGTCATTTACATCTCATTGCCCCCCCCCCAGCTTAGTTAACATATCGGGCTAAGTCCATTAGCATTTCCTATGGGAAAGTTTCAGTCAATCAACATATCTTTTGGGAAATGCTAAGTCCAGGGCCAGGTTGATTACCAAAGTCCAGGTGTACATGTTCTGACAGTTTGATATTAGAAAGCCTGGGATCAAACCCTGATGCAGCCACTTGCAGCTTTGTGATCCTGGAGTGTTAAATTGCTCAGAGTATCTGTAAAATGAAGAGAATAATAACACTTCTTATTTCATAGGGAAATGGAGATGATTAAGCAAAACAACACATGTATATTTAGTACCTGTGAGCTGCTTATATTATTAGTAATAGTGGAAAATATAAGGACTTTTATTGTGCAAACAAGAAAAACAAGAACCTCTTATTCTAGTGTGAAGATCTGAACATTATGTTAGTTTCTAAGACAGAAATTTGGCAAGAAAATCAAACTATGGATACAAGGTCATCTTGGCAATAGGTTATAACTCAGAAAGCAGAGCCTTCAGCTAAGTGGTTATCTTACACTCAGCCTGAGATCTGTTGTCTGACAGGAAAGGCTGCATTTCTTCCTGAAGAGCTCTGAGGATCCTGGGATAATACCTGCTCCACCTGGATTGAGTTACTAACATTCCTTATAGGGCTCTCTTCCCCCAGGGATAGACACTTACTACTCACTTATTTATGGAAATTAAATCTTTCCTTTTACATTTAATCCACCCTTCAGAGTTGGCACTTCTTTAATAAAGTAAATGGGCTGGCAGTATTTTTTGAAATTCAATTCCCCATTTGTGAGGATGGGCTGTACATACTTTTAAAACTTTATTTTGAAATACTTTTAAATTTACATAAAATTTGAAAAAAAAATAGTACAGAGAACTCCTATATATCTCTCAGCAAAATTTCCCAATATTTAATGGAGGGACTGTTACAGAACCCTGCCAGTGCTGCTCTGGAACAGCTGTGGGTTTCAATTGCCTGCTGCCAAGAAGCATGACTCTCAGTGCAAGTTGCATGAAAAAGGAAAGGGGTTGTTTATTTAAAGGTTATACAGATTTAGAATAATGTAGGATTTCTGCTGTTAAGTCTCACTCCCTTTAAAATGCCCCAAAACACATAATCCTGCCTCCCTTTGCCAAACTCAGGCCAGTTTCAGAACATTCCAGGCAGAGGTACTGTCTTTCAAAAAAAGCAGAAGTCAGAGGCTCAGCACTCCCAGTCACAGTTCAGCATTCCTGGCATCTCCCACTTATCTGTGCTTGGTTAAGCAGGTCCCTGCAATTCCCAGTTCTATCAGCTCTGCTGCCGCTGTGTTTTCCAGGAAGGTTTCCCAGGGTGTCTCCCTTTTCTTATTACAGTTCTTAATTCAAAACTGCGTAACATCTCCTTTCTCTAAACTGAGTGGCATGTCCTTACACGCCAAACTTCATGGCAAACTGGGGGGTCAGGGGGCCCTTCTACACCCTTTCAAACTGCATGACTGCTCCCGCATGGCTGCCTGCCCTTACTTTAAATGCTCAGCCTGGGACTTCCTATGTGACCTCATATCTGGCCCCCTCTACAATGTTCTACATTTGTCAGTTCCCCTGTATCTTTTACCTTCTTTCAGTTGCCATCCTTTGTTAAGACAAGAGTTCTGAGTGGGCCACCTCCCCCAGCTATGTCAGGAGTCGATGAATGCTCTGAAAGCCATGCAGACCTTTTACCAGGGCAGCAGCACAGCTATTAACTTGCCTTTTGTTATGCAAAGTATCTTAAGTGTATCATCCACCCCCCCTTCCTCCAACCATGGGCTGTGGGGAATTTCTCCTATATTCTGGGGACCCCTGCTTTGCACCCCCATTTCATACCCACTCAGAACTCCAGAGTTGGTATAAATATTATTTTAGGGTCAGGACATTTGAGAATCAACAGGTAGAATGAAGTCTTCTTGGAGCTTTCCTTATCTAACTGAAAGCAATAGTTTTTGGGAAATAGGCCATAACTAATTTCTCCTGTGGGCAGATTTATGCTCACAAGGAAGAACATGAATAAAACCTAACTGCAGTTCCTTCTCTGGGGGCTGTTTTATGGCCCTGAAGTTGACAGAAAGATTTTTGTATCTGTAGACAAGCATTGTCCATTATCAACTAACTTTTTAAATCTTTTTTAGGATTATTATCCTAAAAACCTATTTGTCTTTCCTAAAGAAACCTATTCTTCCCAGAAAGGCCTTTTCTCCCCTCTCCTTTTTCCCTTCTAAGTTAGGTATATAAGCTTTTCACTTAAACTGTCTAAAGAGCTCACTACTTCTTTAGGTGCCTCCTGTTAATTTGTCTTCTGTCAGTTAAACATGCAGGCCTCAGTTAATAACATAAGGGGATAGAGGACAACTTTTTCTTCTCCTACATTAGCATTTTAAAATTTTTGCCTTATCATTCTTCCCTCTCTATATATATTTATGAATTTTCTAAACCATTTGAAAGTTATAGACATGACATCACATTGCCCCTTAATATTGTAATGTGTATTTCCTAAAAAGAACCATTACCTTACAATACTACCATCTAATCCCTAGAAACCACTAAAAATTGGTTTGATCCCAATAATTACCCAATAATATTCTTTATAAGCCAGGATCCATCTAGGATCATGTGTTACATTTAGTTCTCATTGCTTTTAGTCTCCCTCAACTGAGAACAGTTTCCCAGACTTTCCTTATTCTTTATGAAATTGAGAGTTTTTTAAATTTACTCTGTAAAATGTTTCTCAATTTGGATATGTCTGATATTTCCTCACGATTAGATTCAGATTATTCATCTCAGGCAGGAATACTATAGAAGTGATATTGTATTGCTCTTATTGTATAGTATGAGGAAGTGCATGATATTTGTCCTATTACTATTGATATTTACTTTTATCACTTGCTTAAGATGGCCTCTGCCTGGTTACTCTATTATAAAGTTATTAACTAGTATATACTTTTTTATTAATAAGCAATGAATAAATATTTTGTGGAAAGATGCTTTGAGATTATGTAAATATATTGCCTCTCATAAATTTTTCACCCATTTGTTTTAAAAGACGTTGACAATTAGTGATTAAATCAACTGTTACCATGACAGTTGCCAAATGGTCATTTTCTAATATTATTATTACCTCTTATCTGGCATTCTCTTGTAAGGTAGAGCTTTTTCTTTCCCTTCATTTATTTACATGTTCATTCACCTATTTATATAAACATGGACTTATGGACTTCTGTTTTGTTCAATGTGTTATTACTTGTTACTGTGATTATTCATTAGCACCCTTAAGTAGGCTTCTATGTCCTTTTGATGTGTCCCTGTCATTCTTTGAAGCACTTCCTTACTTTCTGGCTCAATGCGATGTTCCTGGTTTACCTACCATTTCCTTGTCACAGCCCTGGAATCAGTTATTTCTTTAAAGAGTCCTTTTTCCTTTTAAGGAAGATTGCAATTTAGAAACCATGATCTTGATGCTCATTGATATTGAGATGCCATTACTTTTAATTCTTCTCAGAAGACTAGGACATATGTATGTATACACATACCCACTCAAATATATATACACACACATCAATATCTACCCATCTATCTACCTACCTACCTAATCATCTGCATTAAAATACCATGACTTTACATTTATATCTTCAATTCCAATCTAACACCGCAGGGTTTATCCTTTCGTCTTTTACCTATTTGTCATGCTGTTTTCCAGCACTGAAAAACTTGGCTCCTTTAGCCTCAATGTTTTTTTTTTTTTTTTTTTTCAGATTTAATGTGTTTTATTGATTAAAATATTACATTTGTGCCAATTTCCCTTCCCTCTGCTCCCCTCCACCCGGTGGCCCCCCTCCCTCCAGTTGTCCCCCCCTTTTAGATTAAGTCCATTAGTTGTGCATACAGTTCCTCCCAACCTCTCTCCGTCTATTCCATTCCCTCCTACCTTGATCCCCAATTCCTATATCATCTCCCTCCCTCTCCCCACTCCCCCTCCCTGTTGACCTCCCCCCCATATGCTTCCCGTACCCACAGTTCCTTTTCCACTCTCGTTGCCTATTTAGTTTGCCTTTGTTTCATCTCCCTAGCTTCTGTTTTTTTAAACCAGTCCCTTTAACATCTCATATAACAGTGGTTTGGATCTAATGAACTCTTTCAGTTTTATTTTGTCCTGGAAACACTTTCTCTGTCCTTCTATTCTGAATGACAATTTCGCTGCATAGAGTATTCGTGGTTGTAGGTTTTGGATTTTCATTACTTTGAATATTTCTTGCCAGTCTCTTCTTGCCTGTAGGGTTTCCCTTGAGAAGTCAGCTGATAGTCTAATTGGGACCCCTTTGTACATAATTCTTTTCTTCTCTCTTGCTGCTTTTAAGATTCTCTCTTTATCTTTAATTTTTGACATTTTGATTATAATGTGTCTTGGAGTGGTTCTCCCTGGGTCCAGTCTCTTGGGAACTCTCCTTGCTTCCTGGACCTGCAAGTCTATTCCCTTCCCCAAGTCTGGGAAGTTCTCCTTTATTATATTTTCACTCAGTTTTTCAAGTTCTAGTTCATCTTCCTCATTCTCTGGCAAACCAATGATTCTTATGTTGGGCCTTTTATAGCTGTCCCAGAGGTTTCTGATCCTCTCATTGTTGCTTCCCATTTCCTCTCGCTGCATTGGTTGACTGCTTGTTCCTTCTCCATATTCCAGTTTGTTGAAATGAACTCTGGATTTTTTTTTCTCACCCTCTATCTCGTATGCGGTTTTGTTCCTTTCGTTATGAAAGTTTTTCGCTTCTTTCTTATCTTTTTCCTGCTCTTTTGTGAATTCTGTAAGCCACCTGCTAACAATGGCCCAGAACTGAGCCTCTGACAGGTTTCTTATCTGTTCATCTGTCAGGTTCTCTATCTGCTGTCTGGTGAGTTGTGTCACCGGGATTTCTATAGTTGTCTGCCTCATTTTGACAGATGCGTTTTGTTTTCTTGGGCTGGCTGTCGGGGGCAGTGCCTGTGTACGCGTCACAAATCAGCGACCGGCGCCTGCCTGTCCGCGACCTATTTCGCAGCCCTGTGGTGCTTTCTTTGGGGGCGGGGGTCCAAGATGGATTCACACAGTTATTCAGCTAGGAGACCGGGATCCGTCCTCCCGCTCCCCTGGGCCTCACTGTTCAAGGCGATGCGGCGGCCGCTCTCCCCAGCGCCGGAGTCGCGCACCGCCAGGGGCTTGCGCAGCTGGGATTCCTCGCCACCCCGCCGCTGTCCAGGTGCGACCGCAAACAGCACTGCCCTCTTTAACTCTTACCTGCCCAAATGGCACCGCTGGTTTATAACTTCATATGTTGGACTTCCGTGTAGTTTTATTTTCTGGAATTTCTAGTTATCCTTTGTTTTGAAGTAGTTGTATTCCTCTCTAGTTGTAGAGGGAGACCTAGCGTGTCCGTCTAAGCCTCCATCTTGGCCGGAAGTCCTAGCCTCAATATGTTTACTTAGTTTGTCATTTCTCCTGTGTTAACCAATGTTTTGACCATACAGGCTGCCTCTTTGGCTCCAGCCCCACAGACTATGCTAGCTACACCAGCCAAGTTCTTGACCTTGACTAAGGGAAATGGAAGGAGAAGAGAGAATATATTTTTTTCTTTAATGAAGCCTAACATAGAAGTTCTGCTACTCAGTATGTGTTTTTCCTACTTAAATCCAATTCTAAATTCAAAACAGACAAGTAAAACCCAAAGTGAAGGTTCACAGTCAATTGATACAGTTAATGATTGACTTGGCAAGTGATTATCTTATGTGCTTATTCTTACTATCAGAGACTGATGTAACACCCTATTGAAGCCATTAAAGTCGATCATTTTTTTGCATAATGGACAGATCTTCCCATTTTAGTTCAACCAATGTGCTTGATTAATGTAGGTAAAATTCCAAAAATTAGATTTTGCCACCAGTTTAAACTTCTCAGATTGCGCTCATTTTAAATCATTGAAATCATTGCAGTATACTTAAACATTGTTCTAGCTTCAAGTATTATTTATTAATGTAGCCTAAGTAGTTTGACTGATAGCCCTGGGTTTGCTTAATGAGTCCTCAACCTTTAATGGGCATCCAAACTTTAGTGGCGCTGGTTAACACTGCTGACACCTGGGCCCACACCCAGAGATTCGGGTTCAGTAGCTATGGGGAATGTGTCCATTTTAATGAGGTCCCCAGCAGGTTCAGGAGTAGGTAACTCAGGGACCAGACCTTGAGAAACACTGGATTTGCATGTTTTTATGCAAGACCAAGAGAGTTCTGGTTTGGAAGGTGTGGTCAATTATTTCCAGTCATATGCAAGGTTGAACTGGTTATTAGAATCCATCAAAGCTTTCATAATCAACAAGCAAATCAGTGTGTTGAATTTGGCCACCAACACCTGCAATCACAGGACAAATGTGTCAGTTGTTTATGAACATTTATGTGTCAAAGCTGTGGTCGTGTGTCTGAAAGGGGTAGCATCAAAGCCAGAAACCTGACCAACAAGGCAGAACTATAGCAACCCCCACCAGGATGCCAACATGATGGGTTAGGTCTTCAGGCCTTTGGGTTTGGCTGGCTGGTGTTTTTATTAAGACTGAGAAGTGACTGGAGACAGACCGAGTACATGTGCTTTCAATCCCTGTTGAAAGTCTGTTTCCTTTCTTCGGTTTTCTTTGTAGAACAAAGACAGATGACTGAAAAAATAAGCAGAAAGCAAGCAAGCTATTAACCAGCACTTATTTATGTTGAGTACCTTCACAAAGAGTGTTGTATTCAATGTTCATAAGCCACCTAGTGGGTAGGTGATCCTGTTATCACAGTTCCACAGACGGGGAGATACAAAGAGCATGGTTACTGTGCACATGATCACACATCTAATAAGTGGCCATGAAGAGTTTTAACCATTGGTCTTTTGTCTTTAAATCTAGTGCTTTGTGCAATAAACACTATATTGACCATCCTCTTGTATTTTGACTTTGTTTTCCATACTAGCAGACCTGTTCTTTGAATGTGAAAGCAGAATCTAGAAACAGAGATGAGTGATTAATGTGAACACAATTTTTCAGACAGTTAATGTCTCTATGCTTAATGAACTCTGGGGAAAAAAAATAGAGTGATTAGATAGGTTTATTTCACCTGATGGTAGGGATCTTTCATAGGTAGGTGGTCTTTTAGAATGAGAATGTACATGGCGACCACAGTATAGTATTTTCCCTGTGTTCTGGATGTCGATCTTGCTACTGTCTAGTTGCTGGTTTCATTGGTCCTTTACATGAGATACATGCTTTGTTAAATGCTTTTACTCTTCTTTTATAATCTATCAACTGTAACTTCAAATATAACCAGGAATTTCCCTTCACTGCTGCCAGGTTTTGGTTTTAAAAGCAAAGACCCTCTTCTGAAATGGAAATATTTCACAGAGGTTCCTTCTTTTACATTTGTACAATGAAAAGGACCGTTTGGGTGATTTCACAAGAAGAAAGGACCCGCTTGCTCCCAAAAAGACTACTGTAGGTCTTGTCACTTCCAGATCTAAACCACTACTTTTGATGCCTACCCCTCTCCCCAGATTCTTTCCCTCAAGATTTCGGCCCAGGTGCCTATTACAAGAGTCAAGAGGCCATTAGTCCATAGACCTCAATGGCAGCACTTGAGTGCATTGACCCAGATTGCATTGACCAATTTCTCTCAGCTTGTATGAGCCAGAATCAGAACTCATACCAGATCTCCTGACTCTAGTCTATTCCTTTGTTCTTACAGCCTGGGCAGTGGGCATGGATGTATGTGAGTATATGGGTACGGGTGTTGAGATGCTAGACAGCAGCCCCAGTTCTCTCCTAATAGTCTCCCCGGGATTAAAATAAAGTACTTAGTTCAGTTTTTTGGGACCAGCTCTTAGTCCCTTTTCCTGATACCCTACAACTCAGTGTATCCTGTGGTACACTGGCATAGCAGCCCCCAAAACTCGTTCCTTCAATGGATACCTGTTGGTTTGCAACCTAGGGAGATACCGTGGTGAAAGCCGAAACTGTTTCCTGTACATGGAAGGCGAGGAGGGACTGAAGAAAGAGTAGGATGACTCCAGATTGGTAGGTGGCAGGTTTAATAGGCAAGGGAACTTACAAGGAGGCTTGTCTTGGGCGACCACAAAACAAGTAGATTTCCGCATTCACCAGCCAGAATCTTAAAAGTTAAATAGGAGTCTTACCTGGATTCAGTCACATATTCAGCCCAGATGGTTTCGCCAACACTCTTACTTTCTCAAGGTTGTGTCTCTGAACAGGCTTCCGCTGTGGGAACGGTGTACAGGATGTACCTCCCAAGGACAGGAAAAGGTCTAAAGAGCCTCTGATTGCCTGGGTCCAGTGAGTGGGTCATCTGGCAGTCACATCCTCCTGAGGACTTCTTCCAACAATAGTGCAGAAATAATACTAAGAGCACAATATGAAACATACATATCTATCATCATATCTTACAATCACTGAGTTCAGTTCATTTTCCTTTCTACATATCTCTCGGTCCAATTCTCTCTGCCTCCACTGCCACCATTCTAGTGTAAGCCATCATTATCATTGGTGGGGCCACTGAAGGAATCCCCTAGTCTCCCTTTTTTGTGCACTCTGGTGTCCCCTTCAATTCACTTGTCGCTCTGCATCCTAAGATTGAGGCCTTCTTGCTTGACTACCCTAGAAGAGCCCTTCCCAGACCCTTTTGCCTAATGACCAATCACTCACCCCTCAGCTCAGCTCTGGCAAGGTTCACTTCCTTAGGGAGATTGATTTTGCCCCCCAAATTTTTGTGTTATTTGCTCTTTTAGAAAGTTCTTCTTTCACTTTATAATGCTTATCTCCACTGACAATTAATCAAACATTCAGTCTGTGTGACTGTTAGATTAATGGATGTCTCCTCTACTAGACTATAAAATCCATGAGAAGGGGATATATCTGTATTAGTCTCTCTCCCTTCCCTTCTCTATTTCTCCCTACTCCTCTTCGCTTCCTACCTCGCTTTTTCCTTAGGAAGTCTATCTTTTGACTGAACAAACGTGTGAACTATTCCACACTGGAAAGGAAAAATGGAAGTTATCTTCTTGAAGGGCAGGCTTCCAAAGATCTGAGATGTTCCCCTAAAGTCTAGGTTAAAAACTCTGCCAGGGCTCCCCACAAATTTTTATGTTTGTAGTTAATTTTTCTCATTTGGGGGGGTTCTGTTTTTTTTATTTTTCCACAGGTTTATTTATTAAAATCTTTAACTGAAAATGTCAACATTACAAGGAAGAAAATAGTATTATGAACTTTCATGCACTGTAACCCAGCTTTAACAATTAATAACATTTTGCTAACCTTGTTTCATCCTTTTCCTTCCACTTTTGTTTTTGCTGGTGGTGAAGTAATTTAAAGCAAATGCTGACAGTATATCATTTTACCTCTAGATTGTTCAGTAACTAACTGTAACATACAAGGATTTTAAAAGATATATCTCCAATGCCATTATGATCCCTAACAATAGTCTGTCATATAATTTTAATAATACCTGATTCCCTCATGCTCAAATCTTCTCCATTGTCTAAAAATTGTCTTACAATTGGTTTGTTTAGGTTATAATCAAACAAGACCCACACTGCATTATTTCCTAAGTCTCTCTCTCTCTCTTTTAAAGATTTTATTTATTTATTTTCAGAGAGAGGGGAAGAGAAACATCAGTGTGAAAGAGAAAGAAACATCAGTTGGCCTCAGCTGGCCATCTCTCGAAGGCCCTCAACCAGGAACCTGGTTCTCAACCCAGGCATGTGCCCTGACTCGGAATAAAACTGATGACCTTTTGGTTGATAGGCTGGTGCTCAAGCCACTGAGCCACACCGGCCATGGATATTTCCTAAGTCTCTTTTCATCCATAACTATTTCTTCTTCTCCCACTTTTAAAAATTCCACTGATCTCTTGGAGAAACTGGGTCATTTATTGCATAGTTTCCTATCTTCTTGATTTGGCTGATTGCCTCCTTGTCCAACTTGTTTCTGTTTTTATTCCCAGTATTTCCTGCAAACTGGTAGCTAGATCTCCATGTTTGATTAGATTCAAATAAACCTTTGGCAAGAGCATGTCCTAGGTAGTGCTTTGTACTTCTTATTGCACCTCATCAGGAGACATATGATGCCCCATTTTTAACGATATTAGATTGATAAGCTGTGTAGGCTGTTGGGTGACAATTCTCCATGGGGCTCTGCTTTCCTTTATGTTTTGCAAGAGGCTTTGACTGCCCTTTGTCTGCGTTATCTTCTCAAGGATGTTTGTGTAGTGAAGCAGCCTTGGAAGAAAAAGATAGTGTTTCCCACTGGAGCAAAGGGCAGACAAGCTTACTAGACAGTATAAAATATCAGAATTCCCTAAGCTCGAGGTCCATTTCCTCCAAAGCAATGGTTCTCAACCTTCCTAATGCCGCGACCCTTTAATACAGTTCCTCATGTTGTGGTGACCCCCAACCATAAAGTTATTTTTGTTTCTACTTCATAACTGTAATTTTACTACTGTTATTAATCGTAATGTAAATATCTGATACGCAGGATGTATTTTCATTGTTACAAATTGAACATAATTAAAGCATAGTGATTAACCACAAAAACAATATGTAATTATATATGTGTTTTCTGATGGTCTTAGGTGACCCCTGTGAAAGTGTCGTTCAACCCCCAAAGGGGTCGCAACCCACAGGTTGAGAACTGCTGCTCTAAAGCTTCCCACTATGTGTACAGGGTTACCTGACCCTCTTTGTTAGAATTGAGGCTCAGGGAACCAGTGAAAATGATAATACTCTGCCTATTGCTATAGCAATAGACAGTCCTTGGTCTCTGTATTAGTCCTGATTTTCCAGAGAAACACACACACACACACACACACACACACACACACACACACACGCTCAGGGGAGTGGAGAGAGAGAGAGAAATTGAGAATGATTTACTATAAGGAATTGGCTGACATGATTACAGAAGCTGAGCAGGCCATGATCAGAGCAATCAGCAAGTTGGAGACCCAGGAGAACCAATGGTGTACGTTCCAGTCCAAATCCAAAGGCCTGAGAAACAGCAGAGCTGAAGAGTGTGTTTCCATCTGGGTGCAAGTCTGAAGGCAGGAAAAGACCAATGTCCCAGCTCAAAGACAGTCAGGTCGAGAGAAGGAATTCTTTCTTATTCAGCTTTTTATTCTTTTCAGGCTTTCGCTGGATTGGACAAGTCCCACCCACATTAGGCAGGCAGTCTGCTTTCCTGTCTGCTGATTCAAATGCTAATCTCATCCAGAAACGCCCTCACAGACACACCCAGAATAATGTTTGACCAAATATCTGGGCACCGGCAGCCCAGTCACCTTGACACATAAAATCAACCATCACAATCTCTGACCCAGAATCTGTGTCTTCTATTAGCTTCCAGGAAATTGTGGCAGGTTAATTTGTTAGTTTACAAATAGAATAAAATCTCAGACCCTTCGCAGCTCTTAATATGTACTTAAATAAACAGTAAAAAGATCGGTCAGTGGGCTCAGGTGGTATCAGCCTGATGTCTCCATTATAAAACTCCCATTAGCTTTTCACTTAGAAGCTTTTAGCATCAATTGATGTTTATTGCTTACAGCCATTATTCTATTAAAAGTTGCAAAGTGGTGTCATTCTAATGCTACCATTCTGTTTGCATTTATTAGTAGGACTTTCTACAAAGAACTTTCTTTTATCAACTATTTGATTATGCTAAAATCCAATTTATACAGGAAAGACAGGATTTATTGCTAGTTCTTTCCTGTTAGTTATTTAATAACTTTTATAAAAATGAGTTGTGTGGTAGAAATCTCCAAATAATCAGTATACTCATCTTTTGGGTGTTATTATGAACTAATGAAATTTTACATAATTCATGTTTTAATCCATTGCAGTTATTTGTTTTTCATGCTCAAATTGTTCCATCTTTGATTAGTTGGAACCCCTTAGGTGGCTACTGTAAACTTTAAAGATAATCACAATAGTATTTGATAATTTTATTGCTTTCTTGAATAACAAAGTGGCCCACGATTATCTTGTACTTTCGTGCTGTTTATTGGAATCAGTCATTTCTCCAAGCAGTCCTGGGTCCTTACAGCTCATTTATTATAGCTATGCTAAGATGTTTTGAATCAACTCTGCCTTTGATTGACCTATCACCATAGAATTAGATGACTACAAGGGATTTCAGAAATCCTCTGGGCAAATGGACAGAATTTTTGTATCTTTCAATATTTACAAGGAAGATCCTAGCCTACAGAGTAAAGGGAAGAGATGCAGGGGAGCCTAACAGATTCTGCAGGGGAAATAGGAATAAGGAAAAGATTAAAAATGGGAGTGGCGAAGGAAGAATAAGTAGTGGAATAAGCTCCGCCCTTAGAATTTGGTGGGTGATGCATCTTGACCAGACGTTCACAGCCTGGTCTGCAAGGGGTCACTACGTAATAAGTGGGGATGGCTTTATGTGTCTGCTGCCTCCAGGAGCTCCCAGCCTATTAGTAATTAGGTAATATTTATTCTAAAGACTTGGTATTCCCTTTATAGACTAATTTTAGGAACACTTCTGAAATACTAAGTAAGGAAAGAACCCAAAAACTAGATAACAGAAATTTTGCAAAGAATCATGGAAAAAACCTGAAGCCAGCTCAGAACAAGAGAGAAGGTCAGGGCCAGATCCGCTGACCTATTTTCCAGAAAAGGGTCATAAGGAGTGTCTGGCAGCTGACTCAAACTTCAGGGAGGAAAGCAGGCAGAGAAAAAAAAGCCTGAGAGCCAAAATGTCAGGAAAAAAATGTGTTCACTGTTCCCAGTGTTTTGTGATTAGTTAACAAAAAAAAAAAATAACAAACACACTCCAAATCCCAAAAAGCTAAGCAGTACACATAATGAGAATTGTTATCAGAGGGCCTTCAAATAAACATGAACACTGAATACTGTTTAATATTTGTGGGGGATCTTTGAGGTTTGTGTTCTCTTCACTATAGAATTTTTAAAATAAAAAAAATTTAAATCCTCTACATTTTATTGGGAAATAGTTGCATACCTTCCATCTATGTTGCTGGCAACAAATTATGATGGTGAGCAATATTTTGAGGAGAGCAAGATAGTTCGGAAAAAGATCAGTAGGTGGCAAACTTCTACAACCTTAGGTTGAAGAAGGCCTATAATGGGTAGATCTCATTCAAAGAAATGGGATCTCTTTCATTATCTTTACTGAACTGAAAGAACGGTTATTTAAAATCATTCTTTCACTCTCAGATGTTTTCCTTTTAAAAAAAATTTTGTTTTTCAATTACAGTAGATATTTGTTTGTTTGTTTTGATGAGCAGAGACATTTATTGACGAAGATAGAAGATACAAGAAACATTGTACATAGGGCAATGACACCTCAGTTCCCTTCAAAGTAGGCACCTTGGGACCTCACACAGTTCTCCCAGCATCTCTTCCACTGTTCAAAACACTCTGCAAAATCCTTTGTTGGAATCACCATCAGTTGGCCTGTCATATTTTCCTGAGTCTCATCAATGGTCTGAAATCTCTTCCCTTTCAAAGTTGATTTTAGTTATGGGAAAAGCCAAAAGTTGCAGGGTGCTATATCTGGTTCATTGGTAGTGCTTTGAATTAAGTCATTAGCAACTGCAGCACAATGTTCCTTCTGCTCTGGTAGCAGAAACTGAAAAAAAAATTTTGACATCATGTTTCATGCCAAGTTCCTGCATCAAAATGACAACAGTTTTTGGAATCCCCAGATCAGCTTCTGGTTCTCACACTGTCAGTCATCAATTTTTGTTGATTGCAGCCTTTACACATTCAACACTCTCAGGTATTCTGCTTGTTGCAGGCCTTCCAGAATGTGGATTACTTGCAACAGATTCTTGACCATCTTTGAGGCATTTGTGCCACACTATTTTTCTGTGCCACACTCATCGCATTGTCCTCTGAAAGCCTTCTGAATCATCAATATAGTTTCCATGGAGGACTGTTCTAGCTCAACATGAAATCTGATATAGATTTGGTGGTCTACTCAGTCATTTTGAATGAGATGGCCACACAGTACACATGCGCACTCGACAGCATCTACCTCCGCCATTGACTCGTACAATGAAGTCATCATTGTTCACACGTACATTCCAGTCCACTCTCCTGGGCTTCCAGATTACATTGATGCTGCATAAACTGTTCTTGTTTTATTAAAAACGGCTGGATTTTTTCCAGGCAGACCTCATGCATATACAATACATAAACACATACACATACATGTAAGTGATTTATTTTGAAGGAAAACACATTTAGAGGCAAGAACTCACCTATAGGGATTCTGGTGAGAGCAAACAGGAATACATTGGTAGATGCTCCAAGAATAAGAACTCAGGGCACTGAAGAGAATGCACACCAGCAAGAAAAACTGCCTTCCAACCACATCACTCCAGTAATCCAAGCAGTCCACCAGGTAGACAAAGAGCAGGAAGAGATGTGCTTGCACAGCATCAGGTCGCCGCAGCCCCGCTTTTCAGATATTACTTTTTATTAGTTTCCTACGTGCAATGTAGTGGTTAGACAATCAGATACTTTACAAAGTGCCTCCCCACTCCATATGTCAAGCACCCATCTGGGACTGTACATAGTTATTACAATATTATTGACCATATTTCCTAGGCTGTGCTTTATATCTCAGTACCATTTTGTAACTCCCAATCTGTACTTCTCAATCCCTTTCCCTTTTTCACCTGTCCTCCCATCCCCCTCCCCTCTGCGATGGTGCCTCTTACATGCTCTGGAGTCTGCTTTGTCAAACAGTAATATGGACACTCCGGTTTTCTTCTGATTAGTGTTGGAATGGTGTACCTTGTTCATCTTCTTACTTTGAACCTTTTTGTGTCGTTATATTTCAAGTTTGTTTCTTGTAGATAGCAGATTTGGTTCTTGCTCTTTTATTCAATCTGACCATCTCTGTATTTAAATTGTGGGTTAAATTTACCACCTTGGTATTTGGATGTAGTTTTTCTTCTCTTTTGTCCACCATTTTCCTCTTTTTCTGACTTTTTTTTTTTTGCATTGAGTAATTTTTATGATTTGATTTTATCTCCTCTTTGGCTTATTAGCTATCTCTCTTATTTTTTCTTTATTTCTTTTTTTAAATTTTTAAATTTTTGTGTGGTTGCTATGGCATATCACAATCTACCTTGAAGTAATATTATAGTGAGCCCACTATTTATGCTTGAACACTTGTCTTTGCACACTGGTATTTTAGTCTCATTGGATAAATTTTGAGAAGTGGTTTGCAAAAGCTGTTGATTTTTAAGATATATCTTTTATCCAGATACCTACTTAATTCCATTTTTAATTCTAAAGGTTTTTCAGTTGATTTCTTGGGTGATCTGGGCCTATAATCACATCATCTGTGAATCATAGTAAATTTGTTTTCACAGTTCCATAATTATGTACTTCTGGCTTTTGTTTTATGTCCTGTTTAACAAATTAGAGTTCTAGAACCACAAAAAAATATTTCTTACTTTATTTCTAATTTCAAGAGGAATAATACTGCTAGTTAACTAACATGTATCGAGCAGTTATTGTGTGTCAGGCACTGTTCTTAGCACTTTGCCTAAATGACCTTATTTCACTGTCACAACAGTGTAAGGTCATTATCTCCATTTTACAATTAGGAAACTGTGGCCAGAGAGGTTAAGTAACTTATCTAAGGCGGAAAGCAGAGAGCTGAGATGTGAACTGTGACTCTAGGACCTGTTGGTCTTTACCCCTAGACTGCTGTGCTGGTAAGCGTTTGACACCCAGCTCTCTGAAAATAAGCCCTGGTTTGTCATGTTAGCCCATTTTCATGGTGTAAATACTCCCACCGTGGCTGAGTTGGCATCACTGAGCATGGATTTGGGGAGAGAGCCTCATGTTTCCTCTTGGAAGCTGGAACTCTTGCCAGTTCCTGTACACCACAGCCTTTAGTGTTTCACCATAAGGTAAGGGGGTGGTGTTATTTAAGATAACTAGTAGTTGAGCTTCTTTGGTTTAAGAAACAGAAATCAGCTGGAGCCAGCCCAAGCAGGAGGTGGAATTTACTATAAAGTCTCGGATCAAATGGCAGGGGAGCTTGTGAAGGTGGTAGGCAGCAAATGAGGAGCAGATATACTGGCGGCCTCAGTGAGTCCCTGGTCTCTCATTCTCTGTTTATTGCAGGTTAGTGTTCTTGAATCTCTGGCCCACAGGCAGAACACTACTACCCATCACTCCTGAATGTTCTCACTGAGGTTCCCACCACCAGCAGAGACTGAGGTCTTCTCTGACAGGCTCAGTCAGGTCAAGGGTCAGGCCAGGTCAGTCAGCTATGACCATGCAACTTTAGTGGGCCTGTTTGCCTCTGTTCATGATCATATTGGAGATCTCAGTCTAGAGTAGGACCAGCCCCTTCTGTCTTTGAAATTCTGTTACACTTAAAACCTATCTTCATACTGTGGTCCTTTGGACTCCTCACCATTTGGGTCCTGATGACTTTTCTGACATATGTCATCCCTGTCAGTTTTCCCTTTACTCACTTTGCCATCCTGGCCTTCCTGTTGGCCCTTGAATATTACGGGCTCATCTCACCTCAGGGACTTTGTACCTGCTCTTCTAATGTCTGGCAACATTTTCCAATGGTCTTCTCGTGGCTCACAGCCTCCCTTTGTTCAAGTCCCTCCCTGAGCATCCTGCCCAAAACAGTCCACGCCAAACTTGCCTAACCTCTTACCTGCTTTATTTTTCTTCTTCATGCTCGATATTATCTGAAATTATGTCATGTATTTGACTCTCTGTTCATGGTCTCCTCACTGGACTGTTACCCATGGGTGCAGGGTCTTTGTCTTGTTGATAGCTGTATTTTCGGGGTGCTGTAGATACTCAAACTCTATTCGTTGAATGCATGATTAAATGAACGAATGAATGAGTTGCAGACTTATTATGAAGTATATGTTGAAAAACAAAGATTAACTATTGACTTTATTTTCAAATGTGTTTTGTTATTCTATCTGGAATAAAATTGTATTTCTTTAAAAATGAGATGTAGTTCAGATTTTTAATTGTCTGATTTTCCCTAATCTGCTCCTCAATTCACTTCCTCCCTGGCCCTCCCTATAGTATTCTAAATAAGTGAGGTTATACAGTGATATGAAGAAACAGGCTTTTGTTGTTCATTTGACACAAGAAATAGTTGATATTAATTATGATTTGATGATCTGTATGCTTTCCTGGTAAGAAATAGAATGACCTGAAGAGCTGGTGTTTTGCTTTCTGTTTTTAAACTCTCTGGGCAAGCAGAAAACATCCATTTGTTTATAAACTGTTTCACAGATGACTCCTGCAAGAGTCATCTTTAGTTAAACCCAGATAAAGTAACTCAGAATTATCATCAAAATAGATAGATGAGGGAAAAAATGGCTCTGCCTGAAAACAAAATTGTGAAAGACATGTCTCCAAAAGTATGCCAAAAAGACTCTTATGAAAAATTTAGTGCAAGAGGAAAATACCATTTTCACAAGAGAAAGCATGCATTTGGCCATTGACAAGCCTTTTTTCTTTCCAAAGGTAAGGAGATTTTCAGTTGAAGAAAATTGACAACTTTGCCTCCAGGCTGAATTTTATAGCTTTTACTATTATGATTGATTCCCTTTGCAGCTAACATACTCTGATAAGAGTTTCAAAAAATATTTTGAGCTGTGGCACTCATTGGTGTACATATGTGTCCAGCTCCTGTATTCCAAGGCAATTATTAAATCATGCCATCCATTTAAATGTACACATTCCAAGAACTTTTGAAAAAAATTCCTTTCTTTGTTGTATAATCAACCTTGTACATTTCAGACTCTTGGGAAATGATGGAAATGAGAGTTAACAACAATTGCACAGCTGGAGGGAGACAAATGCCTCTCTAATTAACTAGTTAACACATCAATTAGTGAATTCAATAAATATTGAATAACAAACTCTGTGCCAGATGTTGTTCTAGGATATGAGGATACCACAGAGAGGAGACATGGTTCACGTCCTCACATAGCTCACAGACCAGTGAGTTTCTAGAAGGAGGTGTTGTCCAATTTCAAGTCACAGACCAGCGTGATAAGGACATGCTTAAGCTCTGCTGTCTTTAACATTGGGAGCTGATCACCCCACTTTGTTTTAAGCCTTCCAGATAAGCCATAATATTCATTATGAATAGGTTGGACTCATTTCTCCTCTCAAGGATTTTACTTTTTCAAGAAAGCTGACTGGTTAAACCATTATGTATTTCTTTGTAGGAAATATGCCATTACCTACCACGGAAAAAGTTAAAATACTTCTTGCAAAGAACTGGGAGAAACTATGCCCAGGGATGACTTAATGACCTTTGTTCTTGGAAGAAATGTACATGTTTATCCCCTTGACACAGCAGTCATTTTATGTTCTTAGCGACTGATCTGAATGCACTCAACATCAAATTCAGGGGGTATGTTCCTCTATGTTTTTTTTCTAGAGGTGGGGGTTCTAAGTAAGGCTTAAAAGGGTGTTTTTGTTTTGCTTTCTTTTAAAGTTTTACTAATATCTTTCTGGATGGCATAAAATTATTTTTAGAGCATGGTAAAAGTAGGCCTTAATTTTGCACAAAAGAAGCTCTTAAAATTACCTTAAAAATATAATATTTATAAATGAAGTAATTTTTGGACTGAACATTTCTAAAGTCCTTTTAGTTTTAAAGAGTTCTAAGATCTGCATTATACTAGACATTATCCCACCTCCTTCCTGTAGCCACTGTTATGAGATAATAAAACTGCTAACTCACTAGAAAGTGACTTGAGCTTAGTCTCTAATGTAGCATTACTGTAACTTTTCTTTAAAAACTCATATCAAATCTACTCTCTCATTTCTTTGTCATATAAGATCTAATTTGCTTTTTAAAAATATGGTGTGGGAGCAAGTGTCAAGATAGACCCCAATGGACCACACTTTGGAATTCATGCCCTTTTTCATTGACTGTGATCTGGCCAAAGAGTTGCTTCAACCAACACAATATGGTAGGAGTGATGTAGAACTCATTCCATGACTACTGTCTTCTGCTTCCCTCTTTTGGAACATTTACTTTTTGGAGCCCTGGGCTCCTAACTCTACCCTGCTGGAGAGACTACTTGGAAAAACCATGTGCAGAGTCTCTGAGACTATATGGAGACGGAGTGAGCTCCAGCTGTCTCAATGTCCTGGTCAAGCCCTAGCTGCCGGCTGACATGAAAGATTCAAAAGAGACCAGCAGAAGAATCACCCAACTGAGCCCCGCAACACACAGAAAAGTGAAACTATACATGGTATTTTTTAAGCCCCTAAATTTTGAGGCAGTTAGCTATGCAGCATAATTAACAAAATATGTCACACCTCTTAATCATAAGGCTCCAAATAAAAAGTGAATTGGTTTCCTCAGAATAATTCATATACTAACTTGAAGAGTTTTTACAGGACAGTAAGGATTCAATGCACTGAGTATCTAGGTTAGTGAATGACATTCTTATTCTTGATCAAAAAACTCATCAAAAAGTGGGATTCTCTCTGTCCTGGTCCTCACCAGGGCTTGTGGTTTCTTCTTGACATTCCCCAACTCATCTGAGTCAGAGCTGGAACTGTCCCAGAGAAGCTGTCCCCGGGCCTCTTGTTCACGGAGCCATGTTTCCATTTTGCCAATTTTCCGGGGAAAATAGTCCTTCTTTGCATGATGTTCTAAAAATTCTGCATCATGTGGATTTCCTACAAAATATTAAGTTTGTTTAATTTATTTTTCCCTGGCAATGTTGTATTTGTTTAAGTGCCTAGGTTTTTATGAACACAAAATAATCTGTTTGGTATTTTAAAAAATATATACACATATATAAGATCCCACCCAACTGGGGAAGTTTAAAGATGTTTTCCTTTTTAGTTTGTTAAAATTTTAAATCTTCTGAAAGTCACAAGAATAGTGTAATATATACCTGTATACTCCAACCCACCAATATTTTGTCACAATATTGACATATATAGTGATATATATTACAATATATATGTATATACACACACACACACACATACATGTTGCTACTTTTCAGCAGAACCATTTGAGAATTAGATGCAGAGTCACTTCCTTCACCTACATGCATCACCACAAATCTCCTAAGAACAAGGGCAGAAAGGAGAAAAGAAAGAAGGAAAGAATAGGGGATTATTCTTGAGTTAAAGGAGAGAGAGAAACAAGAAAAAAAAAAGCAATATATGATCCCAGTTGGATCCTGGATCTTAAAAACAAAGCACAAACGGGAAATAAAAAGTAGCTATTAAGGGCATTATGGGGACAACCATGGGTATTTAGATATGGACCATATATTAGAAAGTAGTATGTATCAATGTTTAAATTTTTAAGTATAATAATTGTATTGTGGTTATGTAGGGAAAGTTGCCCTTGTTCTTAAGAGATAGCTTAAAGAAAAATACTAAGTAAATAATAATACAGGTGTCCAAATAAGACCAGAATTGCGAAGGTAACATTCAATAATGTATTTAGGGTGACACTTCCCCTGACCCATATAGTTATTTTCACTGTTACATATCAGTTCCCTCTATCTTCAGTTTTGTCCATATTCCCATGCATTTATGTGGCACTTTACATTTTATATGTGCTTTTGCACATATTTAGATTAATTTTTATATAAAACCTACATGGTGACATGCTTTATATTCCCATTTTACATATGTGGAAACTGAGGTTCGCAGAGGTTAAATGACTAGAATTTAGCTATAATCTCTCTCTCTCTGTAGAATAAACCCACAAAGACAAATATATAGCTAATATTTATTGAGAGGATACTATGTCCCAGGCACTGTTTTAGGAATAAGAGAAGGTCCCTGGAGCTTACATTTAATAAATGTACTGTTGGGGCTCAATTGAAAGACTTCGATTCCAAGTCTATGGCTTTTTCTACGCACTATATTCAAGTAAGTGTTTCTGCATAGAGCAGGAGCCACATAAACATGTTAAAACTCATAAAATTGTAAGCCCAGAAGAGTGATGTTCACTTTCTATAAGTTATATATTATTTTATATATACATTTATATAATTTATTATATAATTATATGCAAAGCATTGGTGATTTCATTTTAAAGAGGCAGCAGAAAACAAAGACTGATTTTCATTTCACAAGACATCTGAACTCTCAATTCATCTTCCAGAAGAGGGAACAAGAATGGACAAAAGTAACATTAAATAAGAGTGGGTAGGTACAGAGGAATTTTAATTACCAGAATCTGACTAGCAGACTGCTCATGTAAGTCTGTGATCTTGGCTACACTCCCCTCTTAGGAGAAAGCCAAAGTGAACTGCTTTTAGAACACAGGGAAGAAATCAAAGATGCTATTTGGGAATAAATAAAAAGGAATCATTGCTCCAGCATATGTCTACTGTAGTGGTGAAACCTATAGGCTTTGCAGAGGGCACCCTTCTCTTAAAGGATAAGGTTGAGGAGTCACAACTTCTATTTTTACAGACTTTCCCTGAGGTGGTCCTGGATGGAGCTCCAAGTCCCTGGAGTCCTATGAGGCTGTACAAGGGGGTGGGTGGAAGAACACGCTTGGGAGTCAGGTGGACCTGGCCTTGAATCTTGGCTGTATCACATGGCGGGTAATAGTAAGTCCTATCATATGGGCTGTGTGAGGATTAAATGCAATAATGCATTTAAAGGCAGACCACAGTGCCTGGCTTATAGTAAGCATGCAATAGATCCTGGCTGGAACAAAATGAAACAGCTCTAAAAAGCATGAGGGGAGCAACAGAAAACGTCTTTCGCCTGGTGTCACATTCTCTCCCGTGCCCCTCCAAACCTGGGGTGTCTTCCAAAGACTACACCAATGTTGGTTTTCTTGGCCTGAACTCAAGCAATGAGTCTAAGTGTCTAACTGTTGTTGAGACACTTTTCTTGATTGTTTTCCCAATATATGTATATTTTTTAATTGTGAAAGTTGTTTCTCTATGTGACTACACAGCATATTTCATTCTGGGACTTGGGAGTATGGGTTAAATAGATGCCTCCCATAGATTTTCAATTATTCAGACTTTTCTAATTTAATTAACTAATTGATTAAGCATCTTGTTCCTCTAAACAGGAGAAGTATCTCCTTCAGCTGGCTGTTTTGCCTCTTAGGAGCCCAAGACTTCTGGACGCAGGGCCAGTACAGTATTTCCTTAGGTCTCTTGGTGATAATCTGGCTGAGGTGGGGATTTGGCCCACAGCTCAGCCATCTATCTGTAAGTGTGGACAAGATTGTACATTTGCAATGGTGGGTTTGCCCTGGGAGAAGACAGTTAAGGAAAACTTGATGGGGCTCTAATTGGTGGGGCAACATAGCAGAGTTTATGGACGCAGATATCTGTTGGAAATCACAGAGCAATCTGAGGCTACAGAGTAACCTGGCCTGGTTGGAGTGTAGGGGTTGGGTGTGAGAGCAGCCGGAGATAAAGCTGGGAGGGGAGTCGAAACTTTGTCCTCAGTGTAATGGAGGCTCATTAAAGGATTTTTTTTTTTTTAGCTAGACAGTGAGTTGGTCAGATTTGCATTTTGTAAGATTACTCCACTATGAGTGCAATACTTCCAGAACTTTATTGTGCATGAGAATCACTTTGGAATCTTGATAAACTGCAGGGTCTGATTCAGTAGGTCTGGGGTGGGGCCTGAAATTCCATATTTCTAATAAACTCCCAGTGATGCAGACTCTGTTGGTCTGTGGACAATACTTTGATTACGAAGAAGACCAGTGATTCTTCAACGTTAGGGTCATCAGAATCACCGGGGTGGAGGGTGTTAAACCCAAATTGCTGGGCCCCACCGCTACAGTTTCTGATCTGGTCACTCTGGTTGGGGCCCTAACAAGTTCCCAGGTGATGCTGGTGCTGGTGGTCTGGGAACCACTCTGAGAACCACTGAAGTGGACGGCCGATGCGAGAGGGTGAGACCTGAATGAGGAGCACAGTTGGGAGGCTGTAGCAATATCCCTGGTGTGCCATGGTGACCTAAGGGTGACATGGGGAATGGTAGAGAGAGGGGAGATTTTAGCGCTAGGTGATGTCAACAGGACTTCGTGACTGACCAGTTGCAAGGGGAGGGAACAGAAGGGCTGGAGAGGCCCCAGGTCTCTGGCCTGAGTGACGCAGGGCGTGGAGGCCTCCTGACATGGTGGATGCAGCAGAAACAGGCTAGGGTTCTGTTTTAGACATTCTGAGTGTGCTGGAGGGGGAGGGTGGGCCAGGGGCCACAGTGTCTGCATAGGGCATCAGACTGGCTGATGCCAGTTTGCAGTTTAATATTTTCTTCATGTGCTTCATTCTCTTTCACCACAAGATGAGGCTCTTTTGCCTTTTTTCCTCCTATGGATGGAGGAAGGATTGCCAATAATGCATATAAAGTACAGTAAACCTCTAGAAAGAAAGAAACATCTATTACAGTGCTTAAACTTCTCTCTTTTCTTCCCAGCCATCCAAAATTACATAACATGCCCCTTATATTCCAGGAGGTAAAATATCAGCCGGAACCCAAAACTATTTGCTGACCTTTTGCTCTGCCCCCACCCCAGAAGTTTATCTGATGCTGTTTTAAACACTTGAATATTTTATTTTACTGAAAAAAATGTACATGACTCACCTGCACTTGGGATTAAGGTTTCATCAGGCAACAAGGTTAGAAAGTCACCGTCATCATTTCTTGGGATGCTGTGAAGGATGTTCTTGGTTTTATGTTCCCTCAGTTTCTCCTGATTAATCCTTGCCTCCCTATGCAGACTTTTCTTCAACTCCACTTGGGTCTGTAAATGATCAGTTATAAATAGTTAAAGTTCTTCCTCCCACCTCCACCCCCAGCTATTTTCAGCCACTTTGCAAGTTGGGTACTTATCTATAAACATCTGTGGTCTCCAAATCAGAACATGGTTCTCTTTTTCCTATTAGAAGGAACAGGAACTTTCTTTCTGCACAGATTTGTTAGGAGAAGGGAGGGTATGCCCTCAGTCTCAAAAAAAGGTGAGGACTTTTTAAAAAGCATATCTCTGTAGGCTAGTTGATATATTTGGAATTGCAGAAGACAGTGGTTTCAGGCTTATTCACTGGAGTGAGAAACTTGGAATATGAGAGTTAGAGGACCCATTACTGTAAGGGGGTTTGTTACAAGAGATCTTTCTCATAAGATAATTCTATGGCATAAGTTGTAGAGATGCTTAGGTATCAAAATAAAGACAAACTCACCGCCCCCCCCCTTTTTTTTACTAAACCAGGGAAAATGATTGAATCCCATTTTTCTGCTGGAGCCAAAATGTCATAGTCAAAAAAGAGAGACTTGACACACAGATACATCCTTGTGAGGACTGAAAACAGAGGGAAGACTCAGCTGGTAGGAGAAGGGATCTTGCTGGTTCTTCCCAACTCTAGTAATTGAATTTTTTGGATCCAATGACTGAATTTGAGATGCTAAGTAAAGACTGGAGATGAATGCTTAACTCTATTATGTGCAGGGCAGTAAATATGTGGAGTGAAGCTGGTAAATGTGACACTCTTCTACATATTTACCTCTTGTCTTTTACGGTTCATTTCCAGCATTTGCATCTTATGCAAATATTGCCTTTTCCCAGAAGTATACATTGGAATTTGCATCTTCTTTGCCAATTCTTGCTACAAAAGATGACACATTTGTTAGTATGAGGTAGTTCCTGATTCTGCCATCTACAACTTGAAATCCTTTTTGGAACAGAACAAGATCAATCATCAATCATAACTCATAGTGATCTCTTGTGATGTCAAAGGCTGACCATTGCAGTTCCCTAGTAAGTCCTTTGTGGCTATCAGTGAATGAAGTAGCAATTTGCAGAGTGTGTACTGTAGTCTTTAAGGTTCCTGTAGAGTTTTGCAGACCTTGGATGGACATACTTTTCACATCTCATTTTGACAGGATATCACTTACCCTATGAACAGATGCTTATTACTATCTTCCCAGAAATATGTTCTAGTTTGATGAGACCTGCCTCTGTCCCTCCCTGTCTCCTCTACCACTGACTAATTGTCTGGCTGTGAAATAAGAGGGCACTAAACGGTTCAATGGAACTTATTTTTATAGAGTGTTCCCTCATATACCAATCTAAGCCTTGGTATATTGTACTTAGGAAGGATGTAAGGTTGATTATTTGTGACTTTGGTGCTCTCCCCCTGTGAGTCATAACCTCCAATGAGATAGTGCAGACAGTTATAGAAGGCAACCAGGGGTGAATACACCTGCATTCACCACCAAATGTGTTCTGTGATGTTTTATGTTGTCCTGTGGACAGTGACTGTGTTCGTAGATGTGAGCCTCAGGGAGGGCCCATCTTCCTAGGTGCTGTCAGCATCACAAACATGGCCTTGAGGATCAAAAAGTACCTGGACATCTCCCACCAAATGAGCCAGTGCACTGCAGTATCTAGCTGGCTCCAAAATCAGGAGTGAAACACGTTGAAAATCTGTTTGTACCTCACATTTTACATTTCCACATGAGGGGAGTTTTCTCAGCAGAGGTGACAAGTTTATAAAAGGAGAGAGCTCTGCAGAAGACCCTTTCCAGGATTACTTTTTGGTGCATTTGTGGTGAACAGGTCAGGACCAACTCATAATGATTTGCCATGAAAACTGAGAACTAAAAGAAAGATTTAGCCCAAGAGGAAGAAATGAAAGAGAATAGTTATGCTGGACTTCTCTGCAAATTTGAACACTTCTAGAATCACCAATTTCCAAGTAAAATTCCTCTGTTTCATCTACATCTCCCCGTTTCACCAGGAAGCAGAGAAGAGTCCCGGGTTCCCCTGAGAGGCAAGAGCAGGTCCCAGCTAGAAGCAGGCCCAGGAGAAGATGGACAGCTTTGGAAAGTTCTAACTGAATGACAGATTAGTTTGGTGTGCTGCGAAGTCTTCTGTGCAGGGAATACATGAAAAGGACAGCCCGCCCTCCAGTCCACCATTGCAGCCCACCTTTGCTTTTTGAGTTGTTCCGGCTGCTTGCTGGCTCGGGATCCTTTCAGAAGTAATTACTTGTGGCAGGTCAATGGGTTCAAGCTTCTAGAAGTCCAACATTTAGAGCATTCAGCATTCCTCGTGCCATGAGATGATGAAACATAAAAGCCAGGCATTAAACTATTTTAACACTTTGCAGAAGCAGCACTTGCTCCTGAGAGCACACAGAGAAGGTGATTACAGTAGTGTCTGTGCAAAAGGCTTTTCAACCTCTCTGGGTTCTTTCTTGTTCTAGTGCACTGTTGTCAGTGACTTATTGATCTAAATACTGGTCAGAGAGTTAAAAGACTAAGAATCCTTTTCTATCTGCATTGACGGACCACATCCGAAGTAATCAAACAATGGGGATTTTAGAGTATTAGAGATGAAAGAGGCACCAAGAAGTTACTTTATTTTATTCATCTCTTAACCACCCATCGGAACCTTCTGTCCTATTTTTAAGGTCTCCAGAGAAGCTCCCTTAGCCTCCTTAGTAATAATCAGTGGTGCTTATGAGGTGCATGGAAGATGAAAGTGCAGTACGCTCACTAATTTTAGACAAGGCTTTTCTAGCAAAGCCTTGGCTTTTATGGGACAGGTGATGCTGGAGTTTCAAAGGGTCAGTAAGACTGGGCAGCAATGGATGAACTGGTGTGTCTGCCCCCAGCCCTACTTGCTTTGGATGATTTAATGCTCTGGAAGCTAGAGCACTGGGCAGTGATTGAGTAGGTTTGGGGCATGTTCATGCTGACATGCAGTCAAGGACCTGGAGGGTCACGGAGTTTATTTCTTTACCCAGTGAGTACTTGTTGAACAACTGCTACATGGTTCCTCTTGGAGCTTACAGTCTATGGGGGGAACAAATACACTTTTGCTTGTGTGATTATGTGATTAAGAATTACAAACTAATCAGTACTTTGAAGAAAAAGTCTACAGGGCCGGACTATGACAATATGTACCTGGAGGACCCCACCTCAGTAAAGGGAGGATGTTATGAGTTGAATTGTGTTCCTCCCAAATTTATATGCTGAAGTTCTAATCCCCAGGACCTCAGAATGTGACCTTATTGGGGAAGAGGGTCCTTGCAGATACAATTAGTTAAGATGAGGTCATACCAGAGTAGGGTGGGCCCTTAACTCAATACATTGGCATCCTCATAAGAAGAGGAATTTGGACACAGACATGCGCACAGGGAGAACACCGTGTGAAGATGAAGGGAGACATTGGGGTGATGCTGTGCAAGATAAGGAATGCCAAAGACTGCCAGTAAGTCACCAGAACCCAAGAGATGACATGGAACAGGTTCTTCCACATAGCCCTCAGAAGACACCAACCCAGCCAACACCTTGATCTCAGACTTCTGGCTTCTAGAACTGTGAGATAATGCATTTCTGTTATTTTAAGCCACATGATCTGTTCTACTTTATGACTGTAGCCCTAGAAAATGAATACAATGGGGAGAGGGATAAGGAGGCAGTCCAGGAAAGTTTCCTGAAGAAGTACTCTTTCAGCAGAAGTTGGCAGGTTGGGAGTTTTAAGGGGACTGAGGTGTTTCAGGCAGAAGGAACACTGTGAACAACAGCCCCGAGGTAGGGGAGTGCGTGATCTATTGAAGGAACTACAGGCAGTCAGTTGGCTGCAGTCAGAGTGAGAGGAAGAGCAGCTCAGCTGAGGCTGGAGACGGAGGCTGGGGCCAGCTCATGCCCGGCCTGATAGAGGAGTATCAGACGTTAGTTTTCTTAAGACCATGGGCAGCCATTGGCACATGTTAAGTGAAGTAGTGACATAATTACATTTATTTTCAAAAAACGATCGCTGTGGCTGCAGTGTGGAAACTAAACTAACCAGACCAGTTAGGAGGACAAAGATGATGGGCTGGGGCTCATAGAGGAACACTGATGGACTCTACAAATATTTAAACACTGACCAAACAGGATTGATGATGGTGAGTGAGGGACAGGGAAGTGTCCAGATGACATCCAAATACAAGGGACAGATAGTGTTATCCGTCCCTGAGATGGGGAACTCTAGAGGAGGACCAGGTTGGGGTGGAACATAGCAGGAAGATACAAATTCGGTTTAGAGCAGGTTGTGTTTGAGAAGCCTCTGAGACAGACCAGTATAGATGTTGAATAGGTAATTAGATATATAGGCATGGAGCTCAGATGACAGGTCTGTGCTGGAGATGCATGTTTGGATGTCATCGCTGGGTAGAAAGTAACTGAAAGCATAGTCATGGGTGAGGTCAAGAGTTAGAAGATCAGAGACAATAATTCCAACACTGAGGGGCTGGTGAACGGGGATAAAATGGCCAAGGAGACTGGGAAGTGATGGCTCAGGAAGCAGGAGGAAACCAGGATGCCACGCTGCTGCAACAAGCAGTGTGAGCACTACTGTATTCCTTTAGTCCAACACGAAAGACAAACTCTAATATATAAGGTCAGTCCAGAAGGTATCCAGCCATGTAATACAAAAAACAGAGACATTTATTGAAGAAGATACTAGATATACAAAACATTGTACACAGGACAGTGATGCCTCAGTCCCCTTCAAAGTAGGCACCTTGGGACCTCAGACAGTTCTCCCAATGGCCATCAGCTGCCCCATTGTATTTTCCTGAATCTCATCGACAGTTTGAAATCTCTTCCCTTCCAAAGGGGATTTTAGTTTGGGAAAAGTCATGTTGCAGCACCAAATCTGGGCTGCAGGGGGCTGAGTCAGCAGGGTAATTTGATGTTTCACCAAAAAATTCTGCATGAGACATGATGCATGAGCAGTTGTGTTGTCATGATGAAGCTGCCAGTCACCAGTTGCCCATAGCTGCGGCCTTCTGAATCATCTAATTAGTTTCTGTGGTGGAATGTTCAAGCTTAATGCAAAATTTGATGCAGATTTGTTGCTCTACTCGCTCAGTCATTTTGAATGCGATGGCCACTCAGTACACAGACTCACTCAACAGAGTCTACCACCCCCACTGCCTAGTACAGTGAAGTTGTCATTGTTCATACATGTGCATTCTAGTCCACTCTCCTTGGCTTCCAGGTTACATTGATGTCAGGCAAACCATTCTTGTTATATTAACAATGGCTGGGCAGAGCTCGTACTGTGAAATTATTTTTCATTGTAGTCTGATCTGTTATTTTTCACTGTAGTCTGATCTGTTTATCAAGGAGTTGTCCTGGAAGCCAGTGTGGCTTTCAAGGGTGAAAAGAGAGGGAGAAACCATGGGAAATGGATGCTGAGCATCCGGCACTCATAGTGAGGAGTATGACACACACTCCCTGCTACTTTCCTATGGATCAGTTTCCTGGTCCCTGAGAGTGGGCCTGAGCTGTTCTTGGGACATCAGCCAGTATTTCTTTCTGTTAGAGCAACCTAATGTGAGGAAGTGTTTTTTTGTTTGTTTATTTGTTTTTAACATAATGACTTAGCAAGGAGATAATGAAAAGTGATCAATACTAGTAAGAGAGAGCTTTGTCTGGCTCTCTTCTCTGCAGAACATAAAGGTGCAGGGCAAATGGGACCTGTTGCACAGGAAGAAGCAGCTGGTCCTGAGGGGAATGGCGTAGAAAAGGAAGTGGAAGGGAGGCCAAGAGTAGAGGTATATCCAGGCACCCCTGAAAGAGAGAATCAGCAATGACTGAGGAGAGATCTGGGGGTGAGGATAAAACAAGAAAGTGTTTATGCCATCCCCTGGCTTGGTTCAGGATTCGGTTCTCTCTGGAGATTAGGCCCATATGCCTTTGCAGCTGCTGCTGTCCACCATGCTCAGGATCACATATCATCTTATTCAATCATCATGGGAACCCTGTGGATGATTATGATGATTCCCCATGTCAGAGAGGTGAATAATGTATCCAAACTCACATGGTTAGTAAGTAGCAACTCAGGATTCAAGCTCAGATCTGTACAACTCCAAATTTCATGCTTGTTTTTCTATTTGTTCCTATACCTGATTTATCTTTAGAAACTTTTGGAATTAAAAAAAAAAAATCCTGAGCTATTCATTGGGGATTGAGATTTAATAGGTTTTGTCCTGGCAAAAAAATACTTGTATATATAGTATTTTCCAGAATGTCATAGAGTTGAAATCATAAGTTTTGGCAGTTATAAGTAAAGCTGCTATAAACATTTACATGTAGATTTTTGTATGAATATGAGATTTCAGTTCATTTGTATAAATGCCAAGGAGTGTGATTGCTAGATTATATGCTCAGGGTGAGATTAGTTCTGTAAAAAATCTCCCCCTTTTGCATACCCACTAGCAATGTATTAGAGTTCCTGATCCTCCACATCCTCATCAGCATTTGATGTGGTCAGTGATCAGGACTTTGGCCATTCTAATATGTATGTAGTAGCATTTCATTGTTGTTTTAATTTGCAATTTTCTAATGACATATGATGCTTAGTTGACAGTATTGCATCTCTTCTCCTCTTCTCTTCTTTTGACACTATCTTTCACAGAACCTAAGTTCTTAGTTTTAAGGAAGTCCAGCTTATCAATTGTTTCTTTGGAATATATACTTTTCAACACTTTCCAGGGTATTCTGATGATTTCCTAGGGTGGGGTCCACTGGCCTCCATACTGTCTGAACTTAATAGAGGAACTACATCCAAATAGACCATAGAGGATTTGTTTGTGAAGCATTATTGAAAAACTGAGTCTGAAGAAGACAGCTGTTTAAATATTTTCAGCTATTCACAATAACCAATCCATAAATTCTTAGAGCTATATTTGTTAAAGTATGAATATATATTTTTCTATTTTCAGCCTTATTTTATTTGAATCCTCAGTTCTGATAAGGGTTAAGAAGTAGGTGTCTTCACATCCTCTATCCAGGCAATTTCTTCCTGGCCTGTGAAAGGAACCCGAAGGCTCACGCTATTTCTCCATGAAGGACACTAGATGGCAGCAGCTAACATCGCAAATAGGATCCCTCAGTTAAATTACTTGTAAGCACTTGGCCTGAGAAGCATTGCAGACAAAAATTGTTGGAAAATTGGCTTCTCTAAACAAACTAGTCAGGTGAAATTGCCTTGGAATTCTGGCTTCATGTTAATGTTCCTTTTCTCTGCCTGGAAAATAAGATGCCTCATTTCATCATCTTCAGAAAGAATACAATGGGAGGAATTGGTAGAATAATAGCTGTTTTTGTTTCATGACATAAAAATAAAAATGATTATTTGTCTAAAGATTTCTGGATTATTTGGCTTCTCAAATAAAACAAATTGGCAGGATACTCAGTTGAACTGTCACATAGGAGATTTAAGAAAGGAGATTAAATTGAGCATAGATCACTGAGCCTCATGACAAACACTAGCAGGAGGATAAAGGTGGGAAGGAGAAACTTACAGAAAGTGTAAAAGGTGTTTGGCATCTGACTTAAGAATGTGTTCTCCAAGGTTTGGGAGAAAGGTAGAGATGTTCAAAACAGCCTTGGAGCAAGAAATCGTAAGGCCAAGGAGGAATTTCTGGTCAAGGCATTGCAATGTTTCACATTTTAATAACATCCTTTCCTGCAAACATATAGCAATGGAAGATAAAGCATAACCCCCCAAAGACAGGATCAGGCTTTAAATATAAGATATATATCTCTATGGACCAGAAAACTTAGGGGAAGTTGATCTATAAAACATTTAGAGCTCCTGATGGCTGTGAGTTATTTCTATCAGTTAAATGGGACCTAAACATACTTCCTAAAAGGTGGGAAACTAGAGCCAGGCTCACAGTTTCAACTCAAGGGTTGAGTTGTTCTTTAACTGTTTCCCTGGTTAAAAAGAGCTATATCAAAAGATAATCTGGAAGATTTGTGTGGCAGGCATTATCAAAAACTTGAATATGAATAACCTAAGACTTTATAAGGATAAATTTGAAAGCTTAGATAAATAGATAATTTGGGGGGGGGGGGAATATAAATTAACAATATTGAATCAGGAAGAAATCTAAATCAACTAAGAACTATAAAACAAATTTCTTGATCCCCCAAAAGTTCAGGTGGCCAAGGATTGTTTCACAGGCCCATTTCACCAAACTCTTAAGGAACAGATAACAACTGTGTTTATCAAATGTTTTAGAGAATAGAAAAGAGGAAGAAAGTAGTCAATGAATTTAAAAGATTTTATTAATTTATTTTGAGAGAAAAAGGGGAAGCGAGGGAGAAAGTGAGGGAGAATAACATCAATGTGAGAGAGAAACATTGATTAGTTGCTTCTCACAAGCCTTCAACATGGAACCTGACCATCAACCCAGGCATGTGCTCTGACCAGAAATGAACCAGCAACCCTTCAGTTTGCAGGATGATGCCCAGCCAGCTGAGCTATACCAGTCAGAGCTCAACTCATTGTCTAAAACTAGTACAATTTTGAGAGCAAAACTGGAAAAAGAAGTATAGGAAAAATATAGAACAACTTTACTAATGAAAATTGATACGAAAAGCCTAAGCATATTTTAATCGATTATTTAGTAAGTGGAGTAAAAAAAAAATCAGTGAAATTTAATACTCAGCACTGGAAAAAAATAAACTCTGAGCAAACTAGAAATAAAGAAAATAATAATAATATAATAAATGACATTATGCCAGATATTTTCCATTTGTTTCTCCAGATCTATTTGCCACATTTCTCTATCCTTTTCTCTGCCCATGAGGACTAAGCAGTTTCTCCTCCCTTCTGGCTTTCCTCTGGGTTCAACCACTCAGGAGTCCTGCTAGGAGATCTGAGAGAAGAGAGATAATGAGATCAGGATTTTACTTGCTCTGGCTCCCTCCTCGGATGGTCATACTGGGTTGTTTGTGTCCCACTGCCCTTCTCAAAGCAGCTTCCTTTACCTGACTCTCTTAGTCCTAGTTCCAGAAGTCTGTCCCTTTCCTAGTCCTTTTGCCTAAAGGTAAGTTACTCCTTAGCTGCCATTAGTGAGTATTGCAATATCCTTTGTGATTTTCCTAATACAAACCTGTATAAAGCTATTTGTAAAGGAAATTGCCTTGAATTATCCTAATTTGAATGTTCCCTTTTAAGTCTCTGACCAGCATTTATCAAAATCCTATCACAACTATAGTTTGTTTTGGAATCAGTCCCATTACTGTCGTGGATGAGACAAGGATGGCCGTTATCACTGCTTGAGTGCAACATTGCAAGGGATATTCTAGTCCATGCAAAAGTCAAGAAAACCATTACAAGGACCAAGAATTGAGAAGAAAGGGAACAAAATTTCTTATTTACTGTCTACATAGAAAGTCAAGAAGAATCTATAGACAAATAGAATTTCTAAGGTATTTCAATAAAGTTGAAAATTCAATGTACAAAAATCATTTTCTTATTCACCAATAATAATCATTTAGAACATTAAGTGGGGAAAAATACCTCATTTAGAACAGGAGGAAAAAACCCTACAAAATATAACTGTGTCCAATTGTGTCAACCTGGCTAGGCTACTGTCTCCAGTTGTTCCAACACTCAGCTAGGTGTTGCTGTGAAATTCTTTTGTAAAGGTAGTTAAAATCCATAATCCATTGACTTTAAGTGAGGAAGATTATTTTAAATAATGCGAGTGAGTCTGAGCCAATCAGTTGAAAGGCCTGAAGAGCAAAGCAGAGGCTCCCGTGAAGAGGAAACACTATTTGTGGAGCAGCTTCAATTCATGCCCTGCAGTTCCAGCCCGTCCTTCCTGGTGGCCTGCCCTGTGGATTTTAGGCTTGCTTTGTCAGCCTCTGAAATCATGGAAGCTTACTTCTTACAATAAGTCTCTTAATATATATCCCTGTCTGCCAGTTCTGTCTCTCTGGTTGAACTCTGATTGATAAAGTTCCCAATAAACAAACCTAAAAAAGTTACACAAAACCCCTGTGGAAAATGATGAAATATTATTGAAAGATCTAAAAGAACATAAGAGTAAATGGGGATTCATGCCATGTTTGTGATTTAGAAGACTCAGTGTTGTAACCTTTGTTAATCTTCCTCAGGTTCACCTATTAATACACTCCAATCAGAATACTTGACAAGGTTTTTCATGGTGCTTGCCAAGAAGATACACACTTCACGTGGAAGAGCAAAGGACTATGAATAGCAAAGACAATTCTGAAGAAGAATAAAGTGAGGAGACTTTCCATATTGGATATTAAAACTCAGTTTAAAGTTACACAGTTAAGACAGTGTGTAATTCCTGTGGAGACACCGAGCAGACTAATGCAACAGAAGACAGAGTCCAGAAACAGACTCATGAAGCTCTGGAAATTGGATATAAGACAGAAGTAGCATTTCAAATCAATGGTCAAAGAATGGACGATTCCATAAAGAGGACAGGGACAATAGCTTAATCAAATGGAAAAAAAAATTAGATTCCAACTTCACACACACAAATGAATTTCAGATTGTTAAGTCCTAAATGTGAAAAGTTAAATATTATAAATGTTAGAAACAAAGAATATTTTTATGGACTTTTAGAAGATACAAATTAGTCAAAATACAAGAAATACAAAACATAAAGATTAAGATTGGGAAATTTGACGTTAACACTGGAAATCTCTGTGTATATACACACATGTCAAATGAATAAGCAAGCCATAGATGAAGAGAAGATAGTTGCAGCACATATAACTAACAAAAGACCAGGTCTAAGACATATAAAGAACTCCTATGGATCACAAAGAAAAAGATAATAGAATATGGGCAAAGGACTAGAAAAGATAAAGGAAGGAAGTTTGTGACAAATTGTCTAAAACCAAAAGCAACATAATAAAACCACCCAGGCAGAACCACCCTCTTTATCCCATCAGCAGTCTTTATGCTCATCTTTCCCTCTTCTCCATTCATTCATTCAAATGTATTCAACACATACTTATTGATCACCTGTTATGTGTCATGTACTGTTTTAGACACTTGCATTCATTAGTGAAGAAAAGAGGCAGCAATCCCTGCTTCTGTGCAGATTATATTCTAGGACTGAGGCTGGGGAGAGGGCAAGGGGTTTATTGAAGAAAATACACAATGAAACTAACAGATAAATAAATTGCTTGGTATGTTAGATGAAAAGTGTTCTAGGCGGGAAAAAGATAATAAACAGGGCGATCAGGAGTGCTGGGGTGAGGATTGCAATTATTAGTGGGTTGTCAGGATAAGCCTTTCCAGGGAAAGTGAGATTTGAGCAAATCTTTGGAGGTGAGGGAGTCATCTGAGATCACCTGAGGGAACACTACATAGTGAGGTATACTGGGGGAACATCTCCACCTTAGGCTGGGCTTGCGATGGCTAATTGAGAAGGTGAATTGGGCCAGAAGGGACAGTGATGATCAACTCTTCAACTGGGACAGGCACATTTGCTTCCGAGCTCCCTGAAAGAGGTTCTCAGATTTTAGTAGCATCAAATTGGAGAGAACCTTAGTTCATGACCTGCTCTTTACTTGAGGAGTAGATGTTCAGCAAGTAGAGAGCGCCAAGTACGAAACTCAAGTTATTTAAGGTTTAATTATTTAAAATACTTAAAATTTTTTCTCTGGCAGATATTAGGCAATTAATTAGCATGTCATGGAAACCCAGCATTTATTATTCTACCAAAAACCCATTTGCAATGGAAAATGTGCTGAACCTCATTTGGGAAGATAATTATAGTTGATGTCCTTCAGATATCTGCCAAATTCCCAGTGATTTCCCTCTTCTCAGGGGCCTCCCTTCAGAATGTAAGGTGGAAAGCTTCTCTGCTCGCATTTCTACTGCATGAGCATGTTCTCTGGTCATAGCTCATTGGACCAAAACCAGAATCATGAGCAAAGCTGAGCCAATAAGATCTTTTCTCCCAGGAATTTGGAATTGGAGCCAACACGGAAAGGCCACTCTGTTTGACTGGAACTCTAAGATGCAAATTAATGGTCACATTTTGCCAGTGGCCTTGAGGAGCAGAGAAAGTCAATTTGCAGGGAGAGAGTAAAGCAAAAATGCATGGAGAAAAGCTTAGGGGAGACACAGAGAGAGTTCTGCCTTCCAGGTTCCAAGGCATAGCTTTTCCCTCAAGTCCAGGTGCCTCCCAGCTCTCAGGTTCAAAAAAACACTCCTCTGTCCTTATAATTCATCATATATTGGTTGTTTTGGCTAGTCAGTTGGACTTCCAATACAATGATGTCACAGGTCTGTAGTAGGGAGTGCACTTTGATTATTTTTCCCCACCAGGCATAATGGGTCTCATTCTCATTCATACATCTGTTCATTCCCTCACAAAATTTTGTGGGGTACATATTAGGGTGTTAGTGACTGAATATATAAGATTGAATAAGACATACTCTTTGCGCTCAAATAATTCATTCATCTTGATTCTTCTTTTTTAAGGTGGTTGGTGAGGATGTGGGGGTATAGTCTTTGAAACACCAGAGTTCTCTTTTTGAGCTTGATGGACTCTTTTAACTTATTTAAGGTTGATAAATATAAAAAGTACTTTGTAAACTATAGACTACTACCCACTTTTCTCTGGTTATAGTAATATTTTCTATTTGAGATATTTGATTTCGAGTTTCCACAGTGACATATATTAAACACACTCCTTTGAAAGGATACATTTGATTTAGGAATAAAACAAGTTTTAAAATTGTTCAATTTAACTAGAGATATGCTCAAAAAATTTAAGTCACTTTATTTTCATTAAACAATATTTTGAGGTTTCTGGTATTTTGGGAAATGGTGCTTTTTTGTAATTAAAGGATATAATCACATCAAATAATGATCATGAGCTTCTGAAGGACACAGGTAAATAAAAACCAACTGAAACAGAAATAACGCCTAACAAATGAGCTCAAATACACCTGGGACTGGTCTAGTACTCTTGGTGAATTATGTAGCAGGTAGGAATTGGCTCCAATTTTTCAAATGTCAATGATAGATCCTGCTCACAAGAGAGGCCTCAGTCTTCCTTTTAGCTGATGCTTATTTCCAAGGACCCACTCATATCTCTTTCCCCTTCTAGGATAAGAGTTCTTAGAATTTGCAGTTCTCTAGAGAAAATGCATTAAATATTTATTAAGGTGAGTGCATTTAAAACTCTTGCTTTGCTGCCTTGCAATCCAATGCCCTCAATTTCAACAACACACTTAGACCAAGAAAAGCTTAGAGACAGAAGGGCTGTAGAGATCATCTATGCCTGATTAAGAACATGGCTTTGGAGAACTGGGTGATATCTGACCTCTGTTGTCCTTGGTTACTCTCTGAACCATATGTATAAAGCAAAGATAATATATCCTTTCTCATGGAGGCATATGAGGATTAAATGAATGAGATAGATCCAGTTGTCTAGAGTGTATTTGACTTGTAGTAGCTTGTAATTAAATAGTAGTAGCTGTTGTTATTGTTATTACTGTTTATGACAAGTGATTTCCCTATAGTCATCCAACTAATCAGTGCAAGCTTCAGGGCCTTTGAATTTCTTCATGGCTATGTCTTGGGACTACACTATATTTCCTTTCTTTGCTGGTAGCCTTAAAAATGAAATCATTACACAAGGAAACCTAAAGAAAGGTGGTCTTTGCATTGACAACATTCTCTTTAACATTATTGTCATTCTCATTTGCTTGGCCCTTGTCAGTATTCCTCTTCTATGATTATAGGTAAAAAGGGATGTTACCATTAAATTCCTTATGAAGCCTTTTAAATTCATCTTACTTGAAGTCTTCGGGGTGGATGCCTTTTAATAATACTTGTTTCTCCCTGTTCCAGTGGGATGTCAAAATACATGGTCCTGGGCGCTTGAAGGATGGGAGAAGCAAGAAAAAAGCCCATTAGAAATAAGTTACTATTAAATTAGGTTGATCATGAGTCTTTAGACTTTGTTAACACAATTTTATACCTTCTTTGTTATATATGTCTAACCTATGGGTTGAATGTGGAGATGAAAAATATAAAGTGGGAGCCTTACATGAATGCAAATGAAAAAATAATAGCTGAAACCCAGGATTTAATTTCTTCTTTCCTCATTTTTCTCCCTAGATTGATATTTAGAGGAATCTCTGCACAATTAAAAATGTATTGATTGACAAAGGTTATTCAAACACAGAATTTGACATGAAAAATAGAAATTTATTGATTTATTTTAATTTCATGAAATCACCCCCAAATAATATAGGAAATCAGGAGAAAATACAGCATTAAGAAATGAAAATAATCTCATTTTAGATGAAATAGATCGACAAATAGGTATTAGATAGAGAGGTGATAAAGAAATAGAGCATGAGTATATAAAAGGAGTATGCAATGCTAACCATTGTATGTTTCTAATTAAATAGTCTCCCTAACTAGGGAAAGACATTCCCACAAGTTGCCACTATTATGCAATATGTCAATATTCTTTCCTGATAAAATAACCCAGGGCTAAGCCGTATTAGGAAATAGAGAGGTTCAAGAGGTCCATTATGAATTTGATTTTTTAGCTTGATTATCCTGGACCCTGGGACTACTACCATGACCAGCACCACATGAATGAAGTTCTTGTCCTTTCCTCTCAATAAGCTGGAAGCATTCTAGATTCTTGTGTAGACTATCCTATAGTTCTACTTTGCATTTTAAATGGAAAAATTCCTTGGTAATGGTGTGTTTCTATCCTTAAGACATTTGAATGACCACCTTAAGAATTTGCTATGTCCTTTTTTTTTTTTTTTTTCCGCTCAAGTGATGCCAGCACAGTGAGCAAGAGAGAAATAACAGTTATGGCAACAAAAAACAGGTAGGATTTAAAAATCTAAATAGTTTCAGCCAAGTATTTTTCAGTAGCCTGACTACTCTGTAATTGTGTACTACGATTTGTGATATCACCCCGTTATTTAATTTGATTCTCCTGAAATGGCATAGGCAACATCAGATAGTTATTTTCAGCTACGGTTTATAGTTGAAGAAAACTGAGGAAGTAAATTGCCCAAAGCCATATTATTTGCTGTTTGATGGAGCTGGGGTTAGAATATTGGCCCCTTGAAAACAGTGATCAGAATGCTCACCATCTCCTAGTTATTTATTTTTAATGTGATTTTGCCATTTCAAAATTAAGAGCAGTTCCCAGTTGGGACTCAAAGCCATTAGAATCAATTACCAAAATCTTAAAACTGAATAAAGGGTTTACATTTTTTAAACAAAGAATTCTTCAATACAGTTTAGAGGAAAATTCCCACTCATGTCCTCGGAAAATTGAACATAAAAACATAGATTATAGAACCAGTCAGAGGTTGTCAGTTAAAGAAAGTAGCCATGAAAATCATTCTAGGTGAGATTTACTAGTTACTGAAATAGAATATAAGGCTTTCTGGCCAAGTTGACCAATAATGGGAACTTATTTGTGTTATTCATGCAGAATGTGAAGAAAAGAGGAAATTACATACATCTATATGTATGTTTACATTGTGTCTGTGTACTTCTCTTCCCAAGTTAGAAAGTTTGTTTAACCACCATTGTGGTTGTCATAAAGCACTTTACATGCCTTATAAAATACCCCAGGATAATTTATTGCCACTTCAGGCTCAGAGCTTTCTGTCATAATTGGAAAAAATTCTCTTAGTTCTGCAAATGACCATGAAAAATATGAGGTTGGGGAGAGTGTGACTCACCCACTCATCTGTACTGTGATAAATCAATTCTGTTTGGGGCGCTTTCCAAATTCACATTAGAATGAACTCCTACAGTGCTGCTTTCAAAACAACAAAACCTGATGCATTAAACAATACTGGAGAGAGTGATTTAAGTTTAGAATCTAACTGAAATGTATGATCATTCCTTATCACACCTTTATCTGAATAATTTTAATTGCCTGCCAAAGCTAGATATAAACATTGAAAACACTATAAACTAAGCTAAAAGGAAATGATTATTTTCTTCTCACATGAAATGCTGAAGAGCCCTTTATGCAGTTTACAAACCCACTCTCATGTACGCAGAATACTTACAATTGACCAACATTCAATCTCCCATCAAAAGGTATTCCCTTACATTTCAATACTTTAGAAATTTTCTGAGATTATGGAGCAAGACAGATAAATCTATCAAGAGCTCTCTTTGGCACAAACACACAGATCTCATGCTGGGTTTTATGTTTACCTGCAGGATATCTCCCATACCAGGTCTCTCGGAGAGGTGGCAGCTGTCCTTCCAAAGCTTTGTTCTGGTCCTGCAGTCTTGCCAACGAATTTGCACTCTTTTCTTCCAGGTTCTGATCCAATGCAAAGCCCACAGGTGCAGTCGAACGCATTTCTTCCTCTTTGTTTTGAAAAGGTGCTACTTTGGTCACTCTAGGGTGAGCCTTAGAGGGGCCCAGGCCCATTTTACATGAAGGACAGTCAAAAGAAAGCCATGAAGGAAGTGGTGTGGGGCCTTTAATGTAGGTCGTTTTAACAAAGGTATTTCAAAAGTTTACCTACCCCTGCTTTACAAAGCAGTTGCTTCCTTCCTGTCATCTTTGTATGTCCACTTCACCACACACTAACTCCTCTGGCTACTTCCTGGGAGGCTGGTTTCCATGGAGACTTGCCTTCAACTCCCACTTTGCCATGGCAGACTGAGAGAATCCAGTTAAACATTGACTTGGTTATGCTACTTTTTGAAAGACTCAGTGGTAGGAATAGAAACCTCTATTGATCATTAAACAAATCTCTAACACCAGGAAGGTCACTAACTGAGATGGAGAGCTGAGGTTTAAAGAAGTCTTAAACTAGTCCCTTTCATTGCATGTACCTTTAAACTCCATCTGTAAGAAAACTACCAACTAAGAATAGCTGAATCACCTTTGGACATGAGGGGATGCATGCTAATTGCCTAAGGTTATGTTAATCTTTAGGTTTAATTGAAGAATTTATCTTCAAATAGTGAAGAAATAGCAGAATGGCTAAAATAACTTGATTTTTCTGTCAACAACTTGAATTACCTTTGAAAGAGAGGAATACATTACAGGACGATAGGGAGATCACAGGAATTTTTCCTGAAGACGAGAGGACAAACATTTTTAAAAAAAGATTTTATTTATTTATTTATTTTCAGAGAGAGGGGAAGGAAGGGAGAAAGAGGGGGAGAGAAACATCAATGTGTAGTTGCCTCTCACGTACCCTCAAGTGGGGACCCAGCCTGTAACCCAGGCATGCGCCCCAACCGGGAACCGAACTGATGACCCCTTGGATCACAGTTCAGTGCTCAGTCCACTGATCCACCCCATCCAGGATGAGGACAAACTTCTTGAATGAATGGTTCAAGTAAACCTTGAGTTTTAAAAAATAGCCTATTTACTATGTTTTTTAAAATAGAGGGGGAAAAGCACTGGAAAGAAATGTGTTAAAATGTTGAGTGGGGGTGTTTGAATGATGGAATTATGAGTGATTATTATTTTATTTTTTGTATTTAGAAACATAACTCACTTTGAAGTTCTAATTGTTCATGGCCATAATAGATGACATGTTTTCATCACATCCCTGAAGAGAAGTTCTAAGAAATTTATTTTCCATTTTTTGCAAAATTCATTTGCTAAGAACCTAGCATGGTTTGGAAAGTCTTGAAAACCAAGGGTTTATCTAAAAAGATGTTAGAGTTTCATCTTTTCCTACTTAACTCCCTTTGCATTTTACAACAATGTTATCTGTGGCAAAGAGACTTGTAAGGAAGACTCATATATTAACAGTATTTGAACAACATTTAGTCAGATTTATATTTGGATACAATCAGTTTAGTATTTCTAAGGTCAGGGAAAAGTATTGTAAATCAACAAATGAATGAGAAATTATATGGGAAACTGTGGACTTCATAGATCTGAACCAGTGAGAAAGATTCAGCTCTCATTTTTTTGCTTTACTCTTATCTAATTTTGAGAGACTATATGTGTGGAGAATATCAGCCTTTGTAGAAGAAATTGGTTAGTTGTTGAGGAAATTATTTTTAAAATGAAGATTCACATTATTTTTGTTTCCTTTTTTTTTTTTTTTTTTTTAATTTTGGTTTTTCAATTACAGTTGTCCCCTTTTCCCCCAATTTCTCTCCCCCACCCAGCCCACCCCCTCTCCCGCAATCATATCCCTCCCCGTTGTCTATGTCCATGAGTCTTTTATACAGGCTCTTTAATTAAACCCTTCCCTTACTTATCCCCCTTCTCTCCCTCTCCCCTCCCCCCTATTGACTGCTATTCTGCTCTTTGTTCTATTTAGTTCCTTTGTTTGTGTTGTTCTTTAGTTTCCTGTATTAGGTGATATCATATGGTATTTTTCTTTCTTTGCCTGGCTTATTTCACTAAGCATAATTCTCTCTGGTTCCATCCATGTTGTTGCAAATGGTAGGAGTTCCTTCTTTCTTTCTGCTACATAGTATTCCATTGTGTAAATGTACCACAGTTTTTTGATCCACTCATCTACAGATGGGCACTTAGGTTGTTTCCAGCACTTAGCTATTGTAAACAGTGCTGCTATGAACATAGGAGTGCATAAGTTCTTTTGAATTGGTGTTTCAAGATTCTTCGGGTATAATCCTAGTAGTGGAGTCGCTGGTTCAAAAGGCAGTTCCATTTTTAATCTTTTGAGGTAATTCCATACTGTTCTCCATAGTGGCTGCACCAGTCTGCACTCCCACCAACAGTGCAGTAGGGTTCCCGTTTCTCCACATCCTCGCCAGCACTTGTTGCTTGTTGATTTGTTGATGATGGCCATTCTGACTGGTGTAAGGTGGTATCTCATTGTGGTTTTTATTTGCATCTCCCTGATGGCTAATGATGTTGAGCATTTTTTCATGTGTCTATGGACCTTCTGTATGTCCTCTTCGGAGAAGTGTTTGTTCAGGTCCCTTGCCCATTTTTTAATTGGGTTGTTTGTTTTCTTGATGTTGAGTCGTATCAGCTCTTTATATATTTTGGAAATCAGTCCCCTGTCTGTGATGTCATTGGCAAATATGTTTTCCCATATGGTTGGTTTCCTTTTCATTTTGCTGATGTTTTCTTTTGCTGAGCAGAAACTCTTCAGTTTGATGTAATCCCATTTATTTATTTTTTCCTTTATTTCTCTTGCTTTAGGAGATGTATCCGTGAAGAGATTGTTACGTGAGATATCTGATATTTTCTTGCCTATGTTTTCCTCTAGGACTTTTATGGTGTCACGGCTTACATTTAAGTCTTTGATCCATCTTGAGTTTATTCTCGTGTGTGGTGTAAGTTGGTGGTCTAGTTTCATTTTTTTGCAGGTCCCTATCCAGTTCTCCCAGCACCATTTGTTAAAGAGGCTCTTCTCACTCCATTTTATGTTCCTTCCTCCTTTATCAAAGATTAGTTGACCATAGAGGCCTGGGTTTATTTCTGGACTCTCTATTCTGTTCCACTGATCTATATGTCTGTTCTTATGCCAGTACCTTGTTTCCTTTTTTTATTACTAGCCACTGTCATGCTTTGTAACTTGCAAAGATTACTTAACTATTCCATGCCTCAATTTCCTCACCTGTAAAATGAGGTTAACAATAACTTATGGCAACAATTTGATTCCATTTATAGCTCTTGGAATAATACCTGACCTAGAATAAGCTCCAAGTAAACTTTAGCCAGCATTTGCCTCCTGAGGAAGTATTGCTACAGGTCTACATGTAATAGGATAGTTCTTATTACCCATTGGTCAGAGTCCATTAAATTAGACATATTATGTATAAAAGAGTTTACACCCAAGTATAGAAAAGACCAATAAAGAAAGGATAAATTAGTTGGGTCTATTTAACAACAGTGCTTATTGGCTATCATTTAAAAAGTGCTCATGTGTTAGAAGAATTTTTATTAAAATAATAATAAAAATAATTTCAAGTTTGTTAAAAGAAGAAAAGGAAAATTTGATGTCACCTATAGAGCAACATATAAGATATAATTTCTTAACCACAACAATTGAAAACATTAAAAAGCTCTCACCTGCCATAATCTTGCCTTCTCCTCAAACTATCTGTGATATTTAATAATGATCCCTTCCCAGTTAGAAATGGTTATGAATATACATTATTGTGTGTAAAAGATGATAAAATTTGATGTTATTTGTAATACTTAGAGTTCATGAATATGAAATAAGAATATAAGTTTATAAATCTCTTAAAATGAGGCAGAGAGGGGATTAGTTCAAGTTTTCTAAAGCTGAAGGTAGTGCCCAGAGAAAACTTCATTAAGATACAAGGCACAGAGGACAGAAAGTTGGTGGGGGAAGGAGCAGGAACTCATTGCCACAGGTGCTATCCCACAGATTAGGGACAAAAGCCACCAGTTTGCAGCAGCAACACAGGCAACCTGACATGGAATTTCCAAGGAATGTCCTTGCATAAGCTCAGAGCTTTCCTGCCTCCTGTCTTCCTTCAAGCCAGGGAGTGAGCCAAGTACCTATTAAACCCCTTCCACTCTAGCCTTTCCATCCAAAGCGGAGGGACAAAGCTACGGAGCTGCTTTCTCAACCAGAAATCTCCACTTTTATTCTTGGTTCACTCCTAACTTGGGCAAAACTGTTAAGGAAGCTTGTTCAGTGGATTTAAATTATATAGTAAACTCAAGGCACAGCCATGGGAGATGTGCAGATTTTTCTGCTAATAGGAGAAAGTTTACCTTTGAATGATGGAGAGCTTTAAGTTTGGTATCAGAGAGTGGTGGAGTGCCCTTTACACTTCCTTACAGCCTTTTACAGCCTGATTTACACTACGGTAAATCAGAGCCAGCAAGAAAAAAGCTTTTTTTCCCTGTGTGGAAACATTACTTATCTTTGTTCATAGGAATGTGATTTTATTAGCTATGGCCTTAGTTTTTTCCATGGACTTCCCAGGCTCATCCATCCGCTCTGGATAAGATAGCTCTTGGGGGTGAGGAACCTGGGGTAAGAAAGGTAGATATTTCTGCCAGTAGCTCACCTGCTACTATGTTAATCAAATAGGTAATGAATGGTGGCTGCAGTAGTAGTAGCAGCAGCTGTAGGTTCTAAGCAGCTACAGGCAATGTAAAACCGCACAGCTGCTCTATGGCTGTATACATTCAGGAATAGTAAATTTAAACATTTAAACAACCTAATAATAGAGGAATTTTAAAAAATGGACTATGGATATATACATTCAGATGTTTTATAGTGGGTAGGTGATAAACGCTCAGGTGATTTTCCTTAGGATAGGAAGATGGTGTTCTGGAGTGAAGTTGGTTAACTTGCCTTTTGATCCTTCAGCATATGGTTTTCTTGAAAACGGTTCACACATAATTGAAAACAACATGTGTATAAATATTCTTTATGGTTGGATTTAATTTCGTATGTGGGTTAATTACTATGCATTGACCATCCAGAAAATGGGGTTTAAATCCTAAGTCTTTATAGGATTCTTAAATTATGCTTCTAAAAGAGTTACATCCTTCTCTGCAGTTGAACTGAAATGGATAAGCCTTCACCGGAGGCTGTTCAGAAATGTGAATTATGTGTTTGGGTGCCAGCTAAGCCGAGTTGATGTATGACAAAACTTTAATTTTCCTTCCAGTGATTATTTCCCTCTATCTTTGTCCATACAATGGGTGGAAGGGAGACAGTGCCACTAGACCTCGATTTGGAATTGCTGAAGCAAAACAAATGGAAAAACTGTGCATTGAAACTCCTTGTATAAACTGGTAAATGAGATCAGTTGAATTATCTCTGTACCCTTTAAATGCAGTCTGCAAGTGCATCACTGAATTAAATGCAAAAACTATACCATCACATACCTCCTTCTTTGAAGACAGCCAGTGCACAAGTTTCTTAAAATGTTGCTGATGGGTTTAACTTAGGCCAAGAAATTTTTCTATATTTATTTCTTATTGGGAGAACATTGGCCTTTGATTATAATGACCAAAGGTTTCTTTTTGGCTTCATTTCCTCTTTTGTTTCATTTATTCCCCATCAAAGGTAACACTTCTCCCACTGCTCTGGCCCTCTGTCTGACGGTCTGTCCTTCCTTTTGTCCTTTCTTTCTTCTTTCCTTCTTTCCTACAAGATTACATTTTAACTGTTGTCCATAAATGTTTGTCTAAAGAACTGATACTGAAATTTAACCTTTAATATGTGCTACCTGACTGCTCTAAACAGTCATTCAGCATATAGGCCTAAATCAAATAATGTGAACTTTTTGCTAAGGCAAAAAAGGCCTACTTTTACTGATACCTACTGAAACCAAATTTTGAGTCCCTCTTTTTTTTTTTAGAAATTTAACTGTGGACCCAGAGGTAAAGATGTGAACTTCTAAATTTTCAGACAGCATAAAAACAGAGTGGAGAGAAGTATAGTGAACTCACATGTCCCAAAGTTCAGGGTGGGCTAAGATGGCCCAGAGTGAAACTTCATTCAGTTGGTGTCACTGAACTAAATGCTATTCTGGCTAGTGCTGGTGCCGAGCTCAGAAATCTCAGTTGTCAGTGGAAGTAAACTGCATCCACTCTGGGGTCTACCCAGATCAGGATGTCTCCCTGCTCTGGGAAAGTCTGTACTTTGATTTTTTAAAAATTGCTTTGAGATGAAATTTAGAGGACACCAAATAAAGACACCTTCCTCAAAGATTTCCCTTTCCCTTCATTACCTCTTTTATTCCTTTTATTTCCCATCAGATGTGATGCCAAGACACACCAAGATACCACCCTCACTGCTCTGGCCCACTGCCTTCATTTGTCCAGGTGGCCAGGAACCCTGATCTGGCTCAGGTCACTTGGCAATGGAAGGAGTACAGAGGCTTCCTGTTACCTGGGGCTGAGCTCCGGCCAGCGCCGGCAGGTGACCACTCTGACCTCATTTCTTGCTTTCCTTCTGGGCGGAAATTATGTGCTTGTGATGACATCCAATTTTAACTCTGATCTCTTTTGGGACTCTGTAGGGGCAACTTTCTACTTTTCTTATCTCTCCCTTTTTCTCTCCTTCCTCCCTTCCTTCTTTCCTAATACAAACAGAAAGCATATCAACAGGATTACTAAACAAAAGTATAGAGTCAAGGGTTTTGCTAATATGAAATTGGTGTCCTTGCTCCCAACTTGTAGCCTAGTAAAGGATACAGATCTTGGAATTTCTTGATTTAAAACAAAAGCATAACAAAACAATAGGCACATCTTATTTCACCTGCTTCTCATAAGAAGAGGAAAATGTTGCCCAGAAGTGTCAGGGGTCTCAGGTTCTACTGGAATGATTTTCTCAATGGTCTTGCACCATAATACCCATGTGGACCCATATTCTTTCTGAAGTTGTTCCAAGAGCAGTGCCCAAAGTTTTTCCAACAGTTTGCTAGTTGCCTAATCTAATGCTCGTGGCTTGTTCTGGGTCTTGTCCGCATGCTCACAGGCACTGTCACTGAAGCAAGGCAGGGGGCAAAGCATTCTTTTTATTAGAGCTGTGCAGGTTTCCACTGGTCTTTTTTTATTTTTTTTATTTATGATTTATTTATTTCTTTTATTTTTTGGTTATTCAATTACAGTTGTCCCATTTTTCCCCCATTGCTCCCCCCTCCCATCCCATCCCTTCTCCCACAATTATATCCCTCCCCATTGTTTCCACTGGTCTTTTCCAGGACTTGCTCAGGTATCCCGTGCGAGGTAGGTTCCCTGGTGCTGGACTCACAGGCAGCTAGGTGCTCCCTCAGACCTTTGTCCCTTCTAGACGTTTTCTGCATGATGCCCTCTCCTGGATTTTACTCCCAGACTTCAGGCACCTCCAAGCAGAAAGCACTAGTGAATTTCTAGATAATTGTTTGCAGCCATGGTGGCTGCCACGTGTAGGCACTGTGAAACCAAGGACTCTGGGCACACCTCCATCTTCCTTGCCTGTTGCTCCTGGTAGGAAGCAGGCTGAGGAGGTGGGGAGCAGGGTGGGGAGGCTGCTGTCCAGGAGACGCTGGCGGCAGCCCACTGTGATGGGCACTACATGGGGAGTATCTGAAGTGAATGAGACACAACACTTACTACTCTGGTGCGTAAGCAAGGAGTGGGTCAGAGCCCAGATCTCTGGAATGGATACTGACAGCTGCAGCTTAGCGAACACTTCAGAGGCTTCCTGCTGCCCTTAGAGTAAAATCCAAACTCATTCACATGGTGTCTCAGGTGGCCTCAGACAAAGATTCCAGTGCAAGTGGTTTATTTGGGAGATGATCCTAGAAAACTCAGGTGGCAGGTGGGGAAGAGAAAAAAACTAATAAAGGGGGTGTTGTCTAGTTTGTTTCACCATGAGTAGAACTTAATCCTGCTGTAGGTTTCTGGGAAACACACGTCAGAGATATCCCACTGGAAGGATGAGGGAGCTGAGACATCTGTACCCCATCCTGTCTGTCACTGGTTGAGCACTGCTGAGGGGAGGGTGTGTGTGTGTGTGTGTGTGTGTGTGTGTGTGTGTGTTTGAACTCCCTGGCACTTCCAGCTGAGCACACTCTAGAGGTCGGAATGTGCTCTAGCAGTGAGAGGAGCCCCGAGACACAGTGATAAGTGCTGTCTGCCTCCTCTGAAATAGTAAAGGCCCAGGAGACTGTGCAGGGAACCAACAGTGTCTGCTGAAGATGCTCTTACATAGTCCTGCACAGGCAGGCCTGTGGTGACAGTTCCAGCCTTCGCTCAGGAACACAGACTATATAGGAAGGACATTTAGGTTTGGGGAGATGGTATTTCTAACAGGGTGGGTTAGGCATCATAATGTAAAGAAGCTGATACATGGTAAGCAGGAAGGCTGTGAAAGCACCAAGCTGCAGGGCATTCCATAGGGACAGTTCAGTTCCTAAGTGGATCTCTGGGATGGCACCAATAGCTGCCACTTTTGAGTACCCAGTATGCCCAGGTGCCATGCTAAAGGGTGTCATGCATCTTCTCAGTTATCTTCACAACCTTCTTGTGAAGTAGAATGTGTTACTCTCTTTACAGGTAAGGAAATAAGACTCAGAGACGTTCAATAACTTGTCCCTATAAATGGTAAAGATAGGATGTAAGCCCCCCACCCCATCTAACTCCCAGTCTCTGTTTTTTTTCATTTGTTTTTTTAGTTGTTATAAATCTAAAATGTCAAACACTTTTATCTAAAGCAGTCCTCCCCTTTTATGTGTCACTAGGTTGTTAAAGAGACTGTGGAATCAGACTGTGGACCTGGTGATTCCATCCTGGTGTCATTGAACTTGTTCCTCCAGCCCTTGGGCTTCCTGTAAACTGAGAGTTAGTTCTAAAGGCTTGTTAGATGTGGGTTGACTCATTTAAAAACCCTGATTCTAGTTGGTCCTGTGTACAGCACACTGCATCCATGGAGAGGCTGCATGCTAAAACTGACCCATGGCTTTATGAGGTGATGGTAGACCCCACCCCCGGATTGTAAAGCTGCTTTTTCTTCTTAAAATCAGTGGTTAACCATCAATGGGATGATGCTTTGAATGCTGTGCTCTTAACCATAATATAATAACAATATCTCAACCCCAAACTTTCAAGTTAGATGTGGCCGTGCCACACCTGACTTCTACCAAGGTGCCGAACATGACCTAACAGATGAATGTCAGACTTCAGACTTCCTCAGCCTTCCTTTTAAAATAAATGGAAAAGAGGCAGGATGTGCCCCCTTCGTGTCTCCCTAGACCCAGCCATGGTAGAGGCATTAAGATCTTATCTCTTCAGTTTCCATGTGGAGAAAACAGTCAGGCCCTGCAGGCTGCAAAGGTTGACCACTGAGGAGGTCAGAACAGGAGATACTGGCACAGAGCTGAGGACAATAGCCAGGATCCTGCCTTCCTTCCAGGGCCAACTAAGTACAAGGGCATCCCCATGTCTCCTGCACTTGTCCAAGTTCATTCCAGATGAAACTGAGCTCCACTTTGTCTCTCATGCCAGCTTCCACATGTCCTGGACAAGTAAAGAAGCTGACATTTTCCATTTCCAATTATGTCAAATGGTTCTATTATGTAATCAGATCTGGTTGAAGCCCAGAATAGACCCCAAAGCACCAAATGATCTGATGACATTCCTACACACTCTGTTCTCGTTAATACTCTCCCCAGCCTGGTGAGCTATCCTGCAACATCCAGATGTGTCCTGGGGCTGGAACTCTGCAGGGAGAGCCCAGGGCTGAATTGCTGCAGCTGCTTCCTTAGGGCCCGGAGGTAGACCCCTCTGGCTGTGCCTGTCATTTTCACTGCACTGTCACTACATTTCCTTGACATTTGGGTCCAGGGAAAAGTTCATGGGCCCCTCTACTCTGAAAAAGTGAGATACAATCAATAATAATTGTACTTTGCTCTAAAGGGCAAGCATGGTGGCTTGGAGCATGGGAATGCTGGGCTAAACCACCTAGAAGCGACTCCTAATATCCTTTCCCCAACCCCCAAATCTTGCCGGGTTAGCAAAGGACATATGGACATACTCCTAAGAGAGAAAAGTAGTTGCCTAGACTTTTGGTCGCATTTCTGATCTTCATTTGTTCCTGGAGGGCAAGGGAAAAAGTTTGCATGAAAGGCAAGTTTTTAAGGAAGAAAGATTTTTAAGGCTAAATGAGGAGACAGGGTGAATAGTGGAAAACTGACATAGAGAGCAGGGAAGTTGGAGTTTAGAAGTTTGAGATCCAGGAAGACTGCTCTGTATTTTGAGGGACACAGCCATAGGAAACAGTGCCTCTAAGTTAAATCCAGAGCCAAGGGCTGACCAGCTCAAAGACAGTGCGGCAAGGACATGCAGCAGTCTAGAGACAGGGCTGGGCTTTGGGTTCAGTGAGAGAAATCCTTATTTCAGGAGAATTTATAGCTTTCATTCTTGTCAAAAAAATTATAAATATATTTTATTGATAGTGCCCTTACCGTTGTCCTTATTTTCCCTTTGCCCCACTCTGCCCATACCCTCATTCCCTCCAGCAATCCTTCCCCTTAGTTCATGTCCATGGGTTGTGCATATAAGTTCTTTGGATTCTTTACTTTCTACACTATTCTTAACATCCCCCTGTCTATTGTATAACTACCAATTATACTTCTTAATTCCTGCACCATTCCCCATTTCTCCCCCTTTCCCCTCCCAGCTGATAACCCTCAAAATGATCCCCATACCTATGTTCTTGTTTGCTAGGTTAGTTTTTTAGCTTCAGTTGTTGATACTTGTGAATTTGTTGCCATTTTAATGTTCATAGTTTTGATTTTCTTTTTTTTCTTAAATAAGTCCCTTCAACATTTCATGTAATAATGGCTTGGTGATGATGAACTCCTTTAGTTTTACCTTGTCTGGGAAGCACTTTATCTGCCCTTTCATTCTAAATGATAGTTTTGCTGGATAGAGTAATCTAGGTTGTAGGTCCTTGCTTTTCATCACGTTGAATACTTCTTGCCTGTCTCTTCTTGCCTACAAAGTTTCTTTTGAGAAGTCAGCTGACAGTCTTATGAGAACTCTTTTGTACACAACTCTCTGCTTTTCTTGTGCTGCATTTAAGATTCTCTCTTTATCTTTAACCTTTGGCATTTTCATGATGATGTGTCTTAGTGTGGTCCTGTTTGGGTCCAACTTGTTTGGGACTCTCTGCTTCCTGGGCTTGTATGTCTATTTCCTTCACCAAATTAGGGAAGTTTTACTTCATTAATTTTTAAATAAGTTTTCAATTTCTTGCTCTTCCTTTCTTCCTTCTGTGATTCACATGTTGGTACATTTGGAGATGCAGCAGAGGCTCCTTATACTATTCTCTTTTTTTTTAAATTCTTTTTTCTTCTTGCTCTTCTGGTTGAATGCTTATTTTTTGCTTATGTTCTAAATTGTTGATTTGAATCCTGGCTTCATTCCCTCCACTGTTGGTTCCCTGTAGGTTTTTCTAAAATGATTTTATTTATTTACTTTTAGAGAAAGGGGAAGAGGGAAAGAAACATCAATGTGGAGATACATTGATCAGTTGCCTCTTTCATGCCGCCAACAGGACACACCCCCAAAATGGGGACCTGGCTCACAATCCAGACATGTGCCCTGACTGGGAATTGAACTGGGGACCTTTTGGTTTGCAGGCTGGCACTCTATCCACTGAGCCACACCAGCCAGGGATGTAGATTTTTCTTTATTTTGCTTAATGTGATCTTCATTTCTGTCTGGGTCTTTTTAATTTTGTTGCTGTACTCAGTGAATTCTTTGAGCATCCTCATCACTAGTGTTTTGAACTCTACATCTCATAGGTTGGTTATCTCCATTTTCTTTAGTTCTTTTTCTGGGTTTTTGTTCTGTTCTTTCATTTGGGTCATATTTTTTTTGCCTCCACAATTTGGCATCCTCCTGTGTTTTTTTCTGTGTATTAGGTAGGGCTGCTTTGACTGCCTGTCTTAGTAGCATGGCCTATTGTAGAAAAGGCACCTGTAAATTGTGTGGGGCAGAGTCTTAGGTAATTGCGAGGGTGGGGGAACCTGCTTCATTGCTTTGTGGTTCTGTGGCAGGGGGAGGGCTTGTACAGGGGACAGTGTCACTGCCTGGCTTCTGGAGGTTTGTCTGGCACTTGCCCTGTTTCCAGTCACTTCACTCTCTCCCTGTATGCAACTAGTACCCTTCCAGCTATTGCTCTGGTGCTAAATCCCAGATGCGGTGGGTCTGTTTAAGTCCTAAGTCCGTGCAGGCTCTTTAAGAGGAGTCTCCTGAAAATCTGGCAGTTTCTTCCACTGCCCCAACCCCCACTGGTTTTTACAACCAGAAGTTATGGGTATTTATCTTCCTGGTGCTGGATTTCTGGGCTATGTGATCTGGCCTGGGGCTGGGCATCCGAGGCATCTCTCCTGATTTTTATTCCCCACATATGAATGTGGTACTGCCCATTTTGCCACCTCTCCACACCATACCACATCTTTGCACCTCTCCCTGCATCTCTGCGTCTCCACCCCTCCTATCCTTCTGGATGAATGTGGCTTTTTAAATCCTTGGTTGTCAGATTTTCATACAGTTCAACTTTCTGATGGTTCTGGGTGATATTTGTTTTGAGGTGTAGCTGTAATTTTTGCTGTAGTTGTGCAAACAGGCAAAGTGTGTTTACCTGTGCCTCCATCTTGGCTGGAAGTCTCCTCATTCTTGTCAAAAATATTTTTAAAGATTTTATTTAGTTATTCTTAGAGAGAGGAGAAGGGAGGGAGGAAGAGAGGGAAAGAGACATCAATTTGAGAAAAAAGTATTAGTTGCCTCTCACATGTGCCATGACTAGAAACTGAACCCACAACCCAAGCATGTGCCCTGACCAAGAATTGAACTGGCAACCTTTTGCTTTGTGGGATGACAACCAACCAGCTGAACCACACCAGTCAGGGCTCAGTTGATGAAACTTCCCATTTCACAGGGGGCCAAACCCCTTCAAAGCATACTCTTATTCAAAGCACTGAATTTTTTTTATATGCTTTATTGATTATGCTGTTACAGTTGTCCCAATTTCTTTTCCCTTTGTTCCCCTCCCCCTTGCAACCCCCCTCCCTCCAGTTGGCCCCCTCCCTTAGTCCATGCCCACTAGCGGTGCATATAGTTCTTCTCAACATCTTCCTGTCTACTCCACCCCCTCCTACTATGCTTCTTAATTCCTGCACCATCTCCCTCCCTTTCCCCCTTCTCCCTCCCCACTGATCTCCCCCCAATATGTTCCTCATACCTAAAATTCTTTTTCACTCTAATTGCCTATTTAGTTTGCCTTTGTTTTGATTCCCTAGCTTCTGTTGTTTGTTGTGATACAGTTTTCATTTTAATGTTCATAGTTTTGATCCTCCTTCTAAACAAGTCCCTTTAACATCTCATATAACAGTGTTTGGATCTAATGAGCTTCTTCAATTTTACTTTGTCCTGGAAGCACTTCCTCTGCCCTTCTATTCTAAATGACAGCTTTGCTGGAGAGAGTAATCATGGCTGTAGGTTTTTGATTTTCATTACTTTGAGTATTTCTTGCCTGCAGAGTCTCCTTTGAGAAATCAGCTGATAGTCTTATTGGGACCCCTTTGTTCATAATTCTTCTCTTCTCTCTTGCTGCTTTTAAGATTCTCTCTTTATCCTTAATTTTTGACATTTTGATTATAATGTGTCTTGGTATGGTTCTCCCTGGGTCCAGTTTTTTGGAACTCTCTGTGCTTCCTGGACCTGTAAGTCTACTTCCTTGCCCAAGTTAGGGAAGTTCTGCTTCATTATTTTTTCACATAATTTTTCAATTTCTAGTTCTTCTTCTTCACCTTCTGGCAATCCTATAATTCGGATGTTGGCTTGCTTATAGCCGTCCCAGAGGTTTCTGAGCCTCTCCTCATTTTCCTCACTTCTCGTTTCCTCTTTCTGCACTGGTTGACTGCTTGTTTCTTCCCTATGTTTTGATTTGTTGATTTGATCCCTGGTTTTCCTTCCCTCACCACTTGTTTTGGATGTGTTTTCATTCATTTCAGCAGGACTAGCCTTCATTCCTTCCCCGTCTTGTTTAAGATCTGCTGTTAGTTCTGTAAGCTGTCTTATAACTATAGCTCTGAACTGAGCCTCAGGAAGATTATCTATCTGCTGGTCCATTGAATCATGTATTTGCTGTCTGGTCAGCTGTGTGATTGGGATCTCTATCATGATCCCTGCCATCCTGACAATTTTTGTTTACCTTTCCTTCTTGGGTGGGGCTGTCACACCTCCTATGCTATAGGGGGCAGAGCCACATGCACTCATCACTACTAGGCGACCCTTCTCACCACACTGTGGTGCTTTGTGTGGGGGCGGGGGTCCAAGATGAATTCCTGCCATTCACTCTCTGCTGAGAGACTGGGAGCCTCCTCCTCCGTCCCCATGCCCTCTGGGCCTTACAGTCCGAAGCAATAGGATCTGCCTTCCCCAGCATTGGAATTGTGAGCTGACGGGTTTGGTCTGCAGCCAGGGGTGCTCCCCAGGTACTTCTTGCCTCCTTTTAAATATGGGTGTCTGTGCTTACTGCAGTCCTGCTGCCCATCACTGCAGCTGCTGCCGCCACCAGCACAGCTTGACCTCTCTGCCCCAGCTTCACCCCTCGTACCCATCCAGACAAGCACCACTTGTTTATAACTTCATACGTTGGACTTCCATGTAGCTTTATTTTCTGGAACTTCTGGTTATTTCTGGTTTTGCGGTAGTTGTAGTCCTTAGTTGTGGAAGGAGAGGGAGTGTGTCAGTCTAGGCCTTCATCTTGGCTGGAAGTCAAAGCACTAAATTTTATCTTAATGAATACAGTGATTCATGTGATACTCATTTGCTTTTGGTTATTTATAATAACAACAATAAACAGATTATGAACTTCAGCTATGTACTAGACATGCTACAAAACCTAATATATTATTTTATTTAATTCTTAGAATAATACTGTGACAGCAGTCCTATTGTTATTTGCATTTTACCAATGAGGAAACGGAAGCTTAGAGAGACTGTTACCAAGAGTCACACAGAATGTTTTCACTAGGGTATAAATTCAAGTGCTCTGACTAGTCTAGAACCCTAGGTATGTCTATCTCATTGCATAGTAAGTCATAAATTTCTGAAGTGTAGCAGCCATATCCTATTCTTCTCTTTGCACCATCCCTCACCGTCGTGCTTTACACACTTAATGCAGAACCTTTCACATAGCAGGCCCTTGCAAGGGCTCATTGGAATAATGGGTATCTTGCTGGCCTTTCCCTCTCTTCTGCCCAGGCTCTGGAGGAAGAACTCTGGGTTTCTATTTAGTGCCAGATCTTCAGAATAAGAAAAAGAAAAAAAATCCTTAAATTCTCATTAATCTCCTAATGAGTTTTATTATAAGCACAAAGAAGAAAAGCAATGATCATTCCTCATCTTGTAGCTGTTAGTCTGTAATTGTCTTTATTGTCACACACATTGTTAAGATTCAAGTGAAGCATTTGGAGTTCCTCCATTAGAAGAAAATTGTAGGTGCTGTAGCTGCTTGGTAAAAGCCAAATGTGTGTTGGGGGAAATGTGCCACAAGGGCTGTGGCATGCCTCCTGCCCCAAAAGCCGAAGAACAACTTCCCTTGTCACAGCTGGATGATGCTGCATCTATCCTAACTGCTCAATTGCAAGCTTTACTTCCATCTCTGGCCCTTTCACCAGACTGCTAACGAGGACATTTGTTTTGGCCAGGTGGAGACCTCCTCTCTTAGAACAGGAAAAAGTGTTCCGTTACATTTCACAGCCTTTAAATGGACACGATCTACAGCTGCTACTGAGCTGGATCTACCAGTCTATTGGATAGCCTGCATGGCCTGGAGCTACTATGTCATATGTCTGAATACCCGTGATGAGGTGCCATAACAGAAAATAGAAAAATCAATTACGTTGTAACTATAAAATTGAGTAAAATCTCTCCACATAGTCTGGTGATTTACGATCCCCCTGTGTTAAGCAATACTTGACTTACCCCAATTCCAGTGGAACAGAAAAGCTTGAAATACCGCTTGAAATGGATTTAACCTATGGACCATGTGGCCTCTATGCTTAGGAAGTTCTCATTGTGAGTCATTTGGTTCCTGACTTCCTCTGCGGGGATAGCAGTTGTTTCTTTTCACCATTTTTTCCTTCTTCTCCACAGTCAACAAGCACATCCAATCAACAATTTAGTGCCCTACTTTGAAATATGGACAGAAAAGGATTGTCAGAAATGTAGGGAAAACCTTTAATGTGAAAACTAGAGACTAAAACAAACAAAAACAAAACAAAACAAATTGGAAGAAATAGACCATGCAGGGAGGAGAAAACTGGAGGGGAAAAAAATCAACTTCCTATTTATATTCTCAAAGATTGAGGAGAATATTTCCCATCCATGAAATAAGACTGCAGATGCTACATTTTTTTCTTTTAAAAAAGGACATTTCAGAGAACAAAAAAGAGCTCTTAGAAATTAAAAACATCATAGGAGAAAATTTTTTCACTCCACAGAAATTTTGGAAAATGAGGTTGAAATTTCTGCAAAATATAAAGGGGAAAAATAGGGAGATAAAAATGGAAAACAAAACAGGCAGGACAAGGAGAGAGAGAAGGAAAAACAGAGGGGAGGGAGTTATCACAGAAATAATTTATGAAAATCTCCTGAAACTGAAAGACATGAGTTGCCAGAATGAAAGGCTTTACTGAATACCAAGCACAGTGGATGAATGTACTGAGTCCAGCCATTGTAAACTTTTAGAGTATCTGCCCCAACCTTTTTGGCACCAGGGGCCAGTTTTTCCACAGACGGGGTTGGGGAAAGGGACAGGACAGAGCTCAGGTGAGCTTCACTTATTGCTGTTCACCTCCTGCTGTGCAGGGGGTAGAGGGGAAGGGAAGTAGAGGAGTGGGAGGATGAAGTGGGCAGGGGGTGCAGTTACAGGAGGTGGAGCTCAAGGGAGCTTCCCTTGTAGCTGGGTTCCTAACATTCCATGGGCCTGTATCATACACATTATTTTTCCAAAGAACTGGAGTATAATAAACATATTTAATGTTAAGTTATACTAAATCTAAGCTTTTCTTTGATTCAGACACCACTTCACACTCTTGAAATACCTTTGCCTTTTTAGTATGAACATCAGATATTCTTGAATAATACAGCAAAAAATTCTGTTATTTGAATTTTCAGGTGTTGGCATTCCAGGGAAATACGTCTATATTATGCATGTAATCAGGCTCTCTGTCAACCGTCTTCTCTTAAATGCCATCCACACGATGGCCTCAGTCTGTGCCCATTTAATATCATTTACTTGGCCCCAGGCAAGATCCCATGTAAGTTTTAAAATAGCCCTAGATAATGTTGTCTAGTGTGTTGGTGTATCTAATTCTTGGACTAGTGACAAAATTTTTGGTCTATCTAGCACAAATTTTGCTTCATCACTTCACCCATGGAAAGATAAATGGTAATAACTAAAAAATAAAGCTAGTTTAGTCAAAGACAAATTGTTGGCTCAGGATATTGCTTGTTTGCTGGATGTAGCAAGGAGAAAGTATGGAATTTTTGCAATGGATTTGTCTTGAGAACTGCTAATTTTTTTCTTGTATGTGTCAGTGAAACTCGGAGACAGAGCTTGAGTTAGTTATTTTTACTAGAATCTGAAGATTGTCTCTTTGAAATTACTCATCTTGGAGGTAACTAGCCACCTTTAAATCTGGGTACACATCCTTATTTGTAACCTTTATCCTGCATAGCTTTCCTACAGTTTTGAATTTTCCTACAGTTCTTTTTCTCCTGATAACAGGAGAAAAATTATTGATGTTAATCTGTGTGAAAGAGTAAGATATAGATTAGTCTCCAGTTCTTCATCTGTGGGATGCACTATTCCAATGCCGGTGGTAGTGGCCTATTTAAAGTCAGGGAATATATCAAATCTCCCAAACAAGAGCTGAGTATGATCTCTTCATCATGACTGATGTCACTGCATCTGGGAGCATGTTTACTGGCTTTAATACAGTTCCAGAGGCTGCTGCTGAACAACTGTGACTGCAATCCACAGATGATTTGTAGAGAAGAGTATCTTGATACAGAGCATGCTGATATAACAGCAATTCATTCTGTTCTTTTTCTTCCTGATCAACCTTATTAACAAAGAATAGTTTACGAACAATAAAACGCATACACTTTAAGTGTGTATTTCAACGAGTTTAGACAAATGTATGCATCTTTGTAACTACCACCTCACTCAATGTACAGACTGTGAGCTCCAATCTAGTTATTCTGTTCTCCATTTCCCACTCCCTTAGCCTCAGGCAACTGTGGATCTGCTTTTGTCCTTATAGATTAGATTTGCTTTTTCTAGAGTTTCATGTAAATGGAGCCATATGGTACTACTCTTGTGTCCATCTTCTATAGCTCAGCATAAGGATTTTGAGATTCATTCATGTTATTGCATGTGTGTGGTTTATTTCTTTTTGAAGCCATATTCCATTGTATGAATATGCCACAATTTATTTATCAATTTACCTATTGATGGGATTTTGGGGGTTGTTTCCAATCATCGGCTATTATGACTAGAGCTGCTATGAACATTTGTGTGCAAGTCTTCATGTGGACACACAAGAAAAGTTTTATTTCTCTTGGGAAAGTATGTAAAAATAGAATTGCTGAGTTCTATGTTGAATGTGTGTTTAACTTCTTAACAAATTGGTTTTTCAAAGTGGTGTACCATTTTACATTCCCCATCAAGGGGGGGTGGGGCAGTGGAGAGCAATGAGGGAAAAATTGGGACAACCGTAATAGAACAACAGTAAAAAAAAAAATTTTTTTTTTTAATGACACTTTCAGCTATTCTACATCCTCGACAACATTTGGTATTTTCAGCCATTTAAATTTTAGCCTCTCTAGTGGGTGTAATTTTAATGTGGATTTCCATTTGTTTACTTTATATCCATCTATCTTCTTTAGTGAAATATCTGTTCAAATTTTTTGCCCACTTAAAATCTTTTTTTTGCCCATTAAAAATTTTTGGGGGTCTCCTTGTTCTTGAGTTCTAAGTGCTTTTTATGTATTCTGGATAAAAGTATTTCATTAGATATATGTGTTGCAGTATTTTCTCTCAGACTGGGTTTGCCTTCCTATTTTTTTAAGAGTATCTTATGTAAAGCAACAGTTTTTAAACTTCGGTGAAGTTGAAGCTTTCACATTTGTTTATGGTTTTTTCTTTCTGTACTCTCAGAAATCTTTGCCTGTTTTGTTACTTAAAAAATCTTTTCTTTTACTGATCAAAATGAATTATTAATAGATGTTATGACTATGTTCTTAGAAAATTCAAGGCGATCAGCTTAACAGTTACAAGAACTAGTGAGAAAATTAAATAAGATGACCAGAATGAGATGCAGATCACAACTTTCTTGTATTAGTCAGGGAGTTGGCAGGATGGCCCATGTATTCAAAGAGGGTGACTGAAGAGACTATTTACACAGAAGTGGGCAGGGTTAAGCACTCAGTGTCTAACAGCAGCAGAAAGTCATTACGAGGCCAACACTTGAAAGGTCAAAGGAAAGATCCGGTTTCTAGAACTGAGAGAGACTTACAGCTATATGAGAGGTCTGCCTGATGGGAGCTGTGGTCTTTGGTAGAGGAACACAAACACTGTCAACTCATGACCTAGCAGGGAGGGGTTCTGGTAAATAAATAATTCATCTCCTCTCTCCTCCCATCCTTTGAATCTTCTGCCAGTGCTTCCCATTGGCCAAACTCAACTGGAAGCCAGATGGTAAGGAAGACCAACTGACATAATAAATAAAAATTGGGCTCTCAGAGCTTAGTGTTGGCTCATTGGCATGAAGAATCCAAATGGACTAGAGAAAAATCACAGCTTCCAATTTAATGGAACACAGACTATGTTTATTGGTGGAACCACTTCTCTCTTTGGCAGGATGACTTATAGAACCATTACAGTTAAGGTTGAGGCACCAGCATTAAGAGCCAGAACTCTTTAGGTGGGTTATTAAATCTAATAGTGAGAGGAGCCATTCCCACTTACACCCCTTGTTTCTCAGGCATGAGCATGCAGCCTATGAGGAGAGGGCACTGTATATTTGCCTATGGTTTATTGCATTCACTCTATCTTATAGGAAAGCACCCCATCTGCAGAATTAGACTGTAGGCTTTCAGAAATGGAGCTATGGAGCTATAGTTTCTTTCAGAGAAGTCATAGAAGTTTTCTGATAACTTACAAAGATATTTAGCTGGAAATGTGAAGCCCTAAGTTCATCTTTTTTTTTTTTTTCCTTTAATCTCTCCAGCTCACTTAGAAGCAACTAACCAACCAACCCCAAAGTCCTTGTGCTACATTTCTACTAAAATGTTCCATAGGAGCAACTACTTGATCATCCAAAGCCTTTACCTTCTGTTGGACTTTGACTCCAGGTGATACAGAGAGTACTTTATGTAAATTTTTGGTTACTCTAGGCCATGAACTGCCTGTCTTCTGTACCTTTTACCAATGGAAACATTGCCAATAACACCTTTAAATCTCGCCAATTAGAGAACCAATTCCAAATTCCCATCCTCATCCTTCTATTCTCCTGGGACTGTTACAGTAGAATGAGTAATAGAGGAGAAATAAAGGTAGGACCCTCACCATTGCAATCTAACAAAGAATTTAATAGTGGAGGCTAGAAGCAGAGGGAGACATGTCTCACCTGCTAGTTCAGCAGTCTTGGGCCTGGTCTGATAATATTGCCAGGTGTTCCAACATCACAGGAAGCACCAGGCTAACACAGGAGAAGGGCAGTCCTTGAAATTCTATGTATCAGCCTCCACTATCTGGGAAAGAAAGCCTTTGAAACTGTGCTTTCATCCCAAGGCCAGAAAAGCAGGAGAGGGTCCACAGGTCCACAGTGCCTAAAGGGAACAGATCCATAAAACAACTTTGGTTAATTGCCTACATATGGTCACTATCTGTTTTACGAGGGAGTCCCTAATGCTTACGGAAAGAGCTCATAAATAACTTTGGATAACAGCACTAATTTTAATTAACTGCCCCCCTTCACTTGTGTGTTTCACAACAAGATGAACAAATGGAGTCTGGAGCAAGAGAAGGATTTGGGCTAACAGACCCCCCCCCCCACATACCTAAGTTTGGGATAGTCATGTTCCCCTTAGAAAAGCTGGCACCACCTTTACCTGTCGATCAAAATGTAACTCCCTCACCCCCATCCTGCCAACTATATAGGTCCTCAGAACAAAGGACTTGCTCTCGTGGCTCTCTTGGCTCTCTGGCCACTAGGCCTCTGGCTACACTAGGGCAAGCTTGCCACCCCAGCCTTTGGCCACCCTTGTTTTGCTCTCCATTCACTAATAATCTTTGTGTGCACATGTGCTAATAGGCCTGCTGATCTATAATTATTTACTGCATCTGTGAGAAGAACCAGGGTTTCTCTGTTAACAGGACCACTTCTAGTATCGATGACTTTTTCAATCAAGGTTTGATTAAAACCTTGGCAGGAGAAGAGAGTCCCTACTAGAATAATAGGACAAGGGATTTATTATAAGAATTAGACCTCACATTATTAGGGGAAAAGATACCAAAGAAAAGATCCGAAAGTGCTAGTACATCCTAAGACAACAGGCTTTCAGGATTTTACAGCAAGTTATATCTGTCATCCAAAAACATTCTTCATTCCAAATCTAGCCACTGGAGGAAATTGAATTTTGTTGCTCTTCAGTTTGTTTCCACAGCAAAGTTAAAGACTTTATCAGTGAGCTAAAAAGATCATTGTCTTCTTTTTCCCTTTCAGCCTACTATATGTTATTGAATCTGTTCATTCATTCAACAAATATTTCTTAAGCATCTGCTGATCTAGGAACTGGAGATACATTATTGAACGAAATAGGCAAAAATCTATGCCTTATGGAGCTTGCATTCTAATAAGGGGAGACTATACGCTAAGCAATTCAATTGTTAGATTGGGTTGGAAGATGAAGGGAAGGGGCCATAGAAAGGGAGACTGACAAACCTGGGACTCAAATCCCCACGAATGGGGGTTTCTGCATCTGGCCTTGCTGTCCTCCCACAGCTTGCCCAAACTTGTTTTTCATACTTAGTCTTTCACAGCTCCCCAACACCAGCCCCACCTTTCTATCAAACAAGTCCTTTCTCCCTCTTCTTTCAAGAAAATTGAGGGTTCCCTTCCCCACAGCAGTTGCCATAGGAATCATTCCGGGTGCTCCCTGAGGCCTCCTCCCTCTTTGATTCTTGGCTGTGATGCATCCTGAAGCTAAGATTCCTGGCACATCTCCTTCTGCCATCAGACCCCTTCTACGCCTATCACTTGCACACAATGATGGTACAGTCACTGCTTCAGATCCTGATGTGCAAATTTGCGTTTTCCATGGGGTGAGCAAAGTGGAGCAACATCTCATTTGACAAAAACAAACAAAAAAAAGAACTGTCAGGTTGCTGGGGCACAGAGAATATGCACAGTTGGGAAATCCAAATAAAAATGGCTGCCCAAAACAGACTGAGGTGGGGCAGGGTGATGATTCACAAGTGAAGGTCACATATTTTCCCTTGGAAAAATTAGCAGGTCTCATCTCCCATCCCTAACAGGATTATTCTGCCTTGGGAAGAAAGGGTGATTATCAAGGTGCAGATCAAATACTGCTTCCTAGAGATAATGATGTTTCCCAGCGCCTGGGACAAGGGCAAGCTTAGTCATGGTTTCTGAACACAAGTCTTAGGAACCACACTTCCTTGTATCCAGTGGCCCAAGAGAGTAGTAGGTGTTCTGCAAGATGTGCTTGCAAGGTCTAGAGGTAGACATGTTCTGAAGCTTTGAAAACTATGCCCTGCAGCCTGGAATCATGCTTTGGATCTTGTCCAACCCTGTTACCCAGGGTAAGTAGGGGCTACACTGCCTCCTGTGCACACCAGCATAAAATGCGGTGGAGCACAGAGCTGGCCTAGGCCTCATTGACTGTCCACCTCTCCCAGCTCAGTTAGTCCTCAGCAGTCACGCCACCTGCTCTTGGAGTCTAGGAGAAGGTTCCTAGGCAAGGCAGCCAGGCTTAAGCTTTCTTTTCAATTTAGTCTGATTTTTACAGTGGAGGCAAATTTCAACTCCAAAATCGACTCTCAGAAATTCTCCTGTGAGTCTATGGGAACAGTGTCAAGTCATAACTACAGGCTGCTTTCCTATTAATAGTTTCTATTAAATTTGTAGAGTGCTTTTAGCAGTTGGAAAGTACGTTCATGTTTATAGCCCTGGGAGTGCCTCACAAATATTATAGAAATGGGTTTAAAAAGGTTACACAGGAAATATGTGGAGACTTTGGGCTTAGACCTAGAGTCTATCTGGGGCTGAGACCCAGATATTCCGACCCCAAAGCCTGTGCTCTCTATACCATAGCACACTATATTTTGCCTAATAGACTGCAAAGTATTTGCCAACCACTCTTTTCTGAGAATATTATTTTGCCTGGGAGTTTATGATTCTGATGTGATGGAAATCTTTTTGTGAAATGGTAGGAAGCAGCATGTTTTATTGGACAGAGCAGTAGATTAAAACTCATGAACCTTGAATTCAAGCCCCAGCTTGGCTATTCAATGGCTGTGTGAACTTGAACCAGCTTCTTAACCTCTCTGGCCTTAGATTCTATTAAACATGGGGCTCAAACTTGATATTTGTGCTGTTTTGTAGCTTTCAAGTTCTCAAGTGAATGCAGTCATTTTGGGGAAAATGATGCAGGTGCCACTGAAGACAGTCTTACTAAAAAACAAGCTCTAGTTCAGAATGTCCCATTAGGATTTGACTTTTATAAAGTCACAGATTTGGCCTCAGAGTCCTTGTGCTGTCTGAATGGCCATAACTGTGTGTCTCTGCTTCAGTTTTCTGGTGCTGAGTAATGTAGGAGTTGGGGTTTAAAACAATAAGGATTTAGTATTTCTCATAACTCTCTGGGTTAGTGGACTCAGCTGGGCAATTTTTCTGTTCCCTCTGGGGTCAGTCAAGTGGCTGTATTTGGCTTGCTTAGTTGGGGCTAGGATGTCCAAGATGACCTGCCTCATATATTGAGGCCTAGATGCTGGCTATTGGCTGAATATCTTGGCTCTGCTCAACATGTGTCTCCAGCAGAACAACCCTGACTTCTTTTCTTGGCAGCTCAAGGCTTTGAAGAGGGGAAAAATGCAAGTTGTAAGGCCTCTTAAGGCCTCAGTCTGGATTTTATACAGCATCACCTCTCCCATATGCTCTTGGTCAAAGCAAGTCAGAGCCACCCCAAATTCAAGAGGAGGGGGAATTGGCCCCTCCACCTCTTGATGGAATAGTGGCAGAGCCCCTTTGCGAAAGAGTACACAGCATGCCATCTTTAGAAACAATCTGCAAAAGGAAACTATGGAAGAACTGGTGATGCAAGAAAACAGCCCAAGGCCAGAAGACTCAGGATCCCTGTGTGAGCTCTCTCTCTCAGGAATTTTTTTAGAGTATACTTCAATTCCAGGGAAAACCACAGGCTTCTGGGATGCATTGATAGAATGGATTAACTGTTCCCAGTTGTCTGCTTCAAGCTGTCACCATCAGCCTCAAGATCCTTCTGCTCCCTTACTCCCTGCACCTCCAGTACCATTTCCCCCTTTTCACCCCCACCCCAGTTTTACTGGCTCTTCACACTCTTGTACTCGAGTTACAGTCATCCCCTCCCCAGTCTGCAGTTTCTCTTTTCATGGCTTTTGTTACCCGCAGTCAATACAGTCCGAGATGTTAAATGGATTCTTGGGTTGAAGAAACATACTGCCCTGTGGCAGCTGTTGAGTGCGGATTCCCATGGCTCTTGTTTATTTTACATAGCCAAATCTTGGAATAAAGGAGAGTTTTGGGAAAGGGAAACCCAGAACAGCTTATGTCCTTATAGCATAGGTCAGCTATTCAAAATAGTGTTCACTTAATAGATTACAAAATAGACTGAGAGACTTATAAAGTAGGAGGTAATTATTTCTAAGTTTTCCTAGATTAGGGAAACAGGCATTTCCTGAATATGCTGCTGTGAATGTGAACAGGTACATAGTGTCTGGCATCTAACTGATATTCAGTGGGATGCTACTGAGTGAACAAATGCATGAGTCAGTGAATGATTTATGCTGATTCATTCTCCTTTTCTACCTAAACAGATCAAATCAATTGAGTTTTCTTCATTCTCTCCCTCCTGGCTTGAAAGTTATATATACTTTTCATATTGTTGTCATGGTTGCCCTTACTTCTGCCTTCCCTCAGATATAAGAAAATGTAAGTTTCTTAAAATCTGATTCCAAGTTCCATGTCCCCTCCAAAGAGGCACCCACAGTTACAGTCTTGTTGCTGTTGCTGTTGTTGTTCCCTGAGACACACAGGTAGGTTTTCTACGATGTTAAGGAACCTGAAGTCCAGGGCTCCTCACTTTCATGCTCCAATGTTTTAGTACGTATTTAACAAGTGTGAAGTTAATTGTTATCTCCCATGAGGAGGTGCAATACACACATAAAGAACTGCATGATATTTTTTCCATTTATATAGACAGAAATCTGAAGAATATGTATGGGAATGGATATTGAGAGAATGTGATTAAGGGAGAAGGAATATAAAGTTGGAAAGCCTTAAAAATGGGACTGAGAGGGAGAGAGAACAAGCAGGAAAAAGAGTGGAGGGAGGTGGAGGGAAGGGAAATGAGAAGGAGGTTAAAGAGAGGGAGAGATTTTTGTCTCCTTTGTTTATCTCCAGGTGGAGACTGACACTTGCAGAGACCATGGAGACAGGTGAACCCGCAGGATATGATATAATGCTAGAAAGCAGATAGATATTCTTAGCAAGATACTGCAGAAGATGAGGTGGCTGGGGTTTAATCATTGTAATTGAAAAGTGCTAGTTGTCTTTCAGCTCCTTTATCTGAGAGCTTCTCTCCTCTCCTTCGCTACAATGCAGATCTGAGTCAACCCCTGCCCATTCTATCCATGCAGGTACACTAGACAAAGACACAGAAATGACTGATAACTCACTATGAAGGTAAGACACAGGAAAGGCAGGGCTTTGATGAGGGAAAAGGGTGGGGGATGAAAAGGACTGAGAACCTGGGAGTAGTGGGAGAGATGGGGTATGAGGAGGAGGGAATAAGGGGAATCTTCTGATGGAAGGTTAACTGGGAGTTTCTACTCAAGAGACTGGACCATGATCCAGTACCAAGAAGAGAGCACTTGGAGACACACTAATGGCCTACACATAGGACATTGACATGGCCTTGACGTGGTTAAGAATTTTTCACTGAATCAGAAGCAGAGAGTGGTGAAATACTCGCTAGGGTTGTGTGTGTGTGCTTCACTGACTGAACGTAAGACCATTTTGTTGTAGGCTGTACTACCCCTCCTTTTACAATCAAGAGCGTAGTAGCAGGCTTACAGTAGAAAAAGAAAAGGGCATGTGACCAAGTAAAAACAGCCACTGATCTGGAAGATTACGATTTATCACACTGCTTCTAACATCAAGTCTTCTCAATTCTCTCTAGGTCCACCATCAACCACAGCAAGTCAGGTTTCATGGATATGGACAACTAACAGTGAGCCAGTCTTATGATTTATTAATTCACTGCACCTTCCATTAGTATCATGAATAATTTGTGTTGCACTTAACACATAGAGGAAAGAACACAACAGTTCATTTTCCATCTGCTAAACCTCAGTCACTTTTTGGCCAGTCAGCTATTATTCAATCAATTGACCCCTCAGTTAACCATGCACCTGGGTTAAAAGATAGTTGAGGTGAAATTAAATTGGAATGTTTCATGAGCCAAGGCATTTACACTGAAGAAAAAATTTGCTTCATAAACTGCAAGGTTTTAAAAATTAGTACTGTGCAAATGAATATTTTAAAATGATGCTCTGGGATTTAGCTTAATTTTAAACTTTTCTGTATTTTAATGGTACACTGTTTTAAGGAACTGATGCTTTATTTACATGGTGCTTTGCTGGGCACAAATCTTTCCTGGTTTATTTATAATAGCTCTCCTTTTTAAAAAAATCCAAATAAGAACAAAAAACAGCAGAAGAACACTGGTTAGAGGGGAAACAGCCAAAGCTATCTGCTTATCAACCTGACATTTTTTATAGACACTGGCCTTGAAATTCAATGGCAACTGTGATTTACTAATTTGAGAAAATAAATGCTATAATTTTTGTGAAAAACTAATGCCCTTGGCCAGGATGAGATGAAAGTTAACTCTAGTGAAAACAAACAAAGACAAACAAACAAAAAACAGTGAACCAGGAGTCAGCCTGGTTTAAGCCAGCAATCTACCACAAGCTAATGTGCAATCTTGGCCAGGCCACTGTTGTGATCTTGTTATTATTTTCTGAGATATAAAGGTAGATTTTCTATGATGTTAATGAAGTTGGAGTTCGGGGCCCTTCACTTTCATACTCCAACATTTTAGTACCTATTAACAAGTGTGAAGTTTATTATCTTTGTCCACCTCCCTTGAGAAGGTGCAATACACACATAAGGAACTGCATGATTTTTTTCTAATTTTATAGACAGAAATTCGGAGAACACTTTAGAACATGTAGGATTGGAGGATCAACATTACGAACATGGACTTTTATATTATTGTAGGTGTAAAGAGAGAAGACAGGGACAAAGAAGAGATACAGATGGACCAGAGAGGCTCTCGGAAAACTGAGAATTGAGAAATAGAGGTTAACACCATTTTTCAGGCCTCGTATAGCAATGGTATCCTGAAGGCTAAGATTGGGAAGAGCTTTAGAGTTCAGCTCAAATATAATAGATGATGTTAACATTTCCAAGAGGAAAATCTTATTAATGAGAAGTAGGTGATCAGCTCAAAGCAGGAAACACCACAGTGTCTATTCAGCATGGACAAGGGATACAGGATCATGTGTCGGGATTATTGAAGGAAAGGGGAAACTTGTATGTAAAAGGAGGAAATTAAACTGGTGTTAGCTGACAGAAATGGAATTATTAAAACTAAAAATGTAATATAAGTAGTGTTCAAAAATTACAAGTCGAGGTTGGATTTTATAGAAGGCTGTATGAAAGGAGGTGAAAACTGGACATATTTTAACATTAAGATGAGCGAATACAAGTAAAAAAATGTAACACAATAGAAATTTTGGTGAATATGTTCAGATAAATCACATAACCAATAAGTACAAAAGATGGAGAGTGCCTTGTTTCTGCCTTCTTGGGACTTTAAGAGTGGGTCAAGCCAACGACATGGGTAGAGGTAGAGCAGAGGTCTTGGCAAAACTGAATGTCAGTGCATCTCTTATAATTACCTAGGGAAATGGAACCCCTAATTATATTATAAGAAGAAAATCCATATGTAAGGGAAGTAATCAGGGAAGGATTAACTCTAGACTTGTTAGCTTTTCCCTTAAGGGAAAAGAGTTAAGAAGGAATTTGTGAAGCAAAACATAAGCTGATGAAAAGGCCTATCTGCTGGACACTTCTGGGTATATGTGTACCTGTATTGACTATTTTGGTCATAACCAAAAAAAATTGAATGTTGGCACATTTAGGATGTCTACTTGTTAATATCACTAACTGAAGGGAATTTCAGTTTGGGATTTGGTAGAACACATTCTGCAAGTGGACTTGGGATGGGAGCAATTTTGCCAGCTGGTTCTTCAGATTCCTCTCTTTACCACCTGCAATTGTACAGCAAGGATGAGCTCATCTTCACAAGAGTTTGAATCATACTGACTCTCCTGGCTCTGATTTCAGGCCCACCAAGCAACCTTTTCATTAATGCTCAGTTTACCAGGTATATTTACCCCTTAGAGAAAGACTGGGCTGGCCTTACTAATGTGAGAGTTTTGGTCCATATGACAGTTCAATTTATGATTTCAAAGAATCATTTTCTGTTTCTAGTCCAGCAGTCATTAATGGTTCTTAACATTTAGCATGCATGGGAATCACTTACATCATGTGAGCATGTGATAATTTCAAGCAGGGCTTATTAAAACTGGATTGCTGGGCAATCTATAATGTGAGCCACAGACGCAAATTTGAAAGTTTTAAGATGTCTAGTAGTTACATGAAAAAGTGAAAATAAACAGGTTAAATGAATTTGATAATATTTTTACTTAACCCAACATATCTAAAATATTTCCATTTCACTATATAATGACTATAAAGCTATTAATGGAATAGCCTACGTCCTTTTTTTTTATATTAAGCCTTCAAATCTGGTGCATTTGACACAGCACATCTCAGTTTGGATTACCTATATTTCAACAGCTTCAGATGACTAGTGACTCACATATTGAACAATGTGGGTTTAGAGCCTCTGAATTCTCCGAATTAATGCCTTTGGACTTAAACAGCTGAATTCACACTATTTTGAAAACTCTGTCAGGGGTTTTTGGAGCAACTGCTGAAGCCCATTCCTGGAGCCCAGGTTAGAATGCTTGCTTTTAAGTTTCCCATAGCTCCCCCCAAATTTGGTGTTCCTGTCTCCAATGACAAAGTAACCTCCGCTTTTGTGGCATACATGTGGGGGCACACTGGTTTGTCAGAGTTTTAAAACACAAGGCTTTATTCTCTCTGTTCATGGTTTCTTGGTGTTAGCACTCTCATGCCATTAGCTCCTGTATGCTTCTGTTCTTACTCTACCTTCAAATGCTACAGGTGGGCGGGGGGGGGGGGGGAGAGAAATAAGAAGCATTAGAATGAATAGGCACTTCTGTTCTAGCCTGCCAGATAAGCCAGGATCTCCTGTACTAGGTGTTCTTTGTACTTGTGACAAGGGTTTATGGATAAGAAAGAGGATTTGTACTTTGATATCAGAAACATTTTAACGCTTGGCCGGTTATTCTGTTCACTATTCTACCACTTGCATTGTCGTTCTCCAAATCAGCTGTCCTCTGGTGCATTTTGACAAAGCGCCTGCACAAATTAACAGGCGTGCAAAGCCTGGATGAGCAACACTGATTGGCCTATAATTTGTTTGTGCAGTGATCAGAACGTGGTTGAAGTGATTTTCATTTCAGAGCCCCGGTCGCCGGTCTGGTTTCTCTGTTAGGCAATTAGTTCCACTGGCTGGGCCAGTGCACCCTGATGCCAAGGGCTGAGGAGACCCGGGAAAATGGGAACGGCGTGCCCTGTGTTGCTGTCTCTATCTGTTCCTCATGCCAGGCTTCTTTTGTTTCTCCAGTTTATTTTGGGTAAAATTCCCAGCTCTGCACCAGGTTCTGTGACTTTGCTGTGCATAATGCTGGGCATAAGTGCTCTTGATAAGGACTTGGAGGAAGGTAAACAGAGGACACTCTAACAGTAGTTAATAACTCTAGATGGTCTGGCAATGTGTTAAGCTCTTCTACATGTGATCTTAGTTAATATACTTAACAACCTCAAATGATAGGTATTAATCCTCATTTTACTGATGTGAATCAAGGGGCACAGAGAGGGTAGTAGTAAGCCAAAGTCACACTTTTCAGAAGTGCAGTCAGGGTTGCAACACGGGTGTTTCCATCCCTGAACTGTGCCGCTGACTCAGTCACCCCAGAGCCATTGCCTCCTGGACTTTGGGGAAGAACCAGGTTTGGATGAAGAGACAAGATAATAGCAACCTCAACAAGGTACTTCCACTTATGAGGGCAGGGACTTTGTCAGTATCCTCCAAGCCCAACTGAACTTGACTCATTGAAGGTGCATCGTAGGCACACAGCACACACAGCTATATTCGTTCAGGGACTGAAATACATTATCCCATCTGACTCTCACCATGACCATGAGAGGTAGCAAGGAAAGATACTGTTATCTTTATTTATGGTTACTTTACCTAAATCAAAAAGAATATCTCACATTCCCAAAGTGAGTTAAACAAATTTCCGTGTTGTTGTAGTTTTGATTATTGTGGTAACAGCTTACCTATAAAGGCTAAAGTTCCCAGAAGCAGGGACCATTTCCTATACATTTTGCATCTCCCTCCTCACAGTGCAGAGAGAGGAACACTTCTATGACGACAGAACATTCTAGCAGACAGTGCTGCTCCAGAACCAGGCAGAGGCCAGTTGGTGATCATCTGACATAATACCCTACTTCAGAGCTGGAAGTGGAACTTAATATTATTTTTGAATGAATAAGTGAAGGAATACCATAATGGAAGTGTTTTCTTAATATAGACTGAGCTAATTACAGTGATCAGTCATAGGTTGAATTAGTGCTTTCCAGGGTAGCTGACTCCATTTTTCAAAATGAATCGTTAAAAAGAACAAAAATAACTCATTTCTTAAACATGTCAAAATACAATTTTAAATGTTGTGCTAAGTAATGGTGAGATGCTAGAGTGGGTTAGTCACTGATTACTGCTATTTAATAGTAATTTAAAAGCAAAGCAAGAGTAAAAGAAAAAAGAAAGCAAGAGCAATGTTTGTACCAATACGGTCAAAACCACCTTGACTTAGATTAGGAATTAATTCATATTTATTAATAATACATTTCATTTATTTTGTATCATTTTTGTGAAACTTAAAGTGAGTCATAGTGATTATTTTAGTTAATATCATGTTACCTATCTATGCCAGGGGACTAGCATTGCTTTTTCAAAAAAATAACAGAGAAATGAAAAATAAAAAGTTAAGATTTTAATTTACCACATGCGCAGCCAGTGAGCATGGTATTCTGAGTCTCCTCTGCTTGCCCTGTGATGGTCTCACCTACACTTTTGAGGACATTTGAATTAAAAAAAAAAAAAAAAAAAAAAAAAGCATAGTAAAACAGATACCAGAAAGGCTTGGCTTCTTGCACTAGATTTCCCAGAAAGTACAGATTATCTTAAATTGCTAGCTGCCCTAACCACCCTGTTAGGGAAGAAATGCCTTTTATCAATTTAGTATGTTGGCTTTTTGTGGAAACACAACAAAGACTATGGCACATTTAGCCCATTTGGTCTTAAACTAATCTTATCTATGAGACTGCCTACCCTTACCTAAGACTGATCTAATATAGTTTGTGTAAAACAACTCATTCACTCATTGTTTTTGAATGTCTATAAGTGCCAAGCACTGTGCTGGGAACACAATGATCAATGCCCCACAGTTACTGCTCTCAAGGAGCTCATGGTTTACTGGGAACTCAGATGGATAGACTGACAGTTACCCCAGGGGCTGACCAGTGCTATACTGGGGATGACAGAGGCTTCTAAAGAAGCATATTGTTCAGCATGGGGGACAAGAAAAGACTTCCCAGGAAAATAAGACTAAAATCCTGTCGTGAAGCCTAGGGAAGGGCTATTCAAGTGAAGAGAAAGGAAAAGAAAGGACAAGAAAGAGAGGATGTCTTGACTGAAGAACTGCAAGAAGTGTAGAGTCACCAAAGCATTGGGGTTCCGGGGGCCACGGAGGGTGACATGGTGAAACGAGGCTCTGGAGCTGTGTTGTCCCTCCTGTATGGGAGCCCAATAGCTACACGTGGCTATTTAAATTTAATCTCAAATTAATTCAAAGTAAATAAAATTAGAAATGTAGCCCCTTAGTTGCACTAGCTGTGCCTGGAGAACTTGGTAGCCACTTGTGGCCACTGTGTTGGACAGTGCAGATAAGGAATAGTTCCACTCTCAGAGGGAGTTTTTGCTGCTTCTCTGGAGACTGATGGGCAGAGGCCATTCAGTGAATTTTGAATGACACGTGAAGGTTTTTGGGCTTCATTCTGAGGACAATGAGATGCCACTGAACTATCTTACACAGGGGAGTAGAATGATCACATTTATATATTAGAAAAGTCACTCTACCGGGCACAAAAGGGATGAGAGAGGCAAGACTGAGAGCTGGAGAGATCATGTAAAGAGTGCTTTTCATTCACCAGGGAAAGATGATTAGATTTAGAATAGGTAATGTCATAAGGAAGTATATAGATTCAAGAAATATTAAGAAAGAGAAGCAACAGGACTTATGGTTTAGATGTGGAGAGTGGAGGATGGCAGAAGTTAAGGTGGATCTCTGGCTTGGGCAGCTAGTGATTGATGGTACCACTAACCTAGACAGGGAACAAGAGAGAGGAAGGAATATGTCTGGGAAGGAGAGATGATAAATTCAACTTTGCTCTTGAATCTGAAGTGAAAAATGAGGCATCCCAGTTAGCTTGCAGAAGGCATTTGGGTAGTCTGATGGGAAGCTCAGGGACCAATTGGGGCTGGAGATGAAGATTTCAAAGTCACCACCATCTAGATGACATTCGAAGCATGGGAGGGGATGAGATCCCCAAGGGAAAATGTGGAGTGACATGCTGAGAAAGCCAAGGACTGAACCCTGACAACAATGAGATCAGCCTGGGAAGAGGGACACAGAGAAGCAGACAGTGAGGGAGGAGAAGAACCAGGAGATTATAGTGGGATCTAGGAGAAGAGACTATTTTAGGAAAAAAAAGGAGTGGTCATCATGTCAATTGCTGCAGAGGTGACAATAAAGTAAGGGCCGAATGGTGTCAATAAGGAATTGGCGACCTTGGTGAGTGACCTTTTGGGAGAATGTGGATTGCTGTGGATTGAAGCATAAATGGGAAATGAAGAAGTGACAGCAAATATAAATGACTCCTGAGAAAAACGTGGTGGGAAAGGGCCTTAGAGATGGCTGGTCAGAGATGTCCTCTCTCTCACCACTATGCCATTTCCAAATGTCTACCACCTATTAGAGATATCTGTAACCTCTCTTATTCTCTGTACCACTCTAAGCACGTTGAAAGTGCAGATGGGGTCTTCTACAATACATCTTCACATCTCCTCAGTTCCTAGTGTAGGTGTCGCATATAAAAAGAAGGTGCTCTGTCTGTAGGTTTCATTGCTTTCCAGCTTTCATATTCAAGGCTCTTACTGGACTTAAATATATAAAAGCGTGTATCCTTTTCATGTGTTTTCCTCTTAGGCAACTTTCTCTGAATAAAAAGGTCTCAATTCCAGATGGGAAAAAGGTAATGACAAGCCCATAATTTAATAGAATCTCATGTGTTCAGGAAATTTTGTGAATAGTGGAAAGGAAATTCCACCCCCCCCAAAAAAGAAGAAATAGAACAAGAATGAATATATTTTAATAAAAAATTTTATTATGATTATTTACACCAGTTCCTTGATATGCATATAAATGTAAACTTTTATTGTTGGCATTATTTTACATATGACTTATCCAAATTCAGAGTTAATACTGTCGTGTGAGTATACAGGTAGTGAGAAAATTTTATTATATTCACAGAATATACATACACGTGCATTCAAAGTATGTCCCTCCTTATGCCAGTGGTATAGACACTGCCCCATTGACCCTGCTTCTGCTTCGCAGGTGCACACTGGAATCTGTGATGTCATCCACGTGCTCCTCAGTCTTCTTTTCCTTCAGGCTGTTGATGAATCTCAGGGTAATTTCATCCCACTCCTCTGGCAATAGCATCAGCAGAAACCCAATGCAGATGATGATGGTGGCAGCCAGGCGCACAACATTGAATATCACCTCCTGCTTCAGGAGATCCACAGCTAAGTAAGAAATATCAGGTCAGTCACCGTCTATGACTATTTCTAAGCTTTTCTAAAAACAAATGACCCAAGTCAGTGCTTCTTCTAGAGATTTCCAAAGGTCTTCCTTGTTCTTTCAAGCTCACCTTTCCTTTTTCTATACACTGTCTGTGGTGTTCCTTGCATTTGCTTTTCAACCCTTATCTCTAAATCATACTTCTTTAAGGCCCCTGTGATCTGCTTTAATTACTTCTTAGGACTTTTCCTGTGTCCCTTAATGCTTCTCCAGTTTCACTGGACCACTGAGCCAAACCTGTTAATGTTTAGGTCGTTGCACATGCTGTTCTTTTAAACTTTTGATTGAGGTGAAATTCATATAACATAAAATTAACCATTTTAAAGTGAACTTCAGTACATTCATCACATTTTTACAACCATCACCTCTCTCTTCTTCCAAAAGATCTTTATCACTTTAACATAAAACCTTAAGCAGCTCCCAATCCCTAACCCCTTACCCTTGGCAACCACCAAGCTATTATTTGTTTCTATTGTTTTACCTATTCTGGATACTTCTTATAAATGGAGTCACTGGCTTCTTTCACTTAGCAAGATGTTTTTGAGGTTCATCCATGTTGTAGCATGTATTCATACTTTTTCCCTTTTTATGGCTGAGTAATATCCCTTTGTATGTACCAACATTTGTTTATCTGCCCACTTGTTGATGGATATTTAGGTGTTTCCACCTTGGCCATTGTGAACAGTACTGCTACTTATATTCACATATAATATGTTTGAGTCCCTGTTTTCAGTTTGGGAGATATGTACCTAATAGTGGAATTGCTGGTCATATACATGCTGTTCTTCTTCCATGGAATGCCTTTCCCTTCTCATACCCACCTTACCTAGCTAAACCCTCCACTAAATCTCTCCATTTAGGTCTATTGCAGGGAGCTTTCTTGGTTGCCCCTCCTGTGAACTCTCAGAGCATTCAGTACATACCTCTGTCAAATCAATTCTCTTTTGTCTCCCTCCTTATAATATGTAGTTCTGAAAGCAGGGACTATGCCCTATTTAGGATCTACCACCAGGGTTATCACAGTTCCAGGCAAACACTAAGTGCTCAGAAATTATTTTTTGAATGAATGAATCATGGATGAATGAATAAACTTTCTTGACAACTCCACTCCTCCCTAATATTTCTTTCCTCTGTATATTTTATAGTCCTTGGAGTCTGTCACAGAATTTGGCATTTAATAATAAATTACTTTGTAAAGTTCTAAGTTATTTCATTTATGGTGGCCTCATTTTCCAAATGCAGGCATAAGCTTCTTAAGGGAACAATAATATCATTTTTTCCTGTCTCTTCTACAATCCTGGTCACATAGTAAGTGCTCAATAAACATGTTCTGATTGTCCTGAGGCAAAGAAAGATGGCTACCCAAGGCTTCGAATTACAGAATTTTAAAGTTAGAAGGACCGTGCAGTCATCCAGATAACCCACTTCCATTCCTTGTTCCACTGACAGGTTTCATTAGGAAGATTATCCAGGAAAGAAAGCTTCTCCTCTTGTCGCCGAGGTGAATCAAATTGCTTTTTCCCTATCTCTATTCCAGATGGCCACCTGCTGTGCCCCTGGGAGAAGCTTCCGCAGCTCCCCACGGTTGGTCTGATGGGGAGCCAATACCCTGTACATCTCCTACATTTTCATTAGTGACGTTTACTTGAGAGTCCTATGCTGGGATGCCTTTTGTTTCCATAGGACTTCCTCTAAAAATACCACAAAATTAGGTTATCAGGGAGATTACATGAAACCCGAATGATACATTTGGTAATTAATTCTAAAAGCACTACCAAGTAAATACAGTGTTTGTAGCTACAAATTTTAAATCTGTTGCATAGTTATTCCATTGTCTGCCACCTTCAGGATATTTAAAAACATCTTCCAAGGCAGGCAAGGGACATAATTCACAATTGATCAAGAAACAACTTGGTGTAAAAGAAACACGGGCAGGAGACTTACTGTGCACATGTCAAATCGTACCAGTACCTGCATTTCCAGGAACGCTGAGCAGTGTCCCAATGGAGATTAGGATTGGGTATGTCAGCACCACACCAACATTCACCAGGATGTTGAAGGCTGTAAAATAGAGGAGGGATATGGAAGATATTGCAGGAGAAAGGGGAACTGATAGGCTGGGTTCTTTCCTTCTTAACATAAAAGAATCAATATCTGTGCTAAACATGTCTGTGCCTTTGGTCAACTAATTCTCTGATTTTGGAGATGGATGTATGCATATCTCACCTGAAGTGGTCTTACTCTTCTTTCTCTGCCGTTCAGTCTGCCTGATCTCTTTCCAATTGGCTGGCAAAGGGTGTGTGGAACAAATGCAAAGCGGTGGAATAATCAATTCACTATGTTGTGATACTACACCCAGTGGAGGGTGGAGACCATGCTGCTTGGTGAGGAACCAGTGTTTAGCCAGCACGGGTGGCACCCAGCTTGAGCAGGCTTGCTCAGGGGCACGTATTAGACATGTCTAGGCATACATGTTGGAGGAGGGCTACTATGCAGCAACTGAAGATCATGTGTACACAGATGGGGCCACAGTCATGAACCAACCTTAGGTAAGTTTGGGAAAGAGAGGACAGAGGTACCCAAGGGAATACTCTAATATGATAACTTAACCACCCAAGGAAAGCTCAAGTGACATAGGAAATGAAGGCAAAACCTGGGGTCACTTACCCAACCACAGCCCTGCCATCCCACAGAGACAGCCCCAGGGCAGAGCTGCGAAGGAGGACCAGTGCTCCACCTTGGTGAAATACAGGACGACTGGGGTGAAGGAGATGAAGATTAAGTTGAAGAAACCCACTGTGGAGACAAAGTGTGCCGCTTCACCAAAGTTGGCACTTCCGAGAAACATCTTAAACATAACCTGGAATGGGAAAGAAACTCCTAAGCCACACAGCTGGAGACTTTGCTGCATCAGAAAGGTGAGTTCTATTCATCTACACAGTGAACTGACGGGCCTAGTTTTTATCTTCCATATCTTCTCACCTGCCACTCCATGACATACAACACGGTGTTGAGATAAGGAATTAAAATGCTCTATAGCCTTCATGTGAAACAGCAAGTGCCATAAAACAAATTCCTTCTGGTGGTGGAAACTGCCAGGATACTGTACATTGTGTTGATTGAGCTCCACAACCAGTGATGGTATAAGATGAATCATAAATAAAAGCAGAGAAACCCATAAAAGTCTTCTAGATTGAGATGCCATCAATTCTTTCCTTCAAGCATGGGATTCATTTTGCTCTTGCTTTGACAGATACTGAAAACCATATTGGGCAGAGAGAGCCTCTCATTACGTGTTGAGAAAAATAATAACGATGCCTTGGATTTATAAGTACTTTTCTCTCAGAGCTTAAAATATTTTCACAAACACTGTTTATTCTTCAGATTAAAAAAATTTTTTTTCTGGGTTATAAATCTGTATATAGAGAAAGATGGCAAAAAGGCATGAATGGCTAACCTAGTATCACACATCAGACTGGGGAGGAGCCAGGACTCTAGTCCATGTATCTTGGTTTTTTAACCCCTCTGCTTCCCATATTAATTCTCAAACAATGGAGAATGAAGCAGATCTTTTCTATGGTGCACATACGATTTTGTGCATATCAGCAAATATTACCACTCCCATAATGAATTCACCTCTAATGTGGTCAGGGGAATCCTGTCTATCAGATAGCCGTCCTCGTCACATAGCAATGCCAGATACTGCTTTTAATTTCCATCAAACTTATTTTTTTCTTTTGAGAGACTTAATCAAGGGACTTTGATCACATGGTAGTCTTTGGTCACATCAGACATCTCAGTGCAGTCTCAGTTGGGGGCAGGTTAGACACTAATGGCGATTGAGTGAACGCTTGTCCAGCTTGTCACACAGAATCAATGGGCCAGGAAATGTCAGTATGGAAATCGACTCAGTGTCCTCTGAGCCGTAGTGCTGGCAAATAACCAGAACAGGCATCCAGGAGAGAGCCAAAGGGCACTTTCTGCCTTTCAGAGAGAATTTTCTCATCGAAACACCAAGAGAGATGAAAGTGGGTTAGTCCTTTAGCTACATCCAGAAGGTAGGCTCTGAAATGTGGAGATTTGGGGAATAACTTCTTAGATCTGCTCTCTTAGTCCTCACTTCTGAAGTTAAGGGCAATGACTGAACAGAACTTTCATTGATGACAGGCAGCTCCAGGGGAGAAAGAATGGTGAGTACATAGTGCAGGCCCAGAGTATCCTTCAGAGAGGAAGAGACTCTTCATTTTTCTAATAACATGAGCTTCTGTGGCACAGAGTTACTGTGCAGTGAAAGGTAACCTCTCAAATGACACCTTGCTTATTATTTTTAACACCGCAATTGGAGTTAAGATAATGACCATAGGTAGTTCAATTAAAGAAACATAAAGAGGAGAGAGGTCTTTCTCAGGCTCTGCTACAACTGATTGATGATTCAGGAGGGGTGGGGCCATGGAGCAAGGGCTTTGGAGTTGGCCAGTCCAAATTTTAATCTTGGCTCTATCACTTCTTGGTTATATGACCTTGGGAAAATTACTTAATGTTCCAAAGCCTCAGTTTTCTCATCTGTCATTCAAAAAATATTAACATACCAAATGCAAAGAAGTAAAAAAAAATTTTTTTTTATGTTTCCATATTCCAGAGCAAGCAATTGAAGACTTCATGGAAGTTGCTAAATGCTTCCTCAAACCCAGTTCCCTCTTTGAAATTGGGGAGCACCTATGTCTGATAAGGATGCATTAACAATTGTCTGGCAAGTTCCCAGCATGTAGCAAGTACTTATTAAACCGTCTGATATTTTTTCTAGCCATGATTTTCTTTGTCCTTCATTATTTAGGTCTCAGCAACAAATGACAATTGACTACATAAGAAAGTGCACAACATACCTTATATAATGCAGATGTAGAGGCTGAGCCCACTGCAAATGCCACTCCTATGATCGAGTCAGCATGGAAGTTATCTGCATAAGCCATCATGACAATGCCTGTAATTGCCATTATTGTGGCAACTATCTGTCAAATAGAACGCAGAGATTAAAAAAACAAACAAACAAAAAAAAAACGATGACTCCATATTCCTGAGCAAGCAGTAGAAGACTTCATGAAAGCTGCTAAATGCTTCCTGAAACCCAATTACCTCTGTACATCACTGTTCAATTGTGGAAGGGTCAGTATTAACAAGAAATCAGTATACTCATGAGACATCAGGTGGAGAATATTAAAGCTGCTCACATTTAAATCAAGGACTAATAATTTTAGTTCAACTTTGTAGAGATTTGTACCCATATTGGTGAAATTAAGTTAATAGGAAGTCAGTTCTAAGCCTTTTCATCTATACTGTATTGTTTTTCTTCAAACATTTAGCATACATTTTAATCAGCTCCTTGGATTAGTGTGTGTTTCTGAGGACCTCCACCTAACCAGAATTTGATTAGGGAGACATTATATTGATGCAGCTAAGAGGCAAAATTTAAGGCAAGGGGATAAAAGAAAGCAAGTAATCTTAGAATAATTTATACGGAGCAAGCTTACACTGCCACTTGGAATATCAAATTGAGGCCAGTTCTTCCTTTTGTTTTCATACAAATTAAGCCACAGAAAGATAGTTTTATTTAATGATTCTAGAGCATTAATTGCATAAAGTGAAATGTTCATAATTTGATTGCCATCATAATGGTTTACTGTAAATTGATATGATGCTTGGTATATTTAAAACAACTATCTACCTTTTTGTGAAATGCTGCTATGCATCTGTTTCTTTAACTGTCTTCAACTTGAGCAATTCAGATATTTCAAGTTGTCTCACCAACTTCAATACCAAGATGCAACTTTGTGAAAAATTTAAACATATATGGCAATTAATTTTGTTAAGCTTCAGTTCTGAGTATTCCCAAGTAAATCAATTCTTCTGTAGATAGCTTTTTCACATGTGATTTTGTTTGTCCCTTTGAACATTTTTAGTGAATTATTTATTACAACAAACTGTAAATCTTTAACAATGTATGATAATGATGCCACATATAATTTAGATGTTGCTAAAGCAATTCTTTTGTTAATAACCACCAAAAGCAAGTGCACAGTTGGTTTCAGAGCCAGCTCCGTACTAAAGTGTCCTTTATGAAAAACAGCAGGAGAACTTGAGAACAGACGCTGACATGTCAGCAGTGAAAAACTGTCTTCATAAACTGTGATCCGGGAGGCTGCTTGATGGGAGGTGTTTCTCTTGCTGAGTGAATATCATATTCTCTGAAGCTTCCAGGCATGTGTTCTAGTTAGACTGTGCCTCAAACTGTAGGGAATAGAATTTAATATACACACCATGAGGTGTCACGGAAATTTTCCAAACAAGAAGTAATAGATTCATAAATAAACATGGTGAGGGGGTTATCTAGACCTGGAAATTCTGTGAGAGCTACCATTTTCTTTGATTTGCAGATTTATAGTTTGGCCAGGGATTTGCAACAATTCTTTGGGCTGTTTGATTTCAGACAATGAAAAGGCACATAAGACACTTGCATTTTCTGATTTGTTTTTGTGTTTAAATAATGTCCATGGCTTTTTGGCCAAGCATCAATTGTATTTTCTTAGTCAAATAAAGAAAACAGGGTTAAAAAGAACACAATATTAATCCTAATGATCTTTAACATAATGTGCTGTTTCATATTTTAAATTATTATAAGTTTCTATAATATATAATTCTGGTCCTAAGAAATTATGAAAACAAACAGCTCATACAAACAAACAAAAAAGCAAAAAACAAAATCACTGTCTAGAAATGGGTGAATATTTGAAACTACTATCCCCAGGATCTGGCCCTAATTGGTAACTGTTCTTTTCCTGCGTCATCCATTGGTAAAATTTATATGCATAATATTACTATTATAAGTTTTCTCGAGATAAGAATTAGATATGGACAAAGATTACATAATTTTATAGCAATTCCAAGTTAGAACCTTGATGGGCCTCTTTAAAATCTCCATTACATTTTATATTCAAGTGCTTGTGAAAATATTAGCCTGAACCATTTAAATTGACATATCAATTACAGCAGTGTCTCTTTCAATTGCCTTCAGGGAGAGAAGCATTTTTCACTTCAGGGGGTCAGACAACACTGTTAGTTAAGTTCTAAAAGCATGAAAATCTGAAGATTTGAGATGTTAGAAAAAATTCTTCTCTATGGTAGAAATAATAGTTTATAGGTTAATCATCTATAGGTTATATAGGTTTCATGGGGAGAAAGATAAGTTAAATTATTTTCCACATTTGTATTTAAATTTCACAACAATCTGAAAGAATAAGTTCTCTATGGCATGTTTTAAGAAATTTTCAAAATGCTTCTTATTCACATAGTTGGAACTAAGGGAAGGGATCTCAGCTAATTGAGAAAATGCAGAAAAAAGTTTCATGGAAGCCCCCTCTGGAGTGGTTGTTTGGATGGTCCCAGAGTGGTGCTGCTTGGCTCCTTCGGTTCATTTCAGAGTAAATACTCTTCAGATTCCCAGAGAACAAACAACCCAAGCACAGATCTCAGTCACGTGCATTTTCAGAATTAATCAGTCATTAAGGAAGGATTAATTGTTTGTTCTTCTTAACAGAAAAACACAAAACAACTCTTCTTGGGTTCAGGACACTGAAAATGTGTCTGCAGGAACCGTGCCTTAACTGTTGTGTCAAAAGTGATCATATGTGCACATCTACATGGTGAAACCACAAAAGTGCTTTTGTGCACTTTGGTATGCATATGAAGGACTCCTGTGCTGAAAACGCACTATCTCCTGGTGCCACCTGCCCAGCTTCAGAAAAACTCAGCTCTCCTCACAACCTATTCCAGTTCCAGCCCCTTAATTAACCAGAGGTGTTTAAATAAGGTGGAAATCCCACCACTGTTTGGCATGACACAGTTAGTATCCACAGTGACCAAAGAATGGACAATACCTCACTGTTAACTGTCTGACCCTCTCGGTCCTCTCCCATCATGGTGTGACCCCATTATCCCAGCATGCCACTTGAGCAGCATCACCTCTCAAGACAGGCTTAGCCAGTTTTGAAAGCCTCCACATCGACTTTCTGGGCCAATTGGAGGGACCATGAGCCTGCTCTTGAAGCCCAAGGGCCAGAAAGGTGAGTTCACTGTGCTATAGACCACCTGTGACCCTGCATGAAAGCTAGGCTTCTTTTGCCTCTCAAAGAATTAGTCTGTACAGATGAAGGCTAGAGTAGTGGCTTTGGGCTGTGTTTGCTTTCTTGTATCTTCACTTTTTCCCTCTCCTTCTTTGGGTTCAGGTCATCAAAAATGACAAGTGTTCCGTCTTTTTCTGGATCTCCATGAAGGTTTCCAGTCTCATTACATTCATTGTGTTCCCCTTGACAAGTGGTTTCCAGAATTATTATTTGCATAGCAATATCAGCTCCTCTAGGGCTCAGGGCATTGAAATGAACCTTTAATTGCTTCTTTCTCTCTGTAAATCCAACATCTTACTTCATTTGCCTTGTAGTCAGCTCTGTTTCTGAAGCTCAGTGGAGCATGGAGGAGCTTTACTGGCTCACAACAGGTCCTCGAGTCTCAAGCCTACAGCAGCCTCTAAAGTGGAAGGCCTCAAAGCTACACCACCAGCAGGCTGTACTCAAGTTCCAGATTAAAGGACAGAAGCTGAATGTGGGATACACATTAATGGCTTGGCCAATGAGCCCTGCTCCAATGATCATTCTATTCTCTCTGAGTATATTTAGATAAGAGTCTGTTTTCAAGGAACCATGGCTATACAAAATCCTAAAATGTGTTTACATGTTACGTTTAAGGTTTCATAAAGAAGAACCATCTGTTTTACTCAGAGCTGATGAAACTGATCAGGATTTGAAGTGAGAGAAATGAAAGAAGTAGGTATTCTACAGCTGTCCAGACATTGTGTGTGTGCATGTGAGGGGTGAAGGGTTGGTCCGTAGAATTGGTTAAACACAAGGGGAGAGACCCTCTAACCAAGATTTCCACCTCCCTATCCCCTACCACACATACACATTTATTTTTATATGAATAAAATCCATCTGAACATGATCTCAGTGAGAGACTAAGATGAAAAAGAGGAAAAGTTATGCCAGAAGGAAAGACTAAAGAGTATGTGGGGTTGTATAGAGTGGACCTATTGACTACACCTTAGTGAAGGGGTTATGGATTTCTGTGGACATAAAACCAGAGCCAGCATAACTCAGTTTTTTTCCCCTTGTATTCATAAATCAGCCTCCTGCCAAGAGGGGGCTGAAAAGGATATCTCACTACCCATCCTGTACTGCCTCCACCAGCAACCATCAAGATTCTGAACAGAGGTTTCTGCACTGCACCTGAATGGTTAATGCATAAATGTCAACCAAAGGCAAGATGGAAATGAAAGGTTATCTTGAATCTTATCTAAATGTGTAATATTGGCACAGATCAGTGGCAGCTCAGCTCCAGTGTCCTGATTTAGAGCGCTCTGGAGCCCGATTTGAATTCAGAGAAGTGCAGTTCAAGCAATGCAAGATTCACTTCAACTGACATTCTCTGGTTGGTTCCTGGACATAGGAAAGTCTCCAAAAGAGGCACAGTTTGGGAGGTTAACTGCATAGGGTCCCAACTACAGCTGGAAAATATGTAGGTGCCAAGCTAAAGGGACATGATTTCATCTCCTAAGTCTGCTAAGAAATCTGGGGTCTGCCGAACCATTCACCACCCACCAGTTTTCTTCATATACCCGAGGAAATTTCAAAAAATCAAAGAAAAATCTCAATTAATAATATGAAAAATAAGGGAAGGACATATCTGAAAGAAAAGGTTTTAATTTTCTAGTCTAACATTTACTTTTCATTGGAGTGAAATAAATACCAGTGACATAGGAGGAAAAAAATGCAGCCAGGGGCTCATTTTCTTTGAGAAAAAACTTTTTTTTTAGTAAGGTGCCTTCTCTGCTTTTCATGATTTAAAAACTATAGCTACACAAGATAAGATTTTGGAGATGGGAAAACACCCATTTTCAAAGCTGCAAGATCTGGATTCTCACCAACATCTTTGCAATTCAAAAAATATATATTTTAAAGAAGTTTACTAATTTCCTCAGGATGATCACGTAGCAGCTGCAAGCAACTACTCATGAGTTTCCTAGCACACCACAGTTTACCAGAAATTTGGCTGAAATGATTTCATAGCAGAAAATTAAATGTATAACAGATTACCTTTTCATCTATAATTAAATCAATAGTCCAAAGAAACAAACTATTAACTTATTTATAACATAAAATTAGTTTTTTATGAATATTGATAATTCTGGCCAACCAGTACTCTGGATAAACCCATATTTACTGATATTATAACTGAAAACATTCTTCATTCTGTTTATGGTGTTGTTTGGACATAAAAAAAATAGAGGTAGGGGAAGCCTTATAGCTCATCTTAAATGTAATCATTCTTGGGGTCAAGCAAATGGTACTATAATCCAAAAATGATTTGTTTCTAAACTACTGAAACTTTGAATCAGTCACAGATATTAATTTTAATCTGATGACTACTTTAACTAGTTAAAAAAAGAGAGGTCCAAGTGAGGTGGCATTTATAGGCTGTGCTCTAGATTATTTATGGATATAGCCAGTAAAAGCTGCATTTATGTTGTCAGTATCCTGTTTGCCCTCCTTTAATTTCTCAAATGACCTAATTATACATGTTCTCAATCTGTCTTGGGAGGACAAGAATTGCTGAGACTGTCAAAAGGCAAAATGCTGACTATGTTCTGGTACTCCTCATACTCCATGGCCTGATTACAGGCATCATTAAAATTACACCTTGACATTCTTCTGAAACATGGCATTAAACAGTTCCTAATGTTTCACAGTGAGAAGTGAAGCGTTTCCTGTCATTTAAAAAGGAAAGTATCGGACTTCTACCACTATGCCTGACTTTCTTGCTTACCACTTTGCCATCTAAGATGTCTTACTTTACGTATATACTTATAACAATTACTTATTAGCTACCTAACATTTTTTCTATACATGTATTAGTTTCCTGAGGCTACTGTAACAAGTCACCATAAACTTGGTGACCAAAAACAACAGAAATGTATTCTCTCACAGTTCTGGGGACCAGAAGTTTAAATCCAGCTGAGCTATGCTCCCAATGGCAGCACTAGAAGAGAATACATTCCTTGCCTCTTCCAGATTCTAGTGGCTGCCCCAGTTTTCCTTGGCTTGTGGCCACATCACTCCAATTTCTGTCTCTGTGGTCTCATTGCTGCCTCCTCTTCTGTGTGGCTCTTCTGTGTGTGTCTCTTATAAGGATACTTGTTGTTGGATTTAGGGGCCACCCAGATAATCCAGAATGATCCCCTCTTCGCAAGATCCTTCAATTAATTATTTATGCGAAGACTGTTTTTCCAAACAAGGTCATGGTCCCACGTTCTTGGGATTAGGACATGGGCACCTATTGTGGGGTAACCATTCAATCTACTACAGATACCAGTTTTTAAATGGCAATGATTTGTAGCCTGTAGGCGAATTTACTAAATCTGTGATTTAAATATAAGTTACACAGTTGAAGGTTTTTCCTTAAAAGACCTCAAATAAACATTGAGCCTCTTTTGATATGACTTCTTGCATCAGTAAGTTCCATAGTTAGATGCATTCATTCACTCTAATGCAATTGATTTTCTCACTGGTCAATGTATTGATTTCCTTTTGGTATTGAGATGTCACTGAAAGAGCAGAAAAGCTGTACATCTCTTCTATTTCCCCCTCTTCTGACAAGGCCCTCCAAATTCTCGTGGGTCATCCCATGAGGTAGATAGTAAAAAGTAAGATCTCATAAACATGAGTTCACTTTCTATATCCTCAAATATCTACTGAGCCCCTACTTTGTCCCCTGAATTTTTCTGTTAGAGATAGAGGCAGAACTGGATTCATGGGCATATGACCTGGGCAGATGCCTAGGGCCCCATGATTAGAAGGGCCTCATTCTTGTTTAATGCTCTTCTGTTGCCATCTTGACATTATTAATAATTTTTTAACAGGGGTCCTGTGTTTTCATTTTGCACTGGGCACCACAAATCATGTAGTTCATCCTGAATGGAGCAGTGAGCAATCGTCGTCGGCAGCCGTCCGTCTCGAGAGACGATGGTGTAGCTTCTTAAGAGTCTATCTGCACCGCCGAGAATGGCTGTGCAGTCCGACTCGGGAGTGACATGGTATCTGTCTCCTCCCGTGTTGAATCGACATCTTGCGATGACGCTGAAGCTACAGAGCCTGGGCAGGGTGATATGGAGGGTCTGCTGTTGCCCATGCAGCAGACCCCCCCTCTCTTCGCAGCTGAAGGGTCCAAGGGAAAGACGGAGTCAATACAGCTTGGCTTCAGGTGCGCCGCAGGAGTTGCCGGTGTTGACTACAACGTCAAACCGCCTTAGGGACTCCGGCTCCGGATTTTCTGTCGGGGTTTACTCCCTTAGCCTTTCCCCTGAAGAGGTATGCCGCAAGGCAGCGGAGGTTTTTTGGAGTCAGAGTTTTCCTTCTCTGATGTACCCTGACTGGAAGATCGAACCAGCGACACTTAGCTCGCAGGCCGACGCTCAATTCACTGAGCTAAACCAGCCAGGGACAGAGCAGTGAGCAATATATAAGGAAATTCCCTGCTCTCAAGGACTTGTAAGGGTACCTGATGGTGAATAGCCAGCATCAGTGTTCCACATATAAAACAGGATGCTAAGCCCTTTGGGTGTCAAATCTAAGATAAGCTAGTGGAGAATGTGGCTATATTCTAAAGACATCATGAACTGACTCGGAGTTTCTCACCTTTTCTTCTACCATAGCTTTCTACTTCTTGTTCAAGTCAATCTTTAGTCCTGAATTTCTGAGCAGCATCTCCCAAAATACAACCAGAATTTTTTCATTGGCTATTTAAAAAAATTCTTTTAGGGTTATGACTATCATAAACTTTTTAGTATAGACATTAACTTCAGCATTTAGGGCAGAAAGGGTGCTGGAATCATTGCAACAAGAGCAACATTTTGATGGCAATCTTGGACACCTCTTTCAGATGACAATAATTATGTGATGTTTTTCTTCTGGGAAAAGGCTATTTATTTAGACCTCCTTCTAAAGAATCAGTTCCTCAGTATTATCATCATGGTGACATGGCAGATTATATAAATGAGATCTGACTCTTTAAGGTTGCATGACTTTCAATCTAACATAGACTAAGCATACAAAAAAAAATTTTTTTTTAATCCATGTTACTTCTGAAAGGAATAAACTCAGAACTGAAGTGGTTGGTTGAAGTTTAATGCAGATCAATTAATTTGTACCCCAAAGTACAAGCTGTTGCTTTGGTTCCATTTCTAGATTAGTCACATGGATATATAGCCACTTTTAACAGCATTGTGACATTACCAGTGACCTTAATTACTGTTTAGTTATCTTGTCTACTTACACCAATATTAATTAAATCCATCTCTTGGTGGGAGAGAGCATGAGAAAGTTGTCCCAACATATGATGATTGAAAAAAAAATCATAACCTTTACTGTGGCTAATTTTCTCATACTCTTTTCTCCTGAGAATGGAAGGAGTTGATCACACCATTAATTCTAAAAAAAGATCTTATCTTCCCTATTTTAGTGCCTCCTATTGAAATCAGCTGATTGCCCAATGGAAATCTCTTTATCCTTTCATGATGTTGCAATGGCCTGGGCATCCTAATCTACCTTCATATTCCATTTTGTACTCAGAACCAATAGGAAATTCTCATAGAAGCTCCATGAAACAAGGCAGCTCTTCTGATGCCAAGGATTTACGATTAAGGTTGGCCTCACACATTGAATCAAGTGTGCCATTACCCTCACTCCCATGAACCTGTCTTTCAGGACGATCCATGATAGCAAGAAGACAAAGGCTTTGTTACAACAGAACAGAGCAGAGACATCTGTGGCTGTCAGCTTCTTTAAAGCCAGTAAATACAGGTAGTTAGTCAAAGTCCATAGAATAGAAAAAGGAGCAGTTCTTTTAAGAAAGAGCTTCAACGTCAGACCATCTTCCCCAAAAATCCGACTGCATTCCCTAGGAAAGAAAAAGAGGTTACTAGTCAGGTACTCTTTGTGACACATCTTGTGTTGTTTAACTCCTGACACCCATTCCAGGCAAGAGCACAAAACACTCAAGACTCATCGGTCATCTGTGGAACATGCTGAACCCAGTCCTGCCACCTCCAGACCACAAAGAATTCCATGGCAAAGAGCATACATCTTCCCAGACATAGAGCTAGGCCTCTCCTACCTAGATATGCTCTTGAGATGACTGGGGCAGCCATTCAGCTGCTGCAGAACGTTCTCAGAGAAGCCCAGAGAAAGAAAGAAAGGTGTGGTTGCTGGAATTACTAGCTGTTAATAGAGAGAAGATTCTTTCCCAGTGGGTGAATGCAGCAGGATCAAAATGGCTGCTACTGTGTGACCAGGCTACAGACAACTTGCAGCCTCACGTATCATGTAAAGACAGAGTGTGGGATTCCACTGTTCCTAAGACACGATGCCTCTTGTAATATATCTGCCCAATTGGCTAATTTCTTTTTTCTCTAGTGTTTTAAGGCAGAACAAAACAACGAAGAAAGCAAAAATAAAACCAAAACTCAACAAGATATAATTTCATTATTTACAAACATTTGGCCATTTTGGAAGAATTATCTGGACCCATTGTGTACAAATAGTCACTTCAGTTAAATTGTTGATTTGTTTGATTTCTGACTAAATTGGTTATTTGGCCCAAGGGGCCATTTTAATCAAAATGTTCAAGGTAGTGATACAGATAGGCAATAATGGAAGTGATAGAATTGCTTACTTGATAGACTGAAAACAAGCTTGATACTGGGAGAAGTCAGCTTTTCTTTTTTTCACTCAGTTGTTCATGAACATTCAAGAATTTATTGGGCAACTATCATGTGCCAGGCATTGAATTGTCAACAATAATATAAATATCTTGTTCAAAGCAACAGGTTACTAATGTTTGCACATTTCTAATGAAATACATATACGTGGTCCTAGGTGGTACTAGTACTAGTTTCTCTTCCAGCATTTTCTGAAGAGAAATAATTGTGCATCAAAGTGCTGCAAACCAAAGTAATCTCTAGCAATGTTTGCCTCACATGCATGAAGCAGGAGGACCTCATGGACAAGAGAGTGACAGAGTAGTGAGGTTCTAAGCACAGGAGTGTGGCCTTCATTATTAAGGCTCATAGAAAATATTTCTGAGAATGCTGGGAATTGCAAGCTAGAGGTTTCAGGAAGGTTAAACATGCAATTTGCACACATAGAAACTGTGTAGTGGTTTACTTTCATGCAGGAGACAACAAAAGAGAAAGATTTTTTCATAAAATGAAAACATGATTTCCCAAAGATAAACTTTACCTTGAAAGAGACAAAACTTTAGTGAAGGGACTAAATAACCCAAAGGCAAAGGCTTTGTAAAGGGAACAGAAATTACATGTGCCCATGCACACAGGAAAATAGATGGCCTTTCTCAAACACTATAACCATGGAATCAGAGCTGCATGTGGAACAAGCAGCTGTTTTCTCAGAACATCTTGGGCACATGTTTTATATTCTGTATTTTCTAAGGGATTTGTTTCATGAGAATCTGCCAGGGCAAGCTAGAGTTGAGACTTATACATTAATCCTTATATCTACAACTACTAAATGCCTTTTAATTAAAAAAAATATGTTTATTGATTTTAGAGAAAGGGAGGGAAGAAAGAGGAAGAGAGAGAGAGAGAGAGAGGGAAAGGGAGGGAGGGAGGGAGGGAGAGAGAAACACTGATGTGATAAACATCAGTTGGTTGCCTTCTATATGTGCCCCAACTAGGGATTGAACCTGCAACCTAGGTATGTGTCCTGACTGGGAATTAAACCCCCAACCTTTTGGTGTACAGGATGATGCTCCAACCAACCAAGACCACACTGGACAGTGCTAAATGCCTTTTAAATATACATTTATGGAGAACTACAACAGATCTATTTTTGATTAAATAATTTCTTTTCTTTTCACTGGCCCTAGCCAGTGATGGTTCTTCCTTCCCAGAGCCCATCATCATGCTAGGTTGAATGCTCTCAAGGAGATTTTGTATGCACTCAAGCAAATGTTCTGACCCCACAGGGAAGGCCAGTGGAGGCACATGGACAGGAAGAGCCCCCTACACAAGTGCTGTTGAGGAAGCCCCCCCCCAAAGAAACTTTTTTTCACCTGGCTCATTTTTCCTGCCAAGTATGGGCTGCCTTATCATTTCCCTCTTTTTTTCCCCTTCTCTCACTGCCGATCTTCTCTCCATCTGTCACTGCTGTTTCAGGAATTTAAAATGCTCTCCATTCAAACACCAGATCACCTGTGTAAAACCTTATGCTACTTAAGCATTAAAGTGCTAAGAAATGCAAATATTCAAAAAAGAATCACTTTCTATGGAGAAGCAAATAACAGCAGGTCTCTCCTTGGGATGATGGGATCGGAAATTCTAAGCCAGCAACACTGACAGAAAAACTGGGCATGAAGCTTAGAAGTTGGGGACATTGTTAATTTAATTACAATCATCATCATTACAGCAGCTACTAGTTATTGAACCTTTTCTGGATGTCAGGTGACATCTTAAGCACATTTTATCAGTGCCTGACATAGACAAATACAGGGTGTCTCCCCAAAACTGTATACATACTTTAAATAATTATTAAGTCTGTGTTTATTAAAATACATTTCATTGTTAAAATGTAATAATCTACAGACATTATTTAAGTGTTTTCTCAACGCGTGTTTTCAAACTGACGTCTGTTCTGGTCCAAGCATTGCTGACAGTACGAAGCAACGGAATCGCAAACATCACGAAACAGCAAGATGGGGCAACCCCACACTCCCATCACGATATTAGATCCTACCTTGATGAAATCTTGCCACACAGGTGGATTGGACGAAGGGGTTTCGTAGAATACCCTGCGCATTCACCAGACCTCACACCACTAGACTTTTTTATGGGGATACTTAAAAGACAAAGTCTACACTATGAAACCTGCAACAGTCACTGAATTGAGAACAGCCACTGAACGAGAATGCACACGAATACCAAACAAAATATTTCGTGATGTTTGTGATTCCATTGCTTCGCATTGTCAGCAGTGCCTGGACCAAAATGGATGTCAGTTTGAAAACAGGCATTGACAAAACAATTAAATACTGTCTGTAGGTTCTATTACATTTTGAAAATGAAATCTGTTTTAATAAACACCGACTTTATAATTATTTAAATTGTGTATACATTTTTTTTGGACACCCTGTATATCTTTGGCTCTAGTTTTATGCTTTCTAGAGATTCTTTTCCTGAAGAAAATATGCCTGTTCAAACTATAGAATATAATATTTTTCTTCTTAAATTTCAAATTTACCTGAGGTGACAGAATTCTCTTGATAGTATCATATATAAACCAAAATATGAAAAACTACTTCCAAGTGGACAATTGTTACCATCTATCTTTGATACTTTCTTTAAAATTCCTTTGATGTTAGTGATAAGAAAAACACTGGAAATGTTTTCATACCATTTAAGAGAAAAGAAGAAACTAGTCAGAGGGTCTGGTGCTATAGGACAAATTATGTTTCCAGAATGAACTTTATTTCCCCTTCTTCTGCCCCAAGAGCTTTGGGAAGTGCCTTCTTGACCGACAGTGCTAATGAGTCTACAGGGAAAAAAAGATGGAGGATCTCAGGATTTTCTGACAGTGTCTACCTCGCACATGGAAGAGGCCCTGGAGAATATTTCCTTCAAAGACTATGTTTCCTGCTTGACAGTAAGAGCTCTTTGATTCAGTTTTAGAAATGATCACCTTCACTCTACATTTACAGACAGGTGGAAGTGTCTTGTCAAATCACAGATTTCGTTAAATTCAGAGTCAGTCCAACATGAGAGATGTGGTGAAGAGGAAGCTATTGCCAAAGCATTTCTGTCAGCAGCAGCCTCTTGCAGATGTGTTATCTTCAGTGAGACCGACTTGGCTTGCTCTGAGGTGTCCTGAGTTTCTACTTCCCCTGCTAAACTTCTGTTGTTTGTACCAGCACATGTGTCTAAACCACAGGAGCATCCCAGTAGCACACACGTGCCATGGGTACATACAGGTATGTCGTCGTCGTCGTTGTCGGCAGCCGTCCGTCTCGAGAGACGATGGTGTAGCTTCTTAAGAGTCTATCTGCACCGCCGAGAATGGCTGTGCAGTCCGACTCGGGAGTGACACGGTATCTGTCTCCTCCCGTGTTGAATCGACATCTTATGATGACGCTGGAGTGTCCTCTCCAGTGAAGCTGAAGCTACAGAGCCTGGGCAGGGTGATATGGAGGGTCTGCTGTTGCCCATGCAGCAGACCCCCCCTCTCTTCGCAGCTGAAGGGTCCAAGGGAAAGACGGAGTCAATACAGCTTGGCTTCAGGTGCGCAGGAGTTGCCGGTGTTGACTACAACGTCAAACCGCCTTAGGGACTCCGGCTCCGGATTTTCTGTCGGGGTTTACTCCCTTAGCCTTTCCCCTGAAGAGGTATGCCGCAAGGCAGCGGAGGTTTTTTGGAGTCAGAGTTTTCCTTCTCTGATGTGCCCTGACTGGAAGATCGAACCAGCGACACTTAGCTCGCAGGCCGATGCTCAATCCACTGAGCCAAACCAGCCAGGGCTATACAGGTATGTACAAACAAGAATTTTAGTCTGATAATCATGTCCTCTGCAACACTTACTAAATAACATTATTTTAAAAGATCATATGACCCAAGATCATGTCTATTTTGATGAGAATCAAATACAAAATATTTTTAACAATCACAAACAGGTATAAGGCTTTTTCTTTCCTCTAAGCCAGAACATATTTATTTTCAATTTTTTTTCCTTTAATTATAATTGAATTTTTATGGACACACATGGAAAATGAGCTCACAGTGTGACTTTAACATTCCAGGCACTTCCAAGCTGGTGATAGAAAATAGAAGTTGAAGATAAACCCTTTACAATTTATTAAGTTTTTAAGAACAATCTCCTAATGCATTAATTGTAATGGTCATTCCTCCTTTTCACTGGGGACAGGGACAAGAAAGAAAGGTTATTTTGGCTCCTGCGAGGCAAACTGATTGTCATTTGGCTGAGGAGCAATAAGCGAGTGTGAGAAGTGTCACTCTCCCACTGCCATCCATGCAGGTCCTGACACTTTTTTTCTTGGGGATCAAAGTGACTGTCTTGGAAGTTATTCCTTAGCTCTGGGCTTTTCCTTTCTGAGAAGCTGTCTGTTAGCAAAGGAACTTTGATCCAAAAGCTGCTTTTCCTCCCTTGAGTGTTGTGCAGGGCTGGATGACATTGGCTCTGCCAGCTTCCAAGGTGTGGATGCAGAAGCCAGGTTTAGCACAGGGCAACCACTAGGACCTTGGTACTACCAGATCCATGGCTTGCAAAATGACAGACAAGTCCTGGGTGCTACCAGTGAGCAAAGAACAGCATTTTTCAAAGTATTCCAGGGTCAAACCTCCCTTAGCATGGAATCAGGTCATTCCATCTGCTTAGGCACCACACTGTCCAGAACATTGAGCAAACATTTTTCTAACCATTAATCTTACTAATACAGTTTCCCCCCCCCCCCCCTGGGCTTGAGACATTGGGTGTTTTTTTTTTTTTTATTTTTTATTATGTTTTTTAGGTTATGTGAATTTTATTTTTCTTTTTAAAAAATATATTTTATTGATCATGCTATTACAGTAGTCCCGGTTTTCCCCCTTTGGCCTCCTCTACCCAGTACCCTCCTTCCTGAAAGCAATTCCCCCTCTTAGTTCATGTCCATGAGTCATACATGTAAGTTCTCTGGCTTCTCCATTTCCTATACTATTCTTAACACCCCCCCACCCCCATCTGTATTTTACACTACCAATTATGCTTCTTAATCACTGCACCTTTTCCCCTATTCTCCCTCTTTCCCTCCCAGCTTGCAACCCTCCAAATGATCCCCATACCTACGCTTCTGTTCCTGTTCTGGTTGTTTGCTTAGTTTGTTTTTTTAGTTTCTGTTGTTGATAGTTGTGAATTTGTTGCCATTTTAGTGTTCATAATTCTGATCTTCTTTTCTTAAATAAGCCCCTTTAATATTTAATGTAATAATGGTTTGGTGAGGATGAACTCCTTTAGCTTTCCCTTGTCTGGGAAGCACTTTATCTATCCTTTCATTCTAGATGATAGTTGCTGGGTAGAGTAATCTTGGTTGTAGGTCCTTGCCTTTCATCAGTTTGAATACCTCTAGTCAGCCCCTTTTGGCCTGCAAAATTTCTTTTGAGAAATCAGCTGATAGTCTTATGGGAACTCCTTTGTAGTTGACTCTTTTCTTTTCTCTCACTGTTTTTAAGATTCTCTCTTTATCTTTTTTTTTAAATGTGTTTTATTGATTATAATGTTACATTTGTCCCAATTTCCCTTCCCTCTTCTCCCCTCCACCCGGTGGCCCTCCTCCCTCCAGTTGTCCCCCCCTTTTAGATCATGTCCATTAGTTGTGCATATAGTTCTTCTCTCTCTCTTTATCTTTAACCTTTGGCACATTAATTATGATGTGTCTTGGTGTGGTCCTGTTTGGGTCCAACTTGTTTGGAACTCTTTGTTTCCTGGACTTTGTATGTCTATTTCCTTTGCAAAATTAGGAAAATTTTCTTTCATTCTTTTTTCAAATAAGTTTTCAATTTCTTGCTCTAAGCCCTCTCCTTTTGGCATCCCTATGATTCATATGTTGGTACATTTGGAGATGTCCCAGAGGCTCCTTATACTATTCTCAATTTTTTTTTTAAATTTTGTTTTCTTCTGCTATTCTGGTTGAATGCTTATTTTTTTCTTTATGTTTCAAATCATTGGTTTTAATCCCAACTTCATGCCCTCCATTGTTGGTTCCCTGTAGATTTTTCTTTATTTCACTTAGTGTCATCTTCATTGCTTCCTAGGGTTTTTAAATTTTGTTACTGTACTCAGTGAGTTCTTTGAGCATCCTTATCTCCAGTGTTTTGAACTCTGCATCTGATAGATTGGTTATTCCTGTTTCTTTTAGTTTTTTTCTGGAGTTTTGTTCTATTCTTTCATCTGGGTCATATTTCTTTGTCTCCTCAATCTAGCAGCCTCCCTGTGTTTGTTTCTGTCTATTAGGTAGAGCCACTTCAACTCCCTGTTTTAGTATTATGGCCTATTATAGAAAAGGCACCCATATGGATGAATGTGGCTTCTTTAAATCCTTGGTTGTTGGACTTCCATACAGCTCAATTTTCTGACAGTTCCAGGTGTTATTTGTTTTGAGGTCTAGTTGTAATTTTTTCTGTACTTGGGCAAGGAAGTGAAGTGTGTGTACCTATGCCTCCATCTTGACCAGGTGTCTGAGTGTTCTTTTAAAACATGACTTTCAAAGATAAATAGGTCTGGATAGAAATCTAGGTCTCGTTATTTATAAGTATGTGACCTTGAACAAGTCACTTAACCTTTCTAAATCTGTTTTAAATTAGTTAAAATAGAGACAATAACACCACTGTAAAATGTGGATGTTACCTCCAGTTATAATTAAATAAGATAAGATATACAAAAGCACCAGTACAGTGTCTGGCATGTTGTAGACACTCAATGAATTTTAGATTCTTTCTTTCTTCACTCACATTCCAAAAAGATGAAAATATACACATTTCCATTAAGTTATTTTAGAAGATATCCTTTTGGCCATTTAATACAAAACCTACCTGAATTTTTTCATTGGTGATTGCTTTTCTTGAGCAGTGGCTAGATGACCAGAATAATAGACTGGAAAAAACATAATGTTCCAGTTTGTTGAAAACCAAGTCATGAAAAATGGACAGTAGAAGTTCTTATAAGTAATTTTTACAATCTGTGTGGTTCCAACCCAAGATGATGACACTGACAAGATGATCAAGAGTCCCCAGATGGCCTTCAGAACCATGGATGTACAGGATAGGCAGCGAGCCTTGATTCTGTTTTCTTGGCTGCTGTTCTCAGGATGAGCCTGTGTTCCATCATCCCCTGAAAACAGGATAGGAATACAAATGTTTGGAAATTGAGTTATGAAATAGCAATCAAAGAGGCAGGCAGCAGAATTGCCAGTGGTTTTCTTTTTTACCATCATTTGAAAAGACTGATAACTGTGGCTCACATCCTCTCCAGAATCTCTGGTCTGCAAGGTATGGTATGAATCTAGTCTTCCATCCAAGCAATGACAATTTTTATGAACTTGGTGGATGCTGTGCTGTTCCCCAGTGTACCCTGCCCATTTTCTTGTAAGAGCATTGCACATTTCAACCCCAAAGACTTAGGCCTTGGCCACATGACTTGCTTTGTCTAATCAAACATGAGCAGATGTAAGTATGTCACCTCCCAGAAGAGCTTTAAGAGGTATCACAAGGTCCCACCAGCTCTCTTGTGCTTCCTCTCTGTCACCGGAATGGTAAATCCGAAATAGTTCCTGCTCTTGTGGTCAATGTGGGAGAATGAGCAGAACCTAGGCAAAGCAGCCTTGTATCTGCTGACATGAAAAGTAAGTGAGAAATAAGTATTTGTTGTTATATTCCACTGAGGTTTTTTAAACTGCAGCAAAGATGATGATTAAATTGAAAAGCAATGTGTCCCAAGAACAGAGAAAGTCCTGACTACACAGAGCCATTTCCCACCACAGGACAAATTGCTATTTAATGTACTTCTGGGAGCACAGTGAGTTCTACTTTGTATTTTTACATTCACTAAAAATATTTAGTAGCATATTTTTTCACACTAAAATAGTCAGAACTCCCTGAAAGTGACAATCATAAAGGCCTTCTCCTGTGATAGGGAAAACAAGTTCAACACAATGAATTTATGTCAGGAAGTTAAACAGGAGAAGAGGTCGGCCTGAGTCCCCATGCTGAGATCTCAGATGGTAGAATCCTGGGGGAAGGGAGGCAGAATTTATCTGTAAGATTCTCTTGTGTCTTGTGATACAGTCCATAGATTACAAGTAGTAGTAGATGGTTTCTCACTTTACCTCTCTAGAACCTGCTGCATGTGTTCCTATGGCTTAATGAGCCAGGTGTGACCACCCCACTGGGATAAAAACTTTCACCCAGCTAAGGATTTCTGATATAATTATATGGAGAGGGGAGTAGTAAGCCTGAAAAGTGAACTCTTCTTTGGGGGAGTATAAACCAAGTAAGGATGGAAACAGCAATTATTTCACAAGTTCCAAGATTTACACAATTACTGAATTCTCGGGCCTAGGCCTCCAGCTGAAAAACTGGTATTGTTTTATTTTTTTATTCAACCAAATCCTGTGGAGAGTACCAGGAGTTAGTTAGCTAGTTGGGTCCCAGGTGTTTAAAGATGAAAGACTTGAATTCATGGCCTATTGAAAAGCCAGAAAACACATACAATACAGTGTGATAAGGGCCAAATATGGCAGATACAAGGCCAGAGGAAAAGCACTTGTTATGGGGTTGTGTGGGAAATGATCAGGAGAAACTTCCATGCTGCAGTGACATCGAGATGAGTCCGGAAGTATGAGTTAGCCAGATCCCTTGACCATGTGCAGTCAATACCTGCACTTGATAACAGTTCTGAAAACTCCCTCTATGGTCATGTGGCTTATGCAAAGAGTAGAGGGGAAAAACTTAAGATGAATAAAGGGCAGAATAAGAGACTCTTGTATTGGGAGCCTGGGAAGGGAACACAAGCCTACCCAAGTATGTAGGTGTTATCATTCCCATTTTATAGATGAAAGAACTGAGACTTGGTTTAAGGTTATCTAAGGCTGAATAAAAGTCAGTATGACCTCAGGGTCCAAGCTTTCTATTCTGAATATTCATTCTGTCTGAGATTCAGGTTTGAGTGCTCTAGACAAACATTGGAAGTTTCAGAAATGGTTTGGAGGGAAAGTTCTGTTCCCTGGCATGAATGGAGTAACACTTAAGAGATTGGACTTTAGATCACAGTATTCTCAGAGACTTTCTCATAAAGGAGAAATGATTCTACCAAGATTCTAAGTATCCCTTGAGCTGATAGCTGATTTCATTGTCACCTTCTTTGTAGATTGCTTCTACACCACTGTCATAGCACAAACAGTACTTCCAATGACATTAATAGTCACCTAAATTCTCCCATAGTTTTGGCTCATTCTTTTTCTGCTAACTAGATTTAATTGTTGCTAATTCTTTAATTTTACCATCTTTAGGTACCACAGAAAAACTGAGTGTCCAGACATCATTTATTTTTCTATTTTAAAAATGACTTTTATATAGTCCTGCTTAGATTTATAGTTTTGTAACTATACACCATTAAGATTGACTTACCAGGAACTCCATCTATTTTTATGAACATTGATTGGAGCCATATAAGTCAATGGTAGAGGCCATTGGAATTTGGGAACATGCATGTAAGTCCTGGTTTTGCCATTGGATGGCCCCAAGTATATGTTTAATTCTAGCCTAGTTTCTTTATCTTTCAAACAGAGATAATATGTATATCATGGGATTCATTCTGAGGTTAAGTTCCATAACATTCATGAAAGCCTCATAAGTTGCTCTTCAGATTTGTCTTCTTTTCTCTTTTTTCTTTGGTGCCCTGGAATATCCCCAAGTGCCTTTTGAACATCACAGAAAAAGTAAGTTATGTCCCATGTGATCTTTAATGGTAGAGTCTTTGAAATTTGTTATCTGTATATGATAGATAGGGCAAGTCTTTATTAACCAATATATTTAATTAACTGGAACATTCTACTCTGCAGATAACTGGGATAATAAAACTACGAGGTCTGTCCAGAAGGTATCCAGCCATGTAATAGAGACATTTATTGAAGAAGATACAAGAAACATTGTATATAGGACAATGATGCCTCAGTCCCCTTCAAAGTAGGCATGTTGGGACCTCCCAACGCCATCAGCTGCCCCATCATATTTTCCTGAATCTTATCAACAGTCTCAAATCCTTCCCTTTCAAAGGTGATTTTAGTTTTGGGAAAAGCTAGAAGTCGCAGGGTGCCAAATCTGTGTTGTAGGGGGGCTGAGTCACCCAGGTGATTTGATGTTTTTCCAAAAAAGTGCACAAGATGTGATATATGAGTGGGCACATTGTCATGATAAACCTGTCAATCACCAGCTGCCCATAGCTGCGGCCTTCTGAATCATCCAAATAGTTTCCACAGAGGAATGTTCAAGCTTAAAGCAAAATTTGATGCCAATTGTTACTCTACTCAGTCATTTTGAATGCAATGGCCACACAGTGCACATGCTCACTTAACAGGGTCTACCACTGCCACTGACTAGTACAGTGAAATCGTCATTGTTTATGCATGTACATTCCAGTCCACTCTCCTTGGCTTCCAGGTGACATCAATGTCATACAAACCATTCTTGTTATAGTAATAATGGCTGGACTTTTTTCAGACAGACCTCCTATTACTGCAACTTATTAAAGCCAGTTAAAAGTTTCTGAAGATTTAAGATGTCATTTCCTTTACTTTTTAAGGGAGTTTTAGCCTTGGGGTTCATATCATTTAAAAATATTGTCACTTTTTGAAAAATATCTTTCTTCATATTAAAAAAAAAAAACTTCTCAAATTAGTAGGACCCTAGAAGAGGCTTTCAGGTCTCCTTTATACCTTTGTTTACTCCACCTCTACCCGTGTCCCCTGCATTGTCATTTCTCTTCTTTTTTTTTAACACCAGTTTTCTCAAAGTTCTGGTTTTGTTTTGTTTTGTTTTGTTGTTTGTTTGTTTTTACTACCTAGTTATTTTGCATGGAGTATTTTGCTGTTTTTGCTGTTGTTTTTAAGGATGCAGGACATGTTAATGTGTTGCTTTCCCAGCTGAGGGAACAAATGGGGAAGGTGAGAATGAAAATGCCGGTGGGAGAGATGGAGAGGGGTGATCCCAGATACAGGAGAAGGAGTTAAATCAAAGTGGTAGAAGGCACACAAGTCAAAGGTGGTCTCGCAATGTGGTAACAGGCAACAAGAGAACAGACATTTTGAGGCAGAGAGGAAAGCACCTGTTAGCATACAATTCTTTTGCTCTTTGGAGAAGGTAGAGTGTGGTCAGATGATGAGAAGTGAGTATGGACTCAGGGCCTGAGAGCATCCTCTGGGGATGGCAAAGAGATGACCACCATAAAAAAAAAAAAAAAAAAAAAAAAAATAGCCCAGTGGAGTCAGCTGCATTAAAAATGATCAGTTTGGGACTTTCGGCCAAGATGGAGGCATAGACTGACAGGTTCTGTCTCCCTCCACAACTAAAAAGGACTACAACTACCGCAAAACCAAAAATAACCAGAAGTTCCAGAAAATAAAGCTACATGGAAGTCCAACCTATGAAGTCATAAATAGGTGGTGCTCGTCGGATGGGTAGGAAGGGCGAAACGCGGCTGAAAGATCAAGCTGTGCTGGAGGCGGCAGCTGCAGCAACGAACAGCCTGACCCAGTAAGCAGATACCCGTATTTGGGGGGAGGAGAGAAGCGCCTGGGAGCCGACCCTGGCTGCAGACCAGACCCGTCGGCTCATGACTCCAATGCTGGGGAAGGCAGACCCTCATTGCTCGAACTGTGAGGCCCCAATGGCATGGGGATGGAGGAGGAGGCTCCAGGTCTCTCAGCAGAGAATAACAGTAGGAATCCATCTTGGACCCCCATCCCCACACAAAGCACCACAGTGTGGTGAGAAAGGTCATCAGGTTCTGACGAGTACATGGGGCTCCTCCCAATATAGCGTAGGAGGTGTGACAGCGCCCCACCCAAGAAAGAAAGATAAACAAAATGGTCAGAATGGCAGAATTAATGATTGAAATACCAATCACGCAACTAACCAAAAAGCAAATAAAGGACTTGACTGATGAACAAATAGAGAATCTTTCTGAGGCTCAGTTCAGAGCTATAGTCATAAGGCAGCTTACAGACCTAACAGCGGGACTTAATCAAGACAGGGAAGGAATGAAGGCTAGTCCTGCTAAAATAAACAAAAATACATACAAGACAAGTGGTGAGGAAGGGAAAGCCAGGGATCAAATCTACAAATCGGAATATAGGGAGGGAACAAACAGTCAACCAGTGCAGAAAGAGGAAACAAAAAGTAAAGAACATGAGAGGCTCAGAAACCTCTGGGACAGCTATAAGTGAACGAACATTCGAATTATAGGATTTCCAGAGGGTGAAGAAGAAGAACTAGAAATTGAAAAATTATGTGAAAAAATAATGAAGAACTTCCCTAACTTGGAGAAGGAAATGAACTTACAGGTCCAGGAAGCTCAGAGAGTTCCAGATAAACTGGACCCAGGGAGAACCACACCAAGACACATTATAATCAAAATGTCAAAAATTAAAGATAAAGAGAGAATCTTAAAAGCAGCAAGAGAGAAGAGAAGAATTATGTACAAAGGGGTCCCACTAAGTCTATCAGCTGATTTCTCAAAGGAGACTCTGCAGGCAAGCAGGGACAGGCAAGAAATATTCAAAGTAATGAAAAGCAAAAACCTAGAACCATGATTACTCTATCCAGCAAAGCTGTCATTCAGGATAGAAGGACACAGAAAGTGCTTCCAGGACAAAGTAAAACTGAAGGAGTTCATCAGATCCAAACCACTGTTATATGAGATATTAAAGGGACTTGTTTAGGAGAAAGAGGATCAAAACTATGAACATTAAAATGAAAACTGTATCACAACAACCAACAGCAGAAGCTAGGGAATCGAAACAAAGGCAAACTAAGTAGGCAACGAGAGTGGAAAAACAATTATAGGTATAGGGAACATATTGGGGGGAGGTCAGCAGGGAGGGTGAAGGGGGGAAAGGGAGGGCGATGGTGCAGGAATTAAGAAGCATAGTAGGAGGGAGTGGAATAGACAGGAAGATGTTGAGAAGAACTATATGTATAACCAATGGGCATGGACTAAGGGGGAGGGACAACTGGAGGGAGTGGGGGATCACAGAGTGGAGGGGAACAGAGGGAAAAGAAATTGGGACAACTGTAACAGCATAATCAATTTTTTAAAAAATGACCAGTTTGTTGGGAAACTCATAGATATAGTTATCTAGCAATTCCAGTAAGACAGGAGTGGTCAGGCAGAGAAGAGTAAAGGCTAAAGGTCTTGACTGATCAGTAAGTGCTGATTAGGGAGGCAAGTGAACTGTCCCAAAGGAGGTGTAATATTGGGAAAATTACAAGTGCTCCAAGGACTGGCAGTTCTGAAGAGGACAAGAGCCAAGTCTGTGATTTTACTGTTGTTTCTATTCTTTTCAGAACAGGCACACCATGCTATTGCTGAAACCCAGGGCTGAGATAAGAGATGCTGGCTTTCAACACCTTGAAAATGAGCAAACTAGTTACCTTGTAAACACCATTAGATGTCATTGTTTAACCATGTGTTAGTTAAGCCCTTCAACAATAGGTTTTGGTATGCAGTTTCTCTGCTACACTGTACAGTACTAACAGGTTGTACAAATCACACTTCTTCACTTACGATGGGGTTATATCCAAATAAACCCTTTGTAAGCTCAATATATTGTAAGTCTAAAAATCACTTAGTACAACACTCTAGAGTATTGGTTGTTTACCCTTGTGATCACATGGCTTACTGGGGGCTGTGGTCTCTACCGCTGTCTACCATCATGAAAGAGTATCTGCTACATATCACTAGCCCAGAAAAGTTCAAAATTCAAAATTTGAAATATAGTTTCAGCTGATGCACATCACCTTCACACTATTGTAAAGTCAAAAAATCCTAAGTCAAACCATGGTTAAGTCAGAGACTGTCTTTATCTATACATTTCCCTTCTTCCTTCTCCTCCTACTTGATAAACCTTCCCCTCACAGCCCCTAAGCATCCATGTGATATCTCTGCATTCTGTGACAATGGTGAGATCTTTCATGGCTGTCTAGAAGGTTTCCTGGATGTACTGTTATTTAAGAGGAGGCCACCAGCATACCTGATCTGTTCTGCCTCTCGATTCTGTGTCCACAAACTCCAGAGGATCCTCGGCTCTGAAGTTCAAGAATAGGAGCAGAAGAATCTTCAGTGACAGACAGAGGGGACAACTGTCTAGTGATGCCACTGTGTGAACTGGGGCAGTTGGCTCCTGGTTTACATCGAGTGACAGATGATCTGGAGGTACCTGGGAAGAAAGAGTTCACACCAGTTTGAGAACTTCCTGGAGGAAAATATTGGAAACAGATCTTAAACGCCTTGGCAGTAAAATATGTGGCAGCCATAATCACAGTCCATATGGAATATTCATTGAGTTCATTTCTCATTTTATAAAAGGAGCTCCTAAAAAGAAAATGCTGTGTTGGCAAGGTCTGTGTCCCTAAGATAAAGGGCCTTTTTAAATAAATCCACTAACTAGAAATGAATATTAGAATATGGTGTTTGGGTTGATACATCTGTTCTGAATTAAACTGCTGTACTGTCTAATAGTTTGCCTTAAGGAAAGCAAACTGTTATGTTTGCTTTCTCAGTAAATTCCTAACTGGTAAAGCTGCCAACAGTGTGTCCTATCAAATCCACAATGCACTTTCCATCAGATTAATCACTAAAATCCAATTTCATGTGTCTCATCAGTCACCTTTGACCTCTAGCCACTATTATAGACAAAAACTCAGCCTTCAGGATCCTCCACTGGCTAAGTCCCTTCCTATCCTGATTAATCTTCCATGAATCCCCAACCCAGGTTGGCTTTATGGGCCTGCAGCCAGTGCAGTCACACAGGGCACTGTGCTAGAAGGACCCCACTACCACCATCACCACACACACACCCGAGGGTAGGTGCTATAGGTGCCACCTGGAAATTCTTAATGCTTTTATCTTTTAAACCATCGTTTTTTGTAAGTGATTTCTAGTGAGATAATGGGACACATACAGGGAGTTTGGATCCTCAGTTCATGTATGGTCTTGTCTCCCAACTACCTGAGTGGGTTTTCACCTTTGTCTCTGCTTAGCAATCTTACAGGGTTCTGGGCGCTGGAATGCAGAGTGTTGGGGTCTTAGGGTGGGGCTGCCAGTGTCTGTGGGGGCCTGAATTCACCCAGCAAGTAACCCCATGTTCAAGGGAGCAGACATTAAATAGTAAAAAAAATGCCATGATAGGGAATGAGAGAGGGAGACATACACACATGCATGCATCCACACACATGTGTGCGCACACACACACACACACACAAAGAGAGATACACAGAGAGAGTCAGCATAAGAAAGGAAAAAGCCATTTTTTCTGCTTTCTGACTAAGGGGACCTAGATTTTCATTTTGTACTGGGACCTCAAATGACATTGCCAATCCCCAGAAAGAGTGCTAAATGAAATAGAGGGGAGCAAACTATCAGATATGGAATTCAAAGCATGGATTATGGAGAAGCTTAATGAGCTCAGCGGAAAGTACAAAGGACTCCAGGGAAACTATAAGGAACTCCAGAAAAACTACAAGGAACTTACTGAGAATTACACCAGCATGAAAAAGGACATAGAAGCTATCAATAAGAGCCAAGAGGAAATGAAGAATACAATCTCTGAATTGAAGAACACAGAAGAAGGAATTAAAAGCAGGTTAGAGGAAGCAGAAGATCGGATCAGCGAGCTGGAGGACAATGTAGACAAAAACTCCCAGACAGTGCAACAAAATGAAAAAAAGACTGAGCAGGACTGAAGAGGTTCTAAGACAGCTGCAGGACAACATGAAACGTAATAATATCCGTATCATAGGAATTCCAGAAGAAGAAGAAGAGCAAGGGATAGAAAACCTCTTTGAAAAACTAATGACAGAAAACTTCCCTAACATGAATAGAGAAAGAATCATGCAAGTCCAGGAAGCACAGAGGGTCTGAATGAAGATGAACCCCAACAGGCCCACTTCAAGACACATCATAATTAAAATGCCAACATTCAAAGACAAAGAGAGAATCCTAAAAGCAGCAAGAGAGAAACAACTAATAACATACAAGGGAGCTCCAATAAGGCTATCATCAGATTTCTCAGCAGAAACACTACAAGCCAGAAGGAGATGGCAAAAAATATTCCAAGTAATGAAAAACAAAGGCCTACAACCAAGAATACTCTACCCAGCAAGGCTCTCATTCAAAATGGAAAGTGAAATAAGGAGTTTCCAAGACAAAAGAAGGCTAAAAGAATACATCTCCACCAAACCAGCATTGCAAGAGATGCTAAAGGGTCTGCTTTAAGAAGATGAAGAGGCAAAGAGAGACAGAGAGGAACACGAGTACAAAGGGGGAAAATGACAATGAATAAGTACTTATCAGTAATAACCTTAAATGTAAATGGATTAAATGCTCCAATCAAAAGACACAGGGTAGCTGAATGAATTAGAAAGAATGACCCACATATCTGCTGTCTACAAGAGACCCACCTTAGAACAAAAGACCTACACAGACTCAAAGTGAAGGGATGGAAAAAAGTATTTCAAGCAAATGGACATGAAAAAAAAGCTGGGGTAGCAATACTGATACCAGACAAAACAGATTTCACAGCAAAGGCCATAAAAAGAGACAAAGAAGGACATTTCATAATATTTAAGGGAAAAATCCATCAAGAAGATATAATCCTTATAAATATATATGCACCCAACTTAGGAGCACCCAAATATGTAAGGAAAATTTTGAAAGACTCCAAGAAAGATATAGACAGCAACACACTCATAGTAGGGGACTTTAACACCCCATTGTCAACAATGGACTGATCTTCGAAGCAAATAAACACCAAAGATATTGAGGCACTGAACAACACTCTAGATCAAATGGACTTAGTTGATATATATAGAAGTTTTCACCCCAAAGAAGCAAAATATACATTATTCTCAAGTGCACATGGAACATTTTCAAAGATAGACCACATAGTAGGACACAAAACAAGCCTCAACAAATTCAAGAAAATTGAAATTATATCAAGCATCTTCTCAGATCACAATGCCTTAAAATTGGAAATCAGTCTCAAGGAAAAAACTCAAAAACATTCAAACTCATGGAGAATGAATAATATGCTATTAAATAATGAATGGGTTAACAATGACATCAAGGAAGAAATCAAAAAGTTTCTGGAAACTAATGATAATGAACACACAACAACCCAAAACCTATGGGATACAGTGAAAGCAGTCCTGAGAGGAAAGTTCATAGCAATACAGGCCTACCTAAAAAAGCTAAAAGAATCTCTAATAAAAAATTTAACCCTACGGCTACAAGAACTAGAGTAAGAACAACAAGCAAAACCCAGATCAAGTAGAAAAAAGGAAATCATCAAGATCAGAGTACAATTAAATGACATAGAGACTAAACTAACAATTCAAAAGATCAACATAAGTAGGAGCTGGTTCTTTGAAAAGGTAAACAAAATTGACAAGCCTTTAACCAGGCTCGTCAAGAAAAAAAGAGAGAGGACCCAAATAAATAAAATCAGAAATGAAAGAGGAGAAATCACAACTGATACCATAGAAATACAAAGAATTGTAAGAAATTATTATGAACTACTGTATGGCAAGAAATTTGACAACCGAGAGGAAATGGACAAATTCCTGGAAACATATCATCTTCCAAAACTGAATCAAGAAGAAGCAGAAAGTCTGAATAGACCAATAACAACTAGTGAAATTGAAGCACTAATCAAAAAACTCCCGGCACACAAAAACCCTGGACCGGATGGCTTCACAGGTGAATTCTACAAAACATTTAGGAAAGAACTAACTTCTATCCTCTTCAGACTATTCCAAAAGATCCAAGAAGAGGGAAGACTCCCAAACTCATTCTATGAAGCCAGTATTACCATAATTCCAAAACCAGGTCAAGACACAACAAAGAAAGAAAACTGTAGGCCAATATCGCTGATGAACATAGATGCTAAAATCCTCAACAAAATATTGGCAAACCGGATCCAGCAACACATTAGAAAGATCATACACCACGATCAAGTGCGATTCATCCCAGGGATGCAAGGATGGTTTAATATTTGCAAATCAATAAATGTAATACACCACATAAACAAAATGAAAGACAAAAACCACATGATCATATCAATAGATGCAGAAAAAGCATTTGATGAAGTGCAACACCCACTTAGATGAAAACTCTCAGCAAAATGGGAGTAGAGGGAGCATACCTCAACATAATAAAGGCCATATATGGGAAACCTGAAGCCAACATCATACTCAATGGGCAAAAACTGAGAGCATTCCCCCTGAGGTCAGGAACAAGACAAGGATGTCCACTCTCTCCACTCCTATTCAACATAGTCTTGGAAGTTCTAGCCACAGCAATCAGACAAGAAAGAGAAATAAAAGGCATTCAAATTGGAAAAGAGGAAGTAAAACTGTCATTATCTGCAGATGACATGATAGTATACATAGAAAACCCTATAGACTCCACAAAAAAACTACTCAAACTAATAAGTGAATTCAGCAAAATAGCAGGGTAGAAAGTCAATATTCAGAAATCGAAGTCATTTCTGTACGCCAACAATAAAATATCAGAGATAGAAACTGAAAGAAAAATCCCATTTACCATAACAACAAGAAAAATAAAGTACCTAGGAATAAACTTAACCAAGGAGGTAAAAGACCTGTACTCAGAAAACTACATAACACTAAGAAAGAAATTAAGGAAGATACAAATAAATGGAAGCATATACCATGCTCATGGATGAGAAGAAGCAACATCATTAAAATGTCCATACTACTCAAAGCAATTTATAGATTCAATGCAATCCCAATTAAAATACCAAAGACATTTTTCACAGACCTAGAACAAATACTTCAAAAATTTATATGAAACCAAAAAAGAGCCCGAATGGCCACAGCAATTTTGAGGAAGAAGAACACAGTAGGAGGAATCACAATACCTGATATGAAACTATACTACAAGGCCACAGTAATCAAAACAGTCTGGTACTGGCATAAGAACAGACATATAGATCAATGGAACAGAATGGAGAGCCCAGAAATAAACCCAGGTCTATATGGTCAACTAATATTTGACAAAGGGGGAAGGAACATCAAATGGAGTGAAAAGAGCCTCTTCAACAAATGGTGTTGGAAAAACTGGACAGGGACATGCAAAAAAAATGAAACTAGACCACCAACTTACACCATACACCAGAATAAACTCAAAATGGATCAAAGACTTAAATGTAAGTTGTGACACCATAAAAGTCCTAGAGGAAAACATAGGCAGGAAAATTTCAGATATCCCATGTAGCAACATTTTCACTGATATATCTCCTAAGGCAAGGGAAATAAAGGAAAGAATAAACAAATGGGACTACATCAAACTAAAAAGTTTCTGCTCAGCTAAAGAAAACATCAGCAATATGAAAAGGAAACCAACCATATGGGAAAATATATTTGCCAATGGTACCTCAGACAAGGGATTGATATCCAAAATATATAAAGAACTCATATGACTCAACACCAAGAAGACAGACAACCCAATTAGAAAATGGTCAAAGGACCTGGACAAACACTTCTCCAAAGAGGACATACAGAGGGTCCATAGACATATGAAAGAATACTCAACATCACTAGCTATCAGAGAGATGCAAATAAAAACCACGATGAGATACGTCCTCACACCAGTCAGAATGGCCATCATCAACAAATCAACAAACAACTTGTGCTGGTGAGGATGTGAAGAAAAGGGAACCCTGGTGCACTGCTGGCGGGAATGCAGACTGGTGCAGCCACTATGGAAAACAGTTTGAAATTTCCTCAAAAAACTAAAAATAGAAGTGCCCTTTGAACCAGCAATTCCATTGCTAGAATTATATCTGAAAAATCCCAAAACACCAATTCAAAAGAACCTCTGCACCCCAATGTTCATAGCAGCACTATTTACAATAGCCAGGTGCTGGAAACAATCTAAGTGCCCATCTGTAGATGAGTGGATCAAAAAACTGTGGTACACTTACACAATGGAGTACTATGCAGCAGAAAGAAAGAAGGAACTTCTACCATTTTCAACAACATGGATAGAACTAGAGAGAATTATGCTTAGCAAAATAAGGCAAGCAACGAAAGAAAAATACCTTATGCTGCCTTATGCTGTCCCCTATTACAGGAAACTAATGAACAACACAAACAAATGAGAAAAATTGAACCAGAGGTATGTAAACAAGGAGTAGACTAACAGTAACAAGGGGGGAGGTGGGAGGGAGAGAAGGGGGTAAGAAGGGAAAGGGTCTAGTCAAAGAACATGTGTAAATGACCCACGGACATGGGCAACTGAGTGGGGACTGAATGTGGGGGAAGGAAGGACAGGGTGCAGGGAAGCAAAAAGGGGAAAAAAGTGGGACAACTGTAATGGAAAAACAAACAAAAAATTTTTTAGTGGGGGAAAAATAAAAATATGAAGAATGGAAATGCTGGTTCAGTGAATATTAGAAGGACAAGGATTTTCCTTCATGTTGTATATTTTTCTCCCTATCTGATCCCCTCCAGAGTTTGGCATTCTAAAGAAGTAAGTAATGACATAAGTTTCTTTGCATAAAACTAATAAGACCAGTTGTTAATAGAGGTTTTTTTTTTTTTTCTTTTTTACTAAGACTTTGGCTGGAATGTCATACCTAAAGGAGACATGCTTGGACTCTGGTTGTTACCAAAAAGCACTGAGGAACTGGGAATGACTTTCAAAGGTAATAAAAGCCCACGAGATAAAAGGCCTGGTACCATGGTTGGTTGTGTGGTCCACAGCAATCTTTTCAGGGAAGAAAGGAAGATTGTTTTCCTGAAAGATGGCTAGAAGGGACCTTAAGGCACAATGGGAAACCAGAAGGACTTGGAAAAGTCAGGTGTTTATAGGCAAGGCTGAATGCCAGGTATGTGGCTCAGCTTCTGTGCCCTGAAGGGCAGACTGAAGGTCACCCTAAATGTTTCTTGTGTAAGTTCCAGCAAAGCAGAACTAAAGATCATGAGTAATCATTTGCTGCTCTTGTTGTGTTTATGAAAATGAACAGGATAAATTAAAAATGGACTTAATGCAGTCTCTTTAATGACAAGGAGGGTAATCTTAGGGAGAAAAATCACTATACAAGGAAAATCACAATGATCAGTGGTAGACTATAAAGTAGTGCAGCTAACCATCTTTAAAGTTTTTTTTCATTTAAAGTTTGTTCTCACTTGAAAGTTAAACTATGTGATATCATCAAAGATATTTAATTTACAGGCAAGAAGAATGTCAAATGCCTTGCAACTGGATGTCTTTCCAATAAGACAGTCTTACAGATTTAGAGACTTGTTTGTGGGTTATGTTACATAAATTAACATGTGTTTTCTGTTTTCAAAAGGCATAAGCCTATGATCTCATTACCTGAGTGATTGTCTGTATGTATAGGCCTCACTTAATCCTGTCTGCAGCGCTGCCTCCTGAGACTCAATGGTTTGGCTGAACTAAGTGGCTGGGTTGGTGAAGAATGGGGTGGTCTGTGGGCTTCACTTTAATACTGGCTTCCCTTTTCTATCCTAATGGATTGGACAGAAAGGGCCCAGAGGTCTGAGAGGGGGGGAACCTAAAATATTTCCCTCAGCCCAAACTAAGTATAATGGGCAAAAGGGTTTTGGACAGATGAGATGTGCCTTCGTCCAAAGAAGCCCTTTTTTTTTTCCCCCTAATGTGGGACATTGAAAAATTAATCCCTGCCTTTTGTCATCTAGTAGTTATGGAGTGAATGATGTCTTTTAATACTTTTGCCAAATCTGTTGCCCACAGAATACAAGGATGCCAGCCTGTTAAACGAAGCATGCCATTGTCCGGGGACAACCAACCGACCTGGAGTCTGCACGATCCTTCCCCATGTGGGAAGGCCACCCTCCCCTCCACACGCCCACTCTTATTAGGGGTTTCTGAACCCAAGGGTAGGTAGGACGATGACCATGTCCAGCTTGAAGCAGCTAGAGGAACTTGAGACCTTCGCCCATTGTCCTTTATAAGATTATAAAGGGTCTTAATATCTGAGAGGGAGGGGTTATTATTTTTTGTTATTAAAATAATTAATTAATCATTTATTTATTTAAAAAATAAAAATATATGAAAGGGTGAAGCGGGAGAGCTTGTATGTACAAACCATGGGCATGGATTTGGGGGGGTGTATTGCTGGGACAGGGGGGGGTGCTGGGTGGAGGGTAGCAAAGGGGAAAAATTGGAACTATTGTAACAATATAATCAATAAAGTATACTTTAAAAAATGACATTGCCAGCCACTACCCCAACCTGAATACCCCATTTCTAAGAAGCTGATTCTGGCTGTGTTCTGACACTGTAGTCTCATTGCTGATAGCTCTTAAGCCTTTGATATGCTGTTTCTCTATCTGGAACACTCTGAATCTAGCCAAATCCTGAAATCCTCGATCAAGTTCTGATTGGTTCATGCAGTTTTCGCTATTATGTCACATGCATCTATACTTTCTTTGAACTTGTTCTCGCTGAGCTCATTTGACAGCAGTCATGCACTAGCTGCATAAGCTGCCTGATGTCAGAGACTGTGTTCTTCTCTCTCTTTTTAAATAAACTTTTAAGTTTATTTACAGGAAAGTTGAAAAGATAATTCAGAGAGTTCCCATATGCTCTTCATCTAGTTTCCTTTAGTGTTAATATTTTACACACCCTTAGTGCATTTGTCCAAATTCAGATATTGACATTGGCAATGACTATTAATTGCACTTCAGACTTCATTTGGATTACACTAGTTGTATCACTAATGACCTTCTTCTATTCCAGGATCCCATTCAGGATACATTACACTTAGTCATCATGTCTCCTTAGCCGCCTATGTCTGTAACAGTTTCAGCTTCTCCTTATTTCTCATGACCTTGACAGTTTTGAGAAGTGCTGATGGAGTATTCTGTAGGATGTCCCTCAGATTGGGTTTGTCAGATGTTTTTACTCATGTTTACATGGGCGCTATGTGTTTTGGGGAAGAACAGTGCAGAGATGAAGTGTCCTTATCATAGGGTATCAGTCCTTTTACACTACCAATACGACTTACTATGGATGATGTTAACCTTGATCACCTGGCCAAAGTAGTATTTGCTTGGTTATTCCACTTTCTCACCTTTCCATACTTTGTTCTTTGGAAGCAAATCACTAAGTCCAGTCTACACTCTGGGGTGGGGAATGGGACATGTTCAGCTTTACCTTCTAGAGGGAGAGTGTCTGTGTATGTTATTTGAAATTCTTCTGAAAAGAAGATTTGTCTTTTGTTGTCCCTTTCTTTATTCAATCATTTATCTATATCAGTATGATATTTATTTTATATTTTGAATTATGAGCAAACTGGGATTGTTTATTCTTTTGCTTAAATTATTTAATCTTTCACCATTGGGTTCTGAGGGTTTGTTTGTTTGTTTTTGACACATTCCCATTCTTTTATTTTTGAAGCTCTTCCTTACTTTCTGGTATTACAAGGTTTGGCTCTGTGTTTATTGTTAGTAGAGTACCCCTGAATGTAGATCTTCTTAGTTGTCAGAGCTAGGGAAATGTGTGTATATAATCTCAATCCATGTATATACATATATTCATAATTATTCTTGTTATCTATATATCACAGACTTTAAAAATTATCTCTAAGAACCAGGTAAAATGTTCTTAGAGACATGGGATGATCTGGGGGGTGAAACTCACAGAGCTTTGAAAAATGGGATGATGAGAAGTAGAGTATCAGAATCAATATGGACACTGATGGACATCAGCCCCAAGATAGGTAGACTGCTTTGACCACTCTCTGGGGCATTTTTGTTTGTTCTTCCTTGTAAGTTATGAATTTCTTTAGTCTTGCTGATACAAGGTGGAGAACATAGGCTATCATTTTCTTTGGGCTATGGAAGCTATGTCTTGTTGTGGTGCTTCTGAGATGGTAGAAAGGAGGTAGAAACTGTAAATGGAAAGCAAAATCTTGACATAGAAATGACATCTTAGTTTTAATTTGGATTTGAATACATCATGTCATGTACTATGTGCATAATCACTTGAAGCAATCCAGTCAGAACCTTGAGGAGCAGTGATGTCAAAAAAAAATCATCTCCATCAAGAACCTAGCAGAACAGCAGTGTAACTTAGATGCAAATGTTAGTTCCTTAGTCCAGGGCTCTCCATCTATGACAAAAGTATATCCTGTTTTCTTTTACTTTTTTTGTGGTGTGGGTGGTCTCAATCTTGGGAAAACATGAGTACAGGTATATAAAAATGGAGTTAGTGGTACTAACTATCAGTAGAGTCAAGTTGACTTGATTAAAATGTATTATTTAATCTTGGAATTAAAAAAGTAAAAACTGTACAGCTACTTAAAAAGTCAATATAAAAATTATATATTGATTAATATGTTTAAATTAATGCTGTGTTAATATTATTATTGTCAAAGTGTTAAAATACATAAGGTTATTATTTTACATATACAAAATCTTTACTGTACTTTTAATGACTATGCTTCTAACTGAATATTTCAAATTCAGTGAAAAGAGGCTGTCTAGAATTCAGTGAACCCTCACCTATTCATGTTCTTCAAGGGGGACTAACACTCAGATACTCTGAGACATTCTTAATTTATTCTCATGTTTTCTTAGGCAAATATCATTTCATTGTGTGATCACTGGGCAATTGTAGGTAGAAAGAAAGAAGTTCAAAAAATAGGTTGGGTAGCAAGTTGAAATGGAGTTGAGATAGAATATTGGCCATAGTTACTAAAATGTATATAAATCATGTGTAGCTAACAAGTGTTGAATTTGTAAGCCAAACTAGTAATTTCTCTTGCTTCTTCATTTTCACTGATGTGTTATGCCCTGGCTTCTGTACCTTCTTATGCAAAATAGCTCAAAGCCTATTGCCTGCTGCCAGCTGCCTCCAATGGTTGATTTGTGGAAAGACCCAAGAGTAGTTGAGCCACTGGAGATATTTAAATCATGGTCTTAAAAAGGCAAAGCTTAAACTTCAGAGCTAGGCCCAGAGGCATGCTCAGAGCTTGGACCAGGAAACAGTCATCTTTGATCATGTAAATAAAGACACTGCCCTATGCTGTATGGTTTTGTAGCATTCAATTAATATAAAGCCAGTCCTAACAAAAAATAAATATTCAGAATGTCACTTGGGATGCAGTCAAGGATTATAAATAAACCATAGCTATTTCCTGTTTGAATGCTTAGGCATTGCAAATTCAGTTAGTGAACAGTGTTCACACTTTAATAGGTATTGAAAGTAAACTGTATTAGGAGTGATGGGTTGGAAGTCTCTCATTAGTCACATCAGATGGTCCCCCCACCTCCCAAAGAAAAGACATTCTTGCCTGGGCAATGCTTATACTCATCAAACACATGTTCTGCATTTGTATTCTAAAGAACAGGTTGGAGTCAAGATTTATTGATTCTGGCTCCCTTCCCTCAAATAAATTATCACCCTTAATACTTGTTTGTTTAGATCATTTCTGTCCCTCAATCTCCCTCCAGTATCAGGCTTTATTTCCTCAGTGCTGCGCTGGGATGGCCCCCTTCCCTCAACTACGGCCCTATTCACACCAGTGTTTTATTACATCTAAACTTGTTTTCCTAATTCCAGCTACCTCTTATCTTACCCATACCCAGTCTGACTACTGAGCCTGTTACGCCTTCTGACATCTGTGGATTTAAATTATGGGTTAACCTTGATCTCTCCTGAACATTCATAGAAATCTGAAATGGATATTTAAGTATTCTGGAAGTACCTAAGGAAGGATTTTGAATCTATTTAGCTGATCTTATAACTGAATCAGCAGAAATACCAGAAAACTGCCTTTAAAATTTTTGATTATAGTTCTGACTTTCAATAATTTCCCAGATGATAGAAAGTGGGGTATTTTTTTGTTGCAAAAGAATAAATATTTTTTAAAAAATCTCTAAGCCCAGTTAAAAGCTCCCTCAAGGTTTCTAATGTGGCTACCTTGGTCCTCTGTCTTATTTATAATGGCCAGCATCCCATTCCCTTTCCATTTAGGGAAACAACGACCTATAGAAGGTTAAAAAAGAAAATGCCAAAGAGTTCCTGCCACTGGCAATAGGGTGCAGCCATGACTTGGTTTCAGCCAATCAGACCCTCTGATTCAGAACTTTGAATCTCAAGGAAGCCAGACTGTTGCTATATCGGGAGGTGCAGTGTATCAGATAGTGATGGTGATAATCGCATCTTGGCAGATTGTCCTGGCTGCTCAGCTGTGGTGTCCTCTCAGGTCCTGCACATTTTTCAAGGCTCTGTGAGTCTCATCTCCCAGATCTACTCAGTAAATGTCCCTGTTGTTAACTGACTTCTGAGGCTTCCAGTCAAGAGCCCTGTCCCATACCAACTCTCCAGGGTTTTAACATGCACCCAGCCTCGCAGCTCCCTCCTCACCTGTCTTTACCCCTTTCTCTTTGATGTCTTTACTCGCCACTTCTTTTCTTAAATTTAAGAAAAAAATGTTCAGTTACAGTAGAGTAATTAGACATTTATAAAACTGACAAAGTATTACCCCTATCAGCCTAGTACTCATCTGACACCATACATAGTTATTACAACATTATTGACAATATTCCCTGTGCTGTGCTTTACATCCCTGTGACTGTTTAAATAACTGTAATTTATACTTCTTAACCCCTTCACTTTTTTTATCCATACCCCCCTAACCCGTCTCCCATCTGGCAACCTTCCCATTTCTTTTTGGATTTCAGCCACCTCTATGGAGGACAGTCTTTGCTCAGAGCAGGACCCATTGAGTGCATTTAGGAAGATTTTCTCAATTTCTTGTCAGCTTCCCTGTAAGAACTCAATGGCATACATTCTTAAAGGGGCATAGCTAGCCAAGTTACCTTTGCTGAACACCTAGGGGCAAATGTTCCCCTGGAAGATTGCTGGCTGATTCCAAGGAGAAGGTAGAGGGGGGGGAGTCTCTAAGATGTACCAACCTCACTTCTTGTGACATTCCTATCAATGCCAACAGCAACTGGTGATGCTTTGGCCACACAGTAGAAAGGCCTGTTTTGATGGTTCTGAAATAGTCACTTCAACCCAGGAAAACCCAAAGAAATTTAGGATCCTCTTTAGAACAGTTCCCAAGAAGAGCAGCTCAATAAATTGAAGCAAAATAGAGAAAAAATGCTGTGCTATATGAAGAAAATAAAATGAAAAGTGCTTTCCTGGTTTGGTATAAATCTATAGTAAATGTAGTTCTAAAAGTTGTACATTGAACACATTCCCCTTTCTCTTGTGTGGTTAAGAGGCTGGCCTTAAGACTACACAACAATTTTGTTTCTTATAACACCATCAACAACACTCCAAAACACATAGAAATATGTATATATATTTTAGAGACAGTGGGAGTGTTTATGCTTAGAAATAATTTCTTGTTAAAGTAACTAGCTTATTCTAATTATTTTTAATCCTGGTTTTTCATATGCTGAGTTTGCTTACTTGAATCATCCTGTTTGCTTTTCACCAAGGCTTCACATTGACTTTCTTTTAATTGAGACTTTGTCTCTTCTGCCCCCCAAATCTTGATTTCCATGTAAATTTGAACTAAGGTATTGACCCACATACAGGTGCATATAAAGAGTACTAAGATTCGCTATATGCACCTTGCAGTATCACCATCATCCTCTTGCAATGTCACCATTACCCTGAAGATCTTGGACAATATTCCCTACTGACTGTGGAGACTCTTTACTTACAAATTCCTCCCTGTTAGGGCTCTCCTGAAATACAGTCCCTTCCAAATGGCCCTGGTGAGTATCTTGATTGATGGATTTGACAAAACATTTATAAGGCAGAATCATAGTTCATTACAGTAAAAAAAATATTCAGGATAAACCAAAAAGCTTGTGGCAATTGGCCTAATTCTGTGGTAACCATTAATTAACAAGTTATTGATGCCTACTATGTGTCTAGCCCTCAGCTAAATGCAAGGAAGGCAAGAAGGCATGATGACTGCCCTCATTTTCTTACAGTCCAGATAGGGAAAAAGCAAATTACAGTAATTTCTGTAAAGAGAGCTAAATGCTGAATGGGTGGATAATCCAGCCTTTAATCAAGGAGCCAACTGACTGCTCAGCCCCTTGCCACTGCCAATAGTCATGAATGTTCTTCTCATTTGGGAATTGGCTTTTAAGCCATAACCCTATGAATCAGTTCTCCAAATATGTATGCCTTGTTCATGAGAAGAAATAAATAAATAGCCAGTCAAGTATGCCAGGGTACCACTAATGCTGTTAGCATTTACATTTGTCACATGGGAGGAGTTCAAGTCAGGAGCTGGCAGAAGCAGCTGATTACTGACTTAAGCTACAATCTAAATGAAACTATTTGTAAGTTTTTGCCCCAGGGGATATGAAGAAAGCATCAGGTTATTTTCACAATTGTTATGGGAGTCCTCACCTACAAGGCGGGTGGGCTGACACAGTCTGTGAACTGAAACCTGCTGTGGTAAGTCCCACCTGCACAGTCATACAACTAAGCCTCTTCTTCACTTACCTAGATCCTACTCTCTGTTCAATGTCCAGCTCCAGGCCTAAGCCCAATTGTCTGGGCCCAAGGTCTACTTCCAGTCACATAAGACACCATTTACTGAGCTAGAAAAGGTCCTAGTTCAGGGGGAGGGTGACATGTTGAGTTTAAGGTGCATAAAGGGAAGACGGACAGCAGACAGTTGGGCATATAGGTCTGGAGCTCAAAATACAGGTTTGGATGGAGACACAGACTTGAGAGTCACCAGTATATGGGCAAGTCATTGAAGCCACAGGAAAGGTTATGGTTTGCATTGTGTACCCCCAAATTCACATGTTAGGAACCTGCTCTATGTCAGAATGTGACCTTATTTGGAGATAGGATCTTTATAGACATAATCAAATCAAAATGAGGTCATTAGGATGGGCTCTAATCCCATATGATCAGCATCCCTATAACAAGGGGAAATTTGGACACACACATACACACAGGGAAAACACCACGTGACTATGAAGGCAGAGTAGGGGTGATGCTTCTACAAGCCAAAGAATGCCAAAGATTGTTAGCAAATCACCAGGAGCTAGGCAAGAGGTGAGAGACATGGAATAGATTCTTTCTCACAGGCTTCGAAAGGAAGCAACCCTGCTGACACCTTGATCTTCTAGCCTCCAAAACTGTGAGACAATAGATTTCTGTTATTTAAGCCATCACGTTTGTGGTACCTTGTTATGGTAGGGAATGAGACCATCCTGAGAGAGAATGCTGACTGAGAAATGCAGATAGCTGGGGCTGAAACTCAAGAAAACCAATAATAAAAGGGATATGAACCTACAAAAAAAAAAGCAGCCAAAAAGTTTGGGGGAGGGTGTAACAATGAGGAAGGCAAAGAAAGAGCGTGAGAGAGAGCATCATGGCACAAAGTGGGCTTTGGTGACACAACAGTTGTTGACTGTAGAAAGAGTACTGTTGGGTAATCATTAAGGGCAAATGGATTAGCATTTACTGAGAAAAACGTGGGAGGTGAGAAAGTACATGCAAGAAGTGTAGACAGCACACAAATGCAAAGAGAAAGGAAGAGTTTTCTCAACATAAATTCTGAAAGAGCCAAAAACAAGTGAATTTCAACTCAATATGGAAAGCACTAATATACTGACAAGTCCTGGTCTAAATGAGGATCTGCAGGATGCGTGGATGAATGAAAGAAAAGACAACACAGCCAGGTAATCCAGGATAGAATTTTTAGAAGATAATACTTTATTCACTATGCAAAAGTTCACAAAAATCAAGCATGACTTTGTAATTTAATAGGAGATGAGGTAAAACTTTCTTTAAGCTCCTTGAAATCTTCCTAGGCAGAATTCAGGGCACCTGATTTAGCATGTTAATCACTTCCCTGCTCCCATGGTTGTTGCAAATGTTCAGTCAAAATCCTCACTAGAAACATCATTTCTTGGTCAAAGATGAGGAATATATATTAAAGTTCTGTTCCTTTCATAAGCAAACGAGAGTAAATTATCCCCTGGGAGTACTGTATTCACCCATGTAAGGCAAATTAGAGTAACTATGCAAGTAAAAGAATGCTTAATGCACCAGTGCTGACAAATGAGCATACTACGTCTGAAAACTCTCCTGTAGAGGCAGCACTTGCCGTTTGATGGCCATACTCTACTCTCGAATTCTAATTTTATCTAATGGAGTGGAAGACACTTCTGACGTTCACTTGATCTGGAAGACACTTCTGACGTTTACATGATCTGGAAGATGACTTAAAGTTACTATGCAGGGCCTGGAATAAGGTAAAAGGTCCTGCTGGCATTACCTTCTAAACATTCATTGAGTTCATCTCCTCTTGTCATCTTTACCCATCCAATTCCCCACATGATGTGTTCGTTAGTTCTTTGTTTGCATAACTGACTGCCACATGCCCCCAGACCCCAGGACTGCACAGAGAGGAGCTACCATGTGAAAATGAAAGCTATCTGATGTTAAAGAGAAAACTCTGGGTTCACCCTAGCCTCACACTTATAGCCCAGAGACTAATTTTCCTGGTTACTGTTTGTTTTGGTTAAAGACTTTGCAAACCTTATTTTTTCACTCATACACATTTACTGAGGGGTCTTCTGTGTGCTGGACATTGAACTAGGATATAGGGGCTACAAAGAAGGCAAAGACCCAGCTTCCCTGACTTGGTTCACAATATATTGGGGCAAAAAGGCTGGAAAACAGGTGAGTTATAAGCCAACATGGAAAGTGTTAATATACTGACAAATCTTGGGCTTAATGGAAATGAAGACCTGCAAGAACCTGAGCCTAGAGGGTGTGAGAAATTGTAATTGATAAGTAGGAACAACATTTATAGGGCAGCCACTTCTTGGGAAACTAGTCAAAACAAGTAGGAAAACAGGCTGTGGTCTGTGGGGTAAACAGTACCATCTGGACTCAACAACAGAGAAGCTAAATTTTAATGATGTGCAGTTTGGGCTTTGTGGTTTTCAGTCTTAAGAACTCTGTAATCAGCTCCTTCTCTCAAATACCTTCCCACAGCATCTAACCCCTTCGTTTCTTTTAGCTCAGTGTACACTTTGTCTCAGAAACTTTATTTTTTATTAATAGATAAACAAAAGGTTGCAGAAGTATTAGAGACTATGCTTTATATATTTGTGTCTCTAACATCAACACCTAGAACAGGAAACCTAAGGTGGAGGATATTTCTGTAGAGAAGAAAAGGATAGTGAGTCTGCTTATGTGCTCATTCATGCATCCAACAAATACTGAGAATCTACTGTGTCCCAGGCACTGTGCTAGATGCCAAACAGAGCTTAACTGATAAAGTAGACAGGGTGTCATCCTTATGAAGCTTAGAATAAGTGAATAAACACATAGACATATGAATACAGCCTGGGTAAGCAAGTATATCAACAAACAATTACAAGTTATAAGTCCTGGGAAAGAAGCAAGCGGGAGTGGTGATAAAGAGTAACAGGGTGGCATTTAGGTGGATTGTGTAGTCAAGGAAAGTCTTTCTGAAGAGATTAAGGGTAAATGGAGACTTTAGGATGAAGAGAAGACAGACTTGCAAAAACAGAGGGAAGAGTGATTCAGGAAGTAGGAATAGCATGTGCAAAGACCCTGAAGTGGGAAAGAGTTACGTGTATTTTAGTTAGTGTAGATGGAGTGCAATAGAAAAAGGAGAGAAGAGTATAAGATAAGATTTAAAAAGAGACAGAAGCCAGATTAATTTTGAGGTGGGATATCCAGATCCAAATATCTACTAGGGACCGGGGCAATTCTGCCAAGAGTTTGGGTGAAAGCAGGACTGGTCACACAAAGTTGGAATCATAAGCATAAATGAGACAGTGGAATTCAATATATAAACCTATGAATAGACAGGAACAGATGGCCAAGGGGTCCAGGATGAACACACTGGGGAACAGTGCTGGGAGTACCTCTTATCAGGAGGTGGAGAAATTGAGACTTGCAAATAAAACAGAGCAGGAGGAGTCAGAGGCAGAAGCAGAGTTATAGAGATGAGAATCTGAGAGAAGAGAGTTTCAAAATGGAGATACCGTTAACCTTTTCATATACTACCAAGACGTCTGGGAGCGTGAAGGTGGAAGAAATGCCCACTGGCTATGGCAATAAGGATGTCACAGGTGACTTAGGAAAGCAGCTTCAGTAGAGAGGAGGTGAAGGAAGTGGAGGGAATAGGAATGGGGGCAGACGTTTGAGAAATTGGAAGGTAGACAGCATCAGAGTCCAGTGAAGCATTATTCAGGATGTGGGAAAGCTCCAGCTATGATGAAGTAACTTGTACAGGACTAGTCCCCCCTCCCACTGCAAACAGAACTGGGCAAACCACATGTGGCGACTGTTTTCAGGCACTGGCCAACAGAGGGTGCAAAAATGCAATCTCTAAGAAAGGTCACAAGGTCAGGTCCATGAGCTCCAGCTTCCACCTGGGGACAATGTCCTCCCTGTGGTGCAGAAAGGTGAATCCCAGTAGAGCTCTGAGTAGAGGAGGCAGATATCAAAGTTTGGGGCAGCTGAAGTCGCCGGAATCAGTGTGTCATTTGGAGAGGAGAGAGCTGTGACTTCTGAGGCTAGTACAAACAATATGCCTTTTTCTCCAGCTATGCCTTTGATCTTTCTCCCCATGCACCTCTTGGTCTTACTTTCTGTGAACTGATATTTAAGTTTTCAGACTCAGTTCAAGTGTTGCCCACCTTCAGGGCAGTCTTTGACAATCTTCCCTCCTCTGGGCATGCTGTACTCACCTAGTTACATCATATGGAATTGCGTTTTCTGGTTTACTTCTTTTTCTCCCTGGCTGTCCCGGCACTTAGTAGCTTTTCATGATAATCTGTTGAGTTGCCTGGCCATTCAGGAGAAACCAAGTGCAGCCCTTGTTATGCCCCACTATCGTCGGCGGCAGCGGCAGCCGTCCGTCTCAAGAGACGATGACGTAGCTTCTTGAGAGTCTATCTGCACCGCCGAGAATGGCTGTGCAGTCCGACTCGGGAGTGACAATCCCTGCCACACTTGTTACAGGTGAAGGCAGATGGCTGTTGTTGCTGCTGTTGACGCTGCTTCCGCCTCGATCTTTTCTGGACCGCCTCCTCGTTGCGCGCAGCCTCTGTGCGTGACGTACCTTGCCTGACCGCGAGCCTCCAGGCTAGGCGGTCGTCTGCTTGAACTTCCCATGTGTTGAGATTGATGGAGCATTGTGTCATGTCCTTTTTGCAGATGTCTTTGAACCGCAGTTTTGGGCACCCTCTCATCCTCTTGCCTTCTGCTAGCTCGCCGTAGAGGAGGTCTTTGGGGATACGGCCTGCATCCATTCTTTTGACATGGCCGAGCCACCTGAGGCGTCTCTCACTAAGAACTGCATGCAAACTGCTCATGTTGGCTCGCTTCAGCACCTCGGTGTTGGGAACCTTATCCTGCCAGGCGACATGCAGGACGCGTCGCAGGCACCTCATGTGGAAGCTGTTGAGTTTCCTTTCGTGCCTTGCATAGGTGGTCCACGTCTCGCTGCCATAGAGGAGAGTGCTGAGTACGCAGGCTTGGTAGATGCGCAGTCTGGTTTTCTCAGTGAGGCTGGAATTGTTCCACGCTCGCCGGTTCAGTCTGGCCATAACTGTGGCTGCCCTGGCGATTCTCCGGTTGACCTCCAAGTCGACTGACAGAGAGCTCGAGATGGTGGACCCGAGGTAAGTGAAGTCGTTGACAACCTCCAGGGTGTATCCGTCGATGGTGATGCATGGGGGAGTCCCCGTGCCTTGAGCCATAACATTCGTCTTCGTCAGGCTGATGGCTAGTCCGAACTCCTTGCATGCGTGGGAAAGGCAAGTGACTAGCTGCTGGAGTCCCTCTTCGGAGTGTGATGTCAAGGCTGCGTCATCGGCGAAGAACATCTCACGGATGAGCACCTCTTTGACTTTGTTCTTGGCTCGTAGAGGGGCCAGGTTGTAGAGCTTGCCATCGGATCTGGTGTGAATGAAGACACCCTCGCTGCAGTCCTTAAAGGCGTATTGGAGGAGCATGGAGAAGAAGATTCCGAACAGCGTAGGCGCGAGGACGCAGCCCTGCTTTACTCTGCTGCTGACTGGGAAGGCCTCAGAGGCTGCGCCGTTGTAGGACACCGTGCTGTGCATGTTGTCGTGAAAGGACATGACCACAGCAAGCAGATGTGGTGGACAGCCAATCTTCCGTAGCAAGCTGAAGAGACCGCTTCGACTGACCAGATCAAACGCCTTCGTAAGGTCGATAAAGGCGAGGTAGAGTGGTTTATGCTGCTCGTGACACTTCTCCTGCAGCTGGCGTAGGGAGAAGATCATGTCCACTGTTGAACGGCCAGCTCTGAAGCCACACTGGGACTCTGGGTAGACGCGGGAAGCAAGGGTCTGCAGGCGGGCAAGGGCGACCCGGGCGAATACTTTGCCGACGACGCTGAGGAGAGAGATGCCCCGGTAGTTGTTGCAGTCGCTGCGGTCTCCTTTGTTCTTGTACATGGTGATAATGTTGGCGTCTCTCATATCCTGGGGGATGTAACCCTCCTTCCAGCAGAGACAGAGTAGATGGTGGAGCGGCTGTAGCAGGACTGGTTTCCCGCTCTTTAGGATTTCTGGAGGGATTCCGTCGCTTCCTGGTGCTTTCCCGCAAGCGAGGCGGTCGATGGCTTTGCCGAGCTCTGCCGCAGTAGGTGGGGTGTCTAGCTCCTCCATGACTGGTAGGTCTGGGATGGCGTTAAGAGCAGTGTCTGTTACGGTGTTCTTCGTTGCGTACAGCTCGAGGTAGTGCTCGGTCCACCGCCGCATTTGCTGTTCCTGGTCAGTGATGACCTCACCTGTCTTGGACTTAAGGGGGGCGATCTTGGAGGGGATTGGGCCTGTTGCCTTCTTGATACACTCATACATTCCTCGTGCGTTGCCTATATCGGCGGCTTCCTGGATGCTTCTGCACAGGTTTAGCCAATAGGTGTTGGCACAGTGGCGGGCGGTCTTCTGGACTTTGTTCCTGGCAGCCCGTAGAGCTTGAAGTGTACTGGGAGTGGGCTGGCCTTGTAAGCCAGTAGGGCCTTCCTCTTAGCCTCGATCACGGGTTCCATTTCTTCCCAGTGAGCCTCGTACCAGTCAACATTCTTCCGCTCTTTCTTCCCGTAAGCAATAATGGCGGAGTTGTATATGGCGTCGCGGAGACGTGGCCAATTGGATTCGATAATGTCATCTGCCGCCACTCCCTCGCCGAGTGCATCTTCCATCTTGTTGATGAATTGCTGGGTCTTAACTGGGTTGCTGGCACAACTGGTGTTGATGCGTGGGCGACCCTTCATCTTGGAGTGGTGCAACCTCTTCGGCATTATGCGCACCTTGCTTACCACGAGGGCATGGTCCGTGTCGCAGTCTGCACTGTGGTAGCTGCGGGTGAGGAGGGTGCTGCCAATATCCGTTCTTCTGGTGATGACGAGGTCAAGCTGGTGCCAATGGCGGGAGCGGGGGTGCCTCCATGACACCTGGTGGATCTCTTTGCACTTGAAGAATGTGTTTGTCATGCACAGGCCGTGGTGACACGAAAGCTCAAGCAGTCGCTGACCATTCTCATTGATCTTTCCTCTCCCAAAGTTTCCGAGGCAGGTGGGCCAGGCCATGTGGTCGGCTCCTACTCTTGCGTTGAAGTCTCCAAGGAGATAGAGAGCGTTACTTCTGGGGATCTTGGATAACACTTCGTCCAGTGCATGGTAGAACTGTTCTTTCTCTTCAGTGGTGGCGCAGAGGGTTGGGGCGTACGCGCTAAGAATGCTGACTGGGCCGAAAGTTGTTGACAATTGGAGGGTAAGTAATCTCTCTGTGCCTCCTGTGGGTGGCTCTATGGAGTTAACAAGCGTGTTCTTCACAGCGAACCCAACACCGTGCTATCTTGGTTGGTCCGGAGACTTCCCTTGCCAGTAGAAGGTGTAGTTGGTTTCTCTGATAGTTCCGTTGTCGGCCAACCGGGTCTCCTGTAGAGCCGCAATGTCGATGTTTAGTCGTGCCAGTTCCCTATCAATGACAGCGGTTTTCCTGACACCATTGATCCACGAAGGTCTGCAGTAAGTCCGGGGCACATGGTCCTGATGTTCCAGCTAGCGAGGCGAAGAGCCGGAGGCTTCTTTCTTGTTGTTTGCTTGGAATTAACTGGTGCGGGTGTTTTGTGGCCCACTTTTCGAGAGGCGCCTCTCTGATCCCCACGCACCCAGTGGGGCAGGCGAGCCATGGCAAGACGGCACCTAATTGGCTGGGGCTGCCCAGCTTGAGGCGGGCGGTAGCTGTCCAGTGAGGTGCGATGACCTCTCCCACCGTCAGAGGAGACCCCTGGCGCTCGTTTCCTTCGCCAATCGGATGAACTTATAACCGGTATCTGTCTCCTCCCGTGTTGAGTCGACATCTTGCGATGACGCTGGAGTGTCCTCTCCAGTGAAACTGAAGCTACAGAGCCTGGGCAGGGTGATATGGAGGGTCTGCTGTTGCCCATGCAGCAGACCCCCCCTCTCTTCGCAGCTGAAGGATCCAAGGGAAAGACAGAGTCAATACAGCTTGGCTTCAGGTGCGCCGCAGGAGTTGCCGGTGTTGACTACAACGTCAAACCGCCTTAGGGACTCCAGCTCCGGATTTTCTGTCGGGGTTTACTCCCTTAGCCTTTCCCTGAAGAGGTATGCCGCAAGGCAGCGGAGGTTTTTTGGAGTCAGAGTTTTCCTTCTCTGCCCCACTATATTCAGTACATTTAATGTGTATATGTCTCATCATCCTCACACATGTCCAAGAAATATTTAATGACTAACTGAATAAATTGACAATATTAGAAATGCCTTAATTAAGAAGAACCAATTTCTACTTGTTTTGAATTTCCTATGCCACTATTAAAGAATGATGGGTACACACTCACTATTTATAAAATTGGTTGATAAACAGGAAAGTCAATAAAACTCCAGATGCATCAAGAATTTCCTCACATTTGGACCTTTGAAATGTGAACATTTCAATGGAAATCTGCCCTGATGGTTCCTTTTAGATCTTTCGTGAACACCAGATGTGTTGACTCTAAGGAGAAATCACATTTAAGATCTGGGCAGCAAGGTTAGGATTGTCTTCGTGTCCCTGTTTCTGCCTTCCGCATGGAGACCATTAACAGATATGCTGAGCTGGTCTGATCAGCAGAGGCATGGAAGAGAATCAGCTCTCCAGGCTTTCTGGCGAATCTCAGTAGAGTAATTATATAATTTATTGTGTGTCTGGCTCCATCAGGGGTTTAGATCAAAGCGACACATCTGAGGCTTGATATTTACAACATTCTATCTCAGGGGCAAAAGAAGAATGTGTCCTATGCTTCCCTGAGAAAATAGCAGTTTGCGCCACTATTTCTTCTTCTCTTTTCACCAACAGACCATCCCAGTCACAGCTCCAGAGGCCTCGTCCTCTGGACTCTCAGTTGCTCCAATAACTCCTTTTGATCTCTCAAAACCTTGGGATAGCATTCACTAAGAGGCATGTCTAATATAGTTACAGTGTGAGGAAAAGTTTTTGAGATTTGGAACAAAAATGTTATCTTTTCCAGAAGCTGCTGACAACATAGCTTCCAAGGATTTTCTAAGGTCCAGCTGGGCTTCCGTCATGGTCTCCTCAGAGCATGATTTCTGCACCACAGCACAGTTCAAAGAGCCCAGACTTGGAAGTCAGATAACCTGGAATGAAATGTCAGCTCTGCCTCTTACTGGTGTTGTGCTTTCGAACAAGCGATTTTTTCTCCTCCAGCTTCAGTTTCTTCACTGGATTATGTGAGATAATGTGTCTTGCTGTTGTTTATTTGCAGAACATTATAGTCCCTGGAATGCTACATTTCACCTAGAATGCTCTCAAAAAGTAGTTACTGATTGAATTTTGCTCAAACTCAAGGTGTATATCATAGGCAGAATCTCACTTATAAATTGGAGTTTTGCCCAACCCGATATATATTTTCCCATATAAACAAAGTTATAAATTGTGGTTTGACCACAGATTGGCACTAAAATCCCCGTTAGTGCATCATGTGGTACATCTGCAGTGGGGAAGCACAGTCATTAAGCCAAACAAGGGAGCACTGGCTAAAAACAGTTTTATATTTATCTCGAAAGTTTGTGGTTGAAGAAGAGCAGGTTAAACTTAAGAGAGAGAAAAAAGTTGTAGATGATTTTTGAAAGAGAACCCAAGGGAAACTTTAATGCATTATCCCAAGGCTCAGTGTTGGTGCCCTGCAGCTTCATTCTGTTTGATTTCCATCAAACTTGACTACTTCCTTCCTTGACAAAGGTATCTCATTAGCATCAATTTCTTGTTTACCAAATAGGATTTCAAGAGTACAGTTGTTATTTCCTAAGGAATAGAAAATGAAAAAATAGAGAGAGATGAATGAGAGAGAAACAGAATTATTTTTAACACTAACACTAAGAATATGTTAGAAAAGGAATTGGAAGTAACCAGAGTTAAAAGTGGGGGTGTGTGTAGAGATTGGACTATAATGGAGTGGAGAGTTCAGGTGAAAGATGGTGGTGATTTTGGCTAGAGTGATGGAGTGAAGATGAAAATAAGCAGCCAGAACCAAGACAATTTTAGGGACAGATATGACAAGATTTGATGATAGACTATCCAATCCAAGCCAAGCGAGGGGTAGAAGGCAGAGGATGAGGGAGGAAAAGCCTTAAAAATAACCCCCAAATTTCTGGCTTTTGTCACTGGTGGATATTACTGAGCAATGAAGAAAGAACAAATTGGGAAAGGGAAGGACCCATTGGGATGTGGAGAGGGGTGGGAGGGAGACCAAGTGTGTTAAGTTTGAGAAGTCTGGGAGACATCCAAGTAGGGGCATCAGAAAGGCTGCTGGATCACAGAGACTACTGCTCAGAAGGTTAACACTAAGCTGGAGAAATGTGGGAATTGTCAGCTGAGAGATTTTTCAAATCACTCTGAGTCTGGGTGATATCAGCTAACACACAGAGAGAGCTACAGGAGGAGACATTACTGAGCCCCAGGACCTCCAGCATTTAGAGATGACATTGAAATGGAGGCCATAAAGGAAACTGAAATTCAGAAAGGCCTCAAGGATGGTAGCTTAATATGTCCCATTTGAAATGCCAAAAGTAATTCTTTTCCAGGAATTACAAATGCTTGGAAGCTAATGAGCTGTTTTAATTTCTGAGAACAAACTTTAAGAAATTGCATCAAACAATTTATGCCAGTGTATGTAATTATGCCAACACATACGGCACCTGGAAACTACTCACTACTTTAATGGCATGAGAAAATGTTGGCAAAGAAGGGAGCATTGAGTCTTAACTCACAGCATCCTGGCTATGCTTTTACTTCCATCTTCTATTGTCGACTTGTTGAAGTAGGCTTTTCATGTTTTTAACAGAGGCTTTAAGAAAATTATCCAGAACTTACAGAGCAAACCTTAATGATTGCTTTGCAATCACCAAATTCAACAGCCCAAGACATGAAGGGATCAGGGATGGGCATGCAGGGAGGGATCCTGGGGAACTGGGAGCTAGGCATGGCTTCATTCCCTGCAGAAACCCATCCCAGCTTAAACACTTCAACACTGGAGAGCGGGAGTGAGGTGGGGGGATCAGAACAGCCTGAAAGGAACTGTTTTCTGTACACGGGACTAATTTTCTAAATATGTAGTTCTTACTGAAATATTTAGAGAACTTACTCTCTTCTCTTTATGAAAATACCATTCTCGGCAGTCTACTCCTTGTGCTGTCTATAACAGATTTGTAGCACATTTGTGGTTGCTTCAACAATTTGTAAAGATGGCTCATATACCCCATTTCATTTTACCCTTCCATTACTCTGTGAGGCACTTACTATCACCTTTGCTTAACTGATAAGGAAACTAAAGCTCAAAAGTGCTGCTAAAAGTAACTGTCACATGGCCAGCACTTGTCCAAATAAATATATTAATGATTGATTCCCCCCACCCCTCTGGAATCATGTTTTAAACACTTGCTATGAGTCAGGCATTGTGCTAGGATCTAGAAATATAAAAATAAATTAGGTAATTATTTCTGCTCATAGTCTACTGATACTTATTAGAGGGATTAACAGACAAAAATCATACAATGTGTGGGATAGACTTACACTAAAAATTATCCATTGTTTATCTGATTTACATTTAACTGGGTGTTGTGTATTTTTATGTGCAAAATCTTGCAATTCTACAAGTTATTAGAAACTTTTTATGAACCACCTGGGTGAGCAGAGCCCTTATTATTTTTACATTACTTAAAGTGATTCTAAATGTTTTACTTTCCAGAAAAATTGTACTTGCCAACAAAATAAAAAACACAGACTGATGTTTATTAACTATAGCATAACCAGACCAACAATGTAATTTGGGATATTACAACAAATAATTACAAATTACTTTTCTAGTTAAGAAAAATTTTATCTAATTCATTATATATATAAAAGTTCATCTTAGCTTACAAAGAATTTTGCATATATCATGTTATTGGATCTTACACAGAACAAGAGATATTATGCCCAATTTAGAGATGAGGAAACCAAGGCTTAGAGAAGCCACATGACTTGCTTGTGAGTGGATAGTAAGTCGTGGTGCTCTGAAACCGATAAATTTTCAGCTCAAGTGCTTCTTTTTCTATAGGATTTTGGGTGCTGAGGACAACAGTAACTGCTAAAGTAGAATTCTAAAACCTAATTCTTCCTTCTTTTGTTTTGGATGAGGCCACCAAGGCAGAACGATACAAAAGTTGTCAAGTGTCTCCAGATCCTGAAGTCAGGGCACATCGCCTAAGCCCACCTATAAAAGAGAAGGCTCTGGAGAGAATGGCCAATGGTCTGTGCAGAGGCACCCCCAACCCCTGTGCCTTGCGGTGGTGGAGAGAAGTGCTTCTCCTTGACTTTAGGTGGAGGAACAACATGGTGATTGCTTGCAGCACTTGACGTGTGTCCACTAGGGTCTGGGGTTCATAAGCGCTGTATTCTGAGTCTATCCAAGAGAACTTTGAAAGTGGAATTTTGCAGCTGGAGATATCCCTGTGAGAATAAAAAGAAGAGCACTAGGAGCAAGTAGCCCTTTTTTCAACACTCGACAAAACAATGTGAGATGGGAACCAGCGAGGGAGCTGGCTTGTTGGTCTCTAAAGGCATACTGCCCGAGATGAGTGTTCAGAGGGGTGACATAACCCCAACAGAGTGGGAGTAGGGGAAACCCAGGAACTAAGGGTTGGGGCATCATAATCAACCAGTTTTCATGGGAAAGACAATTTCTTAGAACTCTTTGAATTGCTTTATATACATTCACTCTCGTTAATTGTCATCACAATTCTATGAACTAACTATTGGTTATTATCCCATCTTATAGATAAGGAAACTCAAGCACCCATGGAATCATTTCACCTACACTCCCCGTCCTGTACTCCCAAAGGCCCTGCAGCTCATGGGACAAATAGCAGGAATTATGGAAGACAAAACATTGCAATGTGTGTGGTAAAAATATTGAACTTCATGTGCTGTCTCTGGCTATTAGCTTCTGCTGTTCTGTTACAGATGGTAGATAGGTAGCAAGAAATGAAGAAATCTTGACCTGAACTGGTATTGATAATGAGCCTAGGTTCAACTCCCTGCTGTTCAAAAGCCAGTAATCAAGACACCAGGGCTGGTGGAAGGAAAGCAGGTTCATTCAAGAACCGACAATTTGAGAAGATGGGGGACTCTCGTCTCAAAGACCATCTTAACAATTAGATACGGGCAGGGGATTTTGTAAAAAGGAGGAGAAAGGAAAGAAAGAAAAAAAAAAGCACAGGAATCAAAAGGAAGGAGGTTGAGAGTTCTCCATGGGGAGGACTACCTGAAAGTCAACATAGTCTGTTTATATAACTGGTTGAAGGTCAACAATCTCCCAGAGCTGGAATGCCTGAAAGTTGGAGTCTGCTTCTTTTGAAGGTAGTTCCTAGAATTCTTAAGCAAACAGGCTTTTTATGTGCAGTCACATATTAGTTAGCCAGTCAGAATTTACAGAAATAATGTTAAAAGAATGGTGAAGTGGGTTACAGTATGATAAAAATGATAGTTTATAAAAAAGTCTACAGTCTTATGCATATTATATGGAAACATAGGTAAATGTATGAATGTATAAAATGAGGTCTTTCCAGCCAGGGCTACTGTATAAAAGTGGGTTCATTCTGCCAAGCTAATTGATGGAGGTGCTAAAAGTCACCTCTGAAAAAAATAATTGCCATTAGACTATACCATTTTACATATTCTAAATTACTATTTTAATAGAATTTAATATGAAAATCTCACAAACATTTCCCAAGGAGACTAGGGCATGAAGCCAGCTGGTTTGGTGCTTTACAGACTCAAGTGGGACTAAAGCAAGAGTCAGCTTTTCTGGTACCAGAAAGGCTACTGCAAAGAAAGGCAGTGGCTGGAGAGAATACACATCATTCTTGCCTGCCCCAAACCACTTCTTCATGATAAATGCTTATGATCTTCCCTCAAGAAACCACATCTGTTCACTCTAGCTCTATATGGTTTAGGTGAAACTGAATACTCCTCCGCATACCCCTGACCTTAACTCATTTTGATACCAAACCCAGAATGGACACATGACCCATTACTGACCAATCAGTCTGTTCCATAACTCAGTCACACAAGACTTAAGGTAAACCAATGAGGACTGGCCCAGGATGCTTGCCAGACCTTATGGGAAAGATGAAATTGCTTAAATTGGTAGAATGAGAGCCTAGAGTCGTTAGGGTCATCGTTGCCATAAAAAAAAAAAAAAATGGAGAGAGACAGGATCATCATTGCTTTGGCTCTCATATCAGGCTTCACCTGAACTCGATACAACACCTGGACTTTCCAGTTTCATTAGCCAATAAATTCTGATTTTTGTTTTTTCTTAACCCAGTTTCAGTTAGGGACCTGTCACACGATAATGAAAGGGTCAGGACCATTTCAATGGCCCTAAGCAAGGGAAGCTGATGACATTTGACCTAATAGCTATTGCCAGCACTTAGAAGACAACTTGAAAAATAATCTCATTAGCTACATTGAAGATGAAGTCAGTTACAGAGTTTGACCTGACAGGAGATAACGAGAGATGCCCCCGAATCAGTACTGCACTGCTTGTTTCCTGCCCAAAGTGTGTCCTCCCTCATTAATGACACAAGCTATCCTAGTTCTCATTTTCCTCATATGAAACCATTTTCTCATCCTTTTGAAATCTATGTGTATAAATTAAAAAGACAGAAGATGAATTGAGAACCCCTCATCTCCCATCCCCATGTTAATCCAGTATCCTCTGCTTGACATTAGCTTGGATCTATAAAATTTCATGTTGGTTTACCAAAACCCAAGTCAAATAAAGGACATATTTATTTCTATCATCACTGTCAGACAAAACTTTAAAATATGATCTCATATAGAGGCTCTCATAATTCCATATTAAAATAATTTCAGGAACATTGTTGCCTTCTTGGTGAGAGGTCTGATGATTTATTAGGGGATGTGGCAGAGGGCAGGCACTGACCCCAAATTATTGCATAAATGACAAAGGTCTAAATCTACTAGTCTACTAGGTCTACTCATTATGAACCTACCAGTACATACAACTACTACTCTTTCTACCAGCAAACTTACTGCCTTAGAAAATTTGGCTTCCCAGATGTTCTGCGGTAATGAGGGGAAGACACAGCTGATCTATCCAGAAGAACCGTAAGAAACTCTTTGCAGCTCATGGTGCTTATTGACGTCATGGCCATGTGAGGCATCAGCTCAACTCCAGCTTAAAGAATAAACTTTTTTATAAAGCTGACAAAGTCCAGCCCCTTTCCTATATTAAAAATCTTCTCTCCTTTCCTCTCAGTACAACCTCTTTCTTTGACTGTAACAATTCACATATTGTAATAAATCATTGAGTCCCTAATCGGGAAAGGTGAACACAAGAGAAGAGGGAAGGTTAGGTTTCCTTGTTTTTTGATATGCACTGTAAATGTTCCAGATGGATGATGTGTTTTCAATATCTTGATTTTATGGTGTTCCCAATATTTTGACAACTCAAATTCCATGAGTCCCACTGGGTAAATATGGGAAAGATAAAGAATTTATCCCTGCTCACTTAAACCCTAATCACAAAAAGTACCAAACAAAAAGAAATACCAAATGACTCCAGACCTTAGAAAAGAGTAACAATGTCAGAAAGCTTCAAGCCAAGAGAACATTATAGACACATGGGGCTTGAACCAATTGCAGATTTGAGTGGTTTCTGACTCTTAAAATTCTGGCACTGAGTAAATTCTCTTGCTTTATTTGGGTTCTAGTCCTTCACAGCCAACAAATTTTAGTAACACATTCTTTTAATATATGTAAAATACTATTTTAGAGCATTTAAAAAGCTTTAATTTGCTTCTTTTTTGTGAGGCATTATCCCTATTTTACATATGGAAAAATTGAGACCCAGAAAAGTTAAATAAAATAACTAAGGTTACACAGCAAATATAATCACACAGAGCCTTGATGTATCATTTTAGATAACATATTTCTCATAAGTCTGTTTCACATAGATTATCCCTTTCAAAATAATATCTAGAAAAGATAAATTTTTTTTTATGTTTTGTTCTTATAAAAACCACTTGAGACTCAAAAGAAATCAGGTAAATTTTTACAAGTTATATTAATATAAAAATATAACTTACATAGACTCAATTGAAAGCAGACAGTTGATGTACTGTGGAATTTGTGAAACGACAGAAAATGGAAGTTTGTGTGAGCTATGAATTAGCTAGTTAATAGTGGCTGATCTGTACACCAATATAATGGCTTTCTGGTTCTTTTTAAAATACATTCTTTCTTATTAGAAGTCATTATCATGAAAGTAAAAATAAATACATTTTTATAAAGAAACAGGAACTTTAAACAAGTATTAACTAGGCTTAGGAGAAACAAGATGGCGGAAGAGTAAGTGGAAGCTACACTAACATCCTCCCAGAACTAGTATGGATTTACAACTTAATTTTGGGGAAATCATCTGGAATAACCAACCGAACACTAGCTGGAGAGAAGTCTTATAACCATAGAGAGACAGAAAAGGCCACTACATCACAACGTGACCGGTAGGGAGTGCGGAGACGCAGAAGGGCTGGCTGGACTCACACGGGTGGCAGCTGAAGGGACTGAGAAACAGCTCAGCAGCCAGGGGTTCCCCCTGAGAAGGGAAGGGTCTAAACCCCCAGCTGAGCTTCGCAGCATACAGCAACAGAGTGGAAAATAAAATAGTATCCAGTTGTGAAAAGTGAAAAGCCACAGGGTTTCTTGCTAGCTGGAGAGAAACAGCAGGAAGAAAAGAGCTCTTAAGTGGATCACATACAAAAATATTTTGGCCCCCACTTACCCTGGGCTCGAGCGGAGGGAAGGCAGAGAGGACTAGAGATGCTTGGGGAGAGTTTGATGTGGTGGCTTTGAGGGGAGAACTGGGGAGGCAGCCAACCAGGTCCCTGTGCTGACTCACCCCCACACTGCAGGCAGACCATTCCCCCCACCCAAGTGGCGTCAGCCTGAGGGGAAGCAAAAGCCCTGCCTACAGGAATTAAGCTGCCACACCCACTGTCCTTAAGCCTGATGGCTAATCACAGATTGAATAGATTAACAACTAAAGATGCCAGAGAAAGACAGTAGATCCCTGGAAGTCTCCAACAGGCTGCCTAGGCCCAGACTGGTACAGGATCTGACACCACCAGTGGCAGATCCAGGAAGTGCAGATTATTCTAAGAAGCACAAACAAACAATAGGAGTCACAAAAATGGGGAGACAGAGAAACAACCCCCCATCGAAAAGAGGTAGAATCCCCAGAAAGAGTGCTAAATGAAATAGAGGGGAGCAAATTATCAGATATGGAATTCAAAACATGGATTATGGAGAAGCTCAATGAGCTCAGCGGAAACTACAAAGAACTCCAGAAAAACTATAAGGAACTTACTGAGAATTACACCAGCATGAAAAAGGACATAGAAACTATCAATAAGAACCAGGAGGAAATGAAGAATACGATCTCTGAATTGAAGAACACAACAGAAGGAATTAAAAGCAGGCTAAAGGATGCAGAAGATCGGATCAGCGAGCTGGAAGACAATGTAGACAAAAACTCCCAGACAGTGCAACAAAATGAAAAAAGACTGAACAAGACTGAAGAGGCTCTAAGACAGCTGCAAGACAACATGAAACGTAATAATATCCATATCATAGGAATTTCAGAAGGAGAAGAAGAGCAAGGGATAGAAAACCTCTTTGAAAAACTAATGACAGAAAACTTCCCTAACATGAGGAGAGAAAGAGTCACACAAGTCCAGGAAGCACAGAGGGTCCTAATGAAGAGGAACCACAACAGGCCCACTTCAAGACACATCATAATTAAAATGCCAACATTCAAAGACAAAGAGAGAATCCTAAAAGCAGCAAGAGAGAAACAACTAATAACATACAAGGGAGCTCCAATAAGGCTATCATCAGATTTCTCAGCAGAAACACTACAAGCCAGAAGGGGATGGTAAAAAATATTCCAAGCAATGAAAAACAAAGGCCTACAACCAAGAATACTCTATCCAGCAAGACTCTCATTCAAAATGAAAAGTGAAATAAGGGGTTTCCAAGACAAAAGAAGGCTAAAAGTATACATCTCCACCAAACCAGCATTGCAAGAGATGCTAAAGGGTCTGCTTTAAGAAGATGAAGAAACAGAGAGAGACAGAGAGGAATACAAGTACAAAGGGGGAAAATGACAATGAATAAGTACTGAAAGAAAGAAGGAACTTCTACCATTTGCAACAACATGGGTTGAACTAGAGAAAATTATGCTTAGCGAAATAAGCCAGGCAACAAAAGAAAAATACCTTATGCTATCACCTATTATGGGAAACTAATGAACAACACAAACAAATGAGAAAAATTGAACCAGAGGTATGTAAACAAGGAATAAACTAACAGTAACAAAGAGGGAGATGGGAGGGAGAGAAGGGGGTAAGAAGAGGAAGGGTATAGTCAAAGAACATGTATAAATGACCCATGGACATGGGCAACTGGGTGGGGACTGAATGTGGAAGAAGGGGGTGCAGGGTGCAGGGAAGCAAGAGGGGGAAAAAATGGGACAACTGTAATGGGAAAAAAAATTTTAGTGGGGGAAAAAATGAAAATATAAAGAATGGAAATGCAAGTTCAGTGAATATTAGAAGGACAAGGACTTTCCCTCACATTGTATATTTTTCTCCCTATCTGATTCCTCCAGGGTTTGGCATTCTAAAGAAGTAAGTAATGACATAAGTTTCTTTGCATAAAACTAATAAGACCAGTTGTTAATAGAGGTTTTTTTGACTAAGACTTTGACTGGAATGTCATGCCTAAAGGAGACATGCTTGGGCTCTTGTTGTTACCAAAAAGCCCTGAGGAACTGGGAATGACTTTCAAAGGTAATAAAAGCCCACGAGATAAAAGGCCTGGTACCTTGGTTGGAGTGTGGTCCATGGCAATCTTTCCAGGGAAGGAATGAAGGTTGTTTTCCTGAAAGATGGCTAGAAAGGACCTTAAGGCACATTGGAAAACCAGAAGGACTTGGAAAAGTCAGGTGTTTACAGGCAAGGCTGAATGCCAGGTATGTGGCTCAGCTTCTGTGCCCTGAAGGGCAGACTGAAGGTCACCCTAAATGTTTCTTGTGTAAGTTCCAGCAAAGCAGAACTAAAGATCATGAGTAATCATTTGCTGCTCTTGTTGTGTTTATGCAAGTGAACAGGATAAATTAAAAATGGACTTAATGCAGTCTCTTTAATGACAAGGAGGGTAATCTTAGGGAGAAAAATCACTATACAAGGAAAATCACAATGATCAGTGGTAGACTATAAAGTAGTGCAGCTAACCATCTTTAAAGTTTTTTTTCATTTAAAGTTTGTTCTCACTTGAAAGTTAAACTATGTGATATCATCAAGGATATTTAATTTACAGGCAAGAAGAATGTCAAATGCCTTGCAACTGGATGTCTTTCCAATAAGACAGTCTTACAGATTTAGAGACTTGTTTGTGGGTTATGTTACATAAATTAACATGTGTTTTCTGTTTTCAAAGGGCATAAGCCTATGATATCATTACCTGAGTGATTGTCTGTATGTATAGGCCTCACTTAATCCTGTCTGCAGCGCTGCCTCCTGAGACTCAATGGTTTGGCTGAACTAAGTGGCTGGGTTGGTGAAGAATGGGGTGGTCTGTGGGCTTCACTTTAAAACTGGTTTCTCCTTTCTGTCCTAATGGCTTGGGCAGAAAGAGCCCAGAGACCTGAGAGGGGGGAAAACTAAACTATTTCCTTCAGCCCAAACTAAGTATAATGGGCAAAAGGGTTTTGGACAGATGAAATGTGCCTGGCACACCTTCCTCCAAAGAAGCCCTTCTTTTCCCTCTTGTGGGACATTGAAAAATTAATACCTGTCTTTTGTCATCTAGTGGTTATGGATTGAATAATGTCTTTTAACCCTGTTGCCAAATCTGTTGCCTCCAGAATACAACAAGGATGCCAGCTTGTTAAATCAAGCACGTCATTGTCCGGGGACAGCCAACTGACCTGGAGTTTGCATAATCCTTCCCCATGTGGGAAGGCCACCCCGCCTCCACACCCCCACTCTTATTAGGGATTTCTGAACCCAAGGGTAGGTAGGACGACGACCATGTCCAGCTTGAAGCAGGTAGAAGAGCTCGAGACCTTCGCCCATTGTCCTTTATAAGATTATAAAGGGTCTTAAGTCTGAGAAGGAGGGATTGTTCTTTTTTATTGTTAAATTAATTAATTAATTATTGAAAAAATAATATATGAAAGGGTTAGGCAGGAGAGCTTGTATGTATGACCCATGGGCATGGACTTGGGGGGGCATTGTTGGAGGAGGGGGGAACTGGGCGGCGGGGAGCAAAGGGGAAAAATTGGAACTATTGTAACAATATAATCTATAAATATATACTTTAAAAAAAGTATTAACTAGGCTTAGGGAGGAAGCAAAGGTAATTAATTACACAATGTAAGCCTTTTCCTGTTTAATAGCAGATGCACCTGTTGTATCTCAATTATTTACTCAGAAGAAAGATGATCATGGATATGCTAAATTTAAAACTAGAGATTATTTTTAAAATAAGGTAGTGATAAACAATACTCCCAGTTTCACTGAAGATCTTACCAAAGTCAACAGACATGACTGCAGAATAAAATGCTAAAAACCTGGACTACTTGGAAAGCTTAATCTCTCTGGGCCTCAGTTTCTTCATCTTTAAGATGAGCATGTTGGACTGGATGGTCCTAGACAGCAACCCCCCCCCCCCCAAAAAAAATAAAAAAACAGGGAAAAACATCCTTCAAAATAAGTAGGCGAAATGAATGAATATATCTTTTTGGTTGCCTTACTTAAAAGCAAATAGCATAATTCCCACAGTTTATCATATAGAACTAACTAATCTGAATATTTAATTTTGAGAGTTTGAGAGTCCTATTTACACTAAATGTCCTCAAATCTGTTGTCTTCTTTGGCTCTGTAATAATAAGAAGAGAAGAAATGATTTGTGAAATCAAACCAAAGCTGATGGTTCATTTTGTAAACAATTCTAATCTAGAACAGCTTAAGCACTAATTTCCTTTCTTATTTAGTGCTGTTGCTACCTCATGGATGATTCTGCTTAACTCTTTTCTCCAGGCATTTTCCCCTCCTTTGAGTAACTTGTTTGAATTAAAGGCAACCCCTTCAGACTGTTAGAAGCATTGGCCTTCAATATATTTAAAAAACCTCAAGTACATATTTCTTTGGCAGTTCAATATCATAGAAGTCACAAGGCCATTTACAAGGATTACTTTCAAAGGCCTTTTATGGTTACTATTAAATAAATTATATGTTCAGTGTACTGAAGCTTTAGAGAAGAGATAAAAGTAGAATACCTACCTTGAAGTGTTTGCAATATCCTGCCAGGCCCAATGAAATATGGAATGAAAGAGTATTTCATTGTAACAAGAAAAGTCAGGTCTCACTGGGAGAAGAAAATCACAAGGGAGACTAAAAGAGAGGACCCAGCAAAACCAAGGCTATACCCTCTGCCAATGGACTGAGCAACAGAGTGCAATGCAGGCCCTGGCATCACTCACCTTGGACCTGAGGTAAGTGTGGACAGAATCACAGGTCAACACAAGCGGAGGCCACCAGGGACCCCTGACCAAGCTGTCGCCTGTGTCCGTAACTTGTAGTGAGAGCAGTTCAGCTCTGGGACTTGGATTCACTTTTCATCACCCCAGATTTACTTAGATACAAAATAGAATTGCTGGGAACACAAATTTATTTAGGTTTGTTATCTGTTTCTGAATCAAGACTATAGCTATATCCTGAAAATGTTGCTCGGAAGCAATACTTGTCAGGGAGCAGGTGGTGTTTGCTGCCACTGTGCAGCAGAGAGACCCTTCTTGGGGTGACCACCTTAACAGGGCTGGGGACATGCTTCTTCAGTGCATTAGTTTACTAGGGGCGCTGTAACTAAGCGCCTCACACTGAGTGACTGAAACGACAGAAAGGTATCGTTGCACAGTTCTGGAGGTTGGAAGCCTGAGATCAAGGTGTTGACAGAATTGGTTCCTTCTGAGGACTGTGAGGATGAATCTGTTTTCATGCTTCTTCCTTAGCTTCTGGTAGTTTGCTAGTTACCTTTGATGTTCTTTGAAGTGTAGAAACATCACAAAGATGTCTGCCTTCATCTTCACATAGTGTTCGCCCTGTGTCCAGATGCCTCCTTTTATAAGACACCAGTCATATTGGGTTAAGGGCCCACCCTACTCCAGTATGAGCTCATCTTACATCTGCAACAACTCTGCTTCCAAATATGGTCACCTTCTAAGGTACTGAGCACTAGGACTTCAACATATCAGCATTTGAGGGATGTAAGTCACCCCCTAACAGGAAGTTGTAAAGAAGGGGAGGTTTCTGAGCTTCCAGCATTCTAGCTTATTTAAAGGTCTGCTGATCATGCCCAAATGCCTCCAAACCAGAGGATGTTTTAAGGTATTGTCACAGCTCTTGAGTCTGTACTTCATGGTGGCCCCTACTGCTAAATCAAGGGCATCTGTGATTCTTCAGAATTTGCTTTGAACTATTCTGAAAGATCTGTATGACATTTAACCAACAGCTAAGTGCCTGCTCTGTTTGGGGAGGTTGGGAGTATTGTGCCAAGAGCTTTGAAAGAGAATAGGAGAGGCAGGTGCCTGTCCTCATCAAGTGTACTATGGGGTAGACTGAAAATATAACTAGGTAGACATCAGGGTATTTTTATAGGCAGGTGACCTAAGGTACCTAAAGTAGGGCTTCTATATGCAGAAGTGTTGTGAAATTCACAGTGGCAAGGAGGGTGGGCATTTAGGGCAGCAGCAGAGTGTGTGTGGCACCACCCTAGGGGTTGCCATTCACAAACAGTACCCTATAAAGCTTGGGCCTGGTGCAACCATAGACATGGCTCTGTACTTACCATGCTCTCCTCTTCTCTTTCTGAGTCCTTGTAGTACCACCATATCCAACGTGGTTGCTATAAACCAAATGTTTGTGTACTCCTCAAATTCATATGTTGAAGCCTGATGCCCCATGTGCTGGTATTTGGAGGTGGGGCCTTTGGGAGGTGATTACATCACAAAGGTAGAGCCCTCATGAATGCATTAGTGTCCTTATAAGAGACACCCAAGAGCAGTCCCTCACTCCTTTACCACGAGAGAACACAGCAAGAATGCAGCCATGTATATACTGGGATGTAGGCCCTCACCAAACAATGAATATGCCGGTATCGTGATCTTGTATATACAGTTTCCAGAACTGTGAGAAATAGATTTCTGTTGTTTGTAAACCACCTGGTCTATGGTATTCTGCTACAGCCATCCAAAAGGACCACGGTAGCTGTATTCCTGCCAATGCCCACACTGCAGGCTTCCATGACCCATTCTTAGTTCTTGTTGCCAGTGCCTATAGACTTGCACTCCACACCAACAGTTCTCACCTTGCACTGTGTCATGGCCACTTATCAACCACATCCCTTCTCACCACCAAGGTTTAAGCATGATCATTTTTTAGATTAGTATGGTTATCCTCTTAGTGTCACTCCTAATGCACGTGGTCCCCTAATTCCCTAAACTATGAAAGGTATCCTTGAAGAATAAAAAAAGAGGATGTTCCTCTACATGCTGCCAGGATCATGTTCCTAAGGTACAGGGTTGATCCTGTCACTTCTGCTCAAGGATCTTCAAGAGCTTCCCCTGCCTGGCCTCTAGAATCAATGCATCATGTTTTAGCACAGACTACCCTGGGCTCTATTCCATCTCTTCCCCACTTGTGTTCCCAACCTAATCCTTTACTATTCTCTCTTTACTTTTTGCATTCTAGCCAAATTAGACTACTGGTGTCTCTTAAACATTTTTTTGAAACACTTGTCACTTTAGTGGCTCCATTTTCTGTTCTTTCTGCTTCATGTTCCCTGCCCTGATGACATATGCCAAATCCTATGCAATTCCCCCAGTAAGAATTTATCCTCCCCTCATGCTGTGCTTCTGTGACATTCTTAGTGTAAATGACTTAGCACAATTATCCCAGTCCATCATGACTTCATTATTTGTGTATCTTGTCTTGGGTATTAGATAGCATACTTCATAATGGATATACCTGCCTGCTTCCTCAAAGCACTAAGCACAGATATTTACACATGGCAGTTTCTTAGTCAAGGTTCAGTTTCAAAGCCATTAACGAATCAAAAAGCTCAAATTTAAGCATCATCTGGGTCTTTGACTCAAGTTGCTTTTGTTTACTTTCTTTGATTTCTTCTCTGTCCAGGTCTTTTCCACAGGAACTAGTTGCCAGATGTGTATTATTCCTGCTGTCTTTCCCTCTTTGGATAATGGAGGAGAAAGGGCCATGAGACCCCATGGCCCTGGCCTTCCAGTTCTTTCCTGGGCTTTGATCCAGTTAGGATGTTGTCTTTGATAGAATGTTTTGACCAAAACTTTGTGACACTGATACTTCTGATATAGTAATTGAAGCTTTAAGTCTGAACTGAGAGCCATCCCATGCTATGGGTCTGTTTTTTTCTTGCCATGAACATTCTATATCAACATGTTGCTATTAGTGATTTTTGTGGACATTTTGTGTTTGATATAATTTAGCCTGCCACCTCAGGCTAAGGGTTGCTAGACTGTCACAATATCATGCATGAATCATTTCCTCCAAAACACAGCAAGCTGGTCCTTGCTTTTCTCTGCTGGGCCACAAATAGCATTTCACATGGGGTTCCATGCAGCTGTGAAAAGTTCATACTACCAACTGGGGCTGGATAGAACTCCTCACTGGCTGTGGCCTCAACTCAGAAGTCAGACCATCACTGTGATTTCTTTAGCATAATAATAGTGGTGGACAATTTATTAGCTGGGGAACTTGAAGTTTTTAAAGATTCTAAAATAATTAGGTAAAAACACATAGGATTAGAGAGGTACCAAAAGAGAAAGGTTTCAGTTCTGTGTTTGCCACTAATTTACTATATAGCACAGTGGTATAAACTTGGGTAAGTTGCGGTAGTACTTTAAGGAAATTACTTAACTTCTCTGAATCTTAATTATTGTACCTATTCCCAGAGCTTTGTTTGAGGATCAAATGAGAATGCCTGTAACGCATGTAAACAGCATGCCTGACAGATAGTAAAGGCTAATGAGAAGCAGCAAGCTGCATTTCTCCTTGGAGACTCCATTCTTTCCTCTTCAAAACAGAGATCATGGTTGTCACTTAGAGTCATCTGACAGTAGTGTTTTATAACTTAATACCCATTAAATGCACTATGAGCCTCTCTATGAAGGGATACATTCATACTATTTTTCAGAGAAGCAGTTAGCTATGATTTAATATAAAATATTTGTTCTCCTAATATTTTACTAATAAAACTGATGCCAAATATGTAAGCTTTCTAAATGTTCCAATTCATTATTTAAGTGCCTTTTAACCAAATGGAAACATCTGTGTTGACACAACTTTGATTCAGTGCTTGTCACAGTGACAATGATATTTGTCAGGTCTACAAGAAATTTCTTTGCACACCTGCATATATCTTAGATGCTTAACAATTAGAGAGGAAGAAGCTTTTTAGTTAAAATAAAATAGCAGACAGGAAAAGTGGAGCCCTATGCGTTAGGTTCCAAGGGACTTTCTAACATTTGTGTGTGTGTGTGTGTGTATTTAATTTAAGGGCACTTCCCTGATTTCCTAATTCCTACACCAGTTCCTAAACTGAGCCAGATATGGTGTGGTTGCCAAGATTCTTTGGAGAAATACTAAGTGTCACAGAGCCAGAGTGAGTAGGCAGTGCTCTGTAGATATGGATGTCACAACCTGTCCCTATCACCCCAGTCCCAAATGCAAAGATAAGCAAACAACTCCAGGACAGTGCCCACCACGCAATAAACACTCAATATATATTTCTAGAAAATAAATGAGCAAAGTTCCATCCCTTTTTTCCTATTTGAACTTTAGGACTATGTATAGATTTAGAAGGAGAGCCTTCAAGCAGAAAGAGGTCAGCAAGACCCAGAAAGAAAGAAGAGGAGATGAGGAGGAGAGGGTTCAACGTTCATCCTTAAAAAGGAGATAAGACCACAGAGTTCCGGGGTGTCATCATCAGGGAAGTCAAGAGCCTATGGAGCACATCTTTGGTCATAAGAACTCAGAGTTTTCTTTGTCTTTTGACTTCCCTCCCCACGCGTGTAACTGCTTCCCTGTAGTAATCAACAGGGGAACCCTTAAAATGAGAAGAAACAACGTGCTTGGCTTCCAGGACAGCAAAGGGGTTGGGACTGGAAGTCTCTTCATTTCTAGTTGGCCATGAGTGGAAAGGAACCCCAAGGGACAAAAGGGGTGGTGGCAATAAAGAAAAAGAAGCAGGCTGAGTCCCTGGAGCCTTCAGCACGGAAAACAAGAACAGATGCAGATAGCTGAGGCCAGGTAAGTGGCCCTGGGTCTCAGCAGTTCAGGATGTAATTTCCTACAATGAGCTGCCTCTGCCACCCAGAGTCCTTAAAGGCAGCAGCAGTATTAAGTAACAACAGTGGCTGGTGCTTAAATAGTGCTTCCTATGTGCCAGATACTGTTTATAGGAAAGGTCGTATTTGTATTTCCACTTTACAGATGAGAAGACTGAGGCACAGAGGAGTCAACTAGCTTGTTCATGGTCTCACTGTTGGTAAATGGTAGTCAGGATTCAATCCTGAGTGATCTTTTCCTAGAGCCTAGGCACTTAACCACCACATGAATTCCTGCTCTGTAAATTAAGCAGTATATAGCTGAGGGCATGGACCTCAGCTTTAACATCACTATGTACTTAAATCAGAGTAAAAAAAAAAAAAATTCAATGATGATTTATAATTCATGTCTTAGCTTAATGAACTTTTTCCCTTAAAATAAGAGTAAAGTGGTTTAGTAATATGATCATGAAAAAATTACTTTTGTGATGGAGGAGGTGTGCTGTAAAAATAAAGAAGTAATTCCAAGAGGCCTGCTGAAGAAGCACGATGTAGTGAGCTAGTTAGTTGTAAGCACAGCAAGGCAAATTAGTACCTGCTAATTCAATCCCGAATCACCAAGACACAGGCCCACTGGAAGTGAGGGAAGATGTTCGGAAGAGATTTTTTGGTTTGGTTTGCATATCTGTTTGTGAGGGATAAAAAAAATATATGCCTGAGCATCCTAGAAAAATGGGCCTCGAGTAGAGGGAATGGGCATGGCCAAAAAGGGCCAATGAAGGCAGATTTGCAAGGTCTTTTTGGCTGGTGAACATTTGCTGGTCACCATCTTCAGGCAAGCCATGCTGGTGTTACCAGACAGCAAGATTCGGTCCTGCTGCTGACCCCTACCCTCTAGGCAAAATTCCAGAGGCAAAGGTTTGGTGATAAAGGAGTTTTGGGGTGGGTTGTTTTTTTTTTTTTTTTTTTTTGATAAAGGAGTCTTTATTCAAAAGCAGCCACTTAATCCTATCAAGTCACAGCTTTAATTACTTAAACCTATCAATTAAGATCAATTAAGGCTAAACTAACACCTGAGTTCTCCTAGCAGTCCCCCGTTCGTTTCTGTAGGGTTAGTTTATAAACTAAAACAACATAATACACAAAAGATACATAATTCTGGAAGAATGGCAGGCTTCTGCCTCAGAGCCTGTTCCTTCTAGAACACCCCAAAAATAAACCTGCCACCCTGTGCCACGCCAGCCTGATCCTAGGCTGTGCCCAGAGTTCCTTCACATCCAAAATACCATCCATTGGGAAATGCAGGCAGCTGCCGCATGATCATCCAGGCGTCCTCAAGGAAAAAGAGCCTCAGAGCAAGCCCCAGAGCCAGAGCCAGAGCCAGAGCCAGAGCCTGAGGATGAGAGAGAGCCAGCTCAGGAGCCAGAATAGCTTGTGAGCCAAAGAGCCAGAACCTTTTTATTTTCATTGGTTCAAGGCATTCAGCTTCTCAGCCAATCCTGTCCTAGAGTGCTTTCCATTGCCTCCTACTGCCCCTCCTGCTTCTCCCCAGTGACCTTGATCAGATCTCTCTGTATCACTGGTGCATTAGTACGTAAACAAACCACCAGAAAGCAATATCCAGACTAGATTCAAAGGCATCACAATTAGCAAAAAAGCTTGACTCTTGGCCAGTTCCTGCTGGGTCTAACTTTGCAGTTCACAGCTATTCTGACATCTGTACCAATCATAATTTGTGAAGCAATCCATCAATAGCTACATGGTCCACTGTGGAAACCAGCCTCCCAGATGGTCCCCAATGGCCCCTGTCTCCCGGTATTCACACCCTGAACTAGGGTTGGTCTGTGTGATCAACAGAATGCAGCAGAAATGGTGGCATGTCACTTTTGAGATTAGGTGATAAGTGACACTGTCCTTGTTTCTCATTCTCTTTATCAGATCATTCTCTCTGGGGGAAGCCAGATGCCTTATTGTGAGCAGCTTTGAGAAGAAGCCCAGGCAGTGAGAAAATGAAGCTCCTGCCAAAATAACTTTGAAAGCAGATCCTCCTGCCCAGTCAAGCCACCAAATATTTTGACTGAAAGCTCATGAGAGACCCAAACCAGAACCTCCCAATTAAGGCATTCCCAGTCCAAGATTCCTGACTCAGAGAAACTGTGTGAAACAATAAATTGTTGTTGTACATTGTGGGATTAGTTTTTATGCAGCAATGGAGAACTGATACGTCCACTTGACTAACTCTTGCCAGTTTACACTGCTTGGTTTCTTATGCACTGTAGGGGGCTGCCGGCAATAGTTCTGTGGAGGATTAAACTGGGCAGATCAATCTTGCCACCATGTAAATACAGAACATTGGAGCAGCATTTTCAGGCTTTTTATTTTTATAGACCTGGGTCCATGACTTGTGCATGGTCAGCCAGTCAATGCCGTATGTCATTACTCTTTCAGGCATCTGCAGAGGCACCATCAGGAGTCTCTGGGGCATGTGGCTAATCATTAGGATCAAGACAGGGTTAAATTTAGGGTTAGAGTTAGCTTTGAAGTTAGGGTTTAAATAAGGGTTAGGGTTACAATTAGGGTAAGGTTAGGGATAGGGTTAAGTTTAGGATTAAGGTTAGGGTTAGGTTTTGAGTTAGGGTTAGGTTTAGAATTAGGGTTAGGACCTTTCAACATGGTCTTGGCAATGCAATGAACTTAAGCCAATAAATAATTAATTAGTCAAAATCAATCTCACTACTACTGATACTAGCGGTCAGCGTCCTGAAGGACTCTGTCAGACATGAAGCTTGCAGCTACTGTGTGTGCAGGAATATTAAGGCTGTGGATCCTGAGGTGAGTGTCCTCTGTGTGACAGGACAATAAGGAATCTAAACTCGAGAGCAGTGAGTCTCAAACTTCTGAAAGTATCAGATTGCCTGGGGAAGCTTCTTCACAGTTTTCTTGGCTTCCACTCTCCAAGTGTCTGACTCAGTACATCTGTGACTATCATGACAGAGCAGGGACCCCAGAGCCAGGACACAGTCGCACACACCTGATGTCTTGACACAATTGCTCTGATTTCTCCAGTTTTTCAGTGACACATTCTTGACAAACATCCACCCTTTAGTCCCATGGAGTTCCAGCAATGGAAAGTGCCACAGGTAACTAAAATAGAACTTGACAATTGCCACCAATTGGTCTGCTGGTAAAATCAGGCTGCCAGGACCTTGTTAGGAGTGACAGGTCAGTGTCACTTATTATGTGACAAGAAAATACAAAGTGTCCTTAGCCATGGGGCAGAGGCATGGTGAGAGATTGCAAGCTGGCAGCTCACAGGTGCTGCACAATCCATAGGCATGTTTTGGTCGGCCCAAGTAGTATTTTTACTTTTTCAGTGGGGTTCCAATATACAATATTTGGGAGATTTCATATAAAAATTTGTGTTTTCACCTTTTATTGAAAAAGATTCTCATAGCAGTATGATGCTGTACATAGAGTAAAATACTTGATAAGTCTGTCCCCCTTATCTGCAGGGAATACTTTCCAGTGCATGCCTGAAATCATGGTTTGTACCAAACCATATATCTATATATGCAATATAATTAGTTATTATATTTATATATATTTGACACTAGCGATGTGCTGACCCTCCCTCTTCCCATCCAGTAAAAAATCCACATATAATCTTTGACTTCCCCAAAACTTAACTACTAGAGCATCTCTCTTGCCTCCCAGAACTTAGAAAATGAATGGAACCCCCACACTTTACTTGACTCATTTCAAGAGAACATACTCTCTGTCCCCTCTCTCAGAGGTCTCTTAGAGTTGGTGGACAAATTCTGTTGCTCCATGGTTAGCTGATTAGGGAGGGGAGAAGTGGGGCAGGTGGCATAGGACTGGGGATGTCCAGTCCCAGTCATATTGGCTTTTGGGACACTTAGCATCTTTTGTTTTGAATTGCAGGACGGAACTGTAAATCAGAACAATGTGAAAATTCCCACTCGATACTACTTCTTGCAGAAATTTAGATGAGTATAAAATAAATCAGTATAGATTATCAATGCAACAAGCACCAGATTTTCAAAATGCTATAAGAGAGGCAGGTTATATCTTAATTGCAAGTAACAGTAAGCAGTGTTATTATTAACTTTGAACAAGACAAAGACATTGAATCAGACCCTAGGCTTCCCACCAGTGGGTCACTAGTAACATCTTCTGATGGGTTTTCCCTGCCCAGCTGATCAGAAAGTCAAAGGCATATGGGAAATCAAGAACAGGCAGGTATGGACTTTGAGAAAGATTAGGGCCTTTACTTGACCTGACCACCAGAGATTAGACCCAAATTTATTTGAGTAACTTTGGGGAGATTTGAAGAAGAGAGCAGAGAATGCCCTTTCATTAGAAATGAACTCTCAGAGTAAATCTTTGACTTCAGGCATTGCTGGTAAATAAATTACTTTCCTCAAGTAGCACAAATACTGCCTTTTTCAGTATTAATAGTAGCTCTTTTTATTTTATTTGAGCTGAATCTTTCTAAAGCATTGATGTACTGCTTTACATTTCTAAACGAAGTATACTGATCACATCACACTCTCCTTAATTATCTAAGGTCAAATTATCCAAATCCCAGTTGGTGTCCTAGGATACACAGTGACACACTCAAAGGCCACTTGACATGAGCTAGCTCTTTGCCTTATACACTAAACAACCCCCCAGTTCACTGCTTTTTTGAATTATTTGTTCATTAGAAACTTTTCTGAAATTTTCCCTATGATCAGTCTTATGACTTGTCTCACTGCCCATTAAAAGTCCTTACAGTCTGAGGCAGCTGGCCTTTGGCTTGGAAACTAGACAACCACGGCCATTTGAACTATTGAATACATGAAAACCAGGAGTGGGTCTGAGTAGATCTCCAAGAGACAAGGTGTATTATCTTCACTCCATGTGACAACAAAGTTTGCTGTTCAGGGACCATTTGTGGTTATTTCTTGGTTCTTGCCTGTGTTCAGGCTGGATGAGGTTACCACATACCTGAGTTTCAAATAAGCAATGTTTAACCATTGTGTGTGGAAGGCATTGTGTGGAAGCATTAATTCTTACATGACTGGGTCATTATTTCAGTTAAAAATCTATCAAGACATGAAAACAGTCAGAGCATCTTTGAAAATGTCTTAATGTTACCAAGGAGTCAGTCTCTTACTTACCTGGACCATAACCTGAAATTAATTCCTAAAGCTATTTATAACATGCAGGCTGTCCCTGGAGGCACACTTTAAAGTATGCTATTTCCAGCACAAGCTCACTCATTCAGGGCAGTATCCCAGGGTTTTCAGTTCAAAATATCAAATTAGTATAGCTCTGCCAATTACCAAAAGCCATTAAAAGACTCTGGTTGCCTCTTTAACAGCTCCCTACTCTCCTGCACTCTCCCTGCCTTGGAACCATGATGTTCATTGCAAGAGCTATTTTTTCTAAATCGTTTTTGACACAGGCTGCAGGCAGGTAAGCATGCAGCTAAAGCTCACCCAGAATCAAAGTTATATGACAGTGCTGATCTTGGTTGGCTTCAGAAGTCAAAAGGAATTTCATTTTGACACAAGAGTCATTCTGCTCTGACCCAAGTCATGGACATTTGCTTATTTTCAGGGCTTTTGATAACCTCATACCAACGTTAAAATGTGGGTCCCTAGATAATTAAAATTTATTGCTAAAGTCTTTATCAATTACATTTTAAGAACTGTTTTCTGTCTAGGTTTGCTATGCTCCCCCCTGCCGTGCCATTTTTATATGTTAAAGTCCTAACCCCAGTACCCCAGAATGTGTCTGTACTTGGAGGTAGGGTCTTCAAAAGGGTAACTCAGTTAAAATGAGGTCATTAAGATGGACCCTAATCCAATAGGACTGGTATTCTTATAAGAAGAAATTAAGATAGACAGACACAGAAGGAGGACAATAGGAAGATATGGGAAGAATGCTGTCATCTACAAGTCAAGGAGGGAGGCCTCAGAAGGAACCAATTCTACTGACACCTTGATCTTGGACTTTCAGCATCAGAACTGTGGGAAAACAGACTTCTGGTCAAGATGGAGACGTAGGTAGACAGGCTTCGCCTCCTCACACAACCATAGAAAGAACTACAAGGAGACCCCAAAAACAAATAACAACCAGAACAATCAGGAAATCAAGCTATATGGAAGTGTGACAACCAAGGATTTAAAGAAGCCACATTCATCTAGATGAGTAGAAGGGGCAGAGTTGTGGAGATGAGGCAGAGAGGTGGTGTGGCACAGAGAAGTAGCAGCGGCGACAGTGGAACAGATGGTCCCACATTCACATGTGGTGGATAAAAATCAGGAGGGATACCCTGGGAGCCAGCGATTCAAGCTCCAGGCCAGACTGCACAGCCCAGGGTTCCAGCACCAGAAAAATAAACCCCTGTTACCTCTGGCTGTAAAAAACAAGTGGAGGTTGTGACAGAAGAAGAAACTTCCAGGTTTTCCCTGCTTAAAGGGCCCACATGGTCTTAGGACATACACAAACACCAGAGCAGCAGCTGGAAGGGTGCTAATCACATACAGGAAGTGGGCAAAATAACTTGAAATGGGGTGAGTGCCAGGCAAATCACCAGAAGTCAGGCAGTGACATTGTCCCCTCTCCAAGTCCCCCACCACACACAGAGCCACAAAATGGTGAGGCAGGTTTCTTCACCCTGGCAATTAACTAAGGCTCTGCTCTATAAAATTTACCGGTGCCTTTGCTATATAGGCCACACTATTAAGACAAGGAGTAAAAGCTGTTCTACCTAATACACAGAAGCAAACACAAGGAGGCTGCCCAATTGAGGAGGCAAAGAAATATGGCCCAAATGAAAGAACAGAACAAAACAGTAGAAAAAGAACTAAATGAAATGGAGATAGCCAACCTATCAGATGATGAGTTCAAAACACTGGTAATAAGGATGCTCAGAGAACTCATAGAGTACAGCAAAAAAAATTAAAGGAAGAAATAAAGGTTACAAAAAGTGAAATAGAAAACATATACAGAGAACGAACAATAAAGGGAAGGAAGCTGGGATTCAAATCAATGATTTGGAACAAAAGGAAGAAATAAGCATTCGACCAGAACAGAAAGAAGAAACAAGAATGAAGAAAAAAAAAAAGGGGAGAGGCTTAGGAAACTCTGGAACAATTTAAAACATATGAACATCCAAATCATAGGAGTTCCAGAAGGAGAAGAGAAAGAGCAAGAAATTAAAAACTTATTTGAAGAAGTAATGAAAAGAAACTTCCCTCATTTGGCAAAGGAAACATACATACTACTCCAGGAAGCAAAGAGAGTCCCAAACAAGTTGGGTCCAAAGAGGACCACACCAAAACACATCATAATTAAAATACTAAAGGTTAAAGATAAAGGGAGGATCTTACAAGCAGCAAGAGAAAAGAAGAGAGTTACCTACAAATGGTTTTCTATAAGACTATAAACTGATTTCTTAAAAGAAATATAGCAGGCAAGAAGTAACTGAAAAGAAATATTCAAGGTTATGAAAAGCAAGGACCTACAACCTAGATTACTCTATCCAGCAAAGCTATCATTTAGAATGGAACCGCAGATAAAGTGCTTTCCAGACAAGGTAAAGCTAAAGGAGTTCATCCTCACCAAGCCTTCATTACATGAAATGTTAAAGGGACTTATTTTAGAAAAAGAAGATCAAAACTGTGAATATTAAAATAACAACAAACTCACAACTATCAACAACTGACTCTAAAAAACACACTAAGCAAACAACCAGAACAGGAATAGAATAATAGGTATGGAAATCATTTGGAGGATTATGAGCTGGGAGGGAGAAAGGGGAAAATGGGGGAAATGGTGCAGGGATTAAGAAGCACAATTGGTAGGAACAAAATAGACAGGGGGATGTTAAGAATAGTAAAGGAAATAGAGAAGTGAAAGAACTTACATGCACAACCCATGGACATGAACTAGGGAGGGTGGAATTGCTGGAGGGAAGGGGGTACCAGGTGGAGTGAAGCAAAGGGGGAAAAGTTGGGACAACTGTAATAGCATAATCAATAAAATATACTTAAAAAGAAGAAATGTGGGAAAACAAATCTTTTGCTTAAGACGGCCTTTGTAGTGGCAACCCTAGCAAACTAATTCAAAATTTCACTCGTTAAAAGCCCAGATCATAAACCAAAAGGTACAAGAAAGCTTACAACCACATATGTCAGCAATGATACCAAGGATAGCATTTGAGTTACAATTTGAGTACCTTTTTGCTCTAAGGAGTCCTGTTTAGGTATCCGTTATGGGTTGAATTGGCACCACCCACGATCTGTCTTCATGAAATAGTTACTCTTGGAGTAAAGGCATTCTTTGTCCTATTCCAAAAATGAAACATCTTCCTCACTCTAAACACTTTACCCATCTTCTAGGGCCCAATGAGCTCTTCTGAATTACAGGCTCTGTGGCCTTTGTTCCTCTTCTAGGGTCTGTGTGTCAGCTGAGCTAACACCCTCTCTTCCCAGTATTAGCTAATTAATCTCTCTTCCAACATCTCCTGTATCCTTTTTCTTCTCCAGCCAGAAGGGGAGACCCTCCTTTGAGACACACTTAGGCAGATGCTGATTTCCAAAACCTTGTAGTCATCTCCTTTACTGGCCTTAACTAAGGCATCAGGAATTAATCAGTTATTAGTGATAGAATCTGTCCTTACTTGCCAGGAAAAAAAAAAAACACCAATGTACTAAAATGTTATTTCTGAAGAACTTAAACAACAGAACCCTAATTCAAGACCAAAAGTAATATTTCAGCAATATGTGAAGGTTGAAGTAGCTGTGCATTTAGACTAAAATTGTAAATATGAAAAATGAATTGCCACACTGCAAGTCTGTGGAGTCATCCATAAATACTTGCCCCTAGAAAGGAGCGGTTCTCAACCCTAGACGAGTCTCCTGAGGAATATTTAGACAATTCTCATAGATCTCATTCACAGAGATGCTGAGTTAACTGGTCTGGAGTAGAGTCCATTCTTCTTCAGTATTTCAAAAATATATCAGGAATATGAAGGAGGGATCATTAATGAGGGAAATAGAGACAGAGAGGGAAAAAAAAGATAATAAAAAAGAGACAAATTATTAGAGAAATTGAGAAATAAATGGAAAAAGAGATTGATATATTTTTTGTCCCTAACTACTACGCAGGACCCAGTGTTTTCTTTGCAAGCAAAATTCAGAATCAATTAGGTTTGATTGCAGTTAAGAGCATCACATTAAGACCATGGAAAAACAACTCAAATTGTGTATTGCAGAATAGATGACATCTTTAACTGTGGCATCACCATGAGAGAACTTTACAAATTACAGGGTACAGTGGGCTATTTTGATGAGATTATGGGTTCTTTATATTGCTTACTCAGACAGGGATAATAGCAGAATATGACCATGTTTATAGTGTCTACTGAAAAATCCTTTGAAGATGACCAGGATGAAATTAGTGATGACTGAATCTCTGAGGTGTGTTTTCTTTATAATGAAGTTAGTACCACCTCTTAACCTGAGCAACCATATTTAGAAGTCAAGGTACGCAAGATTCCATCTAGATGTAACCAACTGTCTGCTATCTAATTGCAGTCCTGTTTTCCTGCTCTTTTTCCTACTGGGTAATATTCAAATGACAAATACTTGGAAATTAAAGCAGGATTGTGGGTTATTACCAAGGCTTCTCACTACTTACCATTGTAAATTAATTTAAAATTTTTCATTTTCAAATCTAATAGACAACAAGAAAAATTTGGTTAAAATAGTGCCATAGCAATACAATGTTTAGTAGCAAGGAAAGTAACCGTACATAGGGAAGTTGGCTGACATGATGTCAAAGTTACTGTGTACCTGTTATTTGTTAGTCAATTGCTATAAAAATATCTTTACAGAGATATTAAATAAAAACACAGCATTAAGAAAACTATTCTTTTTCTTTTTTGAGATTTTTAATTAGTTTACTTTCAATATTATTTTGTATTAGTTTCAGGTATACAGCATAGTGGTTAGATAACCATATACTTTACAAGGTGGTCTCCCCAATATTCCAAGTACCCACCTGGCACTATACATAGTTATTGCAATATTGTTGACTATATTCCCTATGCTGTACTTTACATTCCCATAGCTGCTTTGTAACTACCAATTTGTACTTCTCAATCTCTTCAAGTTTTCTTACATAGTCCTCTAACCCCCTCCCTCTGGCAACCATCAGTCTGTTCTCTGTGTCTATTGAATCTGTTTCTTTTTTTTTTGTTGTTCATTTATTTTGCTCTTTAGATTTGACATGTAAGTAAAATCATATGGTATTTGTCTTTCTCTCTCTGGCTTATTTCATTGGCACAATACCCTCTAGTTCCATCCATGCTGTAGCAAATGGTAAGATTTCATTTTTAATTGTCTAGTAATAGTCCATTGTATATATGTACCACAGCATTTTTATTCACTCATCTATTGATGGGCACTTGGGTTGCTTCCATATCTTGGCTATTGTAAATAATGCTGTAGTGAGCATAGGGGTACATATATCTTTTTGAATTAGTAAAAAACTATTGTTTTTCTGTGTCTCCTCTTTCTTCATCTTAATATGCTATGTTTCAAATTCAACATTTTTCACAATGAACTAATTTCCCTCTCACTTCCTAAATTCTTGACCTCAGTTAACAGCATCACCCTCCAATCATATTAGAAATTTCCACACCACAATCAACTTCTCTCTCTCTCTCTCTCTCTCTCTCTCTCTCTCTCTCTCTCTCTCTCTCTCTCTCTCTCTCTCTCTCTCTCTCTCTCTCCCCCCCCTCTCTGTCTCTCTCTCATCCCCAATCCACACCCTCTATGTACCCAATTCTGCACTCTAATTTTTCCTGGAGTGTATCCTACCACTCTTTGGCCCACTGCCACTAGATCTATATCATTGCTTACCTGGAGGACTGCAGTGTCCCCTGAAGGAGTGCTAAGCCATCTCAAATGCTCACATACTTTTAGGCATAAGGCCATAGTTAAACAGCAACAAAGCACTTCCTGTGCCTGGTCTCACTTTCCCACTTCTGCCCCCAAGCCATTTTCCCTTCCACTCCCAGGAGTATCTTTCGAAAATAAAAATTAGGTATATTATTCCTTTGCTTAAGAACTTTCAGTGCTTTAAAGATATAGTTCAGATTTCTAGTATTTTAATCACTTCATCCCTGTCCACACTGGATAATTCCATTTACTTCTCAAATAAGCCATGCTCTCTCCCACCTCTCCATCTTTCAGCCTTACTTCCTCTTTCTCAAATATCCTTTAGCACTCTCTCTCTCTCTCTCTGGTCCTAAACTTTTTCTCTACCTCAGCTTTTAATCCTAAAATGAAATGTTATACTTGGCCTAGCCAGCATCTCTTAGAATGAGTTAGTTGATCCAGCCAACAGACAAAACACTGTAAAAATCCTCACTGTAAGTTGTTCATTGAGCAATAACTACTGAGCACCTACTGTGTGCTGGATGCTAGGCAAGAGTAGAAAATAAGAAAGGTAAGATCCATGTTTTCATGTAACTAATATTCTACTGGGAGAGACAGATGTTAAACAAAAAGCCCCATATCTATTGTGATATAGGGACAAAATCTAACTGGGCTAGATTGTGGACAGAATAGAAGATGAGAAAATGGAGACAATTTAGTACATTTTGGGGTTTTATATTTAGTTGCATGTCTTGCTTGTCCTCCAACCTATGACCCACAGAAGAGCAATGATATCTTATTTGTTGATGTAAATGAGGTCACAGCAGAGTATCTGGCTTGCAATAAGCCATCAATAATTTTTTTGTATAAAAAAAGAATGAAGGAAGGAAAGAAGAAAGAAAATGAAAAGATAAAACCTCACACTCGGTTTTTGCCACATTAGCTCTTAAGTAGCATACCTAACTAAAGGAAGAAAGCCTAAATGCTAACGTTAGCAGACTGTATACTCTAACTATGATTGATTGGTACCTAACTTCTTTTTATACATTGAAGGTCAAAGGGAGCTGCAGTTCATAGCCAATCATGGGAGTTCAGAGGTAAAGGGTTTCATCAATGTTATGGTATCAGATCCAGAACTGGAATCAGGGCATATGTAATGATAGACATGTTATTTAGAAAAATTAAGCACTGGGTGCTAATTATAATACTAGAGCACAAATAATCAACAGGTAAACAGAAGTTTGTGTTGACTGTGTAAAGTAATATTAATTTTAGTCATTTATGTGATCTAAAGACCATTTATATTTATCTTGCAGCACAGTGATAATTTTTACTCACATAACATTATGTTTTTAAGATTACCTTTGTTTATAACCTTATCAAAGTAATATATAGATGGAGGAGGAGGGAGTGGAAGCTACACTAACCTCTTCCCAGGACCAATCTGTAATTACAACGAAATTGTATAGAAGTCATCCAGAATAACCAACTGAACATAGCTGGTAAGAATCCTTATAACCATGGACAGACAGAAGAAATCACTTCACCATAATGTGACTGGTAGGGAGTGCAGAGGTGTTGAGAGAGAGATGGCTGGGCTCCCATGGTCAGCAGCTGAAGATGCAGAGGGATATTTCAGTAGTGGGGGGGTTCCCCCTGAGAAGTGTGGGGTCTAAACCCCAAGCTGAACTCCACAGCTTATAGCACCAGACCCTGAAAGGAAATCAGATGATATCCAGCTGTGAAATGCAGCAGGGTTTCTGTCTGCCAAAGAGAGATGGCTGGAGACACAGAGAGCCTCTTAAAGGGCCAAAGCACAAAATTTTGTTTGCAGCCACTTACCCTGGCCACTGGAAAAGGGAGGGCAGAGTGGATTATAGATGCTTGAGAAGAGTCTGGAGTTGGTGGCTCTAGGCAGGAAACTGAAGAAACAGCCACCAGGATCCCTGTGCTGAGTCATTTTCATTCCCCCTATAACAGGAGCCATTACTCTCAGGCAGAGCACTCCTCTTTGAATGGCATCAACCTGAGGGGAAGCAATACCCCCACTTGCAAGAATTACTCTGCCCCAGCCTGTTGTTCTTAAGCTAGGCTGCTGATTACAGCCTGATAAGATTATTCTCTGATCAGTTTAATGACTGGTTAGTTTAACAACTAAGGTGGAAAATAGAAAGCAGCCAAAATGGGAAGACAAAGAAATGGACACAAAATGAAAAAAAATGAGTGAATTTTACAGAAAAACTAGATGAATGGAGGCAAGCAACTTATCAGATAGAGAGTTTAAAACAATGATTATAAGGATACTCCACAGCATGAAAAAAGACATAGGAACCATAAAAAAGGACCAGTCAGAAATAAGGAATGCAATATCTGAAATAAATCATACACTAGAAAGAATAAACAGTAAATTAGATGAAGCAAAGGATAAAATTGGTGTTTTGGAAGATAAGGTAGAGAAAAACACCCAGTCAGAGCAGAAAAAGGAAAAAAAGAATTTTTTAAAAATGAAGAGACCTTAAGAAACATTTTGGACAACATGAAATGTAACAACATCCACATGATGGGAATACCAAAAGGAGAAGAGAGTGAACAAGGGATCAAGAACGTATTTGAAGAAATAATGACCAAAAACTTCCCTAATTTGGTGAAAGAAGAAGTCACATAAGTCCAGAAAGCTCAGAGTCCCAAACAAGTTAGACCCAAAGAGGCCTACACTGAGACGCATCATAATTAAAATGTCAAGGCTTAAAGACAAGGACAAAATCCTAAAAATTGTGAGAAAAAAGCAGAGAGTTGCTTATAATGAAGTGTCATTAGACTGGTATCTTATTACTCAACAGAAACATTTCAGGCCAGAAAGGAGTGGCATGAAATATTCAAAATGATGGAAAGCAAAGACATACAACTAAGGCTACTTGACCCAACAAGGCTATCATTTAAAATTGAAGGAGAAATAAGGAGCTTCCCAGACAAGAAAAAGCTAAAGGAATTAATTAACACCATACCAGTACTTTAACAAATGTGAAAGGGCTTGCTTTAAGACTAAGAAAATGAGGAAAGAACAAAAACAAAAAACAGAGGAAAACAGTCTAATGATAAAATGGCACTAAAAATGTATCTATCAATAATCACCTTAAATATAAATAGCTTAAATGCTCCACCCAAAAGACAGACAGTAGCTGAATGGATAAGAAAACAAGATTCATATATATGCTGCCTCCAAGAGACCCACCTCAGATTGACAGATACACACAGACTAAAATAAAGGGTTGGAAAAAGATATTTCATGTAAATGGAAAAGGGGGGAAAAAGCTGGGGTAGCAGTACTTATATCCAACAAAATAAACTTTAAAAACAAGGCTATAGAAAGAGACAAAGAAGGACACTACATAATGATAAAGGGAACAACCCAACAAGAGGATATAATCCTAGTAAACATTTATACACACAACATAGGAGCACCTAAATATGTAAAGCAAATCTTGATGGACATAAAGGGAGAGATCAACAGAAACAGAGTTGGGGATTTTAACACCCCATTGACTTCAGTGGATCGATATCCCAGGCAGAAAATCAACAAAGAGACAACAGCCTTAAACAACACGCTAGACCAAATGGATTTAATTGATATCTTCAGAGCATTTCACCCCAGAGCAGGGGAGCATACATACTTTTCAAGTGCATATAGAATGTTTTCTAGGATAGACCACACTTTAGGATACAAAACAAGTCTCAATAAATTTAAGAAGATTGAAATCATATCAAGCATCTTCTCTGACCACAATGCTATGGACACTAGAAATCAATCACAAGAAGAACACTGAAAAACGTGCAAAGACATGGAAGCTAAATAACACGTTATAAACAATAAATGGGTTAACAATGAGCTCAAGAAAGAAATCAAAAGATACCTTGAAACAAATAAAAATGAGGACACAATAATCCAAAATATGTGGGACGCAGGGAAAGCAATCCTAAGAGAGAAATTCATAGCATTACAGGCCTATCTCAAAAAAACAAGAAAAATCTCAAATAAACACTTTAACTTCACACTTAAGGAACTTGAAAAAGAACAACAAACAAAGCCCAAAGTGAGTAGAATGAAGGAAATAATAAAGATCAGAGCAGAAATAAATGAATTAAGAGTCTAAAAAAATGATACAAAAGATCAGTGAATTCAAGAGCTGGTTCTTCAAAAAGATAAACAAGATTGGCAAAACTTTAACCAGACTCATCAAGAAAAAAAGAGAAAGGACTCAAATAAATAAAACCAGAAATGGAAGAGGAAAAATTACAACTGGCACCACAGAGATACAAAGGATTGTAAGAAATTACTATGAACAACAATATGCCAAGAAGTTTGACAACCTGGGTGAAATGGACAAATTTCTAGAAACATATAATCTTCCAAAACTGAATCAAGAAGAAGCAGAGAGCCTGAATAGTCTGATAACAACTAGTGAAATTAAAGCAGTAATCAAAAAACTCCTGGCACACAATAGCCTGGGGCTGGGCAGCTTCACAGGCAAATTTTACCAAACATTTAAAGAACTAACTCCTATCCATCTGAAAACTACTCCAAAATTCAAGAAGAGGGAAGACTCCCAAACTCTTTTTATGAGATCAGTATTATTCTAATTTCAAAACCAGGTAGACACAACAAAGAAAGAAAACTACAGGCCACTATTGCTGATAAACATAGATGCTAAAATCCTCAACAGAATATTAGCAAACTGAATACAGCAATGCATCAAAAAGACCATACACCATGATCAACTGGGATTTATTTCAGAAATGCAAGGTTGGTACAACATTTGCAAATCAATAAATATGATTCACCACATAAACAGAATGAGAGATAAAAATCACATGATCATCAAAAGAGGCTGAAAAATCATTTGATAAAATCTAACACCCATTCATGGTAAAAACACTCAGCAAAGAGAGAGTTGAGGAAGCATATCTCAACATAATAAAGGCTATATATAAGAAACCTACAGCCAACATCATACTCGGTGGGCAAAAACTAAAAGCTTTCCCCCTAAGATTGGGAACAAGACACTTTTAGTCAACATAGTATTGGAAGTTCTAGTCACAGCAATCAGACAAAAAAAGAAATAAAAGTCATCCAAATTGGAAAGGAGGAAGTAAAACTGTCATTATTTGCAGATGACATGATAGTAAACATAGAAAACCCTATAGGCTCCACCAAAAAATTATTCAGCCTAATAAGTGAATTTGGCAAAATAGTGGGATACAAAGTCAATATTCAGAAATAGGAGGCATTTTTGTACACCAACAGTGAAATATCAGAAACAGAAACTAGGGGGAAAATCCCATTTACTATAGCAACAAGAAAAACAAAGTACCTAGGAATAAACTTAACCAAGGAGGTAAAAGACCTGTAATCAGAAAACTACAGAACACTGAAGAAAGAAATTAAGGAAAATACAAATAAATGGAAGCATATACTATGTTCATGGATTGGAAGAATTAACATAATTAAAATGTCCATACTACCCAAAGTAATCTATAGATTCAATGCAATCCCTATTAAAATATTAATGGCATATTTCACAGATTTAGAATAAATATTTCAAAAACTTATACAGAACCAAAAAAGACCTTGAATAGCCTGAGCAATCTTGAGAAAGAAGAACAAAGTAGGAGGGCACACAATACCTGATATCAAACTATATTACAAGACCACTATGATCAAAACAGTCTGGTACTGGCATAAGAACAGACACATAGATCAATGGAACAGAATAGACAGCCCAGAAATAAATCCATGTCTCTGTGGTCGATTAATATGTGACAAAGGAGGCAGAAGCATAAAATGGAGTAAAAATAGCCTCTTCAAAAAATGATGCTGAGAGAATTGGACAGAGACATGTAAAAAAAATGAAACTAGACCACCAACTTACATCATACAACAGAATTGACTCAAGAGAATAAAAGACTTAAATGTAAGCTGTGACATGATAAAAATCCTAGAAGAAAACATAGGCAGTAAAATTTCAAATATTCCATGCAGCGATATGTTCACTGATGTATCTCCTAGGGCAAGGGAAATAAAGGAAAGAATAAACAACTGTGACTACATCAAATTAAAAAGCTTCTGTGTGGCTAAAGAAAACAGCATCAAAATGAATAGGGAACCAACTCTACAGGAAGAGATATTTGCCAATACCTTGGACAAGGGTTTGATCTCCAAAATATATAAAGAACTCATACAACTCAATACCAGGAAGACAAACAATCCAATCAAAAAATGGGCAAAGGATCTGAACAGACACTTCTCCAAGGAGGACATATAGAGGGCCCATAGAGATATGAGAGGATGCTCAACATCACTAGCCATCAGAGAGAAGCAAATTAAACTCACAATGAGGTACAACCTCACACTGGTCAGAATGACTATTTTAACAAATCAACAAACAACAAGCGCTGGCGAAGGTGTGGAGAAAAGGGAAACCCTAGTGCACTGTTGGTGGGAATGAAGACTGGTACATCCACTGTGGTAAACAGTATGCAATTTCCTCAAAAAACTACAAATGTTACTGCCTTTTGATCCAGCAATTCCACTGCTGGGATTATACACAAAGAATCCCGAAACACCAATTCAAAAGAACCTATGCACCCCTTTGTTCATAGCAGCATTATTTACAACAGCCAAGTGCTGGAAACAGCCTAAGTGCCCGTCTGTAGATGAGTGGATCAAAAAGCTGTAGTACATTTACACAATGGAATACTATGTAGCAGAAAGAAAGAAGGAACTCCTACCTTTTGCGACAGCATGAATGAAACTGGAGAGTATTATGCTAAGTGAAATAAACCAGGTGGTATAAGACAAATACCATATGATCTCACCTATAAGAGGAACTTAATGAACAAAACAAATGAGCAAAATAGAACCAGAGGCACCAGAGGGGAGGGGGTTTGGGGAGAAGGGGAGAAAGAGGGGGAGGGGTCTAGTTAAGGAACAAGTATAAATGACCCATGAACATGGACAACAGGGTGGAGATTGACTGTGGGACAGGAGTTGGGGGGTGGGGGGGGGGCAGTGGAGAGCAACAGGGGAAAATTGGGACAACTGTACTAGAACAAAAATTTAAAAATTAAATTAAATTAATAAATAAAAATTATATCTTTTTGTTAGGTTGACTTTGACTATTACAAATAACTGTTTTTTGTCTCTAGAGACAGTTTTTAAGTTAAAGTCTATTTTGTCTGGTATAAGTATAGCCACCTATGGTATCTTTGGGTTACTACTGGTTGCAGGGAATATCTTTTTCCATCCCTTCTATTTCAGCCTGTGTGTCCTTAAATTTAAAGTGAGTCTTTAATAGACAGCATATCAGTGGATCTTATTTATTCCTTCATTCAGACATTCTATGCCTTTTGACTGAGGAGGTTCATTCATATATATTTAAAGTAATTATTGATAAATGAAAACTTACTATTGACACTTTGTTAATTGTTTTTTATCTGTTTTGCAGTGTTGTTCCTTTCTTCCTCTTTTGCTATATTCTTTTGTTATTTGATGATGTGTTGTAGTTATTTGCTTTGTTTCTTTTCTTGTTATATCTCCCAATATCACTTTTAAACATGTATGTAAACGTTTTAAATATAATCTAGACAACTGATTTAAAGAATTTAATATATATTTATATGTAATAACAATATCAATAGACAGAAAAAATATTCATTAAAATTAATCTCATCTGTAATATATTTTTTAGAAACTCTTAACCAGCAAGGAATAAAAGGGACTTCTTTAATTTCATAAGGGCATGTGTAAAACTTACAACAATTATAAGCTTAATGGTGAAATTTTAAAAACATTCCCACTGAAGTCAGTAATGAAGGATGGCATTAATTACTTTTGTTCTTTAGCATTATGCTGTTGGTCCTATCCAATGAAATAAGGTAAAGAAAATAAATGAGAAGAATAAGAATCATAAAGAAACAAAATGTCCTTATTTATGAGTGCCATAGAATATCTCAAAGAATATACAATCAAAATTAATGATAATTTAAAAAAATGTTTTGTTACAAGATTACAGTATAAAAACCAATACCATTAGGCCATAATAAAAATATAGAACAATTTCTTGACCCCTCAAAATTTTTTGTGCCCATTTGTTGTAAACCGCTCCTCTGACTCTTGGTTCTTAGAAACCATTGAGTTACTTTCTGTCCTTATAATTTTTGATGTTTTTCAGAAAGTTATACAAATAAAATAACATAGTATTTAGCCTTTTGAATCTTGCTTCTCTCACTCAACATAATGCATTTAAAATTTATCCACTTTGTTGCATGAGTAAGGAGTTCATTTAGTTTTATTACTAAGTAGTATACTACCATAGATGTACTGCAGTTTGTTTTTCCATTTACCAGTTAAAAAACATTGGGATGTTTCTAGTTTTTTGCAATTATGACTAAATCTGCTATAAGCATTCAGGCATGGGTTTTTGAGTGAACATAATTTTCATACCTCTTGGGTAAACGTAGAGGTGGAATAGCTGACAAGCTATTTTCAAAGGTGACTGCATCATTTGTATTTCTATAAACAACATATGAGAATTCCATTTGCTCCATATATTCTTCAGCACTTAGTATTGTCAGTGGTTTTTTTAACCACTTTAATAGACATAGAGTGGTACTTCACTGTTGTTTTAATTTATATTTCCCTAATGACTAATGATACTGGTTTATAGTTTTCTTGTCTTTTAATGTCTTTTTTTGGCACCCAGATAATTGCTAGCTTTGTAGAAAAAGTTGGGAAGTATTCCTTCCTCTTCTATTTTCTGGAACAGATTACATAAAATTAGTAGATGATTGATAGATTTTACCTGAGAAGCCATCTGAGCCTAGAAGGTTTTTAACTATAAATTTAATTTCTTTACTATATATAAGGCAATTCACACTTTCTATTCCTTCCTCTGTGAGCTTTGATAGTTTGTGTCTTTCCAGGAATTTGTCCATTTCACTTAACCAAATTTATGAGCATAAACCTGCTTATAATATTCCCTTATTATTTATTTAGCATCTCACGGGTTTATAGCAATGTCTCCTTTTCCATTACTGATATTGATCATTTCTGTCTTCTTTCTATTTTCTTGGTCAGCTTGGCTAGAGATTTATCAGTTTATAGATCTTTCCAGAGAACCAATTTTTTGTTTCATTGATTTCCTCTATTGTTTTGCTGTTTTCAATCTCATTTTAAATATTTATTATTGTATTTTAATGCTTGCTTGGGTTTAATTTGCTTTTTGTCTTTTTTAAAGTTTCTTAAGGTAAAAACTTAGATCATTGATTTCAGACTTTTATTATTTTCTAGTACAAGTATTTAATGATATAAATTGCCCCAAGCATAATTATAGATGCATCCTACCAAGTCTGATATGTTGTGTTTTTATTTTTATTCAATTCAAAATATTTCTAATTTCTTTTGTGACTCACTATTTGACTCATTGATTGTTTAGAAGTGTGTCATTCAATTCCAAATATTTAGGGATTTTTCAGGTATATTCCTGTTGTTAATTCAAGGTCAATTCATTTATGTTCAAAGAACATGCTTAGCATGATTTAAATTTTTTAAAAAGTTGTTAAGGTGCCCTGACCAGTGTGTCTCAGTTAGTTGGGCATTGTCCTACAAAGCAAAGATCACCGGTTTGATTCCCAGTCAGGACACATGCCTAGGCTGCAGGTTCAGTCCTGGTCAGGGTGTGTATAAGAGGCAACCAGTTGATGTTTCTCTCTCACATTGATGTTTCTCTCCCTCTCCTTCTCCCTCCCTTCCCTTCTTTCTAAAAGTAAATAAATAAAAACTTTTTAAAAGGTTGTTAAGGTTTGTCCAATGGCCCAGAATATGGTCATTATGGAGCATTCAGAAAATGCATATGAGCAAAAATAACATTTAAAAAATCCGTTACTGCCCAGAGTTAGCTAACAGTTTGATATGTATTGTTTAATTCCTTTTTAGTATACCCCCATATATATACATATACATACATGTATATGTATATATACACACATGTGTGTGTCATATATAGACATACACGTATCTACAAATGTAGAATCATATTATACAGATATTTTATCTATGTAAAGCAGCATAAATTAGTGGTTAAGAGATGATCTCTTAAACTACACTGCTTGGGTCCAAATCCAGGTTTCACAATTCACTAGCTATGTGACCTTTGGTGAGGTCCTTAAATTCTCTGTGCTTCAGTTCTTCACATATAAAATAGGAAAAATAATAATAGCACTGACCCCGTAGGGATTGTTAAGAGAATTATTTGAATTAATACAAATAACCTACATAGAACAGCACCTGGCATTTTGTTAACATTATAGAAAGGCTTGCTGTTTTCTATTATTGCTTCCCCATTATGATTCCTGTGTAAGGATGCAACATGGTTTATTTAGCTCATACCTTAGTAACAGGCATTTGGATATTTTCAGTATTCACCAGTACGAAGTTGCTGTGATAAAGATCACAGGTAGGGCACATTCATGGTTTTCCTTTCTTAGGGTGAGTTCACAGAAGTACAATTGCTATTTTGAAGGATGGGCATATTTGTAAAGTTTTTGATGCTTTTGCCCAAGTCCCAAAGAAAGTTTATTTTTGTTTGATCATTTGCTTTTATTTATTTACCAACCCATCATTATGTAACGAAGTGTGAAAATGTGTCATTTTAGGAAGTATTTTCTAAAATCTTTTAAAATAATTCCTGTTGAGGTTTGAGTAGATAACAGCATTGGAACACTACACACTGGGTTAAGTTTCAAAGAGCTCCCCAAAGAAAGGATTTCATTCCAGGGCTTCAGATCACGAACGTTCCTTTTATAAATGAGTCCCAGAAGGATGACAGCAGATGCCAACCAAAAACACAAAAGAGAATGTGCTGCTTTGCTGAACAAGCTTTTAAACTGTATTAATTAAATCTGGAAAATCAATGAACTGATTGAGAAGAATTGCCTTTTAGGCATTTATAGCTTTTTAAAGTTAGATGTAAATCCACCTTCTGTGGGTGTAGATCACATAGACCTTTATGAAAGGAAAATGGTTAATAGCATGTAGAGTGCCTAGAAATAGAAATTTCTCTATATAAGTGTACATGTTATATGTATGTATACATGTAATACATATAGTATATGAAATATATATACACTATAATATATAAATATAAAATATATAATGAAGTGGGAAGGATTCTCTCTCTAAGCATATATGTGTGTGTGTGATGTGTGTGTGTGTGTGTATATATATTATATATATATACATATATATATATGCTTTCAACCATGAATAGTTAGCTTTTTGATTTGATAAATAGTACACTTGATTCACAAGAACAAAAATGGAAGATTTTAACTCTAGTGTTTTAACACTAAAATCCTAAAGAGTAGTGTTTAGAGAGGTGAGGAATATGGCCTTGAGAGTTTTATCTTAACAATCTTCCACATTAAAGCTCCATTTCCCAATATGAATAGCAAATGTTCGAGAAAACTCTGGTTAGCAAGCAATAAGACCAAAGCCAAAAATCTCATAATCTCTGCTAAAAAATGTGGCTGGTAAAACCAGGCCAGACATTCTTACATATTTAACCAAGCCTTAAAGGTAAAGAGCTTGAGCCATTCTCACAAATCAAGATTTGCCAGAGGCTAAATTTAATCATACTAAAAGAGAGATCATTCCAGGGAAGCCATCTTTACCTAAAGAACACTATGACAGGACAAAAGGGCAGCCCTATTTGGGGGAAAGAATTGAAGCAATTTTATTGATATTTTCTTGCAATAAAAAAACAAACTGATAAAGAACAAGCTGATCTACTTAAAGGACACGTAGACCCAGAGAACTAGAATAACAAGGGCACAAAGTTTGTTTGTTTGTTTTTTTCCATTAGAAAAAGCTCTCTTTAAAAAGAATTATAAATCTTCTAAAATGTAATTTGTACTCCAAGGTTCACTTTTCTTTGGCTCCAGAGTCTGAGATTTTCCTGTAAAATTAAGGTTCAATTGTACAGAATAACTAATTTAGTATATTTTCAATATCCTAGGGCTGTGAAGGAGATCTATTCACTGCAAGAAACAAAACAGTGGACTTGATTAGAGTGTTCTGTTTGGAAATCAGGATGCTTAACAGAAAATTAGTATCAAACCTGAGCCTATTCTATTCATTTTACTTCCTTCTATTTTAGATAATACCTGGCTACCAGTCTTGACTGTTTATGTCTTCCCATATGACAGGTCTTCATATAAAATCTCACGTAACTTTTTGACATCTTCAATTTAGTTGAATAATAGATCTCATTAATACAAGCTGGTAATGATAGTTTATCCAACTGTTTGCTCTGTGTCTCTTTCATAGGTGTGCACATTAACAGAAACAGTAAAAAATGTGTCAACTTCTCATCTAATTTAAATATCTTGAGACTAAGATAGATTTCAAAACTAATTAGTTTTAGACCATCAAAGAACAGCGCCAACAGAACATTTTCTCTTTTCAAAATGCTTTTCTGTTATTAATCATTTTATCTGCAGTGTTGCATGAGCTGGTTCAGTCTAGTCCTATTTTTTTATACGAAGCTACAGTTTACATTGACTTGGCACACACAGGTATAAAACAAACCACCTGTTCTGGTAAGACAGCACCACAGAGTAAAAAGAAATTAGAACTTTGAAGTCAAGTAGACCAATTCAAATTTTGGTTTTGCCACCTACCAGCTATCTAACCCTCTCTGGGTGACCTTTCCCTCATCTGTGAAGTGGGGCTAATAGCATCATTTTCACAGAGAGGTAATAAGATAGAGAAAACGTGAGCATAGTAATTGGTACATAGTAGATGCTTGACTGTCTGTTCCCTTCTTGTTAGTAAATACAGTTAGGTGGCAAACAATAAGACCCTGATCCCAAATATTTGTCCTCACTTTTTCTCTGGCACAAGGACTTTGAACTAAAGAGTTAAAAGCTTTTTTATGTGAAGAAATGTAGGGATCCAAATTTGCAATGCATGACCTTGAATGAGTTCTTGCTTCCCAGACTACAAAGAGGCTGGTAGCAAGTTTGGCACCCTGACCACCACTCCATGGTTTCCTGGAGAAAAACAGTCTGGTGTATGGAAGCCTCTGAACTAGGAGTTGAAAGGCCTGGTTCTAATAACATTTGTGTGGGACCTTGACTTCTATGGCTTTAGCTCTTCCATTTATATGATAAAAGTCAACGGCAAAATCAGTGATTCTGATGAAAGCTAGAATATTGTCCCAGAAAAGTGGAAAAAAATTCACAAGGACTGGCACAAAATACCAGGAAGTGCCCTGGCCCACGGGGCTCAATGGGCCTCCCCCCTCTAGGAGGCTGTGACTACTGTTCTCATATATCCTGACAAAAGGTGTGTCTCCTCCCCACTGGCTCCTATTACTCTCATTGTGAGAGAAAAGAAGAAATGGATTAAGGAGAAAGAAGCATGAGAAGGCCAAGGTGACAAGTGATGACTAGATCATTAACTGAATATACTCTCCCTACACATAGACTTAGGGCTCTGTGCAAAGAAAGAGCTCACTGCTGTGGCCCTGTATGCATGTACATGAAAAGTCAGCCAAAATGTCTCATTTATTGTTAATGTTATATACATGAGAGAGAGAGAGAGAGAGACAGAGACAGAGACAGAGAGAGAGAGAGAGAGAGAGAGAGAGAGAGAGAGAGAGAGCCTACCCTGTAGTCATGTCCTACCTAGGAATATAAAGCAGAAGTCCCTCTGCATACAAATTGCCCAGCAGGGCTTCTTGCGGTAAGCGGTAGAGTGGAAGTAAGAGGTGCTTCTTGGCCAGTGCCTTATCCCAGGGAGGGCCAGGCAGCAGTGGCCTCTGTAGTAGCAATAGAAATGCACCAGCAGTATCTCAGCAGCACAAAGAATAAACATAAAGAGTAAGGTACAGTTCTGCAGTGCCTACTAATTAGGCAGTATTATACCTAGCTCATAAAATTGTTCTGGGAATTAAATGAATTAATCTATGTGAAGGACAGTGCCTGGCACTGAGATAGCACTAATAAATGTTAACTATTAGTGCCAAAACACTAATTCACAAAGAAGAAAAATGAAAAAAACGACTGAAATTGAACTCAACTGCATGTATGGAGTACATGTGGAATAAAAAAGATCTTCTTTTACTCAGTAATTGCATAAGAAGACCAGGAACTAGAAGATAAACTAAGTCCTAACTCATTTATTTAGTACAATGAGAAACACTAATTTAATGCATCTGCAATTATTCTCCTAAAAACCAACAATGGTTAAGTTATATATTACCAGTGCTGGCTCTCTGTTCGACCCCATCTATCCCCAGATCCATTCTCTGCCTTTCTCTGCTCTACACAGTATCCCAGAAAGCTGACCTCATGTGGCTCCTTCACTCCAGACTCCTTACTGGGTCTGGACAATGCAAGGCTCCAGCAAGAGGTAGAAGCAGTGGTGTCCTCCACAGCTACAGCTCCTGTTGAGTGGTTCCACTCTCATGGTCCCAGCTCTCTCAGGGTTTGTGGGTAATGCCATTCCCTCCCTTCCCCCACTCATGCCAAGGGATTACAATAGTTTCCCATTGTGACTAGACTCTGGATATCTCACCATTCCTTGCTGATCCCCTAATACTGTCCACACCTCTGAGAACAGTCTATTACACTTTCTTTAGTTAAATCTTTTTGACTACTGCTGGGACATTAATGGAAACACTTAAATTCTTACCTAAATGTTTCCTTGAAATCAGTCTTTTCTCCCCAACTAGAAGTTAGCAGAGCTTCCTTCAATTTCCTTCATACTTCATCTCTTCCACCTCACTCTCCAACTCCCACCTTAAATACAAAGAGCAATGTGCTCAAGGCACAAAAATAAAACCAACATGCCTAGGGCTCCATTCGAGCTCATGTTTCTCCCAAATCACCTCTAAAACTTGACATGCCTGTTGCCATGAGTCTGTTCCAGGGAGATTAGACCAATTGTTCCCAACTGCAGGGTCAGACTCAGGACAGCACTGAATCAACTGCAAATTCTGCCACTATAATCTGTTACTAATAACTATACATCTATGTTATAGATATTATGTCTATGTCTAGCCATAAAAAATTTAAAAAGATCCAAGTTTTGTCAAAAATATCACTGTCCTAGCTTAAATTCTAGTCTTTTTTTAAATTGAGGAGGGAAAAGGGTAGTATTGCCAATAAGACAATGTGAATTTTACAAGAAAAATCTAACAATCTTATTTCAAAAGCTGAAAGTGTTCATGAGAGTGTAATTTTTTTTCATTTAATGTATGTTCGTTGAAGTCTTCCATACGGCAGGCCCTGTGCCAGGCACAGAGGATACAGCGGTAAAAAAGACAGACATGGTCTCTACTTTCAAAGAGTTCATAGTGTGATGGTAAGAACATTTTGACTAGGTTTATAAGAATGATAAGTGTCATGAAGACGAGATTCAGATGCAATTTGAGCATATGACAGAGGACCCAGTTTACCCTGGGTAGTCAAGGAAGACTCCTCTGAAGAAGCGAAGTTTAAGCTGTGCCCTGAAAGATTGGCATTGGCTAGATAAGTAGGGGTGAGAAAGATGGAACAAAATGTGAGAAGACCAAGGGAAAGAAGATCACATGTTCAAGAAACTGAAACAGGCCAGGGTGGCTGTGATAGAAAGAATACAAGATGAGTCTGTAGAAGAGAGCTGGATAATTCAAGACTCTCTAGCTGAATTAGGAATGTTTTTTTTTTAAGGCCATTAGAAAGCTTTTGAAGGGCTTTAAGAAGGAGCTGGTCATGACCAGATTCTGAAAGGATCTCTCTGGCTGCAGCAGAAAAGCTCTATCAGTGAGGATGGAAATGAATGTGGGGAGACTGATTTGGAGGCTGGTAGACTCAGTCTGGGCCAAAGATGACACTGGTTTGAACCAAGAGAGTGATGATCATGGGGAGAAGTAATCAGATTCAAAGGTATTGAGAAAAAGTCAAAGAACTTGGAAGTTGGTGGAATGTGGAGAGAGAAGGAGAAGGCAGAGTTGTGATAACCCTTGGTTATCTGACTTGTGTAGTGAAATGGATGATAATGCCAATTCCTCAGGTAGAAAATGCAGGAAAAGACAAGGCTGAGGGCATGAGAACATTATCCGTTGGGTTAGACGAAGAAAAGAGTGATTAAGAGTTACTGAACTAAGCTACAGGTTGAATCATATTAAATTGTCAATGCTGGACTGTCAGAGTTTAAAAATGGCTCACGCTTATTCACCGTAATGGTAGGAAAAGCAGGCAAGAATGTGCTGTGTTTGATGCTAATCTTAAAGAAGAACCCAGGTTTCTTGCTCTGGAGATCACTTAGAGAAACAGGTGAACAGAATGTGGAGCCTCTGTCCTAGATCTTGGATGGCCATCACCAGTCTCTATTAAAGATTGGATGAAAGGCTGAAGCTCTTCTTTCATATCTCACATGCAAAAAGGCCCCATAACAAACAATAAGGAGTATTAACCAAGGTCTAGCATTGCTCATTCATTTTCTGAGAGGACTATACCTCCTGCTCAGGCTGTGTCCTCTCTGCTATTGCATTTCAAGGTTTGGACCCTATTTCTCTTGAAGCAAAATAACAGCTGTTAACAGGGAGCAAAACCAAGCCTATACCATATGGGATTGTTTTCATTGAGCTCAGCTTTATCCTGCAGGTCACTTCAAATTAGGGATTCTCTTCACTTTTATTCCTGTCTGGTGCTAGGATATCACCCATGATTTAGTAGAGATGCCAGAAATATACTGCTAGTAAAAGGCAAAATTTCACATTGAAAAGACTCAAATCTAATACATTAGCTACTATTAGGCAAGAGTATTTTAAGTATTGATATGAACAAGTTGATTTCTTAGACACAATATTTTCCATGTGAAGTCTTGTTACCAGGTTTGTAACAGCACCTGCCTGTTTTCTTCATTCCTCCATACTCCGGGGCATGGAGGGAGGAATATTTATACACATATTCAATTACCGTCTCTGCTTATTTTATTTCTGAACTGCTTTTCAGAAGGGGTTATTTTGAATTTTTATAACTTCGTTGGTTTCTCTCAAGAAAACAACTTCATATTTATATTTCATAATTTTAAAGGAGCTTCTAAATGCCTGTCAAATGAGATGTTATTTATAATCCCCTTTTTGGGTGATTAAAAAAAAATCATAGACATGTCTGTGGCTAGTTGGTTGCAGTTGGTTAAAGCAGCAGTTCCCCACCTTTGGGGATTTTCAGTACTTTGTTGGATTTGGTTTGATTTTATATTTCCTACTATGTCCACCTCTCAGGGCTGACATGTATACATTTTCATATAAACTATCTACCAGAACCCCCCAAAATATCCTGAATTTTCTCCCTCCATCTAATTCTCCTCCCAGTTTCAAGCAAGTCACCAAATTTTGCTGGTTCTTCCTCTTAAGTATTTTTCTAATCCTTTTACTGTCCTCCATCTTCAAAGCTGCTACCTTGACTTAAGCCTTATAATATATAACCCAGACAACTGCCAGAGCCTCCCCACTCTTTCCCCTGCTTTAAATTATTTTCCCCATTCAAGCAACCCACAGCACATCAGCTGGACCTTTCTAAGCACACAGATTGGGTCATTTCCTTCCTTTTACAAACCTTCAATGGCTCTCCTTTGCCCGTAGAATGAATTTCAATGCCCTTGGTTTGATATGCAAAGTCATCTGTCTCTTGGCTCTTTCCTGCCTTCCCAGCCGTATTTTCCCTTCCCCATCCAACACCCTGCTCAGCATCAGCCATGCCCAATTACTTGTGGGTTCCTGAATGAGCTCTGTGGTAGTTCATAACTTGAGACCATTACACATTTCTTTTCCTTTCAACATAGGACTCTCCCCAGCCAAATTAAGTTTTTCCTTTTTTGTGTTAGCACCAAACTGGGTAGATACCTCTATTCTTGCATGTATCTCACTATATACAATAATTCTGTTTCCATGGTTACCTTCTTTTGTAGAACATGATAAAGGCTGGACATTTTCTTTTTTATTCTACCTTTGACAATGGCTGGCATGGTATCTGACCCATGATATATGCTCAATGAATGAATGGGTAAGGTGTCAAGTGGCATTTGTTTTTTTAAAAAAAAACTGAATTAATGGACATTATTTTGCTATAAGAACATAGGAAAGTTCTTCAAATACATAAGTTGTAAAATGTTGTGCAATATTCATTCAATTGTTGTGGTAGCCCCACTCCTCACCCACAATGGGCTTGCTTCTCACTGCTCAAAAGCCACAGACAATATCTGAATCCCAATCATACAACTATTCCTACAAATACATACAAATGTACCACCAGAGATAAAAAATTCATACCATCCACCTAACTGAAGGACACCAGCCACATCTTTGTGCATGACATGACATTGATAGAAATAAACTACTCAGAGTTAAGAAGCAACATGACAACATTTCTGTATATCAAAATCAGATTATTTTTTAAAACTTTATTATTCTTTGGCTCACCCAAAAGAAGGAGTTCCCCCAAAATTGTTCAGGTCAGACAGCTGACAATAATGCATCCACAAATTAAACCAGAAATGTACAGAGTTTCGCATCAAAAACACAACAAAAAATTAAAATCCCAGGGCCTGAGTTATGTTTTATTTTATTATTTATTATTTTAAGATGTTCAGCCGGACTGGCTAAAATTTGTAAGCCCAGGAGAGGAGTATCTAACCCACAGGTGGCTGAGCAGAACAGACACATGTTTTTGAGACTTAAGGGACCAAGACTAAGCATGTTAGGAATAAATCTGTAGTGAGATGTGAGGAATGGGAAGGTGAGGGAGTTTACAGCTACTAATCTCAGTTTTCTCGATAGCAGAGGACTCTGGCTCATTTTCTGGGAGAGAGGAGTCATTTCCCCGAATAGGGGAAAGAGCAGTGAAAGTGTGTGATCATTTTGGAGAGTACTAGGAAATGGAAATGACTGAAGATAAGAAAACTCTTGAAGAGCGGCTCAGAGGGCTCACTCACGTAGGGGACTAAACCTGTGGGTAAGCCAGTCTGCAGGATTACAGGAGAGGATCAGGCAAACAGTGACACCTGGATTTTATAGAGCCTTATAGCAGAAGAGTACAAGAGGAAGTAAGGGGGCTGGTGAGAAATCAGTTCTGACGGCTCGTTACAGTTTGGACAGGAAAGAAAAGTTGCTCAGCAGTGTGTGGTGACCAATGTGATGACTAGTGTGACCATGCATCCCTGTTTGCCCTGGACCAATCATTGTCTTGTCCACTTTTACCTGCAAAAGATTCAGTTTGGACAATAAATGTAATGGTCCCCTAATGATGGCCTGGAAGAAGTAACAAGGAAATGAATAGGTATCTTTGTGGTTAAAGGGATAGGGCCAAGAATGGAATGAAGGACTTATGTTTTAAGACGAGAGGGGTTCCTACTAATGCGAAAAAAAAGAGTGTTGTCCTGGGAGTGAGTGGCTGAGACAGTGCAGAGATGACAGTCTGGGGAGTTAAGGTAGCACAGAAAATATGAAGCCAATTGGCTGGATGGGTCATTCTCATGGCCACTGAGATCAGCATCTGGCACTTAGTAGATGTTCAATAAAAGTGTCTGAGGATATGACAAAAGTTAGAGTGGGAAGGGAGACTATAAATCAGGCCCCAGTGTTACAGACAATAGGGGGGTGTGCCAGAAAGGAAAAACAGAGCCAAAGAGGGCTTCCAGATGACACAGATGTGTGCCTGAGATGTAATACATTGTAAAAATGTACTTTTAAAAGAGGGAGAAAGAGTAACAATCAGATAACATTCAGGAGCAAGCCAGTAGTTGGTGGGGCATGGGAGAATAAAAAGACTTCATAGTGTAAGGTACAGAAGAAGTGTGTTCCCAGGAGAGAGGAATGGTGAACACCGCTGTGTGAAGGTTTCCATGCCATCTGCAGAGGCCAGCAAAAGTCCCGTTAGGGCAGAGGCCATGTTTAGGTAAGCGAGTCCTACTGAGGTCAAAAAAGGTGTGGAAAGCAAACATCAACGGTAGTAGGAAGTTTGAGGGTACCAGGCAATTTTTCATGTATCTTTTTTTTTTTCTTTTATCCTAGCCTAGACCTTGAAAGGATGGTATAATGAAACAAAGATGGTTCACTACTTTACCCTTTCTGAACTAATGTGTCAATTATGCTATTTTATTTTATTACTTAAAAATTGCTAGAAAAAAAAGACTGGTAACAGTAAGCCACTTCCACTTCCCACATATATATCTTGAACAGCAGTTTTTCTAAGTCTTTTGGGGAGAGAACTGTAGCTTGTCCCAACTTGCCTCTTCCCATCTGTGTAGAACATAGGGCAGACCTCAACAAGCAACTACCCACAAGTTGTTTTAAATTTCCTGAAAATGTGCAACATGCTAAATATCCTCAAAATACCCATGAAAACTGCAAATTAAATTATCATAATCAAATACAAAGAAGGTAAAACATAAAATGTTTCAACTCAATGTAAAGAATTTCAACACATTCAACATTTTTAGAATAATTTGAAAATGTCCGGGTTGCTCTGCTCTCAAACCATGGTTTGGGGTGAGTGGAGAGCAGACAATAGAATTCTGGGCCTATTGACTCAAGAGGGGAAGGGGGAGATTGTAAAAGGAGCTGAAGAAGGGTTCATCCCAAAACCTATTCCAGTGAAACAAGTCCTGTCTGGACTTCCTGTTCTCCACCTCTGTCGCAGTTACTGGGAGGTCTGAGACACATCCTTGAGCACATGGCAAAATCTCTTGACTAAAAATGTCCTTCCCATCCAGTATTGACATAGGTACTTCCATCTTTCAAGTGCCCATTAGGACTGTGGTCTTCAGTTCCAGGACTCCCAAGGCTCATCTCATTAGCTGTCTTCTGTGTTTTCATGATTTTCCTTTGGGTCTACCTCAGTCTAAATATCAAACAAGATAATGGAAAGACTGTAAATAGGGTCATGAGTTGTATAGAAATATAGGAGGTGACTTTTATTTTGGTTTGTTCCTATAAGGAACTCTCCTGAGTGAATAATTTAAACAATCAAAATATCACTGTCTGAGCTAGGGGCATTTCTGAAAAATGGTAGCAATATGGGTGGCATTATTTTATTTCTCCCTGCTTCATTATTTAGAGCAACATGCTTCTGCAGCAGTAGGTATCTAAATTTATCTCATAAATCTGTCAAAAATTACTGTAGCTGCAACTATGAGTTTAGCCAACAGATACAAATAAGACACCAACACCCTTTCAAAGGGATTTTGAATCAAAATGTCCTGTGGGATGGTGAAAGATACAAAGTTTTTCAGAATGTAGCTTGTGTTGGGGGCAGTGGTGACAGCTAGGGGTGGAGTTCCTAAGAGAAAACATATTTAAAGTAGCAGTGGAAGATGCCTCTTGGAAGGGGGCATTTTCTTTTTTACATAGAATCATAGGAGAGATCTTGACAAGGCAGAAGAGATTATTCATTGAAACCTCTTGATTTCACTAACGGAAGGAAGACAACCCAGAGTTTTGAATCTGTTCAAAGATCCACAGCAGATCCCAGGTGCAAACCAGAATCCTCAGGACAGGAGTCAATGATTCACCTCACACAGCCTCTTCTTCAAGAAAGAGATCCCAAGTTGTGCCTTTATCATTTGGAGACAGCACATCAGGGGTTTTCCACTCCATACTCCATGACCGTCATGAACACCTGTCATTTTTTGACCACCAAGCATTATTTCCTAAAGTTCTCTGATTCCTTTGTGGAATCATCTCTTTTCTACTAGGACAGGCCTTGGTGGAAGGGTTACTCCAGGCACCGGCTCCTCTACTGTGGAAGCTAATGCCAACTCTGGAGCCTCTCCTGCCAGAGGTGTTTTCTCCCACCCTACAGCGGCCAGGAGCAGACATAGTAAGGTCCAATGATTTCAGCAGTTGACCCAGCCAAGACTGACAGGCGATCAGTTCCTGCTCCTGAGACTTAATACCTCTCTTTCCTAAGTTTGTGTTTTGAGCACTGCCAGGAGGTATTTTCCTATATCTTTGAAAGATACAAGAAATATTCCCACATGCAGTAAAAGCAAAGAAAAACTACAAGTCTGCTGAGATTTGGGTATAAACAGCTGATGAAGTTTTGATTTCATGCCAGTATTATCTGGGGTTAAAATCATTGACCTTAGAGCCTTTTAAAAGAATAGAAAATTTCAATTCCAAGATAAAATTTAAGATGAGTTATATAAAGAATCAACACACACAAGTCTGAGGCTGAAACCAGGATTAGATTAAAATTTAAGAGATACTCTCTGGCACTGAACCAGCCACTCAAGGGTCCCCAGTTGCAGTAGGGACCTGATGACCTCATTTGACCTTAATTACCTTTTTAAAGGCCAATTTTCAAATACAGGCACATTGGGGGTTAGGTTTCAACATATGAATTTGGGGGAGACATAATTCAGTCCATAATAGATGGGAGACCCCTTGATATATTTCAATGGGGATCTATTAAAATATTAGGGTCACATTATGTGGCTTTGATGATACATTACTGAGAAATGTATCTCTGCAAAATGTGGCTCATGGAGCACTGATACCAACAGAACAGACCAAGACCAACATGAGCCAGGCAGCTGACTTGCATCTGGGCAGATATGACAAAAGTGGACACAGGAAACAGGCTGTAGAGAAATATTTTTCACTCTACTAAAGACCACAGAACAAACACAGTGATACATGGGGTGGACCTTGACTTTGGTTAGAGATGGAGTATTGAGGAGTGGTGTGGACTGGGGTACACTGGGCCTTCATGCTGTCAAAGTGAAGCAGCCATTCTGTAGGAAAGTGGACTTTCTGTTGTCACGTACTCTTTTTTTTCTTTCCAAGGGATATTGGAAATCTGGGTTTATTTTTTGGTGAAACCTCAGTCTGTAAATATTCAGAAACCTTCAAAATTCTCATGGGTCACATGAAACACATCTGTGAGGCTGCCATTTTCAGATTTCTGAGATTATCTTCTTAAAGATAGAGTTCTGTGGTGACATAAACTAGGGACACAATTGATGCTACATCCAGCCTTGCAGACTTAAAAATTCACTAGCACATGAGATGGTCTGAGGAGCACTGAATAAACATACCTTTAGGCTGATGTAACATTGCATATCTGAAACCTTTCAAACCACAGATTCCTCCTGGGCCCCAGCACCTCTTCAGGATCCTGTAGGCCAGGTGTCATGTGGGCCAGTGTCTATTGGTAGTCCCAGCATCAGTCTCTAGAGAGGGTACCATTCAAACTTGGCCTCCTCCTCCTCAGGTAGGACTCCTGCTAGATGTTAAGGGATCGCTTTGTCCTTGCAATTGTCCTGAGAGTGTTGTTGGGATGTGGTGGCATGGGACGTGTACACATAGTATGGGAGCCAGCTTCCGGGGCACTTCCAGCAGTCAGATCAAGCTGTCTCCCAGTTGTGGACTAGATGGTCAGCTGGTACCTGCTGGTGGAGTGGGATGATGGGCTGGCCAGGTGACATCATGTCCCACTATGGGCTTCTTCATCATCTCCTGGGAGGCAGTTCCATCTTCAGTCCTGGCATTCTGGCTTCCTCCACATCTCCTCTCTTCTTCTGTCTAATTGCATCCTCTCCTTTAGCCCTTCACATTGAAGAGTCCCACTGCTGTCTTGGGACTGGGAGGAGCCTGTGGTATGTGGCCAGGTGCCCAGGGTGCACATGGAAGGAGGCACTTCCTTCCCAGAGCTGACCTTGAACTTGCACATCCCTGAGAGGTAGTCCTGCTCCAGTCTGCACCCAACCTTCCTCACTCACCTGACCTTGCCAAGACCCCGTCTTTCTTCCTCCTCATAACAGTTTTTATGTAGCTGATCAGAAAAGCCTTCGATTACCCATAAAGTCTGGATTTCAAATCACTAACAACAAATAGCTTTTTCTTGAAGGCAGGTAGGGTTCAGTCTTAAGAAAGTGCCATGGCCTGAATTCTCTCTTTCCTACAGTTTTCACTCTCTCCTGGGGAAGGATAGCACCATGGGCGAAAAGACTTCAAAGCAGTTAAAGACAGCAAAAAGTTTTCTCTAAATCAAAACACATTGTGCATTTCTTTCCTCCTATCCTGCATGTGAGTCACTGGCAAAAGGGTTGGAAACATTTGATTTGGAGTTACACACTGGATTTGGATTCCAACCCAGCCATTTATTAATATTAGCAACACAATTTTGATAAATTCATGAATCCCCAAATATTAGTTTCTCGATCTATTAACTGGCAGAAAAATATTTAAGAGATAACAGCAAGATCAGTATGGAAGGAATTATCTATGCTTAGATGTTTATTTTTCAAACCTTTCTTTATATTTACTTAAATCTAGTATTTGGTAGTTTCACAATATTAACTTTTTGTATTTAGAGTTTTACTTTTTGAAAAATAACAGCAGGTAAACAGAATGGTAAAATGAGGAAGAAAAAAATCTATTTCAGGCCAACAAAAAAGAAAAATTCATCTCTGTTTATGCTTTGCCCTTAGTATGGCCACAACTGAAGCATGATGCATAGTAGCAGACTCAAATTGCAGATTCCATTTCTCTGATAAATAAATCCTTTGACAGACTTACTACCTTACAACCTAAAGTTTAACAAACAAGGATAGTAAAGTCATGATTTATATATGAATTAGAAAAACATTTACTCATCTGATAGGAAACGCTTTTTAGCTTCAAAATGCTGTAGAAGTGAAAAATTCTATTTGGTGGTAATTAAGATACGTTATATGTTCACACATATTGCTCTATGTGTCATATTGTTCATCCTGATATTTATAAATCAATATGTTGAGCCAACAAGTCTTTGGGAACCAGAAATTGAGCCTTCCAATTGCAGTAACCAGGCAGATTGCCTTATAGAGTTAAGGAGCTTCATTCAGAGAAACCGGTTTTACAAGGTGGGATGACATGACAAAAACCCAGACCAAGCTAAACCAGGTTATAGGAATGCGATAAGGAATTCTCTTCTTCTTCTTTTTTTTTTTTTTCATTGTGAAAAAATCTTTATTTTAAGAAAAAAGTTTAGTTAACAAAAACTTAACATATTTCACTTAGCAAAATACACCCAAAAGGAAATCACACAGTAAAGAAAAAGTTTTAAGTCAAGGCCTCATCAATTCCTACAGTATTAGAAATGTGTCTCAATTTTCAAAACTAACTTTCAAAAAGCTTAAACTTAACCTAAGATTTTAAATGAAAATAAACTAGAATGAACATGAGAAATGTTCCTCTTTGAATTAGGGATCTAGCACCTTGAGTTTCCCAAAAATCGTATCTCCCCAATGTGTTCATTGTGATGTGGTGTGAAGATCCACATTTGATGTACTTAAACTACTTTAACTCAGATAGCAACATGAAGTACACTACCAAAATATTGAAAAAAGTTGAATAGTTTGTTTACTCAGTATCACAGTTCAGAAGAAAGTTTGCACGAGAAAACACTGAAGAGGTAACTTTTTAATCCAGATTTCACAAACTCATGGTGCAAAATGGATCCCACAGCTTTTTCTAGAGTAATAACTGCTTTTCATTGCTTGGTTGCCTATGAAAATTTAAAACAACTCAAATGCTCTATAAAACTAGTCATATCCAGCCATGCTGTTCTGGCCACTGTAGCTAGCCCCATAACAGCCACTCACAGACTGACTCTCAAGGCCACTGTAAGTAGACTGGGCAGACACCCCCATTCCTTGCATCATCTGGCTGCTGTATGCCCCATTGCTAGCTCCTGTTGTAGAATTCAAGAAAAGTTCTATGTATCTATGTTGCATATTGGCCCTAACTTTCGACATAGTTGCCACAGCTTCTTCATGAGTGGCAAACTCAACATCAGCTTCGCCCGTCATTCTTCCATGAGGGACAATCTCTTACAGGGTTGAGAGGGGAGAAGAAGTTGTAAATGTCGTTCTCTGTGGCTTTGTATGGCAGCCCCCTCATGTGGACACAGTGTCCAGCGGTACTCTGGACAGTGAACTCACCATCTCCATATCTGTGGTCATACATCCCAGAGAGACAGTAACTAAGATCTCTTCCAAACAGGTCAGCGGTAAAGCCGTAACCATCGCTGAGGCCACTGTATTCCTCATAGCCCCCATAGCCTGCACTATAAGTACCAGACCGCATCCTCTACAGGCCTGCCTGCTTAACAATGCCAATATACCTCCTGGCTGTGCCTGGGCGGTCATAGGGCCCTGGCCGCTGTACGGACATAAACTTCAGAGGGGGATCTGAGTATGACCTAACTTCTTCCTGACTGCTCTTGAACACTTCAATATACCTATGCCCTATTCTCTCCTTGTGCTTCCCTAGAGCCTTCTCAGCTAACTCCTGCGAAGCAAACTGTACGAAGGCTTCCCCTGTAATCTTGCCCTCAGGGTCCACAGGCAGTGTGATCTCATTTGGTATGATTTCCTGAGAAGAACTGGACAATTTCCTCCTTGGTGCATCCAAATGGGAGTCCTCGAAGCCACACAAAGCCATCAGTGTCAGCACTGTTTGGACCACTGTGCTTCAACACCCAATCCATCTCGGTTCTGTGGGATTTGAACACTTCAATATACCGGTGTCCCATGCTTTCCCTGTCTTTTTTAAGGGCCATTTTCACATCATCTTCTGATTCAAGTTCAACGAAAGCCTCAGCACTCTGCCTGCCTTCTCTAGTGTAGATGAAATGAATGCCTGCGACCCCATCATGAATTATGCAGCTGGAGAGGAAATTCTGCACATCCTCAACAGAGCAGGACCAGGGCAGGCCACGAAGCTTGACCACAAAGCCTTCACCTCCCTCAGGGCCCAGCATCACGGACACTTGACGGGGCAGACTTCAAACAAGCTGCTGCTTTTTGTAGCTTAAAGAACAAGGGGGAGATCCAACAGTCGGAGACACTCCTGGTAGGTACGAATTGTCCGCTGAGAGGAGTAGGGCCAATTTCTATTTACATCAAAAGAGCGTGGTTTACAGCCAAAGGATCCGGATTCCACCCGACGCTTAGAAACACAGAAGGCTCTGGGCAGTCTCCAGGTGCATCTCCTTCTGTTAATAACCCGGACGCGTGGGGAGTTGGGGGCGGGGGTGGTGCAAGCCTAGACCTCCCAGCCAACAGACGGTGGGAGGGGGAGGCCCTGGGTCGGAGGGCTTACGGGAGCGCCAGGAGAAATATCTCCGGCCGGGGGAATGAAGTGGAGAAAAGCCAGGAATTCTCTTAGTGAAAGGAAAATCTATCTACACAGAGTCCCCCAGAATATCATACATCAGAACATTCACACACACAAATAAAAGCTAACATGCATTTTTAACACAAATCATTTTCACAGAACGCATGAAAAAAATTTTTAATTTATTTTAAAATTTATGTTGTATTTTAAAAACAAGCCTACTGTTGTTTTTGAAGAAAAGAATATAAAGTGAGCTTCAGGACTAAAGGTGACAGGAAGGGCACTGATTCATGTATGAATATATAAATATGAAAGAAAGTCAACCTGCAGATTTGTAGAACATATTGCCAGATCGCTAATGTCAGGACCTGCTTTGGCTTTGCTGCTGTTCAACATGGGCCTGGGTCCAGCCGCCATGTCCTAGGCAGTGTAGGTGATGTCAGAAACCCCAGCTTCCTAGCTAACTGATTTGGGAAGTGTGTATTTTGAAAATGAAAGTTTTATATTCAGAAATCAAGACAGAAATATAACTATGGTTTTTTTAAAAAAATACATTTCTGCTACAAAGAAGTTTCAATTTTTCTTCTTTTAAAAATTGCCCATGACTATTAAAGTCAGCTTGTAGAGAGATTTTCAATCAACCAATTAATTCAGAAATATCCAGGATAACTTTGGGGATGGGGTCAGTCCATCAGATACAAAAGAAACAAGACTGAACTTAGAGGTATATATTGGTAGAAAAAACAAACATCTTACATTTTCAAGGCTGATGTGTGTTTAAAATACAACACTTTTCCACCGATGTATTAGTAACATTAAGGGGGAGATTTTCCTACTTTAATATAAACACAAAATTTTAAATAATTTTAACCTTTCTTTCAACTATGAAAATTTTAAGTATATATAATCTAAAAGTGGAGAGAATAGTAAAATAAACTTCCAAGTACCTTTCAACCACTTTGAGTAATTATCAATTCATGGCCCAGGCTTGATAAGCCTAGGATGTGGGCAGTAATCTCAGTGTATTATAATAAATGATACTTTATTTTCCAAAAGAAACGTTTAGCTTCACTGTATTCCATGCTTACCTCCCACATTTTTAAACTAGCTATTTCAAGCTCGCTGTTATAAGAATCAAAAAACAGGTGAAGGGAACTTAGAGATCATTACCTAATCAACAATATCTCCCCTCAGTGCAAGGCCCCCTTAACCAAGATTCTCATAGAGTGTAAGGAAAGTCTTTCCAGAAACAATAGGAATTATTTATAATTCAGAAAATCTGCCTTATGAAAAAGGGGGAACCTCATCCCTAGAAAGGCTGAGATAGAGGCTGGAGTTCAGCAAACACTTAATACAGGCAGACCTTGAAGATACTGTGTGTTCGATTCCAGAATACGACAACAAAGCAAAGATCGTAATAAAGTGAGTCATGTGGAATTTTTTGTTTTCCAGCACATATAAAAATTATGTTTACATTATGCCATATTCTGTTAAGTGTGCAATAGCATTATGTCTTCAAAAAGCAATGTATTAAATACATACCTTAATTTAAAAATACTTATTGCTAAAAAATGCTAACTATCATCTGAGCCTTCAGCAAATTGTAATTACAATAGTAACATCAAAGATCACTGATCACAAATCACCTTAACAAATATAAAAGTAATGAAAAGTTGGAAATTTTGTGAAAATTACAAAAATGTGACATGGAGACACAAAGTGAGTACGTGGTCAAAAAAATTGTGCCTGTGGATGTGCTCAACACCAGGTTACAACAAACCTTTGAGTTACAAAAATCACAGTATCTTCAAAGCGTAATAAAGCAGAGCACAATAAAACAAGGTACACTGTATCATGGAATAGTGGGAGGAGAGTGTACTGGGGAAGCAAACAGACCTGAGCTTGAAACCTGGCTTTGCCCATTGGTAGTTGTGCCTTGTCCGACTGTCAACCCTCCATCACAGGGTTGCTATTAGGATCCAATGAGGTAACATAAATAAAATGTCTAGCACATAGAAGATACTAAATAGACACCTCTTTCTTTCATCTCCCTTTACTCCCAAAATAAGTTGCACATAATGACAAACACAGATCTAAAAGTATTTTACTAAATGGAGTCACATACATATGTAATTTTTCAGCCACTTTCTTATTATGGGATAATATTTATGGAAATTAATAGAATTTTCCCCATGGCTAGACTTTTCCTTAGACAACCCACATATAAAAGGATTTTGGAGAACATAGTGCTTTCATATCAGAATATTAAGCTGGGACAACGCAGGGAAAATCACTCCAGAGATGTATAGCAATAAGAACTAAATTACTTTTGTTTCTTCACTCACATTCCTATGCTGTAGAGAAAATAACAGAATTTGAAAAAGAGAAGTTTTTTATAGAAAGGAAGAGAACCCCATTAAAAGGAAATGGAAAAATCCTGAAGTAGAAAAATCCTTAATTACCTTGATTCTCACTAACTTAATACCCAGTTCCAATGGTATAATATTTTAAGTTAATGACTACAGGGTGGTTTCATTGCCCAGGAACCTTCAGTATAACCTAAGTTCCCATGTAGCCTTGTGCTCATAACCAGCATCTCTCTGAGGAATGACTGGCTCTCTCTACTTGTTCCCAATGTGGAAAATTGCTAACAGCTACATGAGGCATCATTATTATTCTATATGGAACCAATGTTTAGTTTTGGTTTGCTTTAAAAAAAACAAAACAGGTTCTTTTCCAGAAGTACCTGCCATATGACATGTACTGACATCTGTGACATAAACAATACAATATGCTGAAGCATTTAAGAATCTGGATTTGATTTCTCATCTAGGATGCATAGAATAGGGCTTTGGTGACTTTGTTGAACATTTTGTTCTTCTTGAATATTGTGCTCTGCTTTCCCTCTCTTCACAGATACCCTATAGCCAACAAAATGAAAAAAAATTTCCATTTTAAAAACCTTAAATTATTTATTGAGAATCTTTCAGTTAGTCTATGCTTCATAACAAATCAGCACAAAAATTGTTGGCCTAAAGCACCAATTTTTTTGTTTTTTGTTTTTGTCACATGATTCTGCTGGGTAGCTGGGCAGTTCCTTTGCTTGTTTTACCTGAGCTCATGCACAAAACTACATTTAGCTAGAGAGTTGGTTAGGCCAGAGGTTCAAGATGGCCGCACTTATATCCAGGAGTTGATGCTGGCTGTTGGCCAGAATACCTCCGTTCTCCATTTTACCTCTTATTCTCCAGTAGGCCAGACTGGCTTTTCCTACATTACTGTCACAGGGTAGTGTCCTTGTCCTAAGTGGTCTAACGCAGAAATTGCAGGGCTTGTAAAGGCTTTGGAAGTTGTGTAACAATATTGCTATTGCATTCTATTGATTAAAACAAGTCAAAAGGTCAGCTCTATTCAAAAATAGGGAAATAGACTCTCCCTCTTAATGGGAGAAGCAGCAAAGTCATATTGCAAAAAAGTTGAGGAGTAAACTTTAAAGCCATTTTTAAAAACAATTAGCCACAGAGAGTTGTAAACAATGCGACTGAATTAAGGGTCTTGCCTTTTCTTAGAACTAAGCTTGCTTCACTGAAGCCCGACCACAGTACAATGCCTCTAGCTGGGGTGTCTTAAGGGTCAAAAATCTAAGCCTTTGCTTAGAATTGCAACACATCTTTCAGTGTTCTGGCTGTATTAATAATCCATTAAAGATTAAAACATCACCCGCAGGCAGAAATTTGAGGAAGAAAAAAAGTTTTATTTTATTTTTTTTGCAGTAACAAATGAAAAAAATATTGTAGAAAAAAAAGTTCAATCATATACAGTACCAGCAACTGCCATGCTTGGAGGGTCCACACAGGAAAATCTTTGAGATCTGCAGGTGGAGAACATAATTGGGATGGCAGAGTGACCATCAGGGCACCCCCATGATGTTGCCATGACCACGCAGCAGTCTTTCCCACACTCAGCATGCCCCAACCAAAGCCAAGAGCAATGGAACAGTGACAATGGGTGGATTATGCCTGGACTGGTACCCAGAAGCCAGGAGCTCTGACCTCTCACTTCTACGAGTGGGTATCTGACTGTGAGCCTGATTCTGCTGTCTCTTTGCCCACAAGTTATGCAGAAAGCATTTTAGATATCTCTGATAAAATGAAATAATAAAATACAAGAATATGATTTCCCCCAAATGTTGGCTATTGCTAATCAATGGGACATTTTAAGAGACTGCAGTGTAAATGAGAACTTGCCTTAAGTGTGAAAATACTTCATTTAGAAAAAATAAAATCATGAAGTTATTACAGAGCTTTGAGAGCCAAAATTTGGTTCCATAGGCATTGTACTAAATTATAGCAAAAACAAAAAACAGAACAACAACAACAACAAAAACCCACTATACATATTTTTTCTGTAAATCAGTGATTCATATCTTCCTTCTCAAAAGATTATATGAAAGATAATTTGAGGAGTCAGTTGCTTGCTTGGTGTTTTTTTTTTTGTTTGTTTGTTTGTTTTTTTTATTGATTGGCTGTCAATCTTCCAAATTGGTTATAGTCAGTGATTAGAAATACCTGAGATGATATACCATAACTGCAGATCTTTGTTCCTGGAATCTATTTCCTATTCTGCTTGGATTCCTCAGTTTATTTATTTCTTCTCTTTTTCTGGGGTTAACTGATGACATTTTATTGCGTTGCAAGAACATAAGGTCTGCTATTATCTCTTGACTCTAGACTGTAAATTATGGCACTTAAAGAATGTACAATGTCCAGAATGATGAACAGATAATTGGAAAATAGTTACTAGGGAGGTTGTAGCAAAGGTAAAATGATCCACTTAGCTGTCAGGAGTTAAATGCATGTGATGTGAACAGCAGTACGTGACCATCCAGGTTTAGAATACTGAAGTTCAGTCCTCAGATTGTGACACATCACTCTCACTCTGAACCGTTCTCGAGTGTCACAAGGCACATCGTATTACTGTAAGCCACGCTACATCGGGCTTTCTCAGAGAGCGGTGAAATGCTAACAGCTTCCACAGAATATAGCCAAACAATGGGAACAACACCACAGATGAGCAGAAGCTTGGCACTCACTGCCTCCAAGGGCAGAGCAGCTGGGTTGATCTTTCCCAAATGCAACTAATTGACTCTTCCAGTCCAAAGTAAATAGAGATATAGCTTATTAAATTATAATACTCATTAAGTGCGAAAGGATCAACAAGTACTAGGGGTAGCTGGAAGAAACTCAGTTGGGGCAAAGATTCCCACACACTGAAACAATGAGCAAGGGAAATGTATATATAACTCATTTCCACATTAAAAGAAAAACAAAAAAAACAACAACAACCCTGAGAGATTCCCTCAGTATGTCTGCAAGTGAAAGTTCAGTAATCTAGGAAGTGGGGTTCCTGGTCCAGAAATGCTGGTCTACCTCTACTTGGAGGATGTTAGAATCTATTTGACTCCTGCGGGGAAGGTACCACCTCATCTGCACTCATTCGTTCCACAAGTTTTCTTCACCTTCTGTTTATATGGCCCATATCCATCCCAATATCACAGGGAGTGTAAGTCTGGACAGAAGGCAAAATGACCTCTCTCCTAGGAAGAGAAGTCTCCAATACTAGCACTGCTAGGACAGGTTTTCCTTCAAGCAAGTCTCCTGGCTCCCACCCCTCTTTACTCTCATGGATCTCGAGGACCCTGACTACCTGGATCTACGCCTCCATCTGATTGTCCCTTGGCTCCTACTTCCCTCCTCAATGTGAATTCCTGTCACCCTAGGACTTGGCTCGGCCCCCCTAGCTGTACCCTGCCATATACTGTTCTGGCACCTTGTGGTTGCCTGTGTTCCAGAGTAGATTATTACATGCAAAGATGCTTTAAAATAATGAACAGGCAGACTTACCTGGTAATTAACCTGCTTTTCAGCTAAACTAACCATTGTTTTGTTTACTTCTCAAAATTATTGGAAGTATGCCTAATTCCACTGGATTTATGATGCCAAATTCATTAGTATACATAGACATGCTTTGTTTCATCAGCGTTTAAATTGTCAATTTTTTAAAGCTTCTGACAATGGTGTAATTCAGGAGAATTCTCAGCTGTGTTCTGGACAGCTTTTCTCCAGACTAAACACAAAGAAACAACTTTTACTCTCACTTTGCAACTTACAAAAATAATACCAAGTTTCTTCTATAATCAGCCCACAGATGATGGCCAGGCTTTGTGTGTGTGACACTGTGTCTTTTCTTATATAAAGATTGTCTTGGGAACTTTCATGGCTTATGCACCCTGCCAGAAGGTGGGGCTTCCAGCTTCTGATAATAGGACTGGGGAGCAGACACTTTAGGGACAAAATTCTCAGGGTGTCTCCAGGTGTTCATGTAATCGCTTAGAGCTCTGGGCGCTATAAAATCTCCATGATACTCTACCGCCATCCACCAAGAGGGTCCTGCATTTGAGATGCTTCATCCAAGATCTTTTGGGGACCCAGGGAGCAGAAGGAATCACAGCACATCAAAGTTTAGCACTGTGCTAATTACTTTCTCTCTCCCTTTCTTTGCCTATTGAAAGGTTTCTTTGTGTGGTAGAAGTGAACACAACGCAGCATTGGTTTGGAGAATTCTTTGTGGTTAATCACACAATTCCTAGGTGTGACTAGGAAGGGCATGTATTCACAAGCAACTCTGGGTCAAAAACCAGGATCCAAAGATCCTCCCTTTGTGGATCAAACTGCTCCCAGTGGGTTGTGTTGCAGATGGGACCAGCATGGATGCTTAAGGAGTGAGACTCGGTGGGCAACAGCATGGAGTCTCAGCCCAGCATGCACAGGCCATTTATTGTCTTCCCAACCTGGACAAGTTTCCTCATCTACAAGTCAGACCTCATCATTCCTACCTGACAGGGCCACTGTTAACAGGAAAAAATCATTGATGCGGGATACCTAGCACAGAGCAGGCTCTCAGCAAGCGGTAGCTATTGTCATTTTCCATTTAAAACACAAGGCAATGGTAGCCTGACTCCTGTGAGACTTTCACACCTATAAGTAATAATTTATAAAAAGCTACAAAACTCTACTTTTAAGAGATTTTTTAAAAACCTATGATTATTAGCTACATACTGCATTTTCCAAGTACTTACTGACATAATTTGGGCCATATATTTCAGGACTGTGGGTAAATTACTTAATTGTTGTTTTTCTGTTTTGTTTTTTGTTTCAATAGCATGCATATTTTGCCTCCAAACATGCTAAAGCCATTAAACTGTCTAAACTCCACCCACAGGAGATCCACAAGAAATGCTCTCTGAAAGGATGATAAGGTTTAGAGGTTCTAGTTTGTGGGGTTTTGTGAGGAGAGAGGGTAGCTTGTTTTTGTTTTCCAAAGCTTTGTGCCATTCCAAGATAACTCAAGGAATAGATACTATGCAAACACTATTGATTATCCAGAAATGCAAGGATAGAGAAAAATGTGCTTTAAAAATGTAGGAAGATGATTGTGAAGGGGTGAAGGAGAGTCTGGAGTGTGTGATCCATGTCTGAGTTCCAGCCTGATCCTAAAGGCTTTACAGAAGCTCACTAAGGGGCCATCTGGCCACCTTCTTGTCTTCTCCTGCCCACACAGAGGGAGGAGCCTTGAAGAAATCCTAAGTGTGGAAGCTTTTGAGATAACCCACTTTACTAAATACTAAGACTTTTAAAAACCATATGACACATGCCATTAGGATATTCAGAGTCTTGGGGAATAAACTAAAACAAAAAGGAAATACTCATGAGCGGCAATGCCCCGCTAAAATACTTGTCTTGCTCTCTTGAAGGTTATTTCAGAACGAAGGCCTGTTTTTATGACATACTTAAATAAAAAGACTAAAGATTAAAAGCCAAGAACTTTAGAGGGCAAATGTTTACTGCCCTAGGATGTGTTAGGCGCCATGCCACCAGGGACCTACCTGCTAAAGCCCGCGCGTGCTTCTGCAGTGAGACATTCAGGAGTGTCTTACGGCCATGGATGAAAATGCAAAGTCCCTACAGGTTTAGCCCACGTTTCCAACAAGCAGTCCAAAAGGCTGGGCTTTGCCTTACATGCAGCAGTAAAGCTGCTTCTAACTTTGACTGCCTTTTTTTTAACAGTATCATATGAAATATTTCAGATTGATGCAAAAGTAAAGAAAATGGTATTATGAACCCTCAGATACCCATTACCCAGTTTCGACGATTAGCAACCTAAGGCCAGTCTTGCCCCATCTATACCCCATATATTTCCCCTGTCCCTGGAATATTTTGAAGGAAATTCCACTTCATTACATCACTTCATTCACAATTATTTCAGCATGCATTTTTAAAAGATTACAGTTCTATTCTTATACCTAACCAAAATACTATTAGGTCATCAAAAACATTATGTGATCCTTTGATGTCAGTAAATATTCAACTCTGACTACCCTTTGCGTAAGTATACACAAGTTAATTATATATGAGTCAAAGCATTCACATGAAAATGACAGCTGGCACAGAGATTCCAAATCTCTGAGCAATCTTCATTAAAATTAAATTATTGATAGCGAACAGTGTCTAGTATAAGCTTCAAGAAAAAAGTCTATTTCAGTGAAAATAGCGATCCACTTTTAGGAGCACCTGCTTCCCCAAGTGAACTTAAAGAGTACATTTAATCCAACCACTTAACTCAGAGTGATAGAATCCCTGCACACAGAAAATTGAAAGCATGATATTTTTAGGCTCAAGTTGTAGAACTCTATATCTGACCAAGAAAATATAGAAATCTAATGAATCCAGCTTGACTGAGCCAGCACTTGGCTCACTTGGTTTTTTAAAGAAAAACTGTCTGAGGTTTTTTACCAGTAGGTTAGAAAAATCAGGAATATAAACTAGTGAATATAAACTACTAAATACATCTGAATGTTGAGGTTGCTCCTACAGTACATTAACAATCTAGATCTTGTGTGTGTGAATGTGTGTGTACTTGTTTTATACAATTGTATCACAAGTGTAGATTTGTATGACCACCACCACAATGGCGATACAGGATTTTTCCATTATAAGAATTGCTCATGCTACCCTTTTATAGCTACAGAGTCTGTTTTTCTTTAAGGTATGATTCAGGAACCACCTGTATCAAAATCATCTGGGGGCGAGGGCCAGGGGTTGCTTATAAATTCCAGGGCCTCACTCAAGAGCAGCTGAGTCAGAGGTGCTATGGGCCGGGTCTAGGAATTTGCGTTTTAACAAGCTGCCAAAGAAATTTTTATTTATATTAAGTTTTGAGAGCCTTTGTTATATTTCAGTACTCTGGCTCTAGTATATACATAGTTTACTTAAGAGTAGCCCTGAAGAGATATAGAACTTTTAAATTCAGATGCAATCAGGATTGTTGCATCTAAGTATAACAAATCTCATCTAAGCTCACATGCAAAGGTTATTTTGGATTTTGGGGAGAAATGCAATGACTGTGTATAGTTTACATGGCTGCATCTAGAGTTAACTAAAATTGTGAAGTTTAGACTGTAAATTCATTCCCAGATATGCAATACAAAATGTACCTCTTTGCTAGCTCCTTCCTGGGTGCTGAGCTAGGTACTTTACCACCACAAGGTATTTGTTACTCACCCCAATTTTATGCTGTGAGTCTGAAAGTTCACATTTTACAGACAAAGAAACAACATTTCAGAGAAATAACTTGTCCACCAGTTACACAGCTAGTACTCAGCTGAGCTGAGATTAAAATACAGGTAAGTTTGACATCCACCTTCATACTCTTCCCACAATGCCAAGAGGGCTCAGGGATAAAGCAGAGGGCAATTGAGTTAGATTAATAGGAACACTCTCTAAATTTTCTATTTTGTGATTGAAATTTTATCTTTATTAAATTTTGCTGCTATAGCTATTATTTTTGTTTGGAAATAGGATTATGATAAGATAAGGCAGCACCCCTCAAAATATCTGTTATCAGACAGCAATAAATAGAGCATAGAAATTGAGAGTATGTAGAAACCTTCACTGCAATTTGACATTGCTGTGGCATCCAAGAAAGTGATCAGCACATTTGCATCCTTGAAGAGAATATAGGCCAGTTCAGAATGCCAAACTCACATAATGAGCCTCATGTGACTCAAGCCACATGCTGGTCATATTTGGCAGGACCACGTACTGATTTGTGATGGACTGGAAACAAAGTCGTCGGCAGCCGTCCGTCTCGAGAGACGATGGTGTAGCTTCTTAAGAGCTACTGCACCGCCGAGAATGGCTGTGCAGTCCGACTCGGGAGTGACATGGTATCTGTCTCCTCCCGTGTTGAATCGACATCTTGCGATGGCGCTGGAGTGTCCTCTCCAGTGAAGCTGAAGCTACAGAGCCTGGGCAGGGTGATATGGAGGGTCTGCTGTTGCCCATGCAGCAGACCCCCCCTCTCTTCGCAGCTGAAGGGTCCAAGGGAAAGACGGAGTCAATACAGCTTGGCTTCAGGTGCGCCGCAGGAGTTGCCGGTGTTGACTACAACGTCAAACCGCCTTAGGGACTCCGGCTCCGGATTTTCTGTCGGGGTTTACTCCCTTAGCCTTTCCCCTGAAGAGGTATGCCGCAAGGCAGCGGAGGTTTTTTGGAGTCAGAGTTTTCCTTCTCTGATGTGCCCTGACTGGAAGATCGAACCAGCGACACTTAGCTCGCAGGCCGACGCTCAATCCACTGAGCCAAACCAGCCAGGGGTGGAAACAAAGTATTGGTCCTTGTAAAGCACTGGGTTTTGTCATTGAAAAACTTAAACGTCTAGCATTTGCATTTTGCCTCCCATTTTCCTACAGTGCAAGGTAGACATAAGCTGACCAGCCTCTCAGGAGCTTTCCAGTCTTACAAAGTCCACAGCTGGCTCCCTGGGTGACACACCAGGGTCTCCTCAGACCACCATGACCATAACAACCACTACAGTTCACGACACATTCGCTCACAAAATGTCAATGTTTAGCACGTTTGCTTGGAGAACCCAGGAGAGGAGGAATCAGAACAGAAAATTCACTTCCAGGTCCCTCACATGCGACGTGCAGTGGCATCAGTGTAGGAACTCAGATGTTAATTTTTGAGCAGTTTCTGCTGGCATTGTCATCCCTCCTTTGGCTGGCTTTCAGTATTAGTCCAGGAGCCTTTTGATTTGGAATCTGACAGCCCTTTCTCACCTGCTCAGCTCCCATCCGTCTCCTTTTACATAATATATATGACTTAGAAAATCAGCATCATCATTATTGTAGCAGCTACAATATACAAAAAGTTATGTGTCACATGGGGCACAAGAGGATTTATGTAAATTATTTCATTCAACTCATAAAAACTATATAAACACATATAATTATCCCCATTTTTCATAAGAAAGTACTAAAACTTAAGGTAATTTTTCTCTGGGTAACATGGCTAAGAAGCAGGGCAAAGATTTTATTTCAAACTCTGTGTTCTTGATCACTTTAGACTAATAAATATTCAACATTATGAACATCTTCATGTAGTTAGTGGAAAACATCTCCACTTTGCAGATGACAAAATTGAGGTACAGAGAGGGTCAGATACCCAGTGATAAGGCAGGTAAGTTCTCATGACTCAGAGTGGTGACCTTCAGGCTAGTGCTCACTCAGGGACTATGTTTTTCCTTTTGTGACTACAATTCTTAAATGTCCCACTCTGCTGTCTGAAAGTCATTACTTACATCATCTAAATAGAGATTTACTTGAGCTGAATACCTCAGAAACCCAACAAAAAACCAACCACATCACTTTAAGGTTACGAATGCCCAGAGTTTCTGGCCTATGTTTTTATTTTGGTTAATATTTAATTTAGGCTTCTTGCAGGTGAATGCAGAATGAGGCTGTAATACAAAAAAGAAGAAAAAGGAAAAAAAAAAAGACTGAACTACATAACAAGGAACAGGATAAAAATAGAAGGATGTTAGTTCTCAAAAATGATGGGAGATTTATTAAAAATTCTGTGCTCACAACGAAAATATCATATAGCATTCACGTGGGCATTGGCAGTTTTTCGAGGCATAGAATTTGGCCTTCATTAAATTTTTAGTAAGTCGATATGGAACACTAAATCCAAACACTGAGATTCTAAAAATAAGTCCTTAAAAAAATTGTCTCGCTATTTTTGTGGCATGCACATTTTTTTCCTTTACAACCAGGCAATCCATTACTTTTTCCAGCTATTTGGGTAGGGAAGTAAAATTGCTAATGAGCCCCCTTACTCAAGGCTGCCGAGTCGGTTCATCATCGTCCACCAATCACATCCGCTTTTCTGATGGAGCCTAGGTACTCAATGCAATCCTGAAAAAGCAACTCTTGAAAAAGAGAGAAGTTTGTTGGGGAGGGGTGGAGGTGGAGAGTTCTTAAGAGAATTTCTTACATTTTAATGGTTTTGGTTTTATTGGACTAATTCCTAATCCTTTTTCACGACAATCTGCTGACGTAAGAGTTTATCTGAAAGTGGAACTCAAACTTGCTCTCCCAGAAAAGGAGTCCCCAAACTTATTAACTCCCCCCTTCACTACCTCCAGCTCCAGCTCCAGCCATTTGGAGGAAGGCACAGGCAGGCACCTAGCATCCAGCAGTCAGCTCCTACCTGGTGGAGACTCGACACTGACATGGAAAGCCCTGTGTCTGCAGGGAGGCCAATGTGGCCTTTACCTGTCAGGATCTGAAACAAGCATTTCCCATTTTAAGGAACACTGAAACTCAGAGAAGTACATATGATCCTGCTGTAACTACCGGAGAAGCAGGAGAACAGGGGTGCCTGACCTGAAGAAGCAGGTAAAAGCCCAATGGGCCAGGGGTGGTCATATAACCTGGGGCTCTCTCTTTCTGAGTCTTATACATTCATTGTCTTCACACCTCCCTTTAGACTTTGGGGACTTGAGGGGTTTTATTTGACCACTGAGGACAGCAGGGGAGAGAAAAGAGATTTAGCTTACGTGACAGAGCCTCATGTGCACGGTGGGGCTGTGCGCCTGTGGCCTCGTTCTGAGTTGGACTGTTTCTGATTAACACTGGTAGCTTCTGAGGAACAGGTGGTATCTGCAAGGTGGTATGTACAATCTTCTTGGGACAGTGTCCAACCACACCCAAGCCCCAGCTATCACTGAGGACTTCCTTTACGGAAGCAACCATAGCCTCTCTCTCCTGGTTGGATCTCCCCATCACTTGGCCCGATAGCATGTGGGCAGCCCAGGGGTTCTTAACTCTCTACCAACTTCTATGAGCCTTACAGAAAACTACAGGCCCCTCAGAGGCAACCTTCTATATCTTCTGAGAGCTGATGAGATGGATATGAGGTAGGGTTTACTCCCGTCTTTTTCCCAGGTACCTCATGTCATGGTCTTTTCAAACCCCATGGGCACAGCTGTTCCCCTGGGCCTGAGGATGTCTCTAGACCAGAGACAAGTACCCACCTGCCCTCAGACTTCAGGGAAACCATGTTGAACATCTGCCCAAATAATTCTCTCACACACACCACCCTCAGGGCAGCACCAGGAAAGAATTATGACATTCAGGCTATTCAGCCTCTGGTGATTCTCCCGATGCCCCTTGCTCTTAGGTTTAGGAGGAGAGAATAGCTTATATTTTCTATGAACACAGCCTCCCCCCAGGTTAGCCTCCCTGCATTCACCCTTCTCTTACTTTGTCTGGGATAAAAAGTGCCTGTGCCCGTTCCACTGTAATTGGTATCTCTGGGTGGTCTCGGCAGGAAGTTGTCCCCAAATGGGGCCAGCTCATGGGCAACTCTGTGGACCTGAAACATATGCAACAAAGATTTTCCTTCTCTCTTAGGTTCAGGGATATGGCCAGGACAATCGAAAAAGTCCCTCTAAACATCCTTTTCATAGAGCTAAGGTCCTTGGCAACTATTAAAACAGTTCATTTTAATTGTTCCTAACTTAGATTCAGTCCACTGCATCCTTCCTCCTGCATAGTTTATTACCCACAGGATGCAGAGGGTTCACATTTAGGACTTCATTAATGAGACTCCAGGCTTCGCTGAGAAGCCGGATGAACTACATTCCTGCATCTCCCCTTCAGGGCCAGCTTCCCGCACTTAGGCCCAGTGTAGCCGCACAGAGCCCCATGCCTGTCAGCTCGATGTCCTGCTGCTGCTGCCCTGCAGTTCTTAGTAAGTTTGGGAAATGGGGCCCTGTATTTTCCCCTGGCAGCTGGCTGGGAAAATTATGTAGCCATCCTGCTGGCATTAGCACATCCTATGTACCTTAAGCCTCGGGGCCTCCAGATGAAAAAAAGATAAGAAGCAATGCAATAAAAAGGAAAGTCAATATTTTTCTTGCTGGAAGAACCATGGCAGGAAAAGGCAGAGGCAAGGGACATAGGGAAGCAAAGTAGTCAGGAGTATATCGTGATTTCCCCTCAACTCCCTTTCTCTGGTCTGAAGCCTAGAGAAGGGGAGGAGTGTTAGCAGCATGGGGAGCCAGATGAAGAGGGGCTACAATTCCCAGTGCTAATCAGAGAGCTGGTGGGAGACTCACTCTGTCTCTTACCAAACGGTGCTTGTCCAGCAAAGTAAACTTGGCACTATGGAATAGATAGGCTGGGGGGCTCGATACTTAGCTCTCCTGGCTAGAAAGCCACCAGTCAACCCCAATTCAGCAACCTTCCAACCCACCCTGAGCCTGCCACAGCAAGGTCCTACAAGCCCTCTCCCACTTCAATCCAGAGAGCATGTCAGAGAGAAGGGGCAGAAATAAGAGAGGCAAACATGCCCTAAAGGGCCTATTTTAAATGACAGCCCCATCAGTTCAATGTAGGGTTCACAACAATTTCCTTCCCACTCCCCTGCAAATGAGAGGGAAGACTGAGGCCCCACGTTGGGCACCAGATGAGGCTGATATGCTCTGCCCCACCCCACATTTGGGCACCGGATGAAGCTGTGCTGCCTCCAATGCCCTGGCTCGGTTGGAAACTACTCTGTCCACCAGAGGTTTCATGACCACGACAGAATAACTCTATCCAGGACACTGTATTTTGTCTGGGGAGAAAAGGAAGCGGCTGTTCACTTGAGTGGAGAAAGTACAAGACCTCCATTCCTCATGCTTTTTATTGAGAAGGGTATGCATGGGAGATACAAGGTCAAAATTCATAAACCATCAATAGATTTTAGGCACCTGGATTACAGTTGACAGTTACAGATTACAAGTATCAATATAGAGGGCAGAATGACCAGTCTGTGTCAGGATCTATTAAACATCTTTTTTTTTTTTTTTTTCTAGTAAACATCTTGATGCCACACTGGCATTAGGTGCAAGATTTCATACATTCATTGCTAGAGATTGTTTATAGTTAACTGAGAGATAAGAAAAGCAGAGCAAGTTCCAAAGCCTAATAAGCATTTGTTAAATCCAATTCCCATGGAAACCCTCTGAGTGGCCTTCGGTCCTGTCTGCCTCCACCTTCCAGTGTTCTGTTGAGACTCAGAGGCCTCCCAGGGGGCCTGGCTCGTGGCTAGCGCTACAATCCCCAAAACCACAAGAAGCAGTTCCCCATGGAAGACCACATTGATTATAACCAAAATTAATGGAATTACATTTCCTCTGCACATGTAAGCTCATAACCCCACTACATTTTATGTTGTATCAAGTGCTACATTAAAAATTTAATGATCCATTATAACAACAACACAAAGATGACATGTGGAAATAAAATCCACACATTAATCCCCAAGCTTCAGTTTATCTAGTAACTCCAAATTTTTTCTCATCCAAACTATAATGCACATTTTTTTCAGCAGGTTTATATTAATTACTTTCACATGCATTGTCTTATTTTATCTCGCAATAATCTGCAAGGCAGGTAGGAAAGATACCATTGTCCATATTCTGCAGGGGGCTCAAAGATGCTAAGTGACTTGTCCAAGATCCTAGGGCCATTAGAGGCAAAACCGGACCCAGAAGCCAGGACAGACTCTGCATCCAGTGCTCTTTTGACCATGCCATTCGTGCCTGCTCAACACTTGATAACTAAACCACTAAAAAGTGATCAATGTAGTGGAGGCCTTCCTCTTTCTCCCTCTGCTAATTCACTTCCCTTAATGGTTAGGGAAATTTTCTTGGCAGCCGCTGTTTTCTGTCATTGATTTCTGCTCTGACTTTTATATTTTCCTTCTTTCTGCTTTCTTTTTTTTTTTTTTTTTATTTAAACTGTGATTTTTATTTTTTATTTTATTTTTTCAGATTTAATGTGTTTTATTGATTAAAATATTACATTTGTGCCAATTTTCCTTCCCTCTGCTCCCCTCCACCCGGTGGCCCCCCTCCCTCCAGTTGTCCCCCCCTTTTAGATTATGTCCATTAGTTGTGCATACAGTTCCTCCCAACCTCTCTCCGTCTATTCCATTCCCTCCTACCCTGATCCTCAATTCCTATATCCTCTCCCTCCCTCTCCCCACTCCCCCTCCCTGTTGACCTCCCCCCAATATGCTTCCTGTACCCACAGTTCCTTTTCCACTCTCGTTGCCTGTTTAGTTTGCCTTTGTTTCATCTCCCTAGCTTCTGTTTTTTAAACCAGTCCTTTTAACATCTCATATAACAGTGGTTTGGATCTAATGAACTCTTTCAGTTTTATTTTGTCCTGGAAACACTTTCTCTGTCCTTCTATTCTGAATGACAATTTCGCTGGATAGAGTATTCGTGGTTGTAGGTTTTGGATTTTCATTACTTTGAATATTTCTTGCCAGTCCCTTCTTGCCTGTAGGGTTTCCCTTGAGAAGTCAGCTGATAGTCTAATTGGGACCCCTTTGTACATAATTCTTTTCTTCTCTCTTGCTGCTTTTAAGATTCTCTCTTTATCTTTAATTTTTGACATTTTGATTATAATGTGTCTTGGAGTGGTTCTCCCTGGGTCCAGTCTCTTGGGAACTCTCCTTGCTTCCTGGACCTGCAAGTCTATTCCCTTCCCCAAGTCTGGGAAGTTCTCCTTTATTATATTTTCACTCAATTTTTCAAGTTCTAGTTCATCTTCCTCACTCTCTGGCAAACCAATGATTCTTATGTTGGGCCTTTTATAGCTGTCCCAGAGGTTTCTGATCCTCTCATTGTTGCTTCCCATTTCCTCTCGCTGCATTGGTTGACTGCTTGTTCCTTCTCCATATTCCAGTTTGTTGAAATGAACTCTGGATTTTTTTCCCTCACCTTCTGTCTCGTATTCAGTTTTGTTCCTTTCGTTATGAAAGTTTTTCAGTTCTTTCTTATCTTTTTCCTGCTCTTTTGTGAATTCTGTAAGCCACCTGCTAACAATGGCCCAGAACTGAGCCTCTGACAGGTTTCTTATCTGTTCATCTGTCAGGTTCTCTATCTGTTGTCTGGTGAGCTGTGCTACCGGGATTTCTATTGTTGTCTGCCTCATTTTGACAGATGCGTTTTGTTTTCTTGGGCCGGCTGTCGGGGGCAGTGCCTGTGTACGCGTCACAAATCAGCGACCGGCGCCTGCTTGCGACCTATTTCGCAGCCCTGTGGCGCTTTCTTTCTTTGGGGGCGGGGGTCCAAGATGGATTCACACAGTTATTCAGCTAGGAGACCGGGATCCGTCCTCCCGCCCCACTGGGCCTCACTGTTCAAGGCGATGCGGTGGCTGCTCTCCCCAGCGCTGGAGTCGCGCACTGCCAGGGGCCCGCCCGCAGCCGGGATTTCTTGTCTCCCCGCCGGGTCTCAGGTGTGATCGCAAACAGCTCTGCCCTCTTTAACTCTTACCTGCCCAAATGGCACCGCTGGTTTATAACTTCAAATGTTGGGCTTCCGTGTAGTTTTATTTTCTGGAATTTCTAGTTATCCTTTGTTTTGAAGTGGTTGTATTCCTCTCTAGTTGTAGAGGGAGACCTAGCGTGTCCGTCTAAGCCTCCATCTTGGCCGGAAGTCCATTTTCTGCTTACTTTCATTTCATTTTCTCCTTTTTGCTAGACCCTTAAAGATGAAAGCTGAGGTCTTTGTTTTGAATTATTGTTTTGAGCCACTAGGCTTTGGGATGTTGTACATGCAGCAATGCACAACTAAAACACACCCACTTCCGGTCTCCCTGCCATGTGGTTCTGAGAAAAAGGACCATCTTGGTTTATTTCACTGTAAGTTGATTTACTTAAAGCATTCTGTTCTGAGCAAAAGCAAACTAAAATTCTAGTTGTTTCCAACATCAGTCCTCTTGGACATGATCTGGGGAGGTTACATGTTCACAGCTCATTTACAGAACAGTCATGTTCAGCGTAAGTATTTGAAATTAATGAAAAGTCTTCCAGAACCTTCCTAAAGTAAGCTCTCCTCCCATCAGGAATTGCTTTCTTACCAAAGCAAGCATGGCTGCTACTGAGTTCCAGAATTTTTAAAACCCTGCATGAGTAAAAACTGGGAAATGTACCATTTAAAAGTTGCAAGTATTTTTATGACTCTTTAGGAAAGTGTAAACGCTTGGTTTTTCTTTGAGGCAGATGAACCTACAGTGTAGAGTAAGCAAAGCCAAAGGACTTTCAATCATGCAAGAACATTGCAAAGACCCCTTTCTAAAAGTAGGGACACTTGAGGCTGCCACTTCAAGGAGCTGAGTGTTCTGCACAACCACATAAAGTTCTGTCTCATGGGTAAGAAGAGTTATACACCTTTGCAGGTATTATCTTTAAAGCAGTGATTCTCAAACTCGAAACCATTTTTAAAGGAAAAAAATGATTGGAAATTCTCATCACTCTTTTAAATTATTTTTATTTCTAAATTATTAAATATGTACAAACAAAATTATTTAAGTATACATTGAGTGCCTACTATTCTAGGCACTGTTCTGAGCATTGATGAAACACTATACCTCAGTGAGCTTGTGATGAGGTGGAACTATGATTATAAGTGGGCCAGGCCAGTTATTTTCTAAACAAAACAGGAAAATCCAGATTTGGGGAAGTGTAAGAATGCTGCACTGTTGTCATCTGATATCTTTGGAAGGCTAGAGAGCAAGATACATGTGCGGAGAAGGGTGGAGATGCCCTGGAAGGGAGTCAATGTTCATGCTGTCAATTGTCCTAGAAAAGGGTTAAATGGGGAGTGGGGGGCAATGGGGATTCAGAAAATAGGTCTTACAAGGGAGGTAGAGATTATCCCTCTCCAGGGTCTTGTCAGTCAGATCTGGACTGAGAGGCTATTGCCCACAAAGCCCATTCTGCATTGGGAAGCCTATAAAAATGTTTGGAAACTGGGGGAAAATTTATTGGCTCCAAAATTAGAAAACTGCTAAATCAATATTAATAGATGTTTAATTAAATGTCTATAAAATGTCACAGTGTGTCAACAGCACTAATTGTTAAAATTAATATTCATTAAAATGCCATTACATATGGAAATAATTGGTCAGATTATCTCATTTTGCAAGAATTCTCAAATATGTATTATAGCCAAGTTTACATTCTCAATAATGAGTTAAATGAGTTGCCAAATAATTTCCAAAGGAAACTTGTGAAAATTCTTTCATACTGTTAATATTAAATTAATGTAGGATATAGGTATGTGCCAATGTGTTCCACAGGAAGTTGAGTATAGTTTCTAAAAATTTGAGAACTTACAGTCAGCAAAGGTCTTAAGTGCTGGTTGCCCAGAGCCCTCCAAACTTTGCAGGCATGTGCTTTCCTAGTCATGGTGAAGCAGGCTGGGTGTTAAGTAGGGAGGAATATTAGCAAGGGCCACCAGCGCCACTCTGAATCCATATACATAGTGCTTTGGAAAAAGGTGACCCTTCCAAGAATATGGAGCCCCGGCCAAGGCTCAGAGCACTGCATGTCCGAGTGTGCAACACTCCTCCACAGAAATGCGAGACTGGGTTCTGAATCTGCGCAGGTGCAATCAGACGAAAGTTCATAAAATGATTCCATACTTTCAATGTCACATCCACCATGTTACCTCTTTCTATGAACATTTTGTGAATGGCAGCCTGCCTTTCTCATTGTGAAAGGTGATTTTTGTGGATTCTAGTAAGAAATGTCATCTTTGAACAAAGGCTGCACAGAACCATGAAGGCAGGCATTCAACTAGAAAAATGAAGTCAGTGCTGGAAGGGCCCCATCCTCACCTACTACAGGCCCCTATGAAAGGTATGGAAACGTGGACAAAGGACACTTGATACAGTGTTGTCGGGTGCTTAGAGATTACATAACAGAGCTTTGAAAGAAATAAAAATGAGTTTTCTTCCCCTTTCTTTATAAGACTGATGTATTTTAAGTGGATTTTGACCACAATTTCCCATAGCCTGAGGGTGAGCCTTTTTGGGAAAAGAGCAGCCATATTTTCAATATTTTACTGATGTTTTGCATTAATTATTTAAAAACACCATCTGCCTTATTTTATCCAGGGTCTCAGTTCTGAATTTAGAAAAGAAAGTACAACAACAAAAATCCCCACAGAAACAAAAATTAAACTGTAGAAACACCAACCCAGAGATACGTTCAATAGGCACTAGAGCGAGGTCCCAGATGATCCATTTGAAACAATGAAATGGAAGCCAGCGCTGCTGCCCAAGCAGCCTATGGAAATGCCTCCCGTTGGCCGCACAGCAGAGCACTTCAGAGGGCAATTCAAAGAGAAGGGCACAGGGGTCAAGTGGCCCTTCCCTTCTGACAAGTCATGGCAGTGCAAAGGCTAAATGACAGGACATCTGCCTGTTGCATTGCTGTGCGATGTGCTGGTTAGCCGACTGGCAGCATTTGCGATGTGGTGGAACTATGATTATAAGTGGAGGGCTAAAGGGTGAGGGTAGGGGATGTTGGGCATAGCTTATTTAGCTTTTGAAATTAAGAAGCAGAAATACATATTGTATTTCCTGCATAGTTGTTATCATTGAGATAAGGGCCTTCTCATAAGAAGTGATCAAGGTTCCTAGAAAAACGAAGTATAAAATCAAACATTCTGAGTGGTGGGAAAAAGGCAAGGGCAGGGCTCAACCCCTTGGGTTCCTTTTCCACCTTTACAGACTCTCTCTTCCTTGTGGTCTCTCCAAGCACCCCGAGCTGTGAAGCGGGGTAATCTCTGGTGCAGGGGTAGAGACTGTATGATGGGGATTTACACACAATGTGTCCTGCAAAGACTGTCAAGTGAAATATTTTTTATATATATACATAATTATCTTATTTATTTACTTTTAGAGAGAGGGGAAGGGAGGGAGAAAGAGAGGGAGAGAAATAATCAATGTAAGAGAGAAACATCCATTGGTTGCCTCTTGCACGCCCCCAGCTGGGAACTTGGCCTGCAACCCAGGCACGTGTCCTGACTAGGATTCAAATGTGAGAACTTTAGGTTCACAGGCCAGGAGACAATCCACTGAGCCACACAAGCCAGGGCTCCAGTAAAATGTTATAGGTCCTTTCTCCATGACCAGAAATAAATATGGATTCTGTTATGTTCTGTAATTCACTAAAAGCTTGGAACTTTCAGGGAAATTTATTATCCCATAAGTCACAGTATAGGATATCTAGTTGTTTTGTTTTTCTTGGTGTATTTAAAACCACAGGAAGTCCTGATACCCAAAAACTCTTTATTTTGTACTGTACGCTCAGAGGATAGGATTTTTTTACTTCAAAATTCTTCATGTGAAAAACAGGTATGCTCAAAATTTCACACTCTCAAAACTTTCCTGGCCCATTTTAAATTTCAAATCAGGTTTTCTTTCCCCTGTGGATGCCTCCCAGGTTCCTCCATGCCTCACAACCAATTCTGGTGTTATGTTTTGACCTCTGACTGCTTTCAGAGCACAGAAGGTTCTTTCAGAGAGTATAATTTTACCTCAGATGTTTCTAATGACTTTTCTCCTAGCTTTAGTACCTCCAAGTCTACTAAGGTAGATTTCCTTTTTCCTGCCTCTGCACTTACTAATTGTAAATGTACCTGGCTGGAAACCTCACCTCTCCCGCTTCTGCCCTCCATTTGTGTTCAAACCCCACAGTTCCATTTAATGAGTCTAGAAACTAACTTACAATGTGCCGTTCCCAATTTCTCTGCCTTCCACAAGTAGGGCTGAAAATGGGCCTCCCAGCTCCTAAGTCACTTCAGACCAAAAGTAATGTGAAGATGTAATGGCACTGCACAAATACTGTGGCAACCTGCATGGAGAAACTAAAGGGTGAAATTTCCTATCAATGTGGGCAAGAACGCTAAAGGTTGTTTCCATATATATAAAATCTGCTACTCGTTGTTTTCCTGAAGTTATAGGTTGTCGCTTTACAAAATTGTTCCATATTTTTAAACCTTTATAATTATGTTTTTCTAGATGTATTTGTGCTTCACAATATGTTCTCATAATTAATTTCACTATGCATATCATGTGTAATTTTGGCTTTATAATACCTTTTCGAATTCCTGTCTATCCCTGTGTGTCTCCATGTATAAGTACACAGAAATAGGAAAACCTATCTCTTATGCAACAATAAAGAAATGCACTCAGTTTATACAGTATGCTGTACTACATGTGCTTTTTAGCTGCCCTATCACTTTTGGAAAGTGAAATGCCATGAACAATGACTTAGCAGGAGAGGGGAAATTGGTCTCAAACATTCTCTTTCAGGTCACAGAAAAATAGAAAAATTTTGGCAAATAAACCTTTATGTTTTGTCTATGGCTTTGATGTGTGTGCTCAGCCTTTAAGTTTCTCTTAGGTTAATCTAAAAGAAACCCAGAAGACTTCATTCACTTAGGAAGCATTGACCGAGACCCCTGTGTGTGTAAAGGATGGAAAAGAGATTGAAGAACTTGCCGCAGTATTTACTCTCAAAGACCCAACTGACCACAATGACATCATCAGAATTTTTGGCCAACTTTACACATCAAATCATTTAACTAATCTGGCCATGTGATGATCCAATATGATATAAAAAATCCCAAGTTAACCATGATACAATATTACAAATTCAGTCAGAAATATCAGCTACAGAAAAGTCACCCAGAAATTCAATTAACTACAAGCCACTAGATGAAAAAGACCAAATTTCACTTCTTTGATGAAAGTACATAGGAAATATGAGGTTGATTTCCAGATAGAGTTAAATGAATGAAAGTGATATATAAACTATAGTATTAAAATATTTCTGCAATGAAATTAATAATATAAAATTAAAAATAAAAATCTTTAACTTTCATTTCTACAGAGTAAGAACTCTCCACCTCTGTATTGTAGGTTGTCATTTCTGATAGTCATTATTTGTTAGTTTCATCAGGTTCAGGAACTTTTGCTTGATTATCTCAGCTACAGAATAAACTGCTGCCAATTCTGATCTATGATATTTCTTTTACACAACTTTTTTACATCAAATTTAGAAACAATTAGAAGTATTACTAGGTAAGATGAAGATATCGCATTTCTATCTATACAACTTTCAAACTGACATCAATCAAATATAGCAAAACTCATAGAGAAAAGCATTAGGAACATAGGAAGTAATAAAAAAAACTTCACAGACAGAATGAACAAACAAACAAAACAAAACTAAATTTTTGTTTTTCTTCCAAAAATATTTTTTATTTAATTTTTATTGTATTTTTTCCATTACCATTTTGTCCCCTTACACCCCCTTACCCCCTGCAATCACCATACTTTTGTCCTTTTTTCTCAATCCCTCTACCCCCTCATATCACCACCATCACTAGCTGTCATCCTTCTCTCCATCTACGAATCTGTCCCCATTATCCTTGTTAGTTCATCTGTTCATTAGGTTCCACATATGAGTAAAATCAAATGGTATTTGTCTTTTTCTGACTGGCTTATTTCACTTAGCATAACATTCTCCAGGCCCATCCATCCTGTCACAAAGGGTAAGATTTTCTTCTTCTTCTTTTTTTTACAGCCAAATAATATTCCATTTTGTAAATGTCCCATAGTTGTTTTATCCATTCATCTACTGATAGGTACTTGGGCTACTTCCATATCTTGGCGATTGTAAATAATGCTGCAATGAACATAGGGATGCTTATGTTCTTTTGAATTAATGTTTTGGGTGCTTTTGGATATATTCCTAGATCCTTGTGCTAATTTATTCCCCATAATGTAGATGCCATCTTTCTCAAGCAGAACACTCTTCTCCAAGTGGCACCAGCCTGAGAGGAAGCAATATCTCTGCCCACAGAAATTACTCTGCTCCACCCTGAGCTTCAGATTACAGCTTGAACTATATCACTGATTAGTTTAACAACTAAGGTAAAAAATACAAAGAAGCAGCTAAAATAGGAATACAAAGAAACAGACCCCAAGTGAAAAAACAAGAGAATTCTCCAGGAGGAAATCTAAGTGAAATGGAAGCAGGCAATTTATTAGATAGAGAGTTTAGAGGAATGATTATAAGGATAGTCACCAGCATAAAAAAGACAGAAATCATGAAAAAGAACCAGTCAGAAATAAAGAATGTAATATCTGAAATATATAATATACTGAAAGGAATAAATAGTAAGTCAGACAAAGCAGAGGATTAAATCAGTGATTTGGAAGACAAGGTAGGAAAAAACACCCAGGAAGAGCAGCAAAAAGAAAAAAGAATTTTTAAAAAAGAGGAGAGCTTAAGAAGCATTTTGGACAACATGAAGCAAAACAACATATGCCTAATAGGCATACCAGCAGGAGAAGAGAGCAAGCAATGGATTGAGAACCTATTTAAAGAAATAAGAACTTCCCTAATCTGTTGCAGGAAAGAAACACACAAGTCCAGGAAGCTCAGAGAGCCCTAAACAAGTTGAACCCAAGAGGCCTACACTGAGACACATCGTAATTTAAATGACGAGGCTTAAAGACGAGGAGAGAATTCTAAAAGCCACAAGAGAAAAGCAGGTAGTTACCTACAAGGGAGCACCAATTAGACCATCATCTGATTCCTTAACAGAAATGTTTCAGGCCAGAAGGGAGTGGCATGAAATATTCAAGGTGATAAAAAGCAAGGACCTACAACCAAGGCTAATTTACCCAGCAAGGCTATCATTTAAAATTGAAGGAGAAATAAGGAACTTCCAAGACAAGAAGAAGCTAAAGGAATTCATTAACACCAAACCAGTACTGTAACAAATGTTAAAGGGAATGCTTTAAGAAGAAGAAAAGAGAAAGAAAAAAATAGTCTAACAATAACACAGCACTAAAAATGTATCTATCAATAATCACCTTAAATGTAAATGTCTTAAATGCTCCAACCAAAAGACAGAGGGTAGCTGAATGATAAGAAAACAAGACCCATATATATATATATGCTGCCTCCAAGAGACCTATCTCAGATTAGAAGATACACACAGACTAAAACTAAAGGGATGAAAAAAGATATTTCATGCAAACAGAAAAGAAAAAAAGCTGAGTAGCAGTGCTTACATCCAGCAAAATAGACTTTAAAACCAAGGCTATAATAAGAGACAAAGAAGAACAGTACATAATAATAAGGGGAACAATCCAACAAAAGGATATAACCCTAGTAAACATTTACACACCCAATATAGGAGCACCTAAATATATGAAGCAAATCTGGATGGACATAAAGGGAGAGATCAACAGAAGTACAGTCATAGTCAGGAATTTTAATACTCCATTGACTTTAATGGATAGATCATCCAGACAGAAAATCAACAAGGAGACAACAGTCTTAACAATACACTAGATCAAATGGATTTAGCTGATATCTTCAGATTATTCACCCCAAAGCAGCAGAATATACATACTTTTCAAGTGCCAAAAATATTATTTTAAAATTGTGATGTAAAGTGTCATTATTTTTTTAATTGCTTTTATTTTTTATTATTTTAAAAAATTTACTTTTCAGTCACAGTTTACATTCAATATGATTTTGTATTAGTTTCAGGTGTACAGCATAGTGGTTAGATGGTCATATATTTTGCATAGTGTCTCCCCTCCACCTGGCACCATACAGAGTTATCATAATATTACTGACTATATTCCCTGTGCTGTACTTTACATCCCTATGACTGTTTTATAACTACCGATCTGTACTTCTCAATCCCTTCACCTTTTTCACCCAGTTCCCAACCCCAACTCTCCTCTGGCAATCATCATTCTGTTCTCTGTGTCTATGAGTCCGTTTCAATTTTGTTTGTTCTTTTATTTTGTTCTTTAGACTCGACATATAAGTGAAATCATATGTTATGTGTTTTTCTCTGGCTACCTTAGTTCACTGAGCATAATACCCTCTAGGTCCATCCATGCTGTTGCAAATGGAAGATTTCATTGTTTTAATGGCTGAGTAATATTCCGCTGTATATATGTACCACCACTGTTTCATTCACTTGTCTATTGATGTGCATTTGGGTTGCTTCCATATCTTGATTGTTTCAAATAACGCTGTAATGAACATTAGGGTGCATATATTCTTTCAAATTAGTGTTTTGGGTTTCTTCAGATATATGCCCAGAAGTGGGCATGAGGCAGTTTCATTTTTAATTTTTTGAGGTAACTTCATACTACCTTCCACAATGGATGCACCAGTCTGCATTCCCACCAACAGTGCCTACGGGTTTCCTTTTCTCCACATCCTCACCAGCTCTTGTTGTTTGGGCATTAATGGATGATGGTCATTCTGACAGGTGTGAGGTGACATCTCATTGCAGTTTTAATTTGCATTGTTCTGACAATTAGTGACATTGAACATCTTTTCATACGTCTATTGACCATTTGTATGTCCTTTTTGGAGAAGTGTCTATTTAGGTCCTCTTCCCATTTTTAATTAAATTATTTGTTTTGGGGTGTTAAGTTGTATGAGTTCTTTATAAATTTTGGATATTAACCTCTTACTAGTGTATCTAAATAGTGTCATTCTAAAGCACCATGTGTGCAGAATGAAACAAGCAGACTCAGCTGGATCCTGGCCATAGCAGATGGGAGGAAACCAATGAAGCACCTAAGCATCAAGCTGAGGGGCTCACACACACACACACACACACACACACACACACACACACACAACTCAATAAATATTATCTGATGTTGATGAAATACTCAGTTTCTCACAGAATCTTAGATAATAGGTGACATGAATGATATTATTAATAACCTTATAAACACTGACAAGGTGAATGTGCTCTTGCTGCTCAGAGAAAATATGTAAGCACAGTCACTTGCATACACATGTGCCCTAATCACCTCAAACTTCCTAATTTCATGACTTTCCTGCACAGAGAGGCTTTCAGAACATGCCTAAATTTCCACACATAATACCTTCTATAACCTTCCAGAGAGGATTCATGAAACTGTTTTTAAAAGCACCCTCAGTAAGAGGCTGTCAACCTGGCATTCAGAACATCTGTGACTCTTATCCGGAGCCTAGCAGTCCTGGGCTTTGTCACCTGTGCTAGGGAGGAGAGACACTGACTGCCTGTGGGTAGGACTCATTCATTCATGCTCCCTCTGCCCCAGGTAGTCTATTATTCTGTTTTCAGTATTTCCAGTGCAGGCTGGCCAGCAGGACTCCTCCTGGGAAGTGGTTGGGAACTGGCACAGAATGAGGTAGGATGTAAGGGTCAAAAGGGAAACGGAACTTCAGAACAACCTGCTCCCCACCTTGCACATTAAAATACATTGTTACTAACTAGCTGTGTTCTTTTGTCAGTCACTGAACATTTCTAGACTTCAGTTTTCTTCTCTGCAAAATGATAGAACCGAATCTCTAAGGTAACTTACAGCTTTTTCTATGAGGAGTAGCTGTGAAGTATTCCACGTCAATAAAACTTATGTAAAGCTACTTTTAATTGTTACTGTATTTTTCCATTACCATTTATATAAAGCTATTTTTAAGAAGAGTGAATGATGAAATACATTTAAAAATGCACAGAAAAGACCAGTTGCCTTATAAAATTGCAAGCCAAGAGAGAAAAAACACCTCTAAGCCCCAAACATAACATATTAAATACTGTATGGTAAATAGAAGTATTGGCCTCATTTCATCATTCCCCTGCAGTAGTATTATATGTCCTTGATATATTCTGATAGTGTGTGGAATATACTGCCCCACCCATTAACCTTGCAACTTGTCCATGTGACTCCTTAGTCAATGAACATTAGTGAAAGTCATACAAGCAGAGACTTAAAATGTGTTTGTCTTTGGGTTGTCCTCCTGAGCTTCTGTTATTGCTATAGAGAAAATAAAGCACAGGTAGTCACTGCCTATTCAACCTGAACCCCAGAAGAGACCCATGGAGCATTCCTGAATCAGGTCTACATCCTGAAGACTGGCTGAGTCCAGGTGAGCATCCAGGTGAACCCCATAGACCCAGGAGTATTTTTGTTGTAGCCATTGAGGTTGTTACAGAGCATCATTACAAGAAAAGCTACTGATAAACTCTGCAAGGAAATTACATATCGAGAATGAGGAAAGCACCTAAAGAACCCGAGAAGGTAAACATCTAACCATTTATGTGGGTATCACACAACATACAATGAAGTGTACTCAACAGTCACAAATGTGTCAAAATGCCAGTGACATTGATTTGAAAACTGCACACAAATTACAACAAGAATTTGTACACTCAATTTAAAATGAACATAATTAATGACCATAAGTGGTGAGCTTGATAACAAAATTAGACCTTTATTGAGAAAGAGGTTAAAGTCTAAAAATTCCTGAAACTTTATTTAGAACATTGGTTTTCACAAACTACCATATACTGTCTTTTCCCATTACACTCAGCCTGGGGACACTGCAGATGTTTACCACTATAAGCCACACGGCTGTCATGCACACACCTTTTTTTTTCTTTGCAGATGGACTTTGATTTTTTAATTTAAAAAAATTGAGATATAATCAATCTATACCATTGTATAAGTTTAAGGTGTACAACATGTTACTTGATACATTTACATAATGTAATATGATTACCACAAAGTGTCAGCTAACACCTCTAGTCATGGCACGTCATTATCACTATTTATTGTGGTGAGAACAATTAACATCTAGTCTCTTAGCAACTTTGGAGTTCATAATACAGTGTGTTGAATATAATTACTATGTTGCGCATTCAGTCTCCAGAACACATTTATCTACTAGTTGCAAGTTGGTACCATTTGATCAACATCTCCTCAATTCCCTCACCCCCAGATCCTGGTAATCACCTTTCTACTCTGTTTTCTATGAGTACAGCTTTTTATAATTCCACATTTAAGTGATATCATATAGTATTTATCTTTCTCTGACTTATCTCACTTAATGCCCTTAGGGTCCACCTATGTTATCACAAATGGCAGGATTTCCCTTTTTCTCATGGTTGAATAATATTCCAATGGAATATTATATGTATTATAATATATACACAATGTTATGTATATATACAATGGAAATATATACATAATCACATCTTCTACATTCATTCACCTGTTGACACTTAAGGCGTTTTTATATCTTGGCTATTGTGAATGATGCTACAATAAACATAGGGGTGTGGATATCTCTTCAAGATACTGATTTCAATTCCTTCAGATATATACCTAGAAGTAGGATGGCTGCGTCATGTAATAGTTCTATTCTTCAGTTTTTGAAAAACTGCTATACTGATTTCCACAATGGCTATACCACTTACATTCCCACCAACAATGTATGAGTTCCCCTTTCTCCACATCCTTGACAGCACTTGCTATCTCTGATTATACAATACCCATCCTCACAGATGTGTGGTGACATCTCATTATAGTTTTGGCTTGTATTTCCCTGATGGTTAGTGAAATTGAGCATCTTTTCATGTAGCTGTTGGTCATTTGTATGTCTTCTTTAGAAAAATATCTATTCAGCTCCTCTGCCCATTGTTTAATTAGGCTCATTTGTTTATTTTTCTATTGAGTTGTATGTGTTCTTTATATATTTTGTGTATTAACCCCTTTTCAGATATATGGTTTGTGAGTATTTTCTCCCATTCAGTGGGTTGCCTTCTTTATTTATTGTTTCCTTTGTTCTTGGGTTTAATATAATCCCATTTTGTTTATTTTAGTTTTTGTTGCTCAAAGCACACACTTTCTTAAGAGACAATGTTTCAACTCCTCCTGGGATCCAGAAGCTACTGAATCTGAACAAATCAACTTTCTAGAGAAATATGCACATATTTGTCCCATAATTAAATAATATAATTACCATGATAGCATCTGATTCTTATGCTGCTCTAATTATTGAAATCTGGAATCCTAATATGCCAACTGTAGGACTTTTATAGTCAATGTCTTAGTTTTGTTTAATAGATTAAACAGAGGGAATTTAAAAAAATAAACTAGGCAGAGAGGATAAACGCCCCAAACTCAGTATCAGTGTATCAATCATACTGATAAGAATGTAATATTTGTTATTTTACTGCTTGATAACAGGTAATGTAGCCAATGGGGTAAAAAAAAGGTTGTAATAATCTATAAATTGTTTATGTTATTATATTAAATGAAAAACAATCAGCCAGATAGAATTATATTGCAACAATGTAAAAAGAAAGAGCTCTGAAAACCAAGGTTTGGAATATTCATAAAATTGTTAACATTGTCTTTGAGTGGTAGAGCAGTTTAGTGATTAAAATTTTTCTTTCTATTTTTCTGCATTATCCATATTTTTCATATTAACTAAGCATAACTCAAATAAAATATCTTTTGAAATTACTTTTCCTAAATTACAACTTTATTTTTTCAAAATGTGGTTTTTCTTTTTGATATACTTTGTTCTATCTTCTTCCATCATCTTACCAAAAAGTGGAAAAGCAAATTAGTATTACAATAGATTTTATGTACAGTAGTCCCTCTCTATATCGCAGTTCACTTATCGTGGCCTCACTATATCACGGGATTTTTAAAAATATTATATTTAATTATTTATCGCAGATTTTTCATACCCTGGCTGGTTTGGCTCAGTGGATTGAGCGTCGGCCTGCGAGCTAAGTGTCGCTGGTTCGATCTTCCAGTCAGGGCACATCAGAGAAGGAAAACTCTGATTCCAAAAAACCTCCGCTGCCTTGCGGCATACCTCTTCAGGGGAAAGGCTAAGGGAGTAAACCCCGACAGAAAATCCGGAGCCGGAGTCCCTAAGGCGGTTTGATGTTGTAGTCAACACCGGCAACTCCTGCGGCGCACCTGAAGCCAAGCTGTATTGACTCCGTCTTTCCCTTGGATCCTTCAGCTGCGAAGAGAGGGGGGGTCTGCTGCATGGGCAACAGCAGACCCTCCATATCACCCTGCCCAGGCTCTGTAGCTTCAGCTTCACTGGAGAGGACACTCCAGTGTCATCGCAAGATGTCGATTCAACACGGGAGGAGACAGATACCGTGTCACTCCCGAGTCGGACTGCACAGCCATTCTCGGCGGTGCAGATAGACTCTTAAGAAGCTACACCATCGTCTCTCGAGACGGACGGCTGCCGACGACGACGACGCAGATTTTTCACTATATTGCGGGATTTTGTGGTACTGTATACATATGTTGTTTAAGTTACATAGGTTTAAGAGTGTAGAATATGTTTAAGAACATAAGTAGTGTTGAACTTCCGGCCAAGATGGAGGCGCAGACAGACACACTGCGTGTCCCTCCACAACTAAGAACAAATATATATACCTCAAAACTAAAAACAACCAGAAATTCCAGAAAATCAAAGTGCATGGAAGTCCAGCAAACAAAGATATAAAGAAGAAATACTCACCCAGACAGGTAGGAGGGGCGGAGCCGGGGCAGAAAGGACATGGTGTGGTGGCAGCAGCAGCAGCATCAGGCCAGCAGAAAGCACAGTCACATTTTAAAGTCAGGAGGAACACCTGGGGAGCATTCCCAGCTCTTCACCAGACCTAGCAGCTCATGGTCCCAGCACCAGGGAAAATCAAGCCTCATTGCTTCTGACTGTGCAGACCAGTGGGGGTTGGGGTGGAGGCAGAAACTGCAGGTCTCTCAGCAGTCTGCTTGTTTAAAGGGCACCCCCAGTCATAGAACATCCGCAGACCCACCCACTCTGGGAATGACGCCCAGGGCGGCAGCTAGAGGGGCACCAGTCTGGTGCAGAAGTGGTAGAAGTGCCTGGAAAAGGGGCGAGTGCTGGGCAGGCAGCATTGTTCCCTATTGAACCCCTCCCCCACATACAGTGCCACAACTTGGTAAAACAGGTCGCCCTGTACTGAGGAATCCCTAAGGCTCCTCCCCTTACAATGTAGCAGGAGCGACAGCTCTACCTGGGATGTGGAGGCAAACAAACACAGGAGCCTATCAGAATTAGGAGACAGAGAAGTATGGCCCAAAAGGGGAAATGGATCAAGGTTCCAGTGGGAGAACTAAGCGACAAGGAGATAGCCAACCTCACAGATGAGGAGATAGACAACCTAACAGATGCAGAATTCCAAACACTGGCGATAAAGATGCTCCCAGGCTTGACAGATATGTTTGAATACAGCAAACAGATAAGAGAAGAAGTGTAGGCTATGCTAAGTGAAACAAAGGAAAATCCACACAAAACCAATGGTGAAGGGAAGGAAATCGGGGTTCAAATCAATGATTTGGAACATAAGGAAGAAAAAAACAGTCAACCAGTGCAGAATGAGGAAGCAAGAATTGAAAAAAACGAGGAAAACTTCCCAAGTTTTGTGAAGGAGATGGACATACAGGTCTGGGAAGCATGGAGGGTCCCAGGCGAGCTGGACCCAGAGGGGACCACACCAGGATGCATCATGATTGAGATGCCAAAGGTGAAAGATAAAGACAGAGTCCTGAGGGCAGCAAGAGAGAGGCCTACATGGGGTGCCTATAGGACTATCAGCTGATTTCTCAGAGGACACTTTGCAGGCAGGAAGGGACTGGCAAGCAGTATTCAATGTGATGAAAGGCAACCTGCAACCAGGACTACTCTATCCAGCAAGGGTATCATTTGGAATGGAAGGGCAGATGAAGTGCTTCCCAGACAAGGTAAAGCTAAAGGAGCTCATCATCACCAAGCCATTATATATGAAATGTCGAAGGGAGTTAAGAAGAAGGTCAAAACTATGAACACTAAAATGACAACAAACTCACAACTATCAACAACTGAATCTAAAAAATTAAAACAAAATCCAACTTAAGCAGACCATGAACTGAGGGTAGGGTGGAAGTGCTGGAGGGAGTGGGGTACTGGACAGAGGGGAGGAAAGGGGAAGAAAATTGGAACTACTGTAACAACATAATCAATAAAATATACTAAAAAAATAAAATTAAATTAAAAACATAAGTAGTGTTTATAGAAGTGTGGAAAAGGTTACTTAGGGAGTGAGAAAGGTCAATAAGGGACTGAGAACAGTTTATAAGTGTGTGGGAAGGATTTGTAAAGCCTTAAAATATATATAAATACTAAAATAAATGTAAGGTTCCTACTTCACAGATTTTCACCTATCGCGGGGGGGTCTAGAACTTAATACCCGCGATAAGTGAGGGAATACTGTATTTCTATCCTCAAAAGTTTTGTTAATTACCAGAAATGTAAAGGTTTGGTCCTACAGCTAAAATTACAGCTGCATTTTTTAAAACCTAATATTAACCAGAACAATGAAATGACAATCTCTATAAAAGAGTTGACAGTGCCTTACAGCCTGGTCATTAAAAATGAAGATGCCATCCTATTATTGCAAGATGAAGGAAATTTTGACATTACAAAGGAGATGAAAATACTGTGTCCCAAAGACACAACAATCATATCTCCAAATTTGTAATTATTTCAACAATGGACAGGTCTAACTCAAAAGCTATATTTAATAAATATTATAACCTCAAAAGAATAAAGAAATAGCATACTCTTTATCCCAAAGAGCTTGAAAGACTTTATTGAATAAAATATCATGATCTCTATTTCTCCAAAGACAAGTAGAAAATAGAAATGTGAAGTGATTTTCCTAAGGCCACACAGAGTAAAATATTATTATGTTAGATGCTTACTGATTCATGAGTGTTTCCTGAGTATGTCATTAGAATCTTGAAAATATATAGTACCACTGGGCTACATAGAGAAAATATTTTTTTATCAAAATTTCCATGTTGCAAAAGTAATTTTGCATACAGCAATATTTATGTTTTTATTTCCAAAGCAAACATTTGAAAAAATAAAACTATTTGCCACTTGGTTTTATGGGGAATTGCTACTCATAACTATTGTTAAACAGTTTGCAAAAATATGACATTATTCCATTGCCTAATAATAAGTTTAACAAAATAAAGCATACATAAATAACTCTGTGCAATTGTTTTTCAGTTTCACAAAATTAGTGCTTTTACTAGTTAATAATTTTGTGCACTTAACATCTAGAAACATTCATTAAAAATTAATAGCCTTGTATAATAAAAAACATAAGCATCTCTTTAAAAGGCATGGAAGATTATTGGCACTTCGTAAAATTAACAGTAAAAGACTACTTTGTCCCACTTCAAAGACTTACCTACATTTCTCAAAAGGCTCAGGAACAATTTTGTGAGTTTGCTTAATGTATAATTTATCTTAGCTTCGTAAGGGCCAAGAAACAGCAAAACTTACCTCCTATCTATGCACACACACACAACTCCCTCCCCCACCCCCCCGCACACACACCAGTTACATCATAGCAAGTAAGATCAGCCATGAATTGATTTTTTTTTTTTTAAATAAGGGCTTTACTACATTTTCTTCCTTCCTCATAAAGAGAAAACACCTGGACCTTTTCCCTGGTGGTTTGTGGGTGGAGAAGCAGAAGCTTCACCAGGATCCATGGAAGAATGCCGAAATTGCGGAAAACACTCTGGTGAGTGAGGTCACAGGTAGTTAATTAATGCTAGAAAGAGCAGTGCAGGCGTCATAAGTCATAAGATTACAAAGGAGGCCAAATCATGAGCACTGTAATTTGGAGCTTTATTAGAGAGAAGCAGCTTTTCTGCCTCCACAACTGAGGCGAATGGAAAGGATGAGTTTGCTCAACTCACTTTTCTTCCTCTAGAGAGAGCACCTGTTCACGCAGGCGCACATTCTCTCTACTGCTCCAGCCCAGAGCCTCCCTTGAGCAGGCCTCCTCCTCTGGGGGAATTCAGCCCCAGCAGGTGCCACGTGGGCTACAGGGCAGTTCTGCCTAAGTCAGGGGTTTCACTCTTCGCAGCCCACGTGCCTAGCAGAGCCAAAGCCATCGCGTTCCTGCTGGCTTCTTGCAGTAAACAGGTGATATTTGGTCTTTGTGCTTTTATATTTCAACTTGCTCAGAAACCAAGCCTCTTGGAGTACCAGTTCTAGGCTGGTTTTGTTTCAACAGTACTGTAGCAAAACACTATACTTGCTCTCAGAAAAAGGCTTTCACTCATTGCTGACTGATTTCCATCTTCAAGCCAGATCTACTGCCTGATTATATGAGGAAGCCATCCATCAGCCCATGGGAAAGTAAGTCCACACGTGAATAATCTGCTTACCAAGATCACAGTTCTGGTCATAGCACTCCACATGCTCTTATTTATTAATGTTTCTCTTTTGAAAGGATCATTGTATTTTAATTTAAAATATTATACCAAAAGGAAATTGCATCACCACTGTGAAAGGAAAATAAGTACCACTTGTTAAAGATTAACGCCAAAAACAAATATAGCATAGTATATGTAGTATATGTACTATACTACATAGTAAGTGCTTTGTAGATATTAACTCACAGAATTCTCACAATAATCCTATGAGTTAGGTACTAATATTGCTGACATTTTCAGGTGAAAAAACTGAGGCTTGGAGGGATTGAGAAATTTGCTCCAACTCAGGAAGCCAGTGGGAGACAGATTGGAATCTGTCCCAGGTGGCCGGCTTTCAGGTCAGCTCTTACCCACCCCAATTATAGAAAGTGACCATAACAACAAAGTAGGCAAAAAAAAAAAAAAAAAAAAAAATCAATAGTCTCACAGTATAAATATGAAAATGAAATGCAAAGCATTAGTAACCAATTAACAAAAATGCACAAATGAAAATTCTAATTTCCTTAACCAAGAAATAACTGTTAATAATAAGTTGATAACATTTTAAATTTTAAAATAAAAATGAAATATAAAGAATAATAACCAATTTATTTATGAAAATCCACTCAAAAAAAAAAAGAAAATCCACTCCAGAAAATCCTACTTTTTCTCATGTAAGAAATAACTGTTGATAATAAGTCAATAACAAAATCTTCATTTTAAGTAGCTTCATTTCTAGTTAATTAGAGTGAAATGTCCCGAAGGGAAAGAGTGTTTTAATTTGTTTTTGCTTCTCCTTTGCTGTGTCCTAAACAGATATGTATGAAGGCTGAATAGACCTGGATCACTCTGAGTTTACATAATGGCATTTTTCCCCACCACATTCACCAGTGTCCTTTGTAGTCAGCCTTACCCCCACCTACTCTCTGCCCACAGGAACCTGTCTTCAGGGAGTCATGTGGTCAGCAGGAAGTGAATTACAATTCTTTTCTTTAAAGTATATTTTATTGACTATGCTGTTATAGTTGTCCCAATTTTTTTCCCTTTGCCCCCCTTCATCCAGTACCCCACTTCCCTCCAGCAATCCTCCTGCCCCTTAGTTCATATCCATGGGTCATGCATATAAGTTCTTTGGCTTCTCCCTTTCATATTCGTCGGCAGCCGTCCATCTCGAGAGACGATGGTGTAGCTTCTTAAGAGTCTATCTGCACCGCCGAGAATGGTTGTGCAGTCCGACTTGGGAGTGACACGGTATCTGTCTCCTCCCATGTTGAATCGACATCTTGCGATGACGCTGGAGTGTCCTCTCCAGTGGAGCTGAAGCTACAGAGCCTGGGCAGGGTGATATGGAGGGTGTGCTGTTGCCCATGCAGCAGACCCCCCCTCTCTTCGCAGCTGAAGGATCCAAGGGAAAGACGGAGTCAATACAGCTTGGCTTCAGGTGCGCCGCAGGAGTTGCCGGTGTTGACTACAACGTCAAACCGCCTTAGGGACTCCGGCTCCGGATTTTCTGTCGGGGTTTACTCCCCTAGCCTTTCCCCTGAAGAGGTATGCCACAAGGCAGCGGAGGATTTTTGGAGTCAGAGTTTTCCTTCTCTGATGTGCCCTGACTGGAAGATCGAACCAGCGACACTTAGCTCGCAGGCCGACCCTCAATCCACTGAGCCAAACCAGCCAGGGTATCCCTTTCATATACTATTCTTAATATTCCCCTGTCTATTTTGTACCAACCAATTATGCTTCCTAACCCCTGCACCATTTCCCCATTTCTCCCCCTTACCCTTCCCAGTTGATAACCCTCCAAATGATCCCCATACCTATGATTCTGTTCCTGTTATGGTTGTTTGCTTAGTTTGTTTTCATTTTTTAGATTCAGTTGTTGATAATTGTGAGTTTGTTGTCATTTTAATGTTTATAGTTTTGATCTTCTTTTTCTTAAATAAGAGCCTTTAACATTTCATATAATAATGGCTTGGTGATGATGAGCTCCTTTAGCTTTCCCTTGTCTGGGAAGCACTTTATCTGCCTGTCTATCATGCTAAATGATAGCTTTGCTGGATAGGGTGGCTCTACTATGTTAGCTTCACCTAAGCAATACTACTGTATCTGTGAAGTCGGTAATGTGATGAGCTATCTTTTTCACAAAGGATGCATGAAGAGAGACACTGTTAAGCCTCCCCACCCCATTTTTCCTTCACCTCCTGGTCACACAGTTACTATGCATTTCCCAGCCTCCCTTGCAGGTAGGTGGGGTCACATGACTGACTCTGGCTGATAGAGTGTGAATAGAAGTCATTCTTGGCACCTTCCATGACCTGAATGTCCTCTCTTTCTCTGTCTGTGGCTGGAGGAAGCCAACAAAAAGACCTAAAGGAACCTAAAGCCCTGGAATAGAAGGGGTATGATTTCAAAATCCCTGAATGACTATGGAGCAGAGGACCCACCCCCACCAAAGCTGACACTGGCCTATAAAATGAGGTGAGAAACAACCTTCTACTGTTTTAACTCGCTTTGATTGTGAGATAGTTTATGATAGCAGTTAGTTTGTCCTGACTAATATAATACATTAAAACAAATGCTTAACTCTTACTAGTATTTGAAAATTGTTCCCCCGTGTGTCCCTTAAAATGATCCCTCCTTGGTAAACAGTGAGGACACTGCCCCTTCCTGTAGAGCTTGCCATTCCATAGGAAGTGTGCTTTCAGATACTGACTAACATAACCAAAGGCTGCGTCACACCAAGTCATCTTCTAGCTACCTCTGCTCTGGAACTGGCTGCTTTTCTCTCCAGGTGGCCCTTCACTGCGACTGGCACAACGCGTAAGTTGGACTCCTAGGGTTTAATCACAGAATCTTGCTTTTCCCATTGTCTCTTTAAAACTGGGCAGGTCCTTCCCTTGACCTTGAATTTTACAGTCATGCTTAGATTTTTTTTAAAATTTGCTGTCATTTTAAATCACAATTGCAATCTCAGTTCACTGTTTAAAGCAGCAAATTGGATGTAGTAATCAACAGATCAATCCTCATTCAAAATTGAGACTTCTCCCTTCCACATGCCAGCAGCCAGCTGCTCCCTCATCTTACTAGAAAAGGGTCTGGTTAATATCTTCTGCATTCAGTTCTTTCTTGCCCACTTACCCACTGCTATTTCTGACCTGTCTCCCACCCAGGAGGAGAGCTGCAAGGGGAAAGAAGCAAGAGAGGAAATTCCTACTTCACGAGTGCTATAGTGATAGAGTGCTATTCTTCCTGGTGTTGGTAGACATTTAAAGCTGACATCTTCTATTGTATGTATCTTTTTGGGTCCTCTAGACACTCTGTTTGGGGTCCCTCTGACAGCAACCCTGCCGACTCATCAACGCCTTTCAATTGGCTGCCCATTCCCAACACCCTCAGCTCTGTGCCCACTGCTGTACACCTCAGCCACCACCTGTGTACACTGCACAGCTCTTCATTGCCATGGTCTCCTCACACACTGGCTGAATCCCACTAGAATCAGTCCAGGCCATCAGTTCACATTTGGTCCCTGGGATCCTCATTCCATCGGAGGGCAGTGTGATTATCAGAGTTGGCAGCAGCTTACCATCCCATCCCTCCAGCTCCTTTGACATCTCAGTGGGGATAGGGGATTGGGTGACAGACACCAGCCTACCAAGCCCCTCTACCCACAGGGCCACACTCTAAGCTCTCTAGATGTCTGGTGGAAGTCTCCTTGGATCTGAGATGGGGGGTGAGAATCACAACGCAGTTTAGATGGACTCACAACGCAGCTTTCCCTTTCTTTTTTTGAGACAAATCCTCCTCACAAAATTGTTTTAATTTTGAACCTCAATTCATGGAACCTTGGTCTCAAACTTAATTTGTTTCAGAAGGCTGTTTGAGAACCAAATTTTTCAAGATGGGAGACATTCAAGAACTGAGGTTTGACTGTATATAATTTTGAGGCTGTCCCTCCTACCACCCCTTATATATTTTTGAGAAAACAGCAACTCAAATAAACAACTTGTTTAATAGGTACTTGGCCATGCTATATTTCTAAATGCATGAATGATTTTTACAAAGCCTAAACCTCAGCATAAGACATTATTAGGCTTTCAACTAATAACCTGCGCCTATTTGTTTTGGTCAGGAAGGAGCTCTAGAATAAATCCCAAATGCCTCTAATTATCTCTTCTCCTAAGTTTCTTCTCATATAATTTCTGTAAAAATGAACATACAGAAGTAACTACCAAGTCAGGCAAAAATCAATATAGCTGCTCACCACCAAGAGGGCACTTTCCAACAAGCTCCAGCTGAGATCCTAGGGAACTGAATCTGTAGTTCTCAACCTAAGATGTACATTTGAGTCTAGCGAGAGCATTTTTTCTACAATACCTATGCCCTAGACCCAAAGCCAGAGATTTTAATTTAATTGGTCTGGGAAAGGGTAGAGAAATTACTTAAGCTCCCTATGCATTATAACCTATACCCAGGGCTGGAACACCACACCAGAAAAAGCCATGAGCACAGCCAGTTTTGCAAGAAATTTTAACACCAATAGAAAAAGTGGATTCTAAATAATAGTAACATGTGAAAATCCAACAGACACAGTGGTCCAAATTCTCATGTAATAAGAAAATTAATTGGGGGGAGGGGCTAGAAAATGCAGGCAATAGGCATATTTAAATTTTACAAAGATTACCCTTTTATGGAAATAGTAGACCTATCCTTCCCACACATACCCCCTGAAGCCCTTAAAAGCAATTTTCTTTTAAATGACATATATCAACCTGTGCTCTCTGCCAAATTCTTAAATATGCACAAGGAATCCACGTGTCACAATGTTTCCCCAAACCAGTTCCTTCCACCCCGTTGCTGGTAATCCAGAGAATGAGGTGGGTAGGGGGGGAATCAGAGGACCATTCTTCCAGAAAACAGCAAAAGTTCTCTGGGCAGCACCAGGTGTGTCACAGGGTGGAATTCAGCAATTCAGTCTTAGGAAACAAAGCTGAGCCGAGCACCACAAGAATATCTTAAGAAGTAAACAATATTATGCAGCAACAATTTCCTCACAGCCCAAGCTCACCTGCAGGACACTTTCTGGCTATATAACACAATTGGTGGTTTTTAAACAGCTGTTCTGGTAATACTGCATATAGGAAAATATTTCTATCCAATCCAAAATAGATTTTTAAATGCTGTCAGACTTAGATTTCTGGGTACCTATTATGCCCAAAAGCAGTATGCCAGGTCCTGTGATAGATAGAAAATATAATCCACGGGCCTGGCCCTCGAGGCAATGGTGACTTTGTTGACACAGGAAAGTACACGCACAGGCTGTGACATGCAGGCATCAAGTGAGGTGAAGAGAGAAAAGCTGACCCAGAAGTTCAGAACTGGAAACCGCTGGCGGCAGGAGTGATTAAGAAAGCTTCCGGGCATGAATGAAAATTAGACCAGATCTCGAAGTGTGGTTAGGAGCTCCATAACCAGGTAGGGGTTACCTTGAGCAAAAGCTGTCTGGCAGGAGCAGAGAGGACCTACAGGTGGGGGGGGGGGGGCGAGGCTGGAGGGCGCTCTGGAAGTGACTCAGCCGGTGCACTGCAGTCATGAGCCTGCACTGCCACTAAATTTTGTAAATGTGAATAATACAGTTGTGCTACCACTGAGGAAAGCTATGGAAAGCAACATCTCTTTGTGACAGATTCCAAGCTGAGAGCATTGTGCTAGGCCAGCGCTTCTTAACCTGTGGGTCACGACCCCTTTGGGGGTCGAACGACCCTCTCACAGGGGTCGCCTAAGACCATCGGAAAACACATATATAATTACATATTGTTTTTGTGATTAATCACTATGCTTTAATTATATTCAATTTGTAACAATGAAAATACATCCTGCATATCAGATATTTACATTACGATTCATAACAGTAGCAAAATTACAGTTATGAAGTAGCAACAAAAATAACTTTATGGTTGGGGGTCACGGCATTAGGAAGGTTGAGAACCACGGTGCTAGGCAGTATGAAGCAGGCCGAAAGCGTGCAGCTATGAAGGGGTCAGGCCAGGTCAGCAAGCAAGAGAGGTTGGTGTTGCTTGGGAACCGAGGGAACTTTTCCTCTAAAGTAGGAGGCTGTGGCCCTGGCTCTGTGCTCCACCTCAGCACAGCACCAAAGAATGGCCTGGAGGTGAGGGCGCCAAGCTACTAGGGGCTGCCTTTGTGACCGCTTGCTACTGCAGTGTGATGTAGTGACTGTTGGGGAGTTCTGTGTGAGTCTTTTAATCCTTTCAAGCATGCAGTAAATATTTCTAGTATGTCAAAGAATGAAGTGAACATAGAAAAGAAAAGAGAATCTTCAGCCTGTGCAATGTGGCATGGCTGGGTTTTGACAGGAGAGTGAATTTATGGAATGAACACGGCAGGAGGGATAATCTTGTCGTTAAATGCAAATTGGAATGGAAGGAGAAGAGCATATACAGCAAGGATAAAATTTATTTCCACTTTTCTGAAGTATTAGTTTTGAAAAGTAGGAAAAGGGTATGTAATTTTCTACTTCTCAACAAAATTTTAAATACTTTCTCTTCTGCCTAGAAAAAAATAAACAATGGAAGTAAAACATAGGAAATATTGCTCCAAGATGTTTCCACAGTAATATTTCTCCTTTATGTATTTTCCCTTAATTCAAACTTTATAACACTTCAGCTATGTGATTTTGGTCCAGTTGTTCAATCGCCATAAACCACAGTTTCATGATTTGTAAAATAGAGTAAATCACCTCCTTCTTTAAAAAAAAAAAAATATATATATATATATATTTTTTTGTTTGTTTGTTTGTTTGGACCTCCTTAGCTTTGAGCAAGAAAAATACTTGTTACCAGCCAAGGATGACTAAGCCCCAGATATGAGGGTTATAACTCAATTTCATGTTATGCCACAGAAATCCTGGAAGTTATCTAGATATCTCTAGGAAAACTTACAGTCTAGCATGAAAGAAATTGAAAATATACTTAAGAAGTTAAGTGAGTGGAAACTCAGTTAAGAAGCCAATAAAGTAAAATAATTTTATAGGCCTAATAATAGAGCAAATTTATAGAACAGGTATTATGCTTTATATTTCTCAGAATTGATGTGAGGATAAAATTAAAAGATTTGTTAGCACTTTGCAAACTCTAATGCAACTAAGGCAGTGTAAATTGTATGAAAATATGAATTCTATTACAAGAAGCTGATAATTAGAGATGTTCAATGCTTACAAAAGGTCACGCTGTGGCTATCAGAGCAGGAACTCAAACCCAGGACCCCCACTACTAGAGATGCCCGTTTCACAGTCAGCAGAAGACATGCTCTGGGTTCAAAACTCAGCTCGACCACCTACTAACCATATGGCTTGGGAAAGTTTCTTTATTTCTCTGAGCCCCAGTTTCCTCACCTATAAAATAAGAATGATAAAATTGACTTCACAACATTTAGAGGATTAAAAGATATAGCGCATAGTAAATACTCAGCACAATGTTCAATAAAGAAAATTTATTATGATATTTGTGACCATTTTAGGCCATTTTCACAAAACCAGTCACTACCCGATTCTATGGGCTCATTGGTCATGATTTCTGGTAGCAGGCAGTACTTAGGCAGTATCACAGTTAGCAGGATTTGTCTTCAACATCCTACCATTCCCCTTTCCAAGTGCTTTTTTCCCAGATTTCTCCTCCTGGGCTGGAACCTCATGTTTATGTAGCTTTGTGAGAGTAACCCAAGCATTCTGTTCTTCTCTCTCCTTTTCAGCCTTCACGTCAACTGTGTCTCATTCCTTCTGGACGCTGCACTCTACTTTCCAAGGTAACAGCTAGTTAATTACCTGAAGGACCTGTCTACTGAAGTATTGCCTGCTAAAATTGGATAGTGCATTATTTTCCTCTACCCTGAAATACCATCATCTTAACAGGAGACCCATGAGCACACAAGCTATGTACTAAATTGTAAGGACACCCCTGCCTTCTATAAATTAAACTCTGTAACTCCATGTCTGAAAGTCTACAGGACACAAAAAACTAAGAGTTTGAGTCAGGGTTTGAATAATTATGAGGGAGAATGAGCAGTAAAATCAATTTCCCATAACCTGATCTAGAAGAATATTTTAAAACCCATGCATGGTAAGAAAAAAAGATTGTGTCATGAGGAAAACGTATTCCCTAAAGAGAAGCAGAAATAAAATTAACATATTAGGTAGATGTGAGAGCAATCCAAATTTCCTTCTTTAAAAATAAGTATGAAGGCCCTGACTGGTGTGGATCATCAGTTGGTTGGGAGTCATCCTTCAAAGCAAAAGGTTGCCAGTTCAATTTCTGGTCAGGGCACATGTCTGGGCTGCAGGTTTGGTCCCAAACAGGGCATGTACATGAAGCAGCTGATCAATGTTTCTCTCTCACATCAATGTTTTTTTCTCTTCTCTTTTTTACTCTCTTCCCCTCTCTTTAAAAATAAATAAATAAAGTCTTTTAAAAAATAAGTAGGAAAAAATTAAGCAAAATGAAATATACAAACAGGTCCATCTGACAAGGAGTGAAAGAAGGTTAGAAAAAGCAGCTACCTAAAATGTACACTTCTGGGGTGTGAAATACAACATGACCCTTCCCTGGTCCTGAGGGCTAGGACTTAGTCTCTCAGTTCCTTCAGTTTGCTACCAAAGAAGTTTCCCCTGTAGCATCATGATTATGCTACAGTCCCTAAATAGATCCTTTGTTTTTCTGAAGGTATCAGATTAAAAGAAATACTTTCTCATTTATAGCATGTGTTTAAATACAGACAAGTAATATTTGATTTAAAGAAATATATACATATAGAACATAAAAAACAACAAGAAGAAAACTCCAAGTCATCCATAATCTTTCCCAATTAATAATTGTTAAATAATTTTTTTCACTTACAGTTTACATTCAGTATTATTTTGTATTACTTTAGGTGTATAGTACAGTGGCTAGACAATCATATACCTTACATAAATGTACACATATGCATATATATATACACCTTACATACATATATATAGTTGGGTTCATCTTGTGTTTAAAATTTTGTAGAGTGATTTTTCTATCATGTTATATAACATTCTTTATAAACTTAATTTTAATGACTGCATGGTATACTATATAGAGGTACTTTAATTTATGAAATCATTTTCACATTGCTGAACATTATTATTTATATTATGCATTATTATAAATAACAATATTATGTGATTTGTGCACATGTCATTGCAATTCCAATTACTTTCTCTTGGTGGATTGCTAGAAGTAAAATTGCTAGGTTTGCAAGTCAGATATTTCAAAGACCCTTACCATAAACTGCTATAGTTTTTTCCATCAAGTTTATAGTAATTTATCATCCTACCAGAAAATACAAAATGTTCATCTTGTCATACCCCCACCAAGCAACGACTGTTACTTTTAAAACAAGAAAGTAAAGGAAAATGTATTTTGAATCAAGGAAGTTTGTGGCTTCTCAGCCAAATCACTCAAGTAGCCATTTCCGCAAGTAAATCAAGACATAAATACTGTAATAACACCAGGTGCAATGAACAGAATACTAATGTTGCAAGCAGATTCTTAAGTGGTCATTTGTAATCATCTCTTCAGAGGGTGAGTCAGTCAGGGTCCCAGCAGGAACTAGCTGCTCTACAATGGGGAATTGAGGAGTGAGACTTTAATAAGTGAGTATTTACAAAAGAGTGCTGCAGAGTCAAGACTTGCAGAAGGACAGCAGGACAGCAGGACAGCATGAAGGAGCTGTGCCACCCCTAGGCCTAAAGGGGAGGACAAGGGAACAGGACCAATCACTGGAGAGAAGAAGGGATGCCTGACGGTAGATGCAGCCCAACACGTGGGAACCAGAAGAAAGACACCCTGACTTCACTCTCCTCCAGCCCTTCCCACCAGTGTCTTCCATTAAACCAGCACAGTTTCATCCCAGAGGGCAGGGCAATGGAACCTGGTTATGATGCACTGAATGTTTGTGTCCCCCCAAATGCATATGTTTAAGCCCTGATCCTCAGTATGATGCCCTTGAAAGGTGAGACCTTTGGGAGGTACTTAGGTTTAGATGAGGTCATGAAGACAGAGCCCCCCGCATGATGAGACCAGTGCCGTTATAAGAATAGACAGAAACCAGAGTCCTCCCTCTCCATCATGTGAGGACACAGCAAGAGGGCAGTGTCTGCAAGCCAGGAAGATTCCCCACCAGAAAAAGAAATGGCTGGCACCTTGATCTTGGATATCCCAGCCTCCTGAACAGAGAATAAATGTTTGTGGTGTTTTGTTATAGCAGCCTGAACAGACTAAGACACTGGTAGATAGTGTCATACAGCGCAGCCTCTCAGGTCACAGAGAAGAAGGGCAGAGAGTGGGTCTGAAGGCACAAACTGAAACCACCCCAGAGAGAGCTAGTAAGAGACAAACAGATTTGCAGGACAGCAGCAATCTATGCTTCACAAACCACCGCGGTAAATAATCCATCTAGTGTTATTGTTTTCAGTGGAAGTCGCAAGCAGCAAGTGGCAATATGATGATGTAATCATTTCCCTTTACTTTACTAATTTACAGAACGAAGATCTTAAAGTTTTTTCTTCTCAAGAGAACAGAGGATATTTGTGAGTCCAATAATATCTTTGCAAAACAGAAGTAACTTTAACTATATCTTTAAATTACCCAGGCAGAGAAATGCATTCTAATAAGCAATTGAGTGAAAAGCCCCACTGTGATTGAATTTATTTTCCACTGTAATGGAGGAAATAGTCATGAATGTTTCATTAAGACTCCTCCTAACCATAAATGTATATCCATGTCTTAACAAGTACATGTTTTTAGCATTGCAACTCTCCAAACCAGCAAATAATTTTATAAAATTTTCTTTAATCCCTCACAAATGACAAAGGTCCCACTGAGGCTTTATCACACATTATTTAGTAAATCCATGAATCTACAAACCAGGAGACATGGAAAACCATGGCAACCAGGAACAAGATTGGAGAGGCAGCCAGTATTTGAAGGACAACACTGGGAAGGATACACAGTCTTCCTGAGCTCTCAAGCCCACCCCTCCCAGCCTACCCTACTTGACTTGACCTTGCCATGGCCCCTCCTCTCTCCTCTTCAGACTCAGTACAGGAACTTGAAGCTAGAATAGTCTTTAGGAGTTTAACTGGTCTAGTCCCCTGCTTGCAGACATACTGTTATCTTTTATACATGAGACTTCAAGTATCTTGTCCAAGGTCACTAATTAAAGATAAAATACTAGAACTCAAGTCCTGATCTTCCTAGCCCAATGCTTTCACCAACTCCAGTTTTTTTCATGGTCTGATTCTATAAATGAATGGAACAAGGGAAAAGGAATTCAAATTCTCCATATATCTCTGATGGTGATAAACATGCTGTTATGGCCATTGATAATAGCATACTAAAACTGAAATTAATCTATAAAATTGCACAGACCGATAAAGAAATTTCACATCTCACCGCAAATTCATCCTTCAGAAAATATGGTAAAATGTATCAGGTGCTGGTTTCTATCAGCATAGCTAACACGGACCGAGTATATTTTTATTCTGTCCAAGTCTTCATAATTGTTAGAGAATTTCTTCATTTAGTTAATGATAAATATTTTAAGAACATGAGAGCAAGTATTTACTGAATCATGTTAATTAAGCAGACAAAAATTACAAAAGCATAAAGAAGTACAAGGACAAAAGTCCTCTACTTAGAGCTAATAGAAGCAAGACTGCAATCAAACTTACAGCCACTTGGTTATCATCATCATCATCGTCATTACCATCCAATCTCAGGATAATCTCATTTGAGATAGAGAATTCTCATTTTTCATGGTCTCTCATGAGCACCTTGACCTTATCCCTAAATGATGTTTGTCAAGGACCATCCCTGCTAGATAAGTCAGTTGTTGTTTTTTTCATTCATTCTTTTGTGAACATCAAAACAGATTTCCCAAGCCTTCCCAGAAGCATCTGAGTCAGTGTTCTGGGATGGAGCCCAGAGTGTGTTGTAAAGCTCCCCAGGTGATTCTGATGAATCAAAACACAGATGACTGGGCTCTATCCCAGAACAACTAAGAATCTTTGCAGTGGGAGATCTATACTGTGAAAAGGCTCCCCTAAGTTGATTCTGATGCATACCAAAAAATGAGAAATGCTCTCTGCAACTGACAAGCATAAATCTATCCACATGACCACAAGAGTACATTGGAGCAATGATCTATGTTAAATGGAAATTCAAATACAGACTCCAGTCATTCCCACAGCTAACCTCTCATTGGTTTTCCAATTTGGATAAATGCTAAATTTGCTACTTAGGGCAGCTTTTGAGTGTATTTAAATATATCACGGAGATTGCATGCATAACTCTGATGCATTTCTTATTGTTTTTTCTTATATTCACATATCACCTTTCTGAGCACTAGCTTCACACCAAATAATAAAAATGCACATTAAACAAGAACACAAACCAAGCATAAGCCCCAATTTGAAGGTGTTTAATTTTAATATGAGTCTTTTTGTTCCTTCTCTTTTAATGTGTTAAAATAAATTTGAATCCATTTACAAAATCTGTGTTGATTTAAGTAAAATGTAAAAAATCTCCACCACTTTGGAGAGTATTATGCTAAGTGAAATAAGCCAGGCAGTAAAAGACAAATACTATATGATCTCACCTATAACAGGAACCTAATGAACAAAACAAACAAATGAGCAAAATGGAACCAGAGGCATGGAAACAAGGAACAGCCTGACAGTAACCAGAGGGGAGGAGGGTGGGGGAGAAGGGAGGAAAGAAGGGAAAGGGCTAGTCAAGGAACATGTATAAATGATGCACGGACAAGGACAACAGGATGGGGATTGAGTGTGGAAGCAGGGGGTGGGCAGGGCAATGGAGAGCAATCAGGAAAAAATTGGGATAACTATAATAGAACAATTAAAAAACAACAGATTTTTAGAAGTTTATAAGTTGAAGTAACATCAGAGGCAGACTCTAAAATCCATCTAAGACAAGAGCAACCTGACATTTTAAGAAACACTTTACAAGAGAGCAAGTCACCATCATGACATCTTAAATTTTCAGAGTACAAAATGTCAACACCAAAAGGACTGAGTTGGTAAAAATTGAGAACAAATGGGGCCAGAGCAGTCAAGTCTGTTTCAAACAAAACAAACTACTGCAAGATTTTGCACCTCAATGAATAACTGCAGCACATTGGTATATTCAAGTTTTCCTTTTTTCTTTCTCCTCTACAGATTCATTCTTTTTGCTTTGTGCTAGCCTGAATGGTGAGCTATAAAAATGTCATAAATTATAGAGTGCAAATTGTGTAGAATCCTGTGATCACAGGGGACCCAAAGTGGTAATCATATTTTCTTCAGTTTTAAATACACAGAAAAACACTCTGGCCTACCATGTAAAATGATGACAATTGCAAAAATTACTCAGTAGAGCTGATCCCTGACTTCTGCTGTCAGTGAAGGGAGGGGAGACAAGAAAACAGACAGCGGCATGACTAAACCATCATTCTATTAATGGAAAGTCCAAATACAATGGAAGGGCAACATTCTATTTACTCCACTAAAATTAGATTAAATCCTTCTTGTCCAGCATGCCAGATATGTTGAAGTGTTAACAGACCAATAAAAATGTTTTTTGCCACACGCACTTGAAAACAGAACCGATGTTATTCGTTATCCTCGTGGGGAGACCCATACTTGGACTAAAGGCCCACTTCATTCCCCCTCAGATACTGCAATTGTATTGTTGCTCCTCATTAAAGATCAAATTGTTTAAAAGGTCATCAAGTCCAGATAGGTCATGTAGGATGTCTCCAGCTAACCCCCACAATTCACAAGCATAGTGAAGCCACATTAACTATAGCTATTGCTCAACAATCTAATGTCAGATTAAATAATACGTGGGGAATATAATTATAATTCAGTAATCATGGAAAAGTTTACATAAACCAATAGTCTTTAACTCTGCCATCCCTCCAGCCTGGTACCCCTAAAAAGCAACAAATGACTGATTTGCATTTCACACCTGCTGCCTCATTGTCAGCAGAATAATACTCAAAATATGGCTGACAGGAAAGAGAGAGGGGAACACAAAGATTCTATAATATTTCTGCCATGTAATTATCTACTGAGTACTCAAAAGTTGGTTGGAGAGAAATGGCCTCTGCCCAGTTTCTGCTGCTATTAACATTCTGGAGTCCCAGAGGACACCTCAAATTCAACATGCTTAAAACCTCATTTACCAGTGATTATCCCCTTGCCTCACAGCCTCCCTAGACAGTCAAAGTTGCCATCATTCCACCATTACAACCTTGGGGTTACCCTTGGCTCCATCTGCGTTGGTATCAAGACACAACCAGTCCCAACCAATTTCAGCACTTCCTTCAGGATCTCTCAGAATCTTCCTTCCTTTTCATTTCCATTGTTTGGGCTGAGAGTTAAAGAGTGAGCAGAAATTTTCCAAACAAACATGTTTGGAAGATATTCTGAAAAACAATTCAGAGAAGTTATCTAATAATCATGGTATGATGATAACATTAATGGCTACCCCCCCTTTTTTTTTTGAGTGCCTAGTCTGGCCTTAGGCACTATGCTAAATATTTTTACACATATTATCTGATTTAATTCTCACAAAATCCAAAGAGAAAAGAACTTTTAATATTCCTATTTCCGAAGTCATAAAGCTAAATGGAAGAGCTGAAACTCATATCCAACAGTGCATTAATCCAAAATAAATGCTCTTTTTAGCCACTTCTCTATATTTTCTCCCAAAACTAATGATATTCATTTGTTCACTGAATATCTACCTGATCAAGTGCCATCTGAATGCCCAGTATTGGGTCCTCAGTCACATACAGAATAAATCAATACTCACACACTCTAAAGTAACAGTGTATTTACTCAAGCTCCAATGGATAAAACTTGTCACAGAGACTATAGCAAATAGGCCAAAAATAGAATGAACAACAAGTTCTGTTACCCAGAAACTAAATTAGGTAAAGATTGTGCTATCAGTAAATAAGGCTTTTCTGAAGGGAGGGAAAAAAGTATATGCTATAGTGATGAGAACAAAGAAATAAGGCTTTGAAAAACTGGACTAACTTGGATTCCCATGTGTCAAGGCTCTCAAAATCTGAGTCCCTCTCACTCTCATTCACTTTGAGGAGCTGAAGGTTAACCATCAGATCACCTTATTACTAAACCCAGAAGAGAGATCTTACAGCATTATTTAAGATGACCTGAGGCTGGTACAGAACATTCAAATGCCCTGAAAGAATCAATGTTTTCTAGAGTGAGTCCTGCATTTCTTTTTTACCTGTATATTTTAAGCCTGATTATTTCAATCTTTTGGGGGCCACAGGGGCCACTGAGTAGCTAAAGAACATTAGAAAGATGTTTAGAAAAACACATATGTCTTTAGATTAAGACTTTCATTTAAGCAGCTATTTCATTTGTTCCTTATCTGTTTAATTTAAAATGTAAGTGTTATTTCAGGCACTAGTGCGTGCCTTGGTAAACGAGAGAGAGAAATGCTCCTTGTCCCATTGGAGCTCATCTACAGACTAGCGATCTTATTTATTACTAGATTTTGAAAAAGAAAATAGATAAGAAACCATATACTCAATGAACAGTAGCACATGAATGACTAGCTGTACCAGTATGGGTAATATCTGGACATCCATCAGAACATAGGGCTGAGCAAAGGTTCAAGGTGGGTTTGAGCCCTACGTGATGGAAGGCGATCCAAGAAAGGGAGCAGTTTGTAGTCTGAAAGATCTGGCAGTGAGTAGTGGGAACCAGGTAAAGGGGGCTGCATTTGTTGGCAGACCTCTAGTGCATAAGAAGACTTGGTCAAGGTTTAAGGCAAAGCCCCAGTCTCTAGAGTGTGATGCAGAAAACCAAATTAGGGATTGGGGCAATGGGGTCCTAGAGACCCAAACCCAGTCACATTGGGATGCAGAAGTGGTTAGCTCAAATGGAAACAGCTTAGACTCCATACTTGGAGTGGGCCCAAGATCAGAATAATACTCACAGGGCACTGAACCTGGAAGCCACTAACCTCCTGCTTCTCTGTTCTATCCAATCCCCAGTCTTCTAAAGATAGAGAACTTGTGCCAGGGACCATAGTGAAAGACGAATTTGCAGGTGAGGGTAAATGGTTAAATCCAGCTGTGGGGATTATAAATCTACAAGGACTAGGGACCAAAAACAGCCTTAAAGGTGGTAATCACATTTCACAAGAAATCTATTATCTTGAAATTCTGTGATGGGATTCTACCAAAACAAAAAGGATGGAAAATTAGAACAAAAAAATCAGATAATTACCTAGAAACCTTTGCCTACTGAATGTTAGGCATCTTGATATTTAAAAATTACATAAGGAGATATTAGAAATATCAAGTTATTTTTGTGCTCCTATCAGATGTTGGCAATAATAATGATCTATTTTCTGGATACAGCAAATTCTCCATAATAGATAATTCTATATCCTTTAGTATTTCTCTCACTCTCTCTCTATAACAGAAATGCGGGATATATATTGCTTATTCTGAGAGTGTGAAAAAAGGTAGATAAATAACCAAGCTAAAAAAAAAAAAATAGGCAACTAACATGGCTCATGTCTTGTCGTTAAAAAAAAAAAAAATCACACAACATCTGTATCTTTCACATTTCTTCCATATCTGGGTTCACAGCAATTAAATTGAGCAATTTGAAACACATTCGCTAGAAGAGGCATTCTGAAAGAGAGCAGAGAGTCTAGCCAGCTAAATCTAAAAGGAGCAGGATAAAAGGAGATGTCCCTTGCTCGCATGCTGGAGATACTCTGTTTGCCTCTCCACCCTGCTCTGTGCCCCCGAGGCTGAGCTATGTGCTCTCCACTGTGAGAGCCCTTGTTCCTTGGCTTCCATGTTGTTCAGACAATGGCAAGCACCCACCTTCAGGAGATGGGAAGGAGGAGGAGAAAGATATCAAGATATTTGTACCCAGCTCCCTTTCTTAAAGCTCACCACAGGTTACAGGGTCAGGCCATGCAACGTAAGTTCTGTCAGGCAGCTCCCTCCACACAGCTGTCCCTCTTTCCCCATGTTTCAGGAATTGCTCCCTCCCCTTGCACCCTCAGAGCCCACTCTACCAGCCACACAGCTTCTAATTTTTTCTGTTTCTCTATACCCCGTCCATCCCTCCTCTAGTTGTTCAATGGGAATGTGTATGTGTTTCCTGCCGGTACCTGGGCTGAATATCATAATTCCACAGTCACCCCTCCAGTGGATGGGACCTCCACTTGCAATGCTATTTGGGTTAGTGTCAAAAAGTTTTAGTTCTCGGTGCAAGGGAAGGGGGTCTGTTATTTCTACTTGTCCAAGCATCCTGAGGGCAGAGTCAAATCTCACCCTCTCCTAAATCAGCTCAATAAGGTGAGAGATTTTGATTTCTGGGTATTGTGAGGAACAAGAAAAAAATCGTCAACTCCCCAGAACAGCAACCAAGAGAAAGACTAGAAAGGCTGGAGTAGAAAGGGTTTGAAGTTCGGTTTCTCCCCATGTACAGTACTTAGAATATTTCCCTCAATTGTATAATAAAAAAATTAAAAACTAAATTTGCACTCTTTATTTATCAGATTCTCAAAAGAATTGGAATATCATATTCCTGCAGCAGACTCAAAACTCCAAAACAATTTCAATAGCTCTGCAAATGTTAGAACCACTTGGTAGATTCTCTTAAATTCAGTTTTTGTTTTTGGTTTCCATCAAGTAGTCAGAGATTTTACATTCAAGTTTTACTGAAGATAGAAATAGGTGGGACTAATTTATCTTAAAATGTAAATGATTACCCATTAAGCATAAATAAAAATTCTTTTAAGATTTTATTTATTTGTATTTAGAGAGAGGGGAAGGGAGGGAGAAAGAGAAGGAGAGAAACATCAATGTGTGGTTGCTTCTCACACACTCCCAACTGGGGACCTGGCCTGCAACCCAGGCATGTGCCCTGACTGGGAATCAAACCTGTGACCCTTTGGTTTGCAGGTTGGTGCTCAGTCCAATGAACCACACTAGCCAAGGCATAAGATTAATTTTAAAAAACCCGCTGATTTTATTAATCCCACAGTTGAGAAACTTGGAAAGGTGCATCTTAAGACATTCATTCATAAATGTAGGAAAAAGCATGGTTTACCTACAGTGGGGTGAATCTAATGATGCTCAGATCTCAGCTGGGATGAGGCATCACTACAATCACACTTGCATTTTCAAAGCCATTGACAGAGGTCTGTATAGAGTCTTGTAGAAGCTTCAGTAATGTAAATAATTCAGGGTAAGACTGTAAGACACACAGAGGCAATACTGAACTCTTTTTCTGAGAAGGATGACAGCAACAGCAGTATCAACATGTCACTGATTTCAGTCTTAACTAGAAAATTATCATTTAGATATTAGAGCAAACATTAACAGCTAAGACGAAGGCACAGTTAAAAGTCCACAAATACAGTTATCAGGTACCATGCCAGGCACAGATGACTCGAAACTACAGACATCTGTCCTTCACCACAGGAAGAGACAAAATCCTCTCCTTACATCTCTTTATTAGGTTTATTTCCTTTTAACCTATGAATGCAGGAAAAGCTCCCTTCTGGAAGCAAGTCTTCTTGCACGTCATGGAAAGATAACCCCTCATATATCCAGGTAAAATATTGAGCTCAAGAGGAGGGGCAGTCTCTTCCTTTTTCTCCACTGCCCTTCCTTCTTCCTACCCCCCAAAAGGTTGAGATTCCAGATTCTAAATCTCTCTCTCTCTCTCTCTCTCTCACACACACACACACACACACACACACACAAACTCACAGCCTGATTCTCAAGGCCATCTTGTTCAATCTCTCCTTTCTCAAAAGAGCCTTCAGGCATAGTGTCTACTTGTGGTAAAATTCAGACTTGGGGGAGAGGGAGAGGCCCCACCAAGACCCTGAGGCTAAGCTTTGGCCAGAACTGTGCCTTCATCCCGAGTTAAGGGCACTGCTGAAAAATGCAGCAGAAGTTTTTCTTCTTCTACAACTTCCAGAGGAGGTAGAGGAGCTGTGCCATGGGAGGATCTAAATTTTACAGTTTGACTTCTTTTTACTCTCTCAGGGGAGAGCATGGGTTTGGGAAGCGGGCAGCTCTGAGTTCACACTACAGCCCTGACGTCTGGTAGCTGCGCCCCTGGGCAACGTAACACACTCTGGGCCTCAGCGTGCTCATCTTTAACATAGTGATAACAATACCCACTTCACAGAGAAGCGGTGAGGTTTCATGAAATCATATATGCTATTGCCTCGTAGCATGTAAAAATAGTATACCATATGCTATACTGTAAACTATATATGTGGTAGCAGCATTATTCAGAATTCACAGCCTGAATCCTTTGTGTGCTATGGTAAAGTGAAGGCTTCAGTGTTTAAGTCTCATAAACATTTCATCTCTACTCAATCCTCAAATATTACTCTGTATGTACTTCAGCCTTATGTTTGTTACACTCCTGCCATGGCTGTACATAGTACATATTTGGGTATAATTTCCTGTTGAAGCCACAGGATAACTAAATCCTTCTTAAGGTATAGCATGCACTGAAATTCCCATTCCTGGTTTTCTTCCCTAATAAGCTTTCATGTGCCAGATGTTATGTGTACTAGGGGTTTTATATGCACAAGCTACGCATGAGTGTAAAACTTTAAGCAATATAGAACTCTATAAACAAGTATGTTAAACACTTAGCCTCCATTCTGCATCCCATATCAAGTAATCAAACCTAAGTTGGGAGAGGCTTCCAGTCCAGAGCCACAGAGTATATCCCCCTCTCTCCTGTCTGTTTCCTTTCTGGGACACAGACCTAAGGCCCATCTAGGGGAGCAGCTGTGGACTTCTACACTCTGAGCAAATATCATCAGATTGTAACAGATGTCAAGAGGAGTAAGAAGGCCATTGAAAACAGCTTTATGAAATACCACACAAGAAACTGAGGGTGAAATTTAGCAACCTATCTTCTCTGAAACAGGTGAGCCCATGTTGAGAGAATAAAAAATTTAAAAGACACCTTTAATCAGATAATCTGCTTCAACTAGAATATAATTGCATCACCATCAAAACCATCTCCCAAAAGGAAGCTGGTAAGAAGTCTTCATCAGAAAATTCATCTGAGTCATTCTGCACGCCTCCCTAGGATGAAGGTCCCATCAGTTCCAACCCTGATCTCCATTTCATGCTTCATAAACCTAATAGGATTCCTTCCACACGGGTAAGTTTCCATGTTGCCACACTAGTGGGCCAAGTGTCTAGGGGTAGCCGACTACAGCAGCCACTTCCTCTCACTCAGCCCGCAAGCACAACAGGCAGCTTCCACGGGCATCTGAGTGAAGCTCCCCTTGTCCTTTGGAGAATCTAGCCCAAGCACCAGGAAAGTTTTCATTGCATTCTATCCTAAGGTACAAAATCACTAAGAGTGAAATGAGGTTTTTTTTGTCCCTGGGAGTCTGAGGGGAAATGATACTTGGAGAATCTCAAGCAAAGCCATGAATTATAACACTGGTTTTTACCCCACGCTTTTAGGGCCCAGCAATGCATCAGAGAGGATGCACTGTGTCAGCGGGGCTGTGGAAAACGGATGGGAGCACACACTACAGGCCCCAGTCCAATCTTTTTCTGTCTCCAGAGAGACTCCTTCAACAGAGAGAAGACACGGATACTCAGCTTGTACTAGGAAACAGAGTATTCCAGTGTTTCAAGCAGTCGGCGCTACTCAAAGTGTGCTCCTCAGACTGGTGCCGGTCATGAACTGTTAGCAGTCTGTGGCAAAATAAATAACAGAAATTAAGAGTAAGCAAGCTGACAATGCTGTGTTTCAGAGCATCCTTATTTTTTCTATCAGTTCATTTTTATTGATTTTTTTCAAGAGTTTTGATCTATAATGAGTGGAAAATTTAAAAAGAGAAACTGGTTCTTCACCACAGGTAGTTTGAGGAGCATTGCCCTAGATCCATGCTCACCGTCTTGGCTGTTCATTGGACATTCCTGGGGAGCCTTAAAAAGTACTGATGCCTGGGTCTCAATCCTAGAGCATCTGTTTTAATTAGAATGGAATGCAGCCTTGGCTTTGGGGTATTTTTTTTAGAACTCCCACGTGTTTCTAATATGCAGCAAAGTATTTAAAAACCACTTTCCTCATATTGGTATGGGAGTAGAGGATGCACTTAGAGGTTAGTGAACTGGGAACACACAAAAGTAATTATATTTGACGTTACTTTGAATATTTGAAGAATATTTTTAAATTACAATTTAATGTGTTATTAAAATCAAGTGTACATTGAATGCTATGATGTACTGTATAGTCATGTTATATATAATTTTTACATTAAAAATTCTGTAGGCAATATAACATGCCTACAGAAAAGTACACAGACCTTAAGTTCACTGCTTGATATTTTCATAAACTAAATACACCTGTGAACTAGCATTCAGATCAAGAAACAGGTAATGCACAATATAATTTGCACCCATATTATGACATCTAAAATAGCTTCTCACTGGGAGGAAATAAAGATAATATACTCTGCCACTATGAATAAGACATTTGTCTTGGTTTATAGTAGACCCAGTTTATGTTGAAAGATTTCAAAGAATATAAATAAAAAGTATGATGATCCTACCTGGTAAAGATGGCAGATTGAATACACACGTTTATTTGTTCACTCAGAAAATTCCACTAAAATGATAATTAGTGAATTTTTTTAAAGGCATAAATCCACAAGAATCAGGAGAGCAGAAAATAACAAAATTTTGGAAACTGGAAAGTAGCAAAAGACTTATCAGGCCTAAAGAAACTGAAACCTAAACGAAAGGGAGAGAAACTAGTTATCAGTCCAATTTACAACACAGAGTTTTCCTACGTTACCAGCACCACCTCAAGAGGGAGGACAGTGAAGCTAAAATCAGTAGCCTTGGTTTAGTCTGTTTAAGAAGACTAAGGGCTTCTTAATCTCCACCCTCACTCTGTGCAGCATTTGACAATGCCTCCCTTCACTCTGGCAAAGGCCAGAGCTTTATCCCCTGGAGAGACCCAAACAAGAGTCTACAGGAATATCGGGCATGGTTGAGTATTGGGGTACCATACCAAAATCATGGATGAATTAAGTGAATCTATACACACAGCTTGCTGAGATACCCAGGCTTCTTTCCTACTTGGTTCCCAGATGCTAACAGTTAGTCAGGAGATTAGAATAGCTTTCTATGATCCAAAAAAGACCTGATATTAAGAAAATGATATTGAAAGTTCCCAAGGAAACAACCCACTTGTTTGACAAACCATTGTTGGGAGACAATTTGTCTCTCCTCCATTTCTGAAACATCTCATGCATGATCTGAGAGCTTTTTTCTGGACTACATTTTCAAGACCCTGTGTAGTGAACAGTGTGAAAGGTAGAGATAATGTCCCTCTCTAGAAAAGAAAGCAGATTTTTATGCTAATGTCTGGAGCAAAAGTTGGGTTCTTTTGTTGTAGGCCATTATAAGTAATTGGGATTCCCAAAGCTCAGGATTCCTCAGCTGTGACTCAACTCTATTACACAGTGAGGAAGTCCCTGTGGAACTTGAGGAGGAAGGGGGTCCACTGTGAGCATGAAGCTTATGTTACTTGCTTAACTGTGAGTAATAAAGTCCTTTGTATCTGACCTGGGAATCCCATATCTTCTGCTAGCATCCATGAAACTGTAACAGGCCAGCTTGAAAGTGGGGTAAGACTCTTCATAGTTCTTGACCCCTTCAACCGTCCTCACCACTTCCAACTAGTTTTAGATTCCTATACTCTAGAGTCTAAGCAAATAAACAAAAATCACAAAATACCCAAGAATATTAGCTAACAATAATTTTTAAATTTCTAAAAAGTTCCCAGGAGGAAACAGCCCATTAAAAAAAAACAAAAAACACTTCAAAAAGCATGTTAGTAATATCCTTGGGGAATAAAAGAAGCTATTCTATCCATAAAACAAAAATAAAATGTCATAATTTTAAAAGAAATATCAAGAAAACAAGAGCCACTACAACTTTAAATAAAATTTTAAGTGAAAAACTTAGTAGAAGAATTTGAAAATAAAGTCAAGAAAATACTCTACAAAGTACGATACACAAAGAGGTGAAAAACAGGAAAGAAAAGATGAGAATCTGGTACTTTGTCACACGTGAGCCATGTTAATCCGCCACCCCACCTCTCAACTGCCTGCTATAAAAAAAGAGAGAATAAAGGTCCTCATTGCCTAAGCTGATGCAAGTTGAGTGTTCCTTACGTGCAGCCAAATTCATCCTGGAGAGACACTGGAAACCACTGTGCTTTGGAAAAGGATAAACTTGATTGCAGTCTGCATCAGGAGATAAAAATGGAATTGGTGCCTTTATGAAATAAAGTCCTTTCTCCAAAATTACTCATGTGCCATAATTTTGAGCAAACATTGGATATTTCAGCAACTATTTCCTATTAGCAGATAACTCCATATCTCATACTGCTTCCAACTCCTGACTTTCTGTTATATGTATATGAGTAACACCTTTAAAGAATGCCTATCCTGTGAGTTTTTTTAAGAAGCAGGAAAGATTTCAGTGTCTAACAAATCATACCTGCAGATAAAAGTCGGTTGTGCTTCTTTATCAATGCAAGTAGCTGTGCATATCACTGTAACTTGCTGTGTTATACATCAGCATGTAGTAGCACCCAAAATATTGTCAGTGATCCCACAAGAAAACTTTTCTATTGCCTTGAAAGTCAATTTCATCAGAGCTAATAAAGAGAATATGGCATTCTCCTTAACTACCTAGAAGCTAACCTCTTTCCAGAAACCATGACTAGAAATATTTGAATAACATTTAGGAAGACATTTGTATCTCCTTTGAAATGTTAAAGAGAAAAATCACAGGCCCAAAATGGCATCACTCAAGCTAAAAGCTCCTGATACCAAACTTAGATTTTTTTTAAATTATATTTTATGGTTCTGCTATTACAGTTGTCCTGATTTTTCCCCCATTGCCCCCCACCCCCACCCTGCTGGCAGTTCCACTCCACCATTGTTCATGTCCATGGGTCATGACATGTAAGTTCTTCTTTGGCTAGTCTATTACCTATACTGTACTTTTTATCCTCATGGCTATTCTGTAACTACCTATTTGTACTTCTTAATCCCCTCACCTTTTCATGCATTCCCCCATACCACCTCCCATCTGGCAACAATCAAAATGCTTTCTGTATTCATGGTTCTGTCTCTGTTCTTGTTTGCTTAGTTTCTTTTTTAGATTCAATCATTGATAGATTTGTATTTTTTGCCATTTTTTTTTGTTCACAGTTTTGATCTTCTTTTTCTTAAGTAAGTCTCTTTAACATTTCATATAATAATGGTTTGGTGATGATGAACTCCTTTAGTTTTTTCTTACCTGGGAAGCATTTTATCGGCCCTTTCATTCTAAATGATAGCTCTGCTGGGTAGAGTAATCTTGGCTGTAGGTCCCTGATCTTCATGACTTTGAATATTTCTTGGCAGCCCCTTCTAGCCTGCAAAGTTTCTTTTGAGAAATCAGATGACAGGGAACTCCCCTGAAGGTAACTAACTTCTTTTCTCATTCTGCTTTTAAGATTCTCTCTTTATTTTTAAACTTTAGCATTTTAATTATGATGTGTCTTGGTATGGGCCCCTTTACATCCATCTTCTTTGGGACTTTCTGTGCTTCCTGGACTTGCATGTGTATTTCCTTCGCCAAATGAGTGAAGTTTTCTTACATTATTTTTTCAAATAGATTTCCAATGTCTTGCTCTTTCTCTTCTCCTTCTGGCACAACTATGATGCAATTGTTGTACCTCTTGAAGTTGTCCCAGAGGCTTCTTCTACTGTTCTCATTTTTTGTGGATTCCTTTTTCTTCTTATTTTGATTAGTTGCTTCCTCCTTCCTTACATTCCAAATCATTGATTGGATTCTCAGCTTCATCCACTTTACTGTTGTTTCCCTGTAAACTGTTCCCTATTTCATTTAGTATAACCTTTGCTTTTGACTGGATCTTTTTTCATGATGCTGAGGTCCTCACTAAGTTCCTTGAACATCCTTATAACCAGTGTTTTGAATTCTGCATCTGGTAGGTTGTTTATCTCCATTTCATTCAGCTCTTATTCTGGAGTTTTGGTCTGTTCTATCATTTGGGCCATGTTTCTTTGTCTCCTCATTTTAGCAGCCTCCTTGTGTTTGTTTCTGTGTATTAGGTAGAGCTAGCTGCTTTGACTCCATGTCTTGGTATCATGGCTTAATGTTGTAGGTGTCCTGTAGGGTCCTATGGCACAGCCACCCCTGTCACCCAAGCTGGGTACTCAAGGTGCACCCTTCATGTGGGCTGAGTATACCCTCCTCTTGTAGTTGAGCCTTGGTTGCTGTTGCAGATCAATGAGAGGGATTTACCCAGCCTATTAGCATCAAGGATTGTCTGTGACCATTGACCACCAACCCCTGCCCTCCGTGAAGGATCAGCCATGCAGAGGCAGGGTGGTGGTATTCCAACATGGTCTGTAGCTGTCCACTGGGTTCCCAGGCTTGGGGGTTTCCTGGGTGGTGCAGGCCAACATCAGCCCCTATCTGTGTTTTGCCTGGGACCACCCAGCCTGGACTATAAAACAATCTAAGATCACTGCTACCTGTGCTGGGCTTGGAGATTCTCAAGCGAAGCCAAGTTGTGAATCTAGGTTGGCTGCTGCTAGTGCTGGGCCTGGGGCTCACTGAGGCCAGCTGTTGCTTGTTTGATAGGATTTAGGAAGTTGTGAAGTGTGAGCCAAAATGGCACTAGCTTTCTGGCTCTGTGAGTGGATGGTTTAGAAAAGGGACAATTGTCTCTGCTCACCTCGATGCCAGTCACTTCAGTTTTTACCTGTATAGCACTAGTGCCTTTCAAGCTGCTACCCCACTGCCAGAGCTCAGAGAGAGTGAGTCTAAGTAGGTGAGTCCATGTGTGGGTTCTTGGAGAGGAACTGTTTGGGATCCAGCAGTTTCTTCCATCAACTCTATCCCCACTGGTTTTTACAGCCAGAAGTTGTGGGGACTTATCTTCCTGACACTGGAACCCTGGGCTGGGGTCCTGGTGTGGAGCTCAGACTCCTTGATCCAATGTTTTGTCCATCACATGTGGATGTGAGAACAGCCTATTCCACGTCTGCCGCACTTCTACCAGTCTGGATGAATGTGGTTTCTTTAATTCAGTAGTTGTCAGACTTCCTTTCAACTTGATTTCTGAGAATTCTGAGTGATGGTTGTTCTATATTTTAGTTGTAGTTTTGATGTGGTTGTGCAAAGAGGCGAGTCATGTCTGCCTATGTTACCATCTGGACCAGAAGTCCCCAAAGTTAGATTTAATACCTGAAATAATTGCTGTTTCATCCTTTCTTGGAAATGTAATCTTAATCACTCAGTCTGGAATTTTCTGGTCAAGGATCAGTAAAGTATCTGTCACGTTTTGTATGGGCCCTCTCCATCACCCATAGAAAAAAGAGGCAATCTAAATTTTAATAACCCTTGTTGTTCCCTCCAAAAGATGTCCTGGCATGAAAATAAAGCTTTATTTTCTTTTTTTAATAGCTCCCTTGTCCTACCCTTCTTACTATAAAAGCCTTCCACTTTTTACCACCCCTCTCATTGCCCTTCTAGTTGCTAGGTGAGATGTTTTCTGATTCATGAATCATTTAATAAAGCCATTCAGATCTTCAAATTTATTCAATTGAATTTTTTTTTTTTAACAGAGAGAAAAAAGAAGCACATCCTTAGGACAGTCATTTCAGTAAGGAGAAGTTCATTCTTCACTTTCCTTACTTTATAGATAATAAAACAATACTTTTTTTCATTGAAAGCTTTAAAGTCACTATTATTATGCAGCTGAAAACCACAAGTTTTTTAGCAATATAGCTCTCAAGAAAATAAAGATCCAGAATGATAGCATGTCATAAAATGTCTGTGCAGACAAACAATCTCGAGGTATCTGGATGCACTGCAAGATTGTTGAAGGCTCATTCTGCATAGCCAACCTTAAAATTGAAACAAGATTTCATCATTCTTTCTCTGCTGACAAAGACAGCATGGATGAAGCAGATCTCACCTCCAAGAAGACTTCATTGACTTGAGTACAAATGAAATGATGTGACATTAATTCAACTGGAAGTCTAGGAGAATTCTGGTGTTTCTTGATACAAATTCACTCTCTTCCTACAAAATAAGTTATGGGATCTCTAACTTTATCTGCTACCTCATAGCCTTATAAGTCAGAGTTTTTAGAAAGTGTTAAAATTTTAATCAAGTTGAAGTCAACTGGATGTCAAAGATGAGCTGTATATTCTCATGCCTAAAGCCACTTCAAAATATCAGCTCCTTAGTCAATTCAACTGCAAGAGCTTTCTTACTAAAATTTCCTTCTGAATAAAACTAAAGCTCATGTTTATTTTAGTTAACAAATTTAAATTATTTCAATTTTTAGGCATTGCTATTAATTTTTGCACCCATTCTCATAAAATAAATAAACAGATGTAATTTGCTGGAATTATCATTTCTATGGCCTCTTCCTGTGAAGTAATAAATTTCTAGTCTAACAAAATAAACTTCACAAAAATGTTCGGTGTATATGTGCATTTGGGGGGGGAAGGGGTAATGTACAGCTTTATTTAGATTTTCAAAGAGTTATGTGTCCCCTGAAATGTTAACAAGCAGAAATGCTAAAAACCATTGTCCTGTACTATAGAGCAGTTCTCTAAGATACGAAATAATTACCATGCTAGGTTATAGGTCATTTCAAACATGAATTTAGTCTAATTTCACCTTGAAAACTAACAGATTTTCAAGTATGATCTGATTTAAGCCCTAAAAAATCGACCAGGAAGTCCCTATAAAATCGAAATTATTTTTTCAAGTTTAATGCATTAAAAGCCTGTTTAAGAGATATGACAACTAAGTGTAACTCAGAATTCTGGATTGGATCCTGGACCAGAAAGAGAACCTTAATGGAAAAATGAGTGAAATCCAAATAAAGCCTAGATTTTAATTAATAGTAATGTGCCAATTTTGGTTCCTTAGTTCTGACAAATATACATTAGTAATGAAAAGTGATAATAATGGGGGAAACCAGGTGAGGGGTATATAGGTATTCTCAATTATCTTTGCAGCTTTTCTGTAAGTCTAAAAATGTTCCAAATAAAATGTTAATTTTTTTAAAAGCCTACTTGCGGAGAGGTAAGATGGCGGAGGAGTGAGGAGAGGTTGCGGTTTTAGGCTCCGGAGACTCGTCTACAGTTTGGTCTAATTGCAGACAGAACATCTCAGTGAGCAGCTGGACATTGGCGGGAGTTGAGCCAAGGCACTGCTGGATTAGAGAAAATCCATCTGGGAACAACCTGTTTAGTGAGGATAGCGGAGAAAAAGGGGACGAAACGGGATTCCTGACTGGGGCGGCTGCCCGAGCTGTGGCGGGAAGCACACAAAGGATTTTTGGCAACCACAGGCTACCCCAGAGAGGAGTCAGGCGGAGAGCGGATCTCTGCCCGCTGGCAGAGACGGGACTCGACCAAGTGGCATTGGCGCTGAAGGACAGGAGACAGCGTGCTACCGGGCAAGTGAGAACATAATTCTCCTTTATATTTTTCTCTAGTGGATGGTGGAGACGGGAGGAAAGTTTGGGTGTGGTAGGCCGTTCTGGAGGAGCCCAGGCGCAGGGGCGCGCTAATCCACTCCTCAACCCTACCATTGGGTCGTGGGGGCGCACATAGGGAAGTGCTCTCATTCACTGGCCCAGGTGCGCGGGGCCGTGAGTCCAGGCGTCCCTCGGACATTCCCCAACGGACATAAGATCAGTGCCCCAACAGGCACAGGGAGGGCCCACTGAACACGCAGAGGACTGTGCACAGACACCCCTAGACAGCTCCCGTGGGCGCAGGGCCCCAGGCCGGAAAGCAGACCACTAGCGCAGGCTCTGTTTGTGCCCGCCCAGACGGGTGAGGGAAGGCGGGCGGCTGCAGCACGGGAACAGCGAGAGGCGGCGACCCACGGACGCTCGATTCCACTGAGCGCAAGTGTCCCTGGCCCTGCCCTAAGAGGCGAGAGACCAACTCCCGGAGCTCGGCTCAGCGGGACTGAGGGCACGGGGCAGCGTGCGAGCGTGAAAGCACCTCAGCCCGGGGTCAGTGGGAGCTCTCTGGCCGCCTGTGCGGGCAGGGTCACCTTGGCGCAAACGGGGAACCGCCGCGGCCCAGCGAAAGAAGGAGCCAATCCCGGGGAAAGCGCTCGGGCTGTCCGCGCGGGCAGGGTCACCTCGGCGCGAACGGGGAACTGCCGCGGCCCGGCAGCAGTGGGCTCCAACCGCGGGGCAAACTCTCGGGCCGTCAGAGCGCGCAGGGGCTTACGCGCAAGGGCACCTCAACTGGCTACAGCGGGCAGCAAGGTAGCGCGCCGCGCCGGCAATCGCGGGCGCGCACCATAGCGGAAACCGGGTGCGCACACCAGTCCGGCAAAAGAACAAGAACCTCTGACCTGCCACACTAGACCAGCTGCGGACCCAGAAAAAGAAGGCAACACACCAAGGCTAAAACGGAGTAAAAACATCGTTTTTTTTTTTCTCCAAATTTTTTCTCCCAAATTTTTTCTCCCTTGTTCTTTCTTTCTTCCTAATAATTTCTTTTCTTTCCTTCTTTCTTTATTCTTTTCCTGGGGTTTTTTTTGGGGGGGGTTTTGGGGGGTATATATATATATATATATATATATTTTTTTTTTTTTTGGTTCAATTTTTTTTTCTCTCTCTTTTTTCTTTCTTCTGTATTCTTTCTTTTCTATCTTTCCTTGTTCCTTTCTTGCTAACCTTTTGGGGTTTTTTGGGGGGGGGTTGTGGTAAATTTTTTATTTTCTTCTCTTTCTCTCTTTCTTCTTTTCTTTCTCCTATTTTCTTGGGGATTTTTTGGGGGAGTGTTTTTCCTCCACCTCTTCCAATAATAACAAACTTTATCTCTAACGTGTTGCATATAACCTCTCCTTCTCATCCTTTCTCTTTAATAGTGGTTTATTCGTTTGTGTGTCTAGCTTAGCCCCCCTATTACTTTAAATAATACAATATAATTACTATATAAACCCAAATACAATACAATCCCACTTTCTTACTATACTAAGTATTTTTCTATCCTTTTCTTCTATTTTTCTTAACATACAATGTAAATATTACTAACTGGCTTGCACAGTCTCAACTATTATTAATCTATCAACCCCTCTATCAAAAATTATATTTTTCCTCCCCAAAAACAACTCGTATCTATTCTTCTTATAGTATAAAAGCTCAAATCTCTTTACATTTATATTAATACGGGCTAGTTGGCTAACGATAGCAGGATAGAGTGGGGGATACTTTCTGTGGGTGTGGGTCTCCTGCCTGGGCTGTGTGTTTATGTCTTTAACAGCATATCCACAAAAGAACTCAAGACAAAGCAGATAGAGTGACTCTCAACCAAGTAGCCAGAAGGAAGATCCTATCAAAGAACATCTGAAATATAACCGAACAGCATAAACAAACGACATAAAGGGTAACTTAAGACCATCAGGCTCAGGATATCAAAGAGACTGCACCACTGAAACTCCCAGACCTTCGATAAAGAATATTACACCACAAAGGAGGGAAGTCAAAGCAGACTACCCCCCCAATAAATAAATAAATAAATAAATAAATAAATAAATAAATAAATAAAAACAAAAAGAATCCAACATGGTAAGACGCAAAAATAACCCCTCAATGAAAAGAAAAGAGGAATCCTCAGAAAGAGAGATAGACGAAATAGACATAGCCCAAATGTCAGACATGGAATTCAAAACAATGGTGGTAAAGAAGCTCAATATACTCGACATCCTTAAAATCAACTATGACAACCTTCAAGGAAGTTACCAGCAGCTCCAAGAAAATTACAGGGAACTGGCAGAGAACTACACCAGCATAAAAAAAGACATAGAAATCGTTAACAAGAACCAGGAAGAACTTAAGAATACAATCTCTGAACTGAAAAACACAGTAGAATCAGTCAAAAGCAGACTAAACGAAGCAGAAGATCGGATTAGTGAGTTAGAAGATAATGTAGAGAAAAACTCCCAGACAATACAGCAAAATGGAAAACGATTGAAAAAATATGAACAAGATGTAAGGGAATTACAGGATAGCATTAGGAAAAATAATTTAAGGATCATCGGAATACGAGAGGAAGAAGAAAAGGAACATGGAATTGAAAATCTGATAGGAGAAATAGTGACAGAAAATTTTCCGAACCTGATGAGAGGAAAAGCTATGCAAGTCCAAGAAGCACTGAGAGTTCCAATCAAGAGGAACCCCCAAAAACCCACTCCAAGGCACATCATAGTTAAAATGGCAACATTCCAAGACAAAGAGAGAATCCTAAAAGCAGCAAGAGAAAAGCAGCAAATAACATACAAGGGAGCTCCGATAAGGCTATCAACTGATTTCTCAACAGAAACATTACAAGCCAGAAGGGAATGGTCAAAAATATTTCAAGCAATGAAAAACAAAGGCCTACAACCAAGAATACTCTACCCAGCAAGGCTCTCATTCAAAATAGAAGGTGAAATAAGGAGTTTCTCAGACAAAGGAAGACTGAAAGAATACATCTCCACCAAACCAGCATTGCAAGAGATGCTAAAGGGACTGTTCTAGGAAAAAACAAGAGAGGAGAGGAACAGAGGTACAAAGGGAAATGAATAAATACACGTCAATAATAACCTTAAATGTAAATGGATTAAATGCTCCAATTAAAAGACATAGGGTAACGGAATGGATAAGAAAACAGGACCCACATATTTGCTGTCTACAAGAAACACACCTCAAAACAAAAGATTTACACAGACTGAAAGTAA